>NC_090926.1:638958201-639558201 GCF_040938575.1 Ambystoma mexicanum
TTTGTTAAAAATGTAATTTATATTTTAGGACAAGACAATTTTAGACATTGTGTTTAAAAGTTAAGGTTTCCCATACTGAGCTTCAAACACATTCCACACCTTCTCCCTAAACAAAGGAATATTTTCTGTTCTGCTGAGTATCTGACAGGCAAGTGTGAAAGGAAATGGGAGGGGCACTCTGGCATGTTGCTCTGAGTGAAGACAAAGGACTCCCTTGAGCGGAATGAAAATGCTAATTCGGGTGTGACTGACACCAACTGCCCTGCCAGGAAGAAGCCCATGTGACTCTCTGACTCAGCCGAGCCTTGGAGGTGGGCCAGACTGAAAATGTGGATTTGAAACTAAAGCAACTGTATGTTTTGGGAAAAGACTTATAAAATAGTGTGCCGAACTGACAAAAATATGTAACATAGAGATTATTAAAATGAAAAATTCGCTCACAGTTTAAAACTAATCTGAAATCTGTGCGACATTCAGAGACTGAACCACGAAACAGTTCATATCATATTCTAGCAATTGTGATTATGTTGGAACATGGAAAATTACAGGAATATGCCCAGAGGGTATGTGCATGCATGTGTAAAAACATTATTGTACAGATCCGAAAATGTGTAACCAACCAAAAGCGTGAAAAACTGTCATTTATGAACCAAAACTCATAGGAAGAAAAGATTTGAACAGAAACGTACCTTAGGCAATCTGTGATGTGTATATGTATTATCAACAAGTTTGTGATATTGGAAATATGTTTTTTATGAAAAGTAGATTTTCTGGTTAGACACAAAGGGGAGTTTTTTTCTTTGGACCATAAACACAGTGTCACTCTGACACATGATGACACATCATGACACACTGTTCATTTCTCAAATCAGGAGAGGGAGAATTCTCTGACCTATTAGATCCTTAGAGGGTTGGGCATTGTATAATCAGCCTCCCCACCCCTTTGGAAGATGGATAAATAGGGACTGTTGAGGACCCAGAAGGACAGACACTTTCACTCATCACTGATCTACCGGAGAAGCGCTCTGCAGGAAGATTCCAGAACCAGACTCCAGAACCAGGCTTCAGAACCCTGAAGCAGAGGCCTAATCCAAAAAGCTGAACTCTTCTCAGTGGGCCTTTAAAAATATTATAACCTGATTTAACCCCTAAACTTCCAAGGGGCTCAAATCCAACAGTCGGGCTGAGCTGTTTTGCTGCTTCTGGCCAAGAACCCGTGCTAGAACCAGAGATCCAAATCGGTAGATCAGTGCTGTAACCCAGAACTCGTCAGATCCAGTCCAAGAGGATGTGCAGACCTGAGTGCCTTGCTGAGAACAGAACCAAGCGCCTGAGACCTGTCCGGTGGCGAGCGAATCCCAGCCAACCCCTGGACCAGATCTTTGACGGGCCCATTCCATTCCAAAGCCACAGTAGTGAGTATTTAGTATAGAACTGTCCATAGTCATCTCTTAGTTTAAAGTAAATCTATTCAATCCATTTCAACCCAACCAGAACTGCATTATAGAATCTTGTGTCCATCCTGAATCCTTCTCAATATATAGTCTGTGATAATTGTAGTGATAAACATCTGTGCACTGATATTTTTCTGAAGAAAGTCAAGTGTCCTGGTGGACTAAAGTCAGAGTGGAAGATGCCCTGTTCTGGTGGCTGTCCCGTTGGGTATCTTGCACTTTCATAGCCCCTTAGTATAAGTCCATCTTGGTTCCTAATCTTTGAAGCGCATCTTTAATTTTTGAAATCTTGACTCCTTTTTAAGCAAAATCGACCATCCCTAAAACCTCTGTAACTTTTGAACCATACGTCCTAGAAATTTAAATGTAATTTTGAAGCTAACATCCTCAGCTTTCAAACAAACCCAAAATGACATTCCAATTCCTTATAGTTTTTCGGTAATTGCATTTCTCGCACGTGGACAATTTGCCGCGAATTTGCATTTGGCCCAATTTCACTCCATGTAAAATAGCTATTTCTTGATTTCAATTTATGAATTTCGTTTTCCAGCTGCTAATCATTTTAAAATCATTGCTAGTGTTTACCTCACCCAATCCAAAGCAACTATCACTAGTTCTGGATCTCATTTAGCGAATTAAAATAATTTTAGCATTTTTCTCATCCAATTCAAACCACATCTAAAAGCAATTGACCTGTTTTAAAATCATTACTGTTCTCTCTAAGCTTGCTGGGGGGAATCGGGATTGACACTGCAATTGTTGATTGTTATTCCTGATACCTGTGTGTCCTCATTCCATCTCTTCATATTGCATAGTGGGGGGAGTGAGTAGTCACAGGGGAAAGAGTGATCAACTTGTCTTTGATTGAAGTCATATCAAGTTTTATTTCTGTGTTGCATTCCTTCCTATCATTGCAATTTCTTGAACCCATACAAAGTATTCTCTGCTACATTGTTCTTCCTATTCCTACTCCTAATTGATTAAATAGATTGTTGATATTGTAATATTACGCATTGCTGATCATTGCATAATTATTCATAAGTGTGATATTCAGATATTGTTCATATTCATAAAAGTTTGATATGTATATTGTTCAATCCTTCAAATAAATATTTTAATTTGCAATACAAACCTACTTCCTTGCTCAGTGAGGCCGGGGGGATTCAAAGAGAGGGGCGTTATGTAAGGGCACATCATTCAGAATTAAAAGAACGTTCGACAGAAATATATATAAATAAGGGTTTCCATTGGGCATCCCATACTAGGCATTGACTTAGTTGGAGTGCTGGGTTGAAAACGTTTACAGATTGGGGGCTCGTAGAGGGATTTCTGGATTAGACCTACACTTGTGCAGCTTAATACTGTGTGCTCAATGACAGGATACATAAATCTTGTTGGGCTACCACGCTGTGTTACACTGTAAAAGCACCCCTCAAAAGGGAACGCTCTAAGGAAACGGTCTGTTTTGCAAAAATAAAATAATAAACTTCTGTGAATCAGGAAGGAAATTAATATTTCCAAAATGGCGACATTGGTAGACATCAAGGTGGCGAGAGAACACCTTTTACATAAGTTATTTGTGAGAGGTGAATGGACCGAGCATGACCAGAATGTGTGGTTGCAGGCACAACAGGGTTAGATATCTGAAAAGACCAGGGTCCCTTAAATGTGGCACTGAGTGAACTATATATGGCCCCTAAGGCCAAGGATGAGCAAAATAAGATTGCCAAGATAGCGGCATATCTATATTTATCTATGGGGGCCATACAGGATAAATATGCTGAAGGCCAAGATCTGGTAAGTAGGCAACTGATGGCATTAGAAAAGGCCCAATCTGATCTGGACTCACTCTTCTGAGCAGAGGCTGCAGAGGAGCCAGGAGTCAGAAAATGAAAGCAGACAGTACATAGTTAAAATAAAAGAGGATATGGGTATCCTGCAACAGGAAAAGGCAGATCAGGAAACCAGAATTCTGGCCTTGCAGAAGGAGTACCAAGAAAGTGGGGACCCTCTACTGCAGAGCCAGAAAAAGCTGGAGCAACAACTGGACTTCAACAGGGCATGCGCAGAGCAGTTAGACACCCTGCAAAGCCACCTAGATAGAGAAAAGGCAGAGAGCAACAAATTAATTCTGAAAGACCTGGATACCCAGGCAGAATTTGAGGAAGAGCGCCAGAAAGCTGGTGCCCTTCAAAAACAGAGGGATGACCTGGTGGCACAGAGGCAGGCTCTTGCGCAAGAAAGGGACACCTTAGGCCAGGAAGTCTGTCACTTAAAAGGGAAACTGGAAGAAAATCACCTGGCCCTCCAGGGACTGGGTGACCTCCAGAAAGAGCACACCAGGAGGGTGGAAGATGTTCTGGCGAGGAAGGACCAGGCCAGTATGGACAGGACTCAGGAGGTAACCCTCCTGCAGCAAAGATTGGCCCAATACTCAAAGACAAACCAGGAAGCACAGAGATAAAATGAAGCTCTCTGTCAGAACAATGATAGGCTCCACAGGCAGGTAGCCATGCAAGAGAGACTGACAGAGACTAGTAAGGCCTTGATTGAGGAACAGAAAGCTCAGATTCTTGCATGGCAACAGGGAGCAGGGGCTGATAGAGATGCGGTTCGATGGGAAAGGGAAACACCTGAGCATAACCTCAGGAACCCTAGAACCAGAGGCCTTCATCTCTCCCAGTCCCTGGACTCTGCCACCCCCATGTCCACTGGTGGGCATCTGGGTATGGGTACCCAAGTACTGTGAAGTTTAGTGGAGAACTCCAGGAGGGTAGGCCCACTAAGGGCATCCTAAAAACCTCTGCCCAGCTAGGACAGTGGGGGGTACCCATCATATCCTGGGAGCATGGAGGAATCAGAAGACTCTTCGGAGTGCCCCAGGACACAGGAGACTAGGTCCCCACATTCTGCCAGCCATTCCCAGGCTCACAGAATCCGGGAGTACCTAGAAGACCAGACGGGCACCTCTGGGAGCAGTGCCTCTGAGTCAGAGGATGATTGGACCAGAGTTACCCGAACCAAGAAGGTAAATAAGGCAAAAAGGGCCTTGCTTAAGGACCCCTTAAAACACATCAAGGTAACAAGGAGCGTCATCATGCCTAATCATAAGAACGCTAAGTATTCTGTTTGGGAGCATTTACAGCTCTTTGAGCAGATGTTGGAAACTTTCCATTTGAAAGATAGTAGTAGCTGCATTCAGTATGTGAAATTGACATTCTCACCAGAATACTCCAGCTTCTTTGCGGGGCTCGAGGACCAAAATAATTCAAGATGGTCCACATATAAGGCGGCCATCTTGAAGCATTTTTCTGTTCACAGAAATCCCCAAGAGGCTTGCAAGGCAGCCTACAACTCGCAATGTGGGGAGGATCAGGCCCCGCAAGAATGTGTGCAGGAGTTAAAGCGTGCCTTTGCGCAGACTACCAGAAGGGTGCGCACGGACAGCAAAGAATGTGTTAATACTTTTTCCATGCGCTACCAAAGTATATCATGACCCAGCTAGTGAGAGATTTACATGAGAAAAGATCACTAGACTGGTTCGTTGAACAGGCCACCCAGATCTATGAGGTGCAAAAGCCCATAGACAACAAGAATACTGAAAAAAGCCCCAAAAACAACCAACCGCCCTGCTGCTGCTAAGGTGGCAGAGGTAAAGGTTGCCCCCATTTTAGATTTGGAGATGGGGGAGCCTAAAAACTTGCCTGCACAGCAGAATAATTCCAAGCCCAGAAGGCCCTCAGACCAGTCACAGACAGGGAGCCAAGGAGGTAGTCCCACAAATGGGATCCCTCACTCCCATGACTATGTAAGTCCCCGCTACAAGGGGAATAGACCCATCCTGGGTTATGTGTGGACTCCTCCAGCCAAGGGGGGGGATCCAACCAAGCAGCACCTAACCCAGGGAACTTACCTCCTCACTTCCCCCAGGAGGGCAGAAATTCCCCAAATCCTGGGCAGAACCTTTTCCCCGGGTACCCACAGAAATTCCAACCCCAGAACAATCCATCCTTCTTTCCCCACTTTCCTGAGCCCAGACAACCTAATCCCGGAAAGGGGAGACCAAGGGTAGAGGGGTACCCAAATCTTCCAAACCCGGGGTATTACCAGAGAAGGGATAGCTGCCCTTCCCGGGATCAGCCCAGGGGAGAAATAACCCCGTATCAGCCTGAGCGGGTTTCACAGTTAGAGCGCCAGGTCCAAAATATGGCACAGGATCTGGGTCGCATGCTGAGGGCTCAACAGAACCCACAGATGGGCATACGGCACAGAATGCCTCCAACTTTGGACCTGGTGCTCCAGAACATTGACGGGGGCAGCACCCCTACAACCCACCGGTTCCCAGGGAGGAGGCACAAGGGGAAGGGGGGTGTAAAGCCTTGGAGGAAGCTTCCTTCCCCACTTGTAAAGAGCCCCTGGAAACCCAGGAACCAGAAATAAAATCTCCTGCCCCTGAAAGTCTGCCCCCAAGGAGCAGAGAAGGGGTAGAAGAAACAAAGGACCCAAACAGATCCATTTTGAGGAGGAGGTACAAATCTTCCAATTTGAAGGAGAGGGATCCTCAGAGGATCCTGGGAAAAGGATCTTCTCCTTCAGAGATGGGGGAACTCCTCCCAAGGAAAAATAGGTCCCAAAGGATTCAAATCCAGACTGCGTAGATGTGGGGACTGAGCTAGCGCTGCCCATCATCCAATCCCAGAACCAACAGCATCAAAATCCCCTGTTTCAAACCCATCCTGGTGACTGCCTCCAAAAAGGGGGAGCGGACCAGAACCAGGGGAACTCAAAACATCTCCCATCTCTAGTTGCCTCCTTTTCTTTTCAGGTTCCCTAGACTCCCCAAAGAATTCTGCCCAAATCTCTTCTCTCTCAATGTCCAAAACTAAAAAATGAGCCCACCAGTTGTCCAAAAATGTGCATTATCTGTGCCCGCTTGCGGAGAAGGAGGGAAGATACCATGCCCCGGTTCAAGTACAGGGGCAGGGTACAATTTTGGCACTGGTGGACACTGGATCCCAAGCTACCTTTCTGTCCAAAAAGGCCTTTAATAAACTGAATTCAGGAAGGGGGGAGAATTACCAAATTCCTCTCACCTCTCTTCCTGTACAACTTCAGAACTTTGACGGGAAGGAAATTCCCGTCGAGGGGACTGCAGATTTGGACATTAAAATTGGGCGACACAAGGTGAAGCACCCATCATAGTTGTGACTCTAGGGGGCACCCCTTGTTTACTAGGGAATGACCTCCTGCGAAGGTTGTCACCCCTAATAGACTGTGTAAACAAGGTCCTCTGGACCCAGACTAGCCGACCAATAAAGTTAAAACAGAGTGTCAACCATGTTAGTTTAAACGGCACATGCCACATGGTTGAACAAAAATCTGACCAAGTAGAATTTCACTTCCAGAACAACCAAATTCCAGACGTAACAGTAATAGCAGTAGGACAACAAATTGGTGATGGGGGGTCCTCTCTATTTCTGAAAATCAACCTTCCTTCCAGTCTAAGGTGGTCTTCCACACTGGAAGGAAACACTCTGAAATTCTTTAACAATCCACAATCAGACATTCCCACGCCTATAGTCCAGAAAGAAGAGAAATCAGCTCAGAGTCTGGCTGATATTCAGCAAATTGGAGAGCAGTTGTTCATCCCTGTTCAGTTAAATGAAGGGAAGGACTCTGTTCTCGCCCGAGTGTGTGTGAACAACAGTAAGAGCTTCATCAGCGAAGCCATGTTCCGCCAACTCCCAAAAGATCCAGCCATTCCCACATTTAGACTGATAGACAAATGGGAAGTGTATCTGGAAACACCCAGTTCCAAACATCTCCTGCCAAGCAGGTGTATGCTCAAAATCTCCATAGGCAACAAGAGCATAGTCCATAATTGTTGGGTCGTGCGAGACGTCACTGCCGCCTTTTACTTAGGCAGTGATATTCTCAATTGCTTTGCCATTAGTTTGGACCTAATAAACTTCAAAGCTTGGTCCCAATTCAGATTGGAGAGGAAGTCACCATCCCAGAAAGGACCCGACAATTCTCCCTGGAAGTGAAAGTTAAAAGTGGACAGAAATTGAAAAACCCTGAGGCCTATATTCATCTAAATGCTTCTCTCCAACAGCAAGGTTTGGGGGTAAACCCAACACCACTAGTCAACATAGAACATGACACCATTCCAATAGAGGTGGATAACAGCGACTTAAAGAGTATCACTCTGGCCGCAGGCACTATTATTGGAATGGCGGTTGATGACCGACAATTTTCCATTGATTTAGGAAATGAACTCTTAGGACCAATCCCCAAGGACTGTTTTGACAGTGACAGTGATGACAACACAACACCAGACAGGACTTTACCCGGCATGGTGGGAACTTCCTAGTGTACACTTCCTGCCCTTATGGTAAGGAAGATGTGACTTGAGACTTCAGGAGGGATGAGGTGATTTTCCAGGTCCATGAGGGCTGCCTTTCCCACCTGAAGCCACCAGTCCAAATCAGCACTCTGACCAGGGACCTCTCCACCCAGCCGGAGGAGGCCATGGATATAGCGAAACGAGAAGTCTTTCCAGGTTTCAGGCAGATGGTTGAAGAGAGAGTCAACCTAGCTGATGCCTGTGAGACTCTGGAGCAGAAGCAAAAGTTGAAACAAGTTTTCTTGGATTTTCAAGATCTCTTTGCGGTGGACTCATATGACTGTGGTCGCACCGACATCCACACAACAACAATTCCCATGGACTGTGGCATGCCTCCAGTGTTTGTGAAGCAATATAGCTTGCCTCTCACATCAATAGAGTCCCTTACTGAAATAATTAAGAACCTTGAGTCCTGTGGGATAATTCGTCCAGTCCACAGCACCTTCAATAATCCGGTGCTTGGGATAGTATGGAGATGGAGACTCTGTGCCGACCTTAGGGAGCTCAAGAAACGGGTCCATACTTCCTGATGGCCTCTTCCCTACATTGACCAAGGGCTGGCCCAGTTCCAGGGGTCACAGGTATTCACTGCAAAAGACCTGACCAATGGATACTGGACTGTACCTGTCAGTAAGGAGGACCAATACAAGCTGGCCTTTACATTTGGGGGGCAGCAGTACACATGGACCCGGACTCCCTTCGGATACATCAACTCCGGCAATGAGTTCAACATTGTTCTACATAAGGCCATGCCCGACCTGGGTGAGGGTTGACCTGGCTTATGTAGATGATGTCCTCATCAAAATCTCAACTGTGGAGGAACACATAGTGGAGATCCGTTATGTTCTGACACAGTTGAGGGAAACATTCCTTTCAAAAGGCACAGTGGTGTAGAACCCGTGTAAATTTCTTGGGGCATGAGATTACTCCTCAGGGTCTCTGTCCCCATGAAAAGAAAGTGGAAGCACTCCAGAAATTGAAAGACCCCACAACTCTGCGGGAACTAAGGAGCCTCCTTGGACTGACTAATTACAGTAGAAAGTTCATTGAGGGCCACTCAGAGATCACAAGACCCCTGATTCATCTTTTGAAGGGGGGGTCAAGTGGGAATGGGGTCCAGAACAAGCTGAGGCAGTAAGACAACTCAAAAGAAGCCTCTCATAAGCGCCTTGCATAGCTTACTCTGTCAGAATCAAGGAGTTCTTCTTGGACACAGGGTTCTCTAAAACATACTTTACTGCAGTATTATACCAAAAGCATGACAAGGTCAATAAAGTAATCTCCTATGCGAGTAAAACTTTATCCTCTGTGGAGGAAAAATTCAACGATTGTGAGAAGGCACTCCTGGCATTGAAGAATTACCACACCAGCCTCTGCAATATCTCCAAAGTGACAGAATCCGGCCCGGAAATGTGAGTAATTCCCGAATTACTTCCTGGATTCTATCAATGCAAGGCTTTCCTGTGGAGGTCAGATATGGCCAAAACAAGATCTGGCTGACTTGCATGATTGTGCCAGAGAAAACTGTCTCGAGGACGAGAGTCTAAAAATCAAGGACAACAAGGAGGCATACCTCAATTCCCCACACAAAGCCTTTGAAAAAGACACGTGTGAAGGAATGCCCACTGTCTATGTGGATGGATGCTCTTACCATGATGACAACAACTGGGAAAAAGAACTTGTGGCCGGCGTAGGGAATGCATGGGTGAATGAGACCCCAGAACCCTCTGCTGGGTACAAGATTGGTCCCCGAAGTAGTCACGTGGCAGAGTTGGTGGCTGTGCATCAAGCCATCCTCACTGCTGTCCAACATCAACTCCACAAACTGGTCATAATCACAGATTCGGATTATGTCCGGAACGGGCTCGTGGAGCACCTGGTTAACTGGAAAACCAGAGGCATGTTGAAAATAGGCATAATACCGCTACTCGCCTCTGTCAGAAGCTGGCGATCTCTAAATCTGTCATGTTAAAACTTGTATCTCAAAATCTAAGGTTGGGAAAGAAGAGACTTCCATCAAATGCAATAGGTTGCCACAACTTCATTTTCGTGTTGAAAAAGACTGGAATTGATAATAAAGTGCTAATAACAAACCCATGAACATGTGAAGTTAATTCAAAATATTGATGATCTGGTCACCTCGAATGGGATGACCATCTACTGGAAAGAGATCAAGGGTCCTTCCAAAGTAGAGGGACCAGACAAAACAATTAGCTGACCAACTGGCCAAAACTGGAACCATCCAAGGGGATCTACTTGAGATTGAGTCCCTGTTGGGGGAGATCCAGGTCACTGCTATCACTAGGTCCCAGACAAATGCTCACAATGAACTCTCAACTGCACAATGGAGTAAGGAGACCAAGATGTTGATTTGATTATGGCTCAAAAAGGGGATCCAATAATTGGTAAGTTTTATCAACACATTGAGGACCCTGAGAACTTTCCCCTGACGGATACCGATTACATTGGGAAAGAGGACCTCAGAGTGTTGATGAAATGTCCAAAAATGTTCCAAATCCAAGACGGTTTGTTGGTAAAGAAATCCCTAGCTGGCCATGATCAGTGGGTGGGTCCTACCTCATTCTGAAGCCTTACGTTAAGTTGCGCCCATGATGCGGCCACAGCCGGTCATAGGGGGTGTCATACAACAATTGAAATCTTAAGAGGTTGCATACTAGCCACACATGGGGCAGGACCTCGACCAATACTTGAAGGGTGTCTTGTGTGTGCACAATTTCAGCCAACATCCCTCACACACCGTGTGCCTCTCCAAAAGAGGGGGGATGACACTGCCATGGTCAGATTTACAAGTCGATTTCATCGGCCCCGTGATTCGCCCCTCTAGGGGAAACAAGTAGATGTTGACGGTGACATGCTTGTTTACTAAATGGGTGGAATGTCTCCCGGCCCCAAACTGCAAGGCAGAAACAGCAGCTGTCCTGATGATCAACCACATCTTTTCGTGTTTTGGACTACCCCAAAGGATTAAGTCAGACCGAGTTAGCCATTTTACCAGCTAAGTAATGACAAAAATGTGGGAGGTACTTGGGGTTAAAAGGAAGCTACACATTGCCTCTAGTGGTGCAGTGGAGAGATACAACAAAACAATTGTGAGCATATTAAAAAAATGTGTGGCAGATTCTGGGCCAAGTTGGAATATTCGATTACCTCTTGTCCTAATGGCCATCAGATCTACCCCTTCATCTGTAACTAAAATGTCACCGTTTGATCTGATGACTGGATGCAGGATGGTGCTTAACCCAGCATCTGCTCTACAGAACCCAAGAGCAGACATTGATCAATGCCTCCACAACTCATGAGTATGTTGAAAATCTAAGAAAACACCTTCAACATGCTTTTGCCTATGCTCAGTGAAATCTAAAGAGATCTGCAGACGGCATGAAGACCCACTATGACTTAAAGACTACCAAGAAAGAATACAATGTAGGAGACCGGGTCTACTTATACAATTTCCAAAGGAACCAGGCCAAACAGCGCACATTTTTGCCTACCTGGAGGAGTCCTTTTTAAATTGTAGACAAAATCTCACCAGTCGCCTACAAAATCTGCATCCCCAAAGGCAGTTTGGCAGAGGGGGAAGATAAGTGGATCCATATTAACCAACTAAAGTGCTGCCATCCTAGGCACACTCTGCAGCAACTGGAGGAGTCTTCTGGAACCACAAAGGGGGTCACTCCAGCTACATAAAACTCCAACTATAAAATACTCCAGATATATCCATGATTACCATATAAAATGTGTCCTGATTTATCAAAATGTATGTGTCCGCCCCACTACATTAATAGTGGTGGGGAAGTGTCTACAAATGTGTTTTTGCTTTGTCATCCTAGGATTGGAAACCCTGGAGAATAACTAAGGAGGACTACCTGGGGACCGGGAGGAAAGATCCGAGGGGCCTGGAGTATCACTCAATGCTCACATCAGGACTGGCAAGGAGAACCGATCGATCCACCCCTGATGGAGGAAAAGATGATGAACTTTGCCATTTGTGGAATCAGAAGAGATGAAACTGACATCCCAGTCTTGCAAATTCCCACTGATGGACGATCAATGCCTAATCGCAAGAGAGGGGGCTTGTGGGATGATTTAACCCACTAGTCCAGGCCCTTTAACATTCCTGTGCGCTGTGTGCATCAAAGACATTAGAATGGCTGCTGGGAAGCATTATGCACGTTAAAATCACCTAGAAGTACACAAGAAAAACCTGAAAAATAGGCCGCCAATCCACTTTTGCCTATGTCAGTGGTAACACAGGAGACGACTGTCAAAACCCACCATTGGGCTACCTACAGAGAAGCCTGAAACTCCTTGAAAAAGCAATGCTGATTGCAAAAGAAACACAGAGCTGTTTGGAAATACGTTTTTCTTGGTTGTCAAATTTGCAAAAATCATGGTTCACAAACCACACAGAAGATCCAACTTCCTTGTTGGATGTTAAACATCATTCTACTTCAAGAATACACAGAAATATAATGTCAGCAGAAGTACATTTATCAGAAGAAAATCCACATTTAAAGATGCTTGTTTGGAAAAATATGTTGAAAATAGGCGCAATACCGCTACCCGCCTCTGTCAGAAACTGGCGATCTCTAATTCTGTCATGTTAAAACTTGTGTCTCAAAATCTAAGGTGGGGAAAGAAGAGACTTCCATCAAATGAAATAGGTTGCCACAACTTAATTTTCATGTTGAAAAAGACTGGAATTGAAGATATGTTTGTTTATTTTAAAATTGTAACTTCAATTTTCAAAAGGAAAAATGTCACAATTTACTGTAAAGTAACCTGATTCAGCTAAACTTCAAAGAGGTTTTTCCCCCACTGAGAACACACCACCCTTTGCCTTCCCACCAAAAGGAGAGGATATCTCATTTGGATGCTAATGAGAAGAGGAGGAGACTTACTCTGCTGCTCTGGGAAAGAAACAATGGGTTTCTTGAACTGAAAGAAAATGCTAATTCGGGTGTGACTGACACCAACTGCCCAGGAAGACAAGCCCATGTGACTCTCTGGCCCAGCCAAGACCTTGGAGGCGGAGACAGACCTTTTTGCGAATTCAGAAAGCACAGAAACTGTATGTTTAAGAAAAAGACATATAGCAAATTGCACTGAACTGGTAAAAATATGGAATTTAGAGGTTATTAAAATGAAAAGTTTGCTCACAGTTTAAAACTAATTTGGAATATGTGCGATATTCAGAGACTGAACCACAAAAATGTTCATATTCTAGCTATTGTGGTTATGCTAGGAACATGAAAATTGACAGCGATATGCCCAGATGTTATGTGCATATGTTTAAAAGAAATTGTTCAGATCCGAAAATGGGTAACCCACCAAAAGCGCGAAAAACTGTCATTTGGGAACCAAAACTCGTAGGAACATGAGGCTTTGACAGAAACGTACCTTAGTGAATCTGTAATGTAAATATGTATTATAACAAGTTGGGGATATTGGAAATATGTTTTTTATTTAAAATAAGATATACTGTACAGAAACAAAGGGGAGGTTTTCTCCTTGGGCCATGAACATGACACATCATGACACATCATGACACACTGTTCCCTTCTCAAATCAGGGGAGAGGGAATTCTCTGACCTATCCCATTCTTAGAGGGTTGGGCGTAGTATAATCAGCCTTCCCACCCACTTGGAAAATACATAAATAGGGACTGTTGAGGACCCAGAAACAGACACACATTCACCCAACACTGATCTACCGGCGAAGCGCTCTGCAGGATGAACCCATATCTAGACTCCAGAACTTAGATCCAGACTCCAGAACCCTGAAGCAGAGGCCCAACCCAAAAAGCTGAACCCTTCTCAGCCGGCCTGTAAAATCTTGCAACTTGATTTAACCCCAAACTTCCAGAGGGCCTAACCCATTCAACAGCCTGGCTGTGCTGTTTTGGCTGCTTCTGGCTAAGAACCCTTGCTAGAACCCGAGATCCAGATCAGTCCAGCAGAGCTGTACTCAGAACCACCCGTCAGATCCAGTCCAAGAGGCCGTGCAGACCAGAGTGCCTTGCTGAGAGCAGAACTAAGCACCTGAGACCTGTCCGGTGGTGAGTGAATTCCAGCCAAACCTTTGACCAGATCTTTGATGGGCCCATTCCATTCCAAAGCCATAGTAGGGAGTATTCAGCATATAACTGTCCGTAGCAAATCTCTTAGTATCAAGTAATGCAATCCAACCCATTCCAACCAATCCTAACTGCATTATAGAATCTCTTTTGTCTATCCTGAATCCTTCTCTAATCCATATACTTCTGTGATAATTGTAGTGATAAATCATCTTTGCACAATATATTTTTGAAGAAAGGCAAGCGTCTCGACAGGTCCAACCAACTGGTGGCGCCACTGGTCTGGTGGGTGCGCTATCATGTAGCTGGCAGCTTCATAGACTCTTAGTGTAAAGAACCTGTTTGTAATTCAAAAGCACAATCTCATTTGTAAAATCTTGACCCTTTACGAGAAAAATCTACCTGTACTAAAACCTCTGTAACTTTTGAACCATACATGCTAGGAACAAAATTTTGAAGCTAACACCCGCAGCTTTCAAGCGAACTAAGACCGCAATTCCTTCTGGTTTTTCTGTAATCGCGTTTTTCGTGCACTGAAAAGTTTGCCGCGATTTCGCATTTGGCTCAATTTCACCACATGTAAAAACAGCTATTTCTTGCTTTCAACTTCTGAATTTCGTTTTCCATCTGTTAATCATTCGACAATCATTGCTAGTGTCTACCTGAACCTATCCAAAGCAACTCCCACTAGTTCTGAATCAAATTTAGCAAATTAAAGTAATTTTTAGCACTTTCCCATTCATTTCAAATCACATCCAAAAGTATTAGAGCTGTTTTAAAATCATTCCTGTTCTCTCTAAGCTTGCTGGAGAATTGGGATTGAACTGTGTTGTTGATTGTTATTCCTGAAACCTGTGTGCCCTCATTCCATGTCTTCATATTGCATATTGTGGGGGGGTGAGTATTAACAGGGGGAAAGAGTGATTTCATTGTCTTTGATTGAATTCATATCAAGTTTAATTTCTGTGTTGCATTAATGTCATATCATCGCATTTCATTGAACCCACACAAAGTTTTATTCTCTGCTACATTATTCTTCCTATTCCTACTCCTAATTGATTAAAGAGATTGTTGATTATTGTCATACTACCCATTGCTGATCATGTATAGATATTAATAAGTGTGATAGTTAGATATTATTCATAAAAGTGTGATCTATATATTGTACAATCCATCAAATAAATCTTTTAATTTGCAAAACAAACCTACTTCTTGGTTCAGTGAGCCCGGGGGGATTCAAAGAGAGGGGCGTGATATAAGGGTGCATCATCTGGAAATAATACAACTTTTGACATAAAAATATATAAATAAGGGTTTCCATTGAGCATCCCATACTAGGCATTGACTTAGGTGGAGTGCTGGGTTGAAACCACTTACAGTATTTTGTCCAGATTCTCAGGTCTTGCGCATTACCTACAGATATATGTGACTTATATCAAATCTACTTCTCTTTTATTATTTCATATTTCACGGTCTGTAAATAGAGTTTACGTTTAAATACCTTCTGTTTCTTCTTTTTTATTTAGCAAATCTGCCAGACAGATTTTGTGTGTTCATTATCTTCATACCGGTTCTTAATTTTATTGTCCAACTTAATCATGTCACAGTTCTTTGGAGGTTGCTCAGGTTGTGCTCCACGTTTTCTGTTTCAAAGAAACAAAAATAATAGTTTTAGTCTGTTATTTCCTTTCTCACCAGTACAAGGTTATACAAATTGAAATTAGTTGGATGTACTGTGGGCTGTGCACTCACTTACAGCCATAGCTCCTTGCGTTAGACTATTTTTAATTACATGCTTCTACCATCCTGCTTCTGTATCTGATGGGCAGCGAAAAGAAGAGCAAAATTATTTGCCCTGTTATGGCGTTACTTAAGTGAGCGTTCTATACCTGCCGTGGGTGGCCCCTTTCGTAATCAGTCCAATTGGGTAATTTCAATTTGTCTCTTAAACTAAGGGACATCCAAAATACATATTCCTATATCAATATTAAGGGGCAGCTGTGTGTGGGCTTACCTACTAGTAATGCTGTGTGCCTCTTGTTGTCTCGCATCTGCTCTCATCTTGCGTATCCGCGTAACTTCATATATTTACTTCAGACAACTCTCCGTCTGAACATGTGATCCCGGGTCACGTGATATTGACGTTGGTAACTGGAGGCGTAGTGATACCATCTCCAGCGCTGTATATTTGTTACGCCTTTTGTAGTTTTTGATGTTTTTGTAACATACTGTGTTATAGATACATCTTTTGAAGAGTTCACCTCCCAATTGATCCACAGTGGTTTTATAAAATATTTTTAAAAGGGCCACCTCGAGGCCTGAGATGAATAATGACAAAGGCATACACCATTTTTGTTTTGTTATTATTGTATTTATATTGTTTTATTTGCCTGTGCCCCCATGTCATATCAGTTTGGTAGGGATAGTCCGATGTTTAAGAGTTAGGCTACCGACTGATCCTAAGTATTAATGTAGGACATATTGGAATCAGGCATTCTATGGACCTACAGTGACTGATAATGCCGAATGTAGATCATTTCAAAAGATCTTGCTTGTGTTAGTGTTAATTAGGTGTGGCACCTATAGAGTCATTTTGGTTGGGATACACTCCCACAATTCTATATTTTGGCACAAACTTGATATGTTCCCGAATGTAAATCCCAATGAGTAACTGTCTCCATTTCCAAGGGTCCTGACTTCTTTCATACTTTATGATCAGTGGCAGAGCTAAACAGTTTGCTTTATTGACTTATTTGAAAAGCCAACGAGTGGTTGGAAGGTTCATAATGTTTACAAAAACACATTTCACTCCACTGAAACATTCAGCGATCGTCTTACAGAGTCTGTATCATATATCAATTTTTGTTCGCATCGTAAAAAAATGAGGTCTCTATTTCCACCTCTGGGTGCTGATTTTATAACCCACAGTGTGGCCTGACCTCTATTTATATTATTCTGGACGGGATAGGTATGTACCAAATGATCTTTTAGGTTCTTTTCATCGGGTTTAGACATGTTTCCTTATTCATCCTATATGGAAAACCTACCGACAAGAACATGCTATTAAATTATGCAAGCTTCCATCCACAAAGCCTTAAGGAAGGCCTTCTTTTGACCAATTCCTGCAGATCTGCAGAAATTGCTCACAAATGGACACATACAAGACACATGGCAAAATCCTCAAGACAAGACTAAAAGACAGAGGGTATCCCAAATCTACAATACAGTGGGCTTACAAAAGAGCACAAAACAAGAATAGGGAAACATGTCTAAACCCGATGAAAAGAACACTATTGGCAAAACTTACATGTGGAAGTACATTTAGCCCCATAAGTAGCTCTCTCCATAAAGTTAAAAGGCAAAAGAACCTAAAAGGTATTTTGGTACATACCTATCCCATCCAGAAAAATGTAAATAGTGGTCAGCCACACTATGGGGCTTGCCCCCAGTGACCGACCACCATAAATGTGGAAAATGCTTGGTATGTCCACAAACAAAAGATAAAACATCATCTTAGGAGGCCGAGTGGTAAAATTGACAGAGATTACAAACTGTCTAACTACTTGGGCTGTATATGTGATCATATGCCCCTGCAATCTAATATACATCGGGAAGACCAAAAGACAAGTAAGGCAACGTATATGTGAGCATAAATCACGTATTAAGAACAAAATAGACAATAAACCTTTGGTAGCTCACTACATCAAGAAACAACATAAACCAACTGACATGCTGTGGTGTGTATTACAAGTTATACAATCAGCACCCAGAGGAGGGAATAGAGACCTCACTCTTTTACGATGCGAACAAAAATGGATATATGATACAGACTATTTAAAATGAGGGCTGAATGTTTCAGTGGAGTGGAATGGGTTTTTGTAAACATTATGAACCTTCCAACCACTCGTTGGCTTTTCAAATAAGTCAATAAAACAAACTTCTTGGCTCCGCCACTGATCATGAGCAAGCAAGATCTTTTGAAATTACCTACATTGAAATGACCTACATTCAGCGTTATCAGAACCACTATGAAGATAATGAACACACAAAATCTGTCGTCTGGCAGATTTGCTAAATACATATTTAAACTTAAACTCTACTTACAGACCGTGAAATATGAAATAATAAAAGAGAAGTAGATTTGATAAGAGTAATGTACATCTATAGGTAATGCGCAAGACCTGAGAATCTGGACGAAATACGTACCAAGTTGCCAGATGGATCTTTCTTTAGGTCTCCAAGCAAACATAGGGAACTGCAGGTCAGTAATTGTGGTGGTATATTTGACAAATACTGCAGACATTGCTCTTACAATATGAATACCTAGTATAAGTGAACTTTTTCATTAAAACAAATATTTTTGATCTGTGTTGTAGATTGAAAGTAAACAATCATTGTATTTGGGAAGAATAGAATTCTGGTACAATCAGTCTTATTGTCCTGAAGACGGCCCACACCAATTAGACTAACAGCATTCGAGAGTGCATAGTTGTCAGAACTTGATAGTCGTGAATATTATGAAAGCCTCCGTCCCCAAGTACCACACAGAGAGATACCAATTAATTCCCTGTGCAATCCTTGAAGCCACAGGTAATAGGTAATGGAACGCTGTATCCCTGGAGCGCCGGAACCCACAAGCCGCTGTAAGGTAAGCAAGCAGTTAGCACAGAACCAAGCAAGCAGTAACAGATAAGGACATAAACTAAGAATCACTAGACCGCTTACCTAGTGGTGAAAGGGAGGAGGCTTTAACCAAAACTGTGGGCTCAGGGTGAATAACATGATGGGCATTCTAGAAGTACCCTCAGTGTGTGGCAAGAGGCGGCAGCAATAGGGTGTAGATGGTTGGTCACCGCTTTTGTTGTAAAACGTGATACAAACTGAAAATACCTGTGGAGGCACTGTTGTTTCAGCCAAATTGGGTGAGGGAAGAACTTGAAGCGTGGTAGCAGAACTGGGAAAGCCAAAAACAGTATGTGCAACAGATCCATGGTCGAGTGTTCCAGAGAGGCAAAAGGTAGCAACAAATCCGAAGGGTATATTCGAAGAAGTCCAAGTACAAAAGTCAGTGGGTCGAGATACTGGAAGAGCAGGGATGTAGGCAAACAATCCAAGGAATAAGCAAGGGAAATCCGTAGTCCGTAGTCTGTAATCCAGAAAGCCGGTAGTCAAAGTTCATGAGTACACTAAACAGCGCTGATTAGAACAGCTTTGAAGCAGTGAAGGGCGCGTAATCAGAGCATTTATCCTGTTGCTATAGGAATGAAATCACGTGAGCGGGTCTTCTGTATCAAGTGATCCGTGGGAATAACACTTGAACGGGTCTTCCTTGTCAAGTGATCCGGAACTGATCGTGGTTGCCTGACAACAGGACGCTTAGTCCCGCCTGTACCAAGGCACCAGGGAAGCTGCCAGTGAAGGAACAGACGTAAGCGTCCCGGGTGATGGTATCTGACGCCAGTCCTTGAGCAATGCCAACGGGCACCGAACCGCTGCCGCCCTATTTGAGAACCAGGGGTAGGAGTGGGTATGTGTGCGGGAGGGACAGCGGAAGAAGGGGAATCAGAATGCATGACAATAGTATGAGTCTAGACGGCCGAAATATACGTCTACAAAGCAAAGGAAATATTAATTGAATTTTCCTTGTTTTCTTTTCAGAATTACATTGTGTGGCTTGTTCTATATGAGTCATAATATTGAACTATACCTACTAATATGTTACAAATAATGATAGAGAGGCTGTATAAAGCATACTAAGGAAGAAACAGCGTCTCTGGTGTAAAGAGATGTATTGATTTATGAAGGAGAGACCAAAGACACTGACGGTTGATCTCCATTTCCAAAATTCCAGAAAGTATTTGTCGCAAAAAATAATTGCTTTGGTTTTTATCATTGTCTTTTCATTGATGTTTACTGATTTTAGTTTGAAAATACAAGGAAATGGATGTAGTAATTGTGTATTAAGATGATTTTTTTTAGAAATGTACAGTATTTTGTAATGTTTTTTAAGGTTTCTTTTAGAAATGTATTAAATTGAATACAATTTGGATATGTATATGTAAGAGCGATGTACTAAAAGATCTATTACATGAGTAGATTGTCAATTGACTGACCTGTAGACACTTAGGGACACAAAGAAAGGGGTAGTCAATCTGTCTGTTCTCTTTTTTTTGCCTCATTAGTCTCCCATTGTGCAGAGTCGACCCCCCAAGAACAGAAAATAGGGAGTACCCAATTATAAGCATCCGTTGATGTGGACAGGGTTAAGTTCCAGGATTGAAACTCCATGGATAATTGTATCTTGCATTTTGGTTCAAGATTGGTACTCAATTTGGTACTGTCTGAAGGAGAGAAACTTAACAATCTTGATTTTTGATATTATAAGATTTGAAGAACAAGCCATTGACCTCAAAGGTGGGGTTGACAAGAATGATTATAAAATCATCCTGAATTTAGTGGGACAGCGCCCTAGGAAGTTACATTACTGGGACCCAATAACAATGAATACCAATTGGGCCACAGTTACATCCGCACTTTGGGAAAGATTGGCTCCCTGATGCATGCTCTGATGGTACAATTTTAAGCAGTAAATCAGACTTGAAAATTATTCAGTGGAACTCAAGGGGGAACTGACATTTGTTCACTAATGCTCAGCTTTTGAAGCATTTGGCAGATTGTAAATGTTTAATGCTGCAAGAAACGTGGTTATTAGATCTACCAGTAATTGACGGTGTCCAGGTTTTTTGTAAATCAGTAAAGCCTAGTAGGGGTGGTAGACTCGCAGGTGGTCTTATAACAGCATTAAAATCAATGAGGGCCTTCCCCTTTGAGATGTTACCGAACCTCCCTTTTGGTGCCTTAGTTATATTTCAATGTATTCACAGTTGGCAATATAACGCTGAAATGGGGAATATTATTCTTGCTGGGGACTTGAAGGCAAATTGATTTAGCCCACAAATTGAGGATGAACCGTGGAAAATAACAAAATATATGGTCAGACATCATGCGAAAAAAAAGGCCGGTAGAAAGTGGCCTGTCACTATGCTCTTCCTAGGGCTAACAGCTCTGAATGGTAATGTCCCTCGGGATGAGCTATCTAACTCACCTTGACAAAGGGGAGATAGTAAGTCCACTCTTGATTATATGTTTGTTGGCTCAGACTTGTTTGACAACTGTTTGAATCTATTGATTGAATGTAATGAGCGGAGTGACAACTCGTTTGTAACAGCTAACTTTAATGTTTTATGGAGTTCCACATCTCTGCGCAATCCAGTAGCGCTGAGTACAATTTCGGGTTTGCCTCAGATCTGTTGGTCTCCTGGGAATATTAAGATATTAAATCAGGCCTTTTCCGATGTGATGAACAATAGCAATTTGGAGTGGAAAATGGAAGTCTTTAATGCACAAATATTTGATTCCTTTACCTATGAATTGAAAAAAACAGCTTTTTGGAATCTGGTCCCCAAATTGAACAGGAAAACCGTATGCCGCCATCATTTGTATGATACTGCCCTGGCTGAGGAAAAGCGTAGAATGAGGAAATCCATTAGGGTACCTAATAATTGCTTGGGTGTTACCATATCTAAGCTGTTTGCAGCAAATAAAAGTAAAGCAACGGTAAAACATTTTTTGTAAATCCCACTGGTGGCACTCTTGCAAAAAGATGCAGAACTCATTTTACAAACCCTGCTAAAAAGGGAGGATGCTTGGGCATTTTGGGTGGTGGTTAATTCCCAGGAAATTAATTTTTCAATCATGCAGTTAAATGCGCTTTCAGAGCCACAATGGGTGGAATTCTTTGAACAGCTGTATACCTGTGCAGGAAATGAACCTGCTGAGAAATTTAACATCAGTGTCCACACAATAAACACGGACTGAGATATGCCAATTGAGACAGAAACCATGTTGGACATTGTGAACAAAAATTAAATTTCAAGATCACCAGGTCCTAAGGGACTGAGTATATACCCTTTAAAGACGGATGCACGTAACTGGGCAAAGATCCTGTCTCTTTTATTTAAGAACATAATTACTACAGGTTTATTTACTGAGTACTGGCAATTGGCGAACGTGGTCCCTATTTAGAAGCATGGACTTAGATCAGAGCCGAAGAACTGCCAGCCTATTTCGCTGATCGATGCTGACTGCAAGGTTTTTTTCTCTGTGGTTCTCCTTCATCTAGAAGAAAGGGTGGTCGCCACACAGAAAACTTAACCAATTACAAACTGGTCTTAGGAAATGCCATTCAACAAATCTACATGGTCTTAAGGTAATTCAGGAACAGGGGTCGCAGCTGTCGGGCCAAACTTTTGTAGCCTCGGTGGCCCTCACAGCAGCATTTGACAGTGTGATCTGTGATAGACTTTGGTCTAAATAGTCTAAGTGGGGATTGCTAAGAGGTCTACTGAGTCTGGTAATAGGTTTGCACTCTAACATTATTGTCAGAGTGAGACTTAAAGAAGGAGTTCTGTCACGTTGGATTGAGGGTCATGTGGGGCTCAGGCAGGGGTGCGTTTTGGCCCTATACCTGTTCAATATTTACATTTCTGAAGTTGATGGGCATCTGAATGACTTGGCCTTTGTCTATACAAAACTGGGCAATGTTGGGGTACCGTTGATTGCATACGCTGATGATTTCTTCCTCTTCAACAACACCCGGATTGGTCTACATAAACTTCTGGATGTCTTTACGACCTATGCCAGTGTTAATGAATTAAATATTAAACCCAGTAAAACCAAGATCCTCGTGTTGTCGAGGCAGAGGAAGCAAATGCTTTGACGATGGCTCTTTCAGAAGACCTTAAATGAGTGTTCCCGTAGACTATCTTTCTGGGATTTCATGTAACGGCACAGCCTGTCTTGAAAAATGTTTGTGAAATTTTAAAGAAAAGTCCTCTGCTTTGTCTAACCAATTGGTTAAGATCCATTGGAAATTTGGTCAATTTTCAATTAAACCAGCAGTCGAATTCTACAAAGGCAGAATTGTGCCTAAACTTAATTATGGTTTGGAATTACAGCCTGATGTGATTTTGAAATGTCTGGATGTAATTGAAACTACACTATGTAGAAGGGTTTTAAATATTTCAATTTCTATTCCAGTCTCTGGTATTAGATTTGAGTTAGGCTTGCTTTCACTTAGTGTTCGTGTTCGTTGGAGACTGCTAGCATTATTTCAGAAACTGATTGATTCTATCGGGAGGATTCTGTCTCGGGAGGATTACTCAGGGGCAATGTGCTTGCCTTGGAAGCAAGACGACACGGAGCAACACAGGTTCGATCCCTGGGTCCGCGCCAAGAAACCTCTGGGTATTAAGGGCGTTATAAATAACATATCATATCATAACATCATATCATATCCCGGATTCAATGTATAAAGTTTTGGGGGTACATTTGGTTAATAGGACTCAATCAGGTAAAATTGTAATGTGGCCAAATGTATTGTAACAATTTGTGATACCATTTTGAGTCAGTTCTCAACGGATCGGCCTCATTCAATATTAAACACAAACAAAGTTAAGAACACCTTATAGGATAGAGATTGGTCTGTGACAGTTGATCGATTTCATCAGTATCCTTCGCTGTGCCATCTCTCACATGAACTTAAAAAGCGAGGCACAATCTCTAAAATTTTAAACCAATTTCCAAATCGATTTTTACCGAACATTGATGCTAAGGTTACATTGGAACTTGTTATTAATCAAGGAGGCTTTGTTGAAAAGAAGAATTATTTTCCCAACAGATGTTGCATGTCGCTTTTGTGGAGTGAAAGACACTTTAGAAACCAGTAAACACCCATTGAACTGTGATGCTTTAAAGGCACAGAGGGCAGTCCTGTTGGGAAGTTATTGTACTCCATTGACTAGGGTGACAATGTATTAGTATGCATAATATTTCAGATGGAAATGGAATTGCAGTTGCATCATTTCTGAAGTCTTTGAATTTGGGTTAAAATGATGCAGCCATAGTTGTCTGTGATCTTTTTTATGGGATAGCAGTGTATGGGGAATCATGTTTTATTACTGAATGTAGGTCATTTACCTCACTTAGCAATTTGGTGGGAAAATATGATGCTGCTAATTTGGTGGAAGTTTTGAATGAATTATATGTTTATGAATTGTATTTGATCTTTTTAAAGTGAATCAGTGCCAATTATTCTGTTTTCATAATGTTATGCACTGTGTAATTATCTATGTTGTTCATTTCCCTTTTTTGTTAAGGTTTTTTTGTAAACCAAGCAAAGAAAAAAAAAGTATTTTTACCACAAAGCTACCAGACGTTTGGGATGTCCCAAAGCTGTGAATGTGGGAAAGAAAGAGGCCTATTTTGAAGGCGTCCTGGAGGGATTGGAACATTTAGAAAATATAAACTGTTTCCTTATCAGAAGGAGTGGAAACCCCATACAGAAGATATTTGTTGATTTTCCAAACGGTGGTTACAAAAACTGTGAAGACAATCTACAAGAGCGTTAAGACTGAGAACAAGTCAACTACAATTGGGCCAGGCAGAAGTCCATACCATTGCTATTGTACAAGTCTCCCCTTTGGTTTGGGTCAGGTATTTGTCTAAAGTTGTAGTACCAGTTAGTTACTTAGTATTCGACAGAACAATTTTGAATTTGGACTTGACGAGCGCCCTTAGTTTTCATTTGGTTAGGTAGGGAACTTCCCTCATAGCCGTAGGATTAGTTAGGCCTTCTGCTCTTTATTTAAATAAAATTCTTGATTCATAACCTCATGTTGTCTGAGTCCTTCTTCTGGTTCACAGCACTTCCCCTACTGCTGCCACCCACACTCCTGTACCCAAATGTTCAGTACAGACTCAAATGTGCAGGTGCAATCCTGATGTCACATGTTCCCTGGCAACAGATTTCTCCCATAAACACTGTGGATTAATGCTTATTCCACTCTATCCTAGGTAGTTCTCCTCTGTATACATGTGCACTTTGCTAGCTGATGGATTACAAAATTCCAAATCCCACTTTTTTGCATTTTGTAATTTGAGCTTTTTGTATTCCAATCATGTGTCCCCCACTGGGCATCCAATGTATGCAGGGGGACCCCTGCCACTCCCGCAGCCTCTTATTCGGTATTATGGGATTCAATCTATTATAACAGGGCATATGCACACTAATTGTGCATGCAGTCTCTTTTCTCCAAAATGTTGGGGTCAAACCCTAGCGGGTCTCTGCAGGGATCCCTGTGTATAAGGAACACGCTCTGATGCCTGCGGGCTGCAGCGCTATACAAATAAATAAATAAATAAAATAAATAAATAAATAGGAGCAGTCTGTTCACCATTTTAACTTTGGAGGCGGAGCGGCTTAAAAACTCTTTCTATCGCAGAGTGCCACAGAGTCGCTCCAGAGTCCAGCAGTTACTGGCAGTTGGTGGCTGGAGTGGCATGTGACCATCGAAGGTACGTGTGCACTTTAACTAAACCTGGGTGCCTTCTGTGCAGCTCCGGCCCACTGTAATATGTGCGCTTGTGCCGCTTTGAGTTTTGACAATACTTTTTCTTTCACCATCACTTGCGATTAAACCTACGATCTCTGCATCCCCACCATCGCACACACACTGTCCAGCTCCTCTGGCTCCTGCACTTTACCTGTGCTGAAAAATCAGCCGACACCCTCTTGCATTTTAACTCCGGTTGGCGATTTAGGCAACTCCACACCTGAGCCGGAACTTTAACCAGTAGTGGAAAGAACCACCTTGACTTTGGAGGTGGAACAAATGAACCCTTCTGTCATTTTGGATATACATTTGCCGATCACAGAGAAGGTCGGGCTGGGGGCTGTTGGAATTCTTCCCACCCCCCCCAACAGTTGCAGAAACAGTTTTTTGACTCAGTTCCCCTGTTCTCTTCTCCTGTTTTGAAGCAAGTCTGTTTTCATGCCTCTCCCCAAGTATCTACCCCAAAACTCAACATCACTACAATAGGACCCCCAAAATCAGCACCTCGAAGCGTCCCTGTGGTGAATCCAGATGCTTTAGTATTTCACTTTGGGAAATCTCACTGTCAATCCTTTTCTTTTCAGAATGACACTAATTATGGACCTTTTCCACCCGCAGGATGATCTAAAAAGGACACCAATATAATATCCGGACTAGTCATTGAGGGGAATTTAATGGAGAATGACTCTTTTTTGGCCCTTGTCATTAAGGAAATCCATAAAGAAATTACAGACCTGGAACTTGGTTATTTCCTTAATGAAGAGAGCATCTGGTCTCCCATTCCTTTGTATAAAACTATTGTGGCAGAGAATCACATGGGTCCTATTACGAACGTTTCCTCTGTGGACCCCTTTGACAACAGCCTAGATGAAGCTGGCTGTCTTAACTCTAAGCTATTGTCTCTATCTCCAATCCCAGTGAAACTGCTCCTTAGTAATTCAGAGGTTTTCCATTCAGCTCTTGTGCTTTTGTCGCCCTTGAATACTGATTCCATTACTAAGGTCCAACCCAGTAAGGTGCCACAAGACAAAGGGGCCTTCTCCCCCCACAAATCAGTTGGCCTCTGAAACCTCTGTTTGGGCTTGCAGATGGCCCTTAAGGTGCTAAATGACCAGCAGTAGCTGGTCTCAGTGGCTGTCCGAGCTAACGGCCAACTGCTATCTGTTCTAAATGATAAACTGTCATTTGTAGAATCTTTTTTAAAGGGTCCTCAGTGGAATCAGTTGTTTGACTTTGTAAATCGGCCTTTCTCTACTCCAACAATGGTGGTGCAAGGCCTATCTACAGGGGCGTTAATCCATCAACCTTGTGCAGTCATTGAAAGTGAAAAAGCGGGAGGTTGCTGTTTGCAGCCACTAGCAGACGCCACAGCCAGCTTCTTTGAAGATTTTGAAGGGATCATGGTGGAGTTGTTGGTCCATATTGACTCTGCCGTTATGCAAACAGTCGAGGCCCTTCTGATAGAAGGGAAGGAGGACATGATCTGCTGTGATCCCGCTGTTGCAGTTTCAATGATTGAAACCCTAGAGTGCTTTGTGATTTTTGGTGTCTGTGGTGCTGGGGCTAAGAAGGTAAATAAGCCACCTGGAGTAAAACTGAGGGAGCAGAGGGTGGATAGCACAGCACTGGTCCTGGCCACTAAGAAACCCAAGAACAGGAATGGGCTCCATAAGAATGTGGGTAGGGGCTTGAGAAATATTTTGCATAATTTAACACTCCCAGGCCTTCCATTTGAGCCCCATTGACTGAGGGCACAGCAATTACAGCCTCAGAAACAACTTACGACAGGGGGCAGCATACACCGAAAACGGTCATCAACAAAAAGTACTGTAACTTCGAGCATGCCTCTGAGTGAAGTTAGGGGTCATGGTGATTACATAGGTGGTTCAAATAATGACGACAATGGTGGACATCCTGGAGCAGCTAGCCTAGATGGGGCTGATCTGGTGCAGTGGAGCCCCTGCCATCTTCCGGGACCCGATAGAGGGCCCGCCCTCTATGCAAGAAGTTACCTCTCTGTGTCCTGGACTCCTTGATGCCACTCAGAGCCCCCCTAGAATGTGTGAAGAACGGGGCCATGGCGTTGAGAAGCTTGACCATCATTATGAGTGTGACAGGAGTTCGTCCCAGTTTACAACCATGGAAAAGCGCTGTGTTCACCTTCCAAATGCTCATTGGTTGATATAAGAGTCAAGTAGAGGTACTGTTACCCCTCAAGTCGGTATCTTTGAATCTGTTATTACTTTTGTCTTGGGAGTTTAAAGACTGTATTCAACTGACATTAAATAGGTCGGTGGTTTTGAAGCTGCTAACTAAAGGGCCTATGTTATCACACCTTGTGTCAACTGACATCAAGCAGGTGGAGGCTTGCAACAACCTGAGACTGGACAAGGGCAGTTTCATTTTGGTTTTCCTCTGGTTTTGGACCAGGTTCTATCTGCCATGGCACATTTGAGATCATGGGGCTTTTCTATTATTGCTTACTCTGGTAATCAGCTAACATCTAGTTTGTCTATTTCTGCTGATAAGCATGACACTCATTGTACTGATCAGGAGGCAAAGGTGTTGCAATGCCCTCCCATTTTAACAATAACATGCTCAAGGGATGACTCTGTTGGCAGACAAACTACTAGCCATTTAATGGAAAATGTGGAATCTCATGATGGCATGGACTTGAATTGGGTAGCAGCCTGTGCGAATTTGCGTAGTCACTAGCAACCCAAAGCGAGTAGGGCTTTAGCTATTAAATAATTCAATCATGTTTCATGTAACTCAAGGGGTCATATAAACCTGCTCTCCCCTTTGGTCTCGCCTGTCTTTGAAGCAGACTTGTTTTGTGTCCTGGAGCCCCCAAGTGTGGATGGATATCATTGCTTGTTGAACCCAGTGTACAATGGTGACAAACGGAGAGCGGATTCTGGGCTATTGTTTGGGATTCAGAACGACAATGGAGTAATAGCCACTCCTTACGCAACTCCGAATTCGTTTGTACAAGCAGTGGAGTTAAATTGGGACAAGGACATGTACGCAGAGATGTCTTCTACTCTGATAGTTAATCTCTATTGGAACCCCAATGTGATTAGACAAGATGCTTTATTTGATGTAGTTGAAGATTTGATTTATGTCTGGCAGACTGAAAAAAATTGTAATTTGATTTTGTTGTGTGGTGACCTTAATTTGTTTTGTTTGGAGCACATTGGCTTGAGTACGTCTGGCCATAGCCTGATTGCAAGAAAGCGTGGAAGTGCATGGATGGAGCTTATGAATGCATGGGAACTGAATATGGGGAATTCAGTCAAAGGAAAGGGATTTGAGGCGTGCTTTACGCCTCTGTTCAATTTCAGATGCTGAACAAGGAAGGTCCTTTAAGATTATATATAGACAATGGTTCTGTTTTCATAAATATGACATACTGTTGAATGATGCATCTAAGATGTTGCAGCTGGTTAATTCTAAGGATATCACCTACTTTTGGCAAATGATCAACACCCTTGCTCATCTGCTTTCCTGTGCCCTGGTTAACCCTATTGGGGAACACGGGTGGATTGATCATTTCACTAAAGTGTATAAGGGGGACCCTGTGGAGAACTATTGCCATTTGGAACCTCCACCTAGTTCATGGTGCTTGGTTTGCATATTTCCTCAATAATTACTCGACGTAAGAACTCTCAAGCATTATTTATAGTCAAATAACCTCACCAGACAGTATGCCAAAATTGTGGGCACATTCCATGATTGTCCTGATTTACAAAAACGGGTCAACGATCACTCCAGTCTAACTACAGGCCCAGAGTGCTTTTAGATGTCCCTGCAAAAATGTATGCTATCAGCATCTTCAGGGAGCTGACTGACTGGGCTTGTGGTGTGGGATGATAAGACTCGCTGCAGACAAGATTCAGGAAGGGAACATGCACTAATGCCAATATTTTCATTCTGGGCATGCTGAAAAAGGAAGCCATGGTGAGTTTGAAACCATTATATATATATATATATATTTTTATTTGTTTTTGGCTCAATAAGCCTTTACAAAACCATTATATATGGCGTTTATCGACTTCTCCATGGCATTTGACAGCATAGATAGTACCCGTTTATTGGCCAAACTCGGACAGTGGGGGTGCCCAGAACACCTGCTTGGAATCCTTGTAGCTTTACACTCTACTACTTTTATTAGAGTGCGTCTTAATGTCCATGGTAAATTGTCATCGTCTATTGCTACCATGCATGGTCTTAAGCAGGGCTGTGTCCTGGCCCTGTTACATTTTAGTCTTTTTCTCTCTGATCTTGCCAAGATCTTTCAGAACATTCTCAGTTTCTCACCAACTTTGGCTAATCTTAGCTTGGATTATTTGTTGTATGCAGATGGTCTAGTTTTGTCTGATTACACCCCAAGAGGCCTACAGTTTAAGCTGGATGCCTTGGCAGCCTATACAGAATTAAATCACTTAAGTATCAACATAGAAAAATCTCAGATACTTAAATTCAGACCAGGGATGAAACAAACAAAAGTCCTGGAAAGAGTGTTGAATTTCTGCTATCTGGGTTGCAGATTGTTTGAACTACAGAACACAACTGAGCTCCAAAATCTTTATGCTTGCCACCCAAGCTTGTGCTGTGAATCGCACATTTTGCCAATTTTTCTTGTGTCCAGTACTTAAATTCTACAAGATGAAGGTCCTACCAACTATAACTTATTGGGGTGAACATTCGAGTCTTCCTGAATCCCTTTATTGTGATGCCTTGGAGAAAAGTCTTGCAATTACCCAACAGAGTTCCATCAGCTGTTATATGCTATGATCTAGGTCTATCCTCCATTCAATTTCATCTCAACTGGAAGAATCTTTCATTATTGGGGAACATTGTGTGAAGGCAGGCTCAATTTGGTGGTTATTAAAGCAGTTGCTCCATAAGAAATCTTGGAATGCCTTAAAAACTTGGGAGACCGAGTGTTACATCATCTTTGAGAGGTACAGTATCTCCGGGGATATAGCTTTGCACCAGCCAACTCTTCTCAAAAGGAGACTTAAGGAATGGGATTGGATAGACACAATTGGCAGAGTTAGAAGATATCATTTATACACAGGTCTGCTGCTCAACCTGTACTGCCTCTTGCAGCTGCCCCTTTTGCCCCACGCAACGCGTTGGTAATCTTCTGCTGCGGTGGTGAAGCTAGGGGAAAGAGTTGCATCCCCCCCCACCCTCTCAGCTGTCATCCCTAACCTCTCAGCTGTCATTATGAATATTCTGTGGAGCTAGAAAAGCAACACAGGTTGGGACCTGATGCAAGTAAGGAGGGGGTCTCTTAAGAACCCTCTTTATTTTCGGGTTGGCAGTGACCCTTTAACCCCTGAGGGAGGAGTCACAAGAGCAGTGCAATGAGTACCAAGGAAGACTCCTGTTGTAATAGCTAATGCTTCTGGTAACACCCAAATGACATCTCTGCCTATGAGTGAATGAATGCCTTTGGCTGAACTCTATCATGAGGAGAGATGATTTTAAATGAGCAGCCTGCCAATATGAATTTTAATTATATTCCTCCAGTTTATTCAAGAAATACATCGTGCAGCTGGTGGAATAGGAACAAAGCAAAGTTCAGCAATGATTGGCATCATGGTCCATCCTGTCGAGCAGTCTGATTTTAGTGTACATGAGGGCAACACATTTAGTATAAATCTATGGGATACCCTATTTTGTAGAAGATGAATATCGCGCAAATCTAGCTAGCAAGCACTATACAAAAGAGGGGAAGAATACAGGCAGAGGAGTAGAGATCTATTGGAGGGGATGTGTGAGAGTAGGTGAGGTATTATCAGCTGGTCAAACGGCAGTGAACTGTTCGTAGAGGAACGGGGTGTTTAGTTCCTCCTGAAGTGTAGGAGATATGGGGACAATCTGATTTGCTTTGAGATATCATTCCAGAGTTTGACTCTACTTTCTCCCTTGCTTACCTTTAAAAAAAACCTGGCAGTCACTTTGAGACCAAAGTTTGATTTTAACGGTTGATAAAGTTAGCTCAAAGAGATCCCAGGAGCGTGTGTTTTGGGCAGGGTAGGGCAGGAAGTGGGTGGAAATTGCCACAGGGATTAGCACGGTTATGGGCAGTCAATAGTTGGGTATGTAACAAAACAACACCTACACATATTGTGTCCCTCCTTCGATGCCATATGTCCCTTGCTGTACTCCAATGCATTCGTTTTGGCCTATAGGTGGTGTAAAGGTGCCACTTATAGCAAAAATACAAACAAGGGTCAAGATGCAACCCAAGCTCTCTTTCCCTTCTGAGGGACATATAACTATCCTCTCAAGCTATGAACTCTCTCCTGTGTCCATTTTGGGACACAGATCATTGCACTAGCGGGTCTCACACTGCCAACTGGTTTGGCAGCACCAGCTCCTCTTGGGGCCTCTGGATGGGAGTGCTTGGAGTGAGAAAGTGGCAGAGATCAAAGGAAAAGTCGGGGTTTATCTTCTCCCTATGTCACACTAGCTCAGGGGACTTCATTAACTGAGTTTTATTTGTGATGCAGGGCATCTACTCATGCCTAACATTCCACAGGCAATTCCCTGAATCAAAGCATTTATGGAGTAACATACATCGCACCCATCACAAAATAATCGCTTTTCAAGGATCATTTGAGTGCATCAACACAGCTTTATTATTGCTCACACTTTAAATGTCAGTCCAGTGTACCTGAATTTTAGGTGGTTAGAGCATTCTATCCTTTTTTCTTCATAGCCCTTTTCTTTCTCTCTTTAATTGTAGATGTGCACATTTTCTTTTCCACCATCTGTTTCTATCAATTGGCCTTCGCTAGCTTCCTCTTCTTTTTATTTTTCAATGAAGATTCAGCTCCCAGACATTTGATGAAGATGGTTGCCACCTCCTGTTACCTACTCAATGCGCCAGACCTTAGTCGAGTCCCCTTGTTCACAGCTTAATGATATCCAATAGGCCATCATCAAGCACACTACCAGGTTATGAGTTTTAGAACATCAGTGTGTAAACACCCACCCATTTCAGCTTGGGAGTTGTATTTATATTACATGAAGGGGGATTCATATGTGAATGCTTTCAGTCCTGTTTTTATGTCTGCAGGTATTGGTTTCCTCTCAGGACCCAGGTGACTTGGTACGGCCCGTGCAGGGGGGAAATAAAGTGTGCATGAGGTGATTTTTACTAAAATCCTGTCACCGGTCTCCCGCCCCGGGGACAGCTGGATAGGACCATGATTAGGACCATGATTAGATATAGCAGCGGCAAGCTGCATAGCGGGAGAGTGAACGTCGTCTTGAAGAGCGCGTAGGACATCCCCGCCCTCTGTGCTGATGAGGTTCCCCAGAGCATGACTGACCGGCTTGCGCTCTCCCCTCCTCAGGGTAGATGAAGTGCCTGGCGTGGTAGTGAGACAGCTCAGCTCAGGCTGGCAGCTCCTGTGAGTGTGTGCCTGTTTTTGTAGCTGACAGACGGTAACAGGCGCGAGTCTGCATTTCCCCATTCTCCTGGGACAGGAGGTAGGAGTGGAGAACAAGCCTCCGGAGCTGGCAACATAGTGCGGCCCATGAGAAGTAGAAAAGTATATTGCCTGGCCTTCACAATCTGTTCGGCTCATGTTGTATTTCCTGTCACTGTGTTACTTAAGAGAACATTGGAGTGAAAAGGGGAATATTCAGGTTAACTGGTTATATCGTATACTATAGTTAAATGGCCTGTTAGAGAAGGAGAGCGAGAGAGAGAGAGAGAGAGAGAGAGAGAGAGAGAGAGAGAGAGAGAGAGAGAATCTCTCCCAGATAGGGGTCCTTCATAGGAGTTCTCTTACATTTAATACGGTACGTTGGGAGAGAAAGTGGTCTGGCAGCCTCTGTCAGAACTCTGAGCTTGCGTCAGGGTCCTCTTGCCGGACATTGTATATTAGTTCTGCTTTGCCCCTCCCGTGTTGTTTTTTTTTCTCTCTCCGAAGTGGGGGCGTGGCCAATCGAGAGGGGCTCCGTATGGTGCCGAGGGATCGACTGGAGGGGAGTGTGAGGGCGTAAATGTTAGCCGGCCGTCGCTGGGAAGGGCCCAAACAGTGAACGAGTATTTATTTACCTAATGGGTCCACCCACGTTCGCCAATGCACCTCATGAAATGAAAGGGGGCTTAACTATCTAATGTGTCAACCCAGGTTCACCTATGTGCCTCATGAAGTGAAAGAGGGTTTAATTGTCTAATGTGTAAAACCATGCTCGCCAATGTCTCCCATGAAGTGAAAGGGTGGTTATCTAGGTGACAAGTCTTTCTAGCAAGTACCTTGCAGTTGGTAAACGAGTCTGCTATGAGCATAATCCCTCTTACCATTGCCACAGTGAGGTGAAAGAGTTGTGGGGTTATCATAAGTGATATATAGCGCTCGCAATACAAGGCTCCCAGTGAATGTAAAGTGTTAGTTATCTAACTCATGTGATCATTCTTACTGGCATAAGTTATTATTAGCTGCAAAGCAGTTGATTATGTACCTTATGTGCTACAGAATGTGCTAGGGTGCTCCCACCTAAGGGAAACCAGTTAGGTGTTTATTCAAATGAGACTGTAGTTAAGTCATAAGTGATCCCACTGTAAACAGTTTTGCAGTGTGATTCCATCTTGAAGGGTACTGCTATCCTCCAGTGTTATACTGGGGTAAATGAGAATGATAACTATAGGAGGCAAATGTAAGAATGAAAGAATATAAGACTGTTCCTCAATTGTACTACACGAGAAGGTAACTGCCATATAACTTGGGAACCCTGAGTTATATATATTGTTCTTTTAACTGATTATATAAAGAAGGAGTTGTACTCTATCCACATCTTATGAGGCTGTGACTGTTTATTTGATCAGGTACAAACATAGGGCTGCTGGCCAGCAGGGCTGGACTGCCCATAGGGCAAGTATAGACCATTCCCCTTGGGTTCTCATTCGTACATGCGTGCAGTAAGGTGTAGTATCCCTCGCCCAGGACTCTTACATGTAGCTACTCTTTCCACTCCCCCCACCCCACTTTTTCCTTGGGAGAACCACCTTACAAGTGTACCAGCATTTGAGTCCGGAAGCAAGTCAGCTTCTCTGTCTGAAGCAGCCTCAGTGTCTTTCTGCAGCCACTTGTATTTCCTTCTGTTTGCGGGAATGAGTTCTCCAAAAATTCTCATTGATTTCTTTTGATTGCATCAGCCAACAGAATGTTCCATCTCCGTTCACTCTGTTTAATGGTCATAGGGTTCTAATCGAGGATGAGAACGTCGTGAAAGTCACTGGTGCTAAACATCCTCATTTCCCATCCACAATTCCCACCGAATTGAAGGTGCCAGTGAGCAGTGATATTTGCCAAGCAGAAGATTGACACCAAATAGTGTGTCAGAAAGCGTGACAATAAGAGTTTGTGCGCAAAGAGAATTAAGTAATTTAGCAGTCAATACAACATCTCTCATAGTGCATGTGTCATAAGAAGAATTACATCAGAGTTGCTGCACAGAATATGATGATACGAATTCTAGAGCAACTGCTTACTATCAACATTCCATTGCTCTGTGATCAGTGCAGTGGCAGCTCTTACTCAGAACCAACCCTACTGGTAAGTGCAGAACCATTAAGAACCATGAGGGTTCATTCATTGCAAGATGGTCGCCGTTGTCGCCTCAAACGGATTCCCCACCTGCTGCAATGAGAATCCAACTATACAGCTGATTGACTAAGAGTTACTCAAGAGCCAATTGGAATTCGCCAGCAGGCCTCGCGACGAAGGCCCGTAACAAAGGGTAACCCCTGTCCGAGCCTTTCGGAGCCAGGAGGGCTGGAGGCCTGCCAGTATTGACCCCCTACGACACCACACATATTGTCTCCTAAAGTGACCTCAAGCTACAACACACTCCTGACCCGACCCTGATTTTGTGGTAAGACTATCTACCTGAGCTGAACCCTGTAGTACTTACCTTGGAACTTACCTTGAAACCCATTCACAATCTCCGCCCACCCCATACCGTATACCGATTGCTTACCATATGAGTTGGTCATCAATACAATGACATGACTCTAATTTAACGCATGGTGCGCATGCCAACCTGTTTTTCGAGTATCCAGTGTAATCCACTCGACCACCCGCATATCCTATGCTATCCCACTCGGATTCAAACTAGACCACTGTTTGTGCTCGGCTCTGAACACTTGGCTACGTATGTATATGAATTCCCTCTGACATTCTGATTTATCTGTGACTCATGCTGGTTATTCAAATCTGAGCATCCATATTATTATATAATCTAGTCCAGTCCACCTGTGCACTCGTCCTGTAACTGGAAATCAGTGCCTGCATGCTACCTGATTTAGAGATGCCCACACACGCCCATATACCGCCATTAGTTTCTAGAGTATTACTACCCGAAATGCCAGGTTCATCTACTTATGTCCATGCTTTGTAAACTGTATCCAGTGCAGATGATCTGTAGCTACCTAAACCAAGTCTGTCTACCCATGCCCTATGCCGTAAAGATAATTCAGTGCCCATATGCTATTTGATCTACTTATGCCCATCTATGCCTCTGTACTATTTTCTTAAACCTAGGATATGCATTGGCATCTAACTGAGATACAACTTGCCACTTAGGCAGTTGCATTTTTACACTTACCTGTACACCTTAGGCCCTGAATTACTGTACTTTGCCTAGTGATTCTCACCACTTCCCATACCTCTGTGTACTGACTGTGTTTGACATATCTAGTTGGCTTTGTATAGAGAATACGCATCACATCTAGTACCTCCACACGGAAATTGCTGTACCTATTGTTCTCTGAACCTACTGCATGATGTCTGTGAATACTGTATCCTTGTGCACATGCAGATTGCACCCTGTTTAACTAGATTGACCTCCAATGTAAATGCAAACTGCACCCTGTTTAACTAGATTGACCTCCAATGTATCACCTATCTACATGGACAATATCGCTATATCTGCCTAATTGACTGTCCAAGTGGATCACTATACATACCACTCAAGTAACACATTTAAACTGCGACAGCCTGCCTCCCACATGACCATATCTAGATTTCTTCCAATATTAATCATGACTTCCCTCATTCCAAAAGATTCGCCTTGCTCACTTGGATAATTCACTTATGTAGGGTACGGCCTCGCACGAATATTCTGGACACGACTCGACCCATTCCCCTGCCCAACTCCTTTTCTCCCTACAACTAACCCATTCTCTACATCCACACCACACCCGCCTACTGAAATTACTAATTCCACACATACCAGTGAGACATTAGGCCACATAGCTCTAACCAAAGTTCAGCCTACACAACCTATAACTGGTCATACAATAAAATGTAGGCTATCATCCAGAACAGCCTACAGCTACTCTTATAAGAAAAGAACTGTCCATACTCTGTCCACCAGACCTCCTACTCAGCATATTTCACCTAAACACCCAAAAACTATAGAATCCCCAGCATTGGTGCAGCATACCCCATTCAACAATACCTATCCTCCAACAAAACTAACCCACTTAGCCCCTACAACTCGACAACTACCCAACTCTCCCACAAAAAAATGCAAAACATTATATCCTCTAACTCCCACAACTCAAAACATTAAGACATCGACTCCACCGTAAATCTGAAAGGAGCCCTTATCAACGCTAGTTCTATCACTGCCCATGCCTCAACATAGCAGACCTCATGAAAGTCCACGACCTTGACCTACTGGAAATCGCGGAAACCTGGTTCCACTCAGCTTCAGACCCTGCTTTGTCACTAGCCATCCCTGAGGGACAAACAATATACAGGAACGACAGGACCATCTCCATAGAAGGTGGAGTGGCTCTTATATCCGAAAACACCCTCAACGTTAGAATCACAGGTGAACTGGCCATTACAGCCGCCAAAGTCATTACACTGATAATAAAACTCACCCACTCATGTACATGCACTCTGCACATTGTATACAGACCCCCAGGTCCACCATTGTACTTTGAAGACAACATCACCTCCCTACTTGCCTACAATATGAAACCTCAATCTAAAGCCATCATCCTAGGTGATTTTAACCTTGGCCTGAATGATCCCTCTGACACACACGCAGGTTCACTTGCTGACTCGATGAAAGCCCACGGTTTCTCCCTTTGCATTAACACACCCACACATGAAAAAGGTCAGACCTTAGATTGGCTTGCGGATATCAATTGTGCCACAAATATCATATTAAACACACCATCACCTTGGTCTGATCACAATACCATAATATTCTCCACTACCATAAACGCCAAACGCACCAAAGTATCGTATCTATCAAGACGCTCCAAAAATATCAATCGTGACAACATGCTCCCACTCCTAACACCACTAACAAATGCCACATATGCAGAAGATGACCCATCTCTACTAGTAAATCTATAAGCAAAACTATACTAACAGCCATGGCCACAAATGATCCAATGAAGTCTAAGAAAATGAAACCAAAAACTCATATCAACACTTGGTTCACTTCCGACCTGCAAACGTTGCGTGTGACCAAAAGATCTGCAGAATGCAACTGGTGGAAATCGCCAACACACTCAAACAAAGCTATCTTCCAGACTCTTGCCAAAAACTACAAGGAAGCAATCACTATAGCTAAAAGTAATCTTTACAATACTTGAATCGAAAATGCTCAATCACGCCCTAGAGAACTATTTGCCATACTCCGAGAGCTTGAGTCACCTGCCCCTGCACCAGACAATACTACCAAAGATCAGCTATGGTGCACCAATGTTCAAAAAGCTCTAGCAGACAAAATCACCCTCTTACAAAATAAAATTGAAGCTAAAGAATCTATACTCAACATTAATTTAGACCACCAGCCTACACCGGCAACCCGAGAACCACGTTTGCTCAACAAATTTGCATTTAGACCAATAACCATAATAGACACTATTAATATCATCAATGGTCTTAAACCTTCTAGATGCTAAGGTGATACCTGCCCAGCTACACTGATAAAGGAATGTGAACAAGAACTAGCTCCTCTCGTCACGACTATCATCAACACATCATTCGCCTCTAGCTCCAAACCTGATGACCTAAAAGAAGCCTGGGTGTTACCCTTGTTAAAAAAAACTACCTTAGACACCAATATCCCTACCAATTTCTGACCCATCACAACAGTACCATTCCTTCTAAAAATCCTTGACCGTGCAGCTTATCTGCAGATCCAGCAATTCTTAGAAACTAACAAACTACTAGGACTAAGAAGGTCAGGATTCAGACCTGGCCACGGTACAGAGACAGCCTTATTAGATCTAAAAATACTGATGGACCAATTCAAAGACAGAGGAGATCTCTGTATCCTTCTTTTACTAGACCTCTCAGCTGCCTTTGACCTGGTCAACCACAACATTCTATGCCGCCACCTCAAAATGGCAGTCCAGTTCTCAAATGAATCTATCAATTGGATCAAATCCTTTCTGCCCAATCGAACAACGAGTGTCTTCTCAACTACAGCAGCAGCCTCCCCCCATCCCAGTAACCTGCAGTGTCCCACAAAGGTCATGCGTATCACAAACTCTTTATAATGCTTTTACTAAGCTCCTCTTTGACAAACTAGACAACATGGGTATCACATACACTAATTATGCAGTTGATACACAAATACTAATCCCAATAACAGGTTGTCATGACACTAACACCCACAACCTGAACAAAATGTACCTAGCCATCCAGGCCTGGATGGCCCAAAACAAATGATTACTTAACAATGATAAAACAGAGCTCATCCTCATAGGTAATAAATCCAAAGTTGACAACCGGCCCAATCAATATGAATGCTTCAATATCAATGGGAATAAGATCCAGGTCACCAAAGAAATAAAAACTTTAGGTGTCTACATTGACTCAGCCCTCCCCCTCACCAGACAGGTCAACACTGTTGTCTCATCTGCAGCCTATACTTCCAAACCTATCAGATCCAGTAGACCTTTTCTCTCAACTGACAACAGGGACACACTAGCAAGAGCCTTGATCCTCTCCAAGATAGACTATTGTAACTCACTATTTGTAGGCACCAGCATGAGTAACATCAAAAAACTTCAAGTTGTGCAAAATAACGCGATCAGAGCAGCCTTAAACATACCCAAAAATTAGCACACTTCCTCTACCAGACGACTCATACATTGGCTACCCGTCCATTACCAGATCAAATTTAAAAAACGTACCCTTACCCACAAATGCCTAGCCAACAAGGCACCGACATATCTCAGCAACCAAATCACCAGAACCCAACCCATCAGGGCTACCGGCTCTTCTTACTCTAACCGTATCACCACCCCAAGATTCAAGAGAGTAAAAGCAGGAGGATCCAGCTTCCCAGTAATCCCAGCTTATCTGTGGAATTCCTTACCACCACAATTAAGAAATGACCCATCACTGTGGTCATTCCGTAAAAGTCTCAAAACTAGACTATTCAGATTAGATTTACAACAATGACACCACTGGGTTAGATGGTTGATGACATACTGATAATGCCCTCCCAAAGGTCATTTGCTAAATCAAAGTGTCAGCATTATCAAGTTTGTTCCCCGCCCTGTACCAGACCATGAATGTAAATATAAACTGTAATAAGTACCAAATACGTACCTGTCATGAATGTAACTACAACATGTAAGATTAACCGAATTTCCATTGTAACCATGTTCTTAAGTTCTAGCGTCTTGATGCCCCTGGGGTTAAGCGCGCGATACAAATGCAAAAATAAATAAATAAATAGAACCAGGCACGTTTACTTCCTGAAACTGGCAAATACCCCACAAAAGATAGGGAGTAATAATACTTCAATCACAAATTATGAACCAATGCATACACAGAAGTCTAGTAACATATTCTAGCCACATAGTTCCACTGATATTTTCAGATCAGTGGCGCTAGCAGAGCAGTGGCACAGGAAGAAGCACTACGTTTATTAATGGCTCATCTAAGGGAAAATGTAATCTTTCAATTTGCATGAACTACTAGATTGAAAGAAGCATGGATTACACAAATGTGTTGGTTCTACAGTTGAAATATATGCTCACTAATTTTAAACGGACCGCTTTGGCAATGCAAATTACTCTTTAATACATAAAAATACATTTGACCCCCAAACCTCCAAAAAGGTGCAAAATCCTGTCTAGAGCCTAGTTTGTAATCCTGTCATAGAAAGTGGAATGAAGGGGCAGAGCATGTAGCCTACGGTTGTTTTCCCTACCCTTCCTCATCCCTGCCTAAGCAAAATTAAACAAATAAAAGACCCACAGAGGTCGTATGGGGGTCTGGTAACAAGGTGACATAGTTTTGCCTTGTATATTAATAGCAGAACTGTTCAAAGGTATAACTAATGTGCTACCTTGTCATGTAACTTGGGGTCCCTTTCCTGTAATTCACTGTCAACAGTTCAACAAGATGAAGGAAGTGTTAGATACATTGTTTAAAAGCCCTCACCCAATGTATAGCATTGATTCCATCTTCAATGCAATTGATCACTGTGTATGACGCGGTTTCAGGGCATGAAGTAAATAGTGATAGAATTAGTTGCTGCTACGTAACCCAGCGTGCCTCCATCAAACAGATGACTGACTCTGTTACATGAGAAACCCAGGCCATTGCATATCTTGGCGTTATGTTTGCTCCAATTTTAGAACAGACTATTAGCTGAAATACTAACACTTTAATGACAGAACTACAGAATTATATAAACAAATGGTCCCCCTTTTTTTCTATCTTGGTGAGGTACAGCACAATCTATCAAAATGGCGCTGCTCCAGAAACATTGCATTTCATCTCAAATTTACCCATACTCCCTTTTCCAGAAACGTGGACAAACTGCTTTGCAGCCTTTAATGGGCATTCAGGAACGCTTGGATAATCTGTGACGAAATTACTACTGCACTGCAGGAGTACAAGGAGGAGTAGTGGCTAAAACGCCTACTCAGCCCTCACACTACCACATGCCAACAGTGATCCCAATCCTTTGCCTTTAGTGGTAACGTGGGACGAGGTCAGGCTGTACTCTTGAAAGGGACATTAATATAGTACCAGTAGCAACCCAAACAGCAATAGTACAAGCATCCAAAATAAATGAATGTCAAATCAAGGTTCTATAAAGATTAAACACACCAATATGTAGGAATAACTGACTATAAAAACATGGAGGTAATTCTGGCACCCCAAATTAAAAAGTTCCTGGTAACACTGGCACTGCCTGTAATACCAGCAACTCCCCCCATGGAACTCTATGTAATGGGAAATAAATGCCCTTACTGGCACTTGGAATTTACCAGTAATTCAAGCAGTCCAAGTGCCAGTAACGGTAATTCCGTTTGGTGGTATACCACCGGATTTACCAATGGGATACCACCGAACCTGTAATGAGGCCGATATGAGTTGGTGAAAAAGATGAAAATGGCTGGCTTAGAAGTCATTAGGGTGTTAAAAGTGGACCAAGAGGACTGGACCTCACAAAGTACCATAATCTGTTCTTGGGTGGTTCGACAATGTCAAACCAGGTTTCGGGATGCTGTCTTCGAGGGTTGAACTGGGTTAAAAGGCATCGAGTTGTGCTTGTCCAGGTGACAAGTTGCCATTGATCCGTGTTTGAAGTGGAGCTCCATGCGGTTCAAATGTAGCATTCGAGTGATGAAGTTGAATGAGCCCACCAGGGTCAGTTTGAAGTTCGAGATGATGTTACCGCTGGGTCAAGACATTGTTTGACATCATACTTCCAGCAGTTTGAGTCGAGATCCAGAGAAGTTCAATTTGGTGAACCCAATGGTTGATGCATTTTTTGAAGATGCAGCGGTTCAAAGTTGTCCACATGGTGAGCTGGTGTTTGTGCCAAACAAATGGTATGCTGTGTTGGTGCGATGCGGCATCAAGCTAGTTGATGAATTCAAAACAGCAGTTTGAATAAGTTTGAAGAAGTTCCAATGGCAGCACTGCACATCCTGATGGGTCAAAAGCATTTGAACATGGTTGACTCGGTTCGAGGATGATTGAAAGTGGCAGAATACTGGAATCCAGCTTGTTTGGCTTCTTCTGGTGCTGTGAGTACCAGTGGCTCAGGGACAAGGGTGGTCCTTTTCCTGGCACCTGCAGGAGGCCTTCACCTCCAATGAGGAGCCTTGGTAAAGGTTCAAGTGGCAGAGAGTGCAGGGCTTGATGCAAAAAATTCTCCTTCAAAGTTCCCTGGGAATAGGTGGGGGCCAAAGCTTGCCTCTGCCTTGGAAAACACACCTTCCCCTCTGGCAGAGGGCTTTGGAAAGGACTGCTCCTCCAAGCAGGTCCAAATGAGTTCTTCTGTCCTAACAAGCCTATGATGAATCAAATAAGGAGTGTGCGATCCCTTCCAAATAAAGGTAAATGGTCACAGGGGGTTGGATAAAAGCAAGCCTGGTCTAGGGGTACAATTCCTGTCTAGGTAACTGTGTGTTTTGCCTTGTATTTGCAGTATACCCGAACTGCTCTTCAGGAAGTGGAGGTGACAGGAAGGATAGAATCCCCCACAGAAAACCAAGAAGGAGGAACCATTTCTCCATTCCCTTTGGTTCTTTTTGACTGTACCAACTCTGTCCCCTTCCCAAGCTTGCAGCTTCAAAGTTCCTTCGGTGTGCAACACTCTAATATAAGGCTGCCTCTTTTTCTGGGGGTGTGCCGCTTTGAAGCATGGTTCCCAGGAGTCCTCCGGCTGAGAGTTGCCTGGGCTGAAGGGGTGTTACTCAACATCCTAAGGGATCAAAGAGAGAAAGCTTTCTCTCTGGCTGCAGCAGAGACAGGCCATTTTGCTAGAATCCACAAAACCTTTCTATAGCTGGCCTGACTTTACAGGGTTGACATGAGTATGATTCAAATCCAATGTGGCTTTAATAATTGTGTGAAATATCAGTCGCAATACAAAAACACAGGTATGGCTTATTAATTGAGATTGCCCTGCCACCAGACAGATAGTTCTTCATAATTATTATGGTTTTGGATCACAGGTGCAGATTTAAGTGCAACCCCTGTCTTAGGTGTCATTACCATGATACCTTAAAAGTGCATAAGGCATGTAGGATTAGACATGTTTCAAACTGGTTAATGGGCATGGGCGTAGGACTTGTGGTGGTTGGGGGGACAGATCCCCCCCACAATTTTAAGTGGTGGGTGTTAATTTCATTTATCCCCCCCAGAATATGTGTTTGGTTTGTCGTGCAGGGATCTGTTTTTGAAGTGGGGGGAGGTGCTGCTTACTATGTAAGCTGCCCTCTCCCCTCCTGGCCCCCAAAGCATGGGGGCAATACCCTGGGGGCAGATGGGTGATCATCTGCCCCCAAGGAAGGGGGCTAACAAAAAAAAAAGATTATTTTTTTTAAATGTAGTTTTGGATGGGGTGGGTGCGGGTGGGACCACTAGCCACCAGGGATTTTTGCAAGGGGGTGGCCCTCTCCCCCCACCCTAAGTGCATGGGGGGCACATTATGCAGCCCTCCATGGCGGCAGATTTCTGCCCCTAGGGAGGGGTACATGAGATGCCCCCATCCATTTGGGGTGAGGGGAAAGGCCACTGTAAATATTGGCAGAGCCAGCTCCCAAGCCTGGGGTAGTACGGTTTGCCCACCCAGGGGCAGATAGCCACACACATGTGCCCATCTGCCCATAGGAAAGGGACAAAACAAAAATAAAAAAATGATAACTTGTTTTGGGTCGGTGTGGGGGGCCACTGAACCACCATTGATGTTTTTAGTGAAAAGGGGGGTAACCCTTCCCCCACCCCAAATGAATGGGGGGCATCTCATGTAGCCCTCCCTGGGGGCAGATTGCTAGCACAATCTGCCCTTAGGAAAGAGGCAAAACAAAAACAAAAAAAATGATAACTTGTTTTGGGTGGGTGTGGGGGTCACTAAACCACCATGGATGTTTTTAGTGGAAAGGGGGGTGCCCACGGGTGTCTTCTTTTCGGAAATGCATGGGGTTCCCTGATTTCCTTCGTTGCTTCGACATCCAAGGCCCAAATCTGTAGGTTGTCCACATGAGCAAAATTCTTGAAAATCTGCTGTGCGAACAGACTTGGGGTTACCAGTGTTTTAGGCTTTTCCCTTTGCACCCAGGTAGGTGCACCCACACATGTGATGTACCGTTTTCGTCGGGAAACCTATGGGAACGCGGGACGGTAGGCCATGTGTTGTTGGGTGACCAGAGTGAAATGTGTGGAAATTGTGTATTTTTTTCTCTGATTTTCCCGATATCCCCCAAACTATGGAATCTTTCCCTACATAGTTGTTGCCTGATCTTTGCAAATCACCACTTCCTAAACTTGGAATATTGTCTACTTTTCAGAAATGTATTTATCAAAATATGTTATTTTGCTTTGCACTCAATCTGTTCTTGAAAGCCTGGAAAACGGTGAATCCAGCACAGCAAACCATTTGTTCCTAGCTCTTAAAAGGAAAACACCACAGGCTTCTTTGTACAACATTTTATTGGCATTTTCTGAAAAAAACCCAAATGTTCTCCTTTTTGGTTATTTTCTCTCACCCCACTACATCAAACTAGTATTCCTGGGTGGCGTTACAGCTGCCTACATGTGGGGAAAAAAGGGGCCAACTTTGGCCGAGATATCTCATGTAACAAAGAAGTTACAAGGGATTGAATAGCAACGTACCGAAATCACCAAAAAAGGCCTTGGCACTGGGGGGAAATACCCATGGCAGTTAAGGGGTTAAGACGGTAAAGCCCCAGAGGAGATGTCATTTGTAAGGTAGCTCAGTTAGTTAATGCTCCAAATGCAGATTTTGCAAAGGAATATGTAATACCTGTGTTCAGCACCTGGCTTAATCTTCCGGTGGGATAATAGATAATAGGCAGAGTGAATGCATTCAGCTTCCGATGCAACACAGCATTATCCAGGTCAATTGGTTCAGAAAAAGTGGTGGAAAACACTATTATTGTCGCTTTTTCTAATTGGCCAGATTTTCGTGCATTTTCTGGGTGGAGTTCGGTAGCCGAGTGGACACACCAGGACCCCCTGTATTTCCCGCTCCACCAAACAAATGCAGCCTTACTGCCAGCATGGATTCTCATGCTGGAAAGAAGGAAAGGGATTCCTCTGGGATCTGCTTGGAAATGAAACCTGGTAAAAGCGTGCAGAGTCCAGAGGAAGCCATTGTCAATTTAGCTAGCAATCGCTAATTGCGCAAGGTATTTACACTCTTCTAAAGTGGAAAAGCAATGTGATTTCACCTGCCTTTTACGCTAAAATCTTCCATTTTGTGGCGGAAAAGTAAAAACGTGTGTTAATGGAAGTGGTCCACTCCATGCAGTTTACTTTGCGCCTTGATGCTTGGGGGTTTTGCGTGATTCTACACATGTAATAAATAAATACATTTAGCATGACCCCAGATAAATGGCAATTCGTGATCAGAATGAGTGAGCATGGCATGTCGCTGGTAAGAGGGTGTCCTGTGCTTCTTGAGTGCGTTGGCAAATGCCCTTAATTGCCATCTCGCGTTAAGCAGTCGACAGAGGTATTTCAAATGGCCAGTTTTGAAATCGCTTTTTGGGTGACAATGTCAAAGTGGGAGAATGTTGCCCAGCATGTGTCACTTTCTCTGCGGAGTGAATTGTGCCCACCCCAAGGAAGAAGTGTAAAAAACTCACAAGGGCAATGTGCCTTGCTCTTTCTGTGTGTGTCTTCCCCACAGGGCGACAGATGCCGACTCAGACATGGGTAAGTCTCAGGTGGCAAGCCTGTACCCTAGTTGATGTGGCAAAGTATTCCAGACTTCTGAAGCTGATCACATTAGTAGCATTGAGTTACATGCCACCTGACAGGTATGTGTGATAAAGTTGCAAAGCAGAGCTGTTAGTGGGCTAAAGCAGGAGGCAATGTCTGCCCACCCTCAAAGGGTACGTACAACCAAAAGTAACAGGCCCCTCCCCCATCATGGCTGTAGGGACCAGGCTCCAACCAGGGCAAGAATGCCCTCCAATCATCCATGCCCACGAGTAGGGTACCCCTCGTGCTCCAGGAACCCTGTTCAGCAACCTCTGTGCTTTCCAGGTGATACTAATGTTATTTAAAGCCAGAAGTCTAAAAGGTAATCACTTAATTACAGCTGGAAATTAGCCCCTGGCGTGATCAAAATGTCTTAACCAAGTGTGACACCATCCCCTTCATTTTTAAGCAATATGTGTGTTCTCGCGTTTCTTCATCCACTGAATTACTGTTAGAAACAAAGGCAAGAGTTGTGTCCCTTGTGTAGCATTAGGAAGGCAGTTGCCAGCCTCTGGCATAATATGCCCATGTTCTTCCAGTATTGGCTAGCTGTTTCCCTCTTATGGCCAGATAGAGCCATCATGGCAGTGACTGGCAAATGCCTTTCCCCTGCAGACAGAAAAGCGGAAATAAGAGGCCAATTCAAGACATGGAACAAATAGAAGTTAAGACAGACTGCAGCTGCCATTGCTGTGTTAGGGAGAATATGTTGAGTGTTCAAGCAAGGAGGTATGTATTAAGAAAGCAAGCAGTGAGACAAGGGAGGGAAAAAGAAATGCCAGAGGGGCTCTTTGAATAATGTAACAGGGCAGAGGACCCATGCTCTGCCGTCCTAGCAATATATGAGAGAATCAAGTAGATCAGGCTTTGCAGCAAATGTTAAACGAGAACGGAACAGAGTCCAGCTCTGCATTCAGAATAACAAAGGCAAAGAAAGGCTCTGAAGCCAGCATGAGATGGAATAAGAGGGACCAGACTCATCGTGAGAGGCTGGCCTGGCCCTCGCAGGGTCGCTAGAGGGATAGCCGACATAGCGGACTGCCCCTCTGGCTACCCCCCTGGGTCCACATACATCCCACCTACTAGGCATCCCCTGGGTCCGACACATCCGGCCGTGGACCTGGGGAGTGCTTATAAGGGGGTGGGCTTGCGATCGCTCGTCCTTGTTTGCTGTACCCCCCACTAGGTCCCCCGGAGGACAGTCAAAACAGCAACATCACACACCTGGTCCCTCTACTCCCATTACAGGGCTTACTCAGAGGTACAAACAAGATTTCCTCTTTCTTTGAAACCCCCATCCTTCCATTCCAAGAGACACACACATCCCCTTGCCCCACACAAAAATCTAGCAAATTGCAGTTGGTAGAAAAGGCTTCAACTCCTTTAATTGGCAGGAGTCCACTACAGGTGATCTGCCTCTTAACGAGCTGGCGTCCTAGCTGTGGCCCACTGGGAGTAATTGTTATTTCCTCTCTCTTACCATGCGCTCATAGTCAGATGAAAAATCCAGAAATATACAAAGACATGTTCTTTGCTGCTGCATCCTTTAATTTTCTTCTGTTTTCTTTTCTTTTTTTCTCTTGTTTTATACAGTGATATTCGTAATTTAATACGTACTGCTATTTTAATTCTAATTTTATGAAAAGTCGAGTTCTTTGACTAAAACACAATAACTAACTAAAGGAAAGTCCCCAAGATGTCCTCTGTGCCCCCCCAGATTTTATGCGTCTCCTACGCCCCTGTTAAAGGGCATGGAAAGAGCCCAGGTTTTTCAAATCAACTTATTCCTGTAAGCTACTTTTTACTCCTTCCCCCAAACATCTCACTGATAACTCAGTGCTCATTTTCTCAACCCAAACCATCAGGGCTCTTGGTGAGTGAGAACCTGCCCCACAAGGTAAATCTTGCCAGTCCTCTTTATGGGGCATTCAGGTTGGGTGCCACCCTATTAGATGGATCCCTCGGATCAAGAAAGGGATCCTATCTGCCTCCTAAAGTAAAAAGAAATGTGTTTGGGTGGAGGAATTTGTTTTGGCTAAAGGAATAGCTTTAAATTACTGGCAGCTGATAACGGCTTTAGAATGTGAGTTCAGTTGTGGGCTATTTATTGCAGCCATCATAGGAGCCACCAGACAGATACTTTAGCCAAAAAGTAGTTGGAATCAGATGTAAGTCTCTTAGTACTGTCAACATCTCTGTTCATTGAAGACACACAGGACCTCGAAAACCAATTCTTGTTGGGAACAAGAATGGGGTATAAGACTTGAGCCTTTGCAATGGAATCACATTCGGATGGGAGGGCTAACTGCCATCAACCTCACCACCATAAAAAAATTAATATTTTGGGTGCGATTCAACATCCTTTGGGCACTACAAAAACGTTTGATCTCAAAGGTTGCGAGTGAGCAACCTTTGCTGGTTCTGCGACATGGAGGTGGGTACCCCAACACATATGTTGTTTCAGTGTGATGAGCTTCAAATGTACTGGAACTCTGTTTGATCAAGGTCATTTGTTCCAAATTAATACTGCCACCCTACTCTGTTGATTCAATTATGTAGATGGTAATGTTGCTTTATCACAATTACAGGGACAGAATAGGAAAAATGTGATAAACCCTCTCTCCCTCACCGGTCAAGATCAAGGTCAAGCACATACAAGGGATAAATAATACAGCATAGTGAGTTTCCTATATCAAAGGAGTGGAATGAGCTGCTCCTAGCAATGACTCCTGTTTCTAAAAGCTGACATGTGCAGTCTGGAAAGCAGTGCTCGATAAAGAAATAACTTTAAACAATGTTTTGTTTTGTTTAGAGTTTTAAAAGGTTGGAGCCTAAGCTAGCTGAAAAAAGAAGACTCACAAACTGTTCGTCTCATATTGTGCCCCGGCCATGTTGGATGCAATCCCGGCATAGGCTCGAAATACCCCCACCATCCTATAGTACCGTAAAATGTGCCTCTTTTCAACAATACCTGCCAGACTACTGAAAGTTCTTCTCTGCATCCACCAACAGTACTGCGCTACTCTATAAAATGCCAAGCTCAATGCTGGCACCTTCTGTTGTAACACGCTCTGCTGCTCTTGAGCTAGGTTCGTGCTATAAGCAATCAAATAAAAACAAATAAAATAGTGCTGGAGCTGGTTTAGAATCTTGATCAAGTGCCCACACCCTGCATAACGGCTGCGCGTTGGTGAACATGGTCGGCTTTCTGACGAACGTTATGCACCTTTCTCTCTAGCTTTGAACACTTCTGTTACCAGGTCATATATCACTGTATAAGTCTATACTGTGTTTATATGTTTGCTGTAATTACAACATTAAAATTTGGCACTAAATAGGACTGTCTCCCCTCAGCGCCTACCTTCCCCATTCTCCTGTTACTGTCTGTTGTTGCACCGGCCCTCCTCAATGACCCTCCCCCTCTCTCATGACCAATACTACAGCTGTTCCCAACTTCCCTTTCATAGTCTGTACTGTAGGCCTTGCCACTGAATGAATGTTCAAACTTGTTTAAGTAGTGCTTCATGTTTTGGTTGCAGTCTGATATTGATGGTTTCCTCCACTTGCTTCAGATGCATTTCTCGTGACCCCTCACAATTAATCAAGTGGGGCAATGTCTGTTTTTTTCTTTTTCTTTGTCTTCAATATATGGATTTGTTATGTCTCAGGTACTTTCATTGTCCTGGGGTGTGTATGTAATTCCTTCCCCATCGCCGCTAACAAAAAATTAAATAGATAACAAATGGAACAGATACAAATATGTAAGAAACAGAAGGTGAACAGATAGGAAACAGAAGGCGAAGTATCCTAGCGGTTGCGGTCCTTCAATGCAAATAAGCGCATGCCCTTCACTGTACTGTTCTGCTGAAACATCTGAATTGGATTTTTAAAGTTGTTAATTTTCTCCTCACCCCCCAAGAAATATACTCCAGCCCCTCCCCACTTCCAAACTCCTCCCTTGGCCTCCAATACCAGTTAACATAGCTCAGTAAAGCTTGAGAATGTAGCAGGAAAACTCTGTGATATTTGCATGCCCAGAACACTTTGCATGAAAGTCCAGTAGTGACAACATTAATGCTAAGGTGGAGGCCTGAAAAGTAGATCAGTTACACGTTCATGTGGATACTGGTGGTCATAGGTTTGATTAAGTTAGGGAACATTTTTCTTCTGTCGCCAAACCCAAGATAAAGAGGATCATGACAACTGTTAAAATCCTGGGGATTGGGGGCACTGTTGAGCAGCCTCAAAATGGCTGCTTAGCCTCTGAGCTCTGTGCATACCCGACACGAAATCCGGCAGCAACGGTGTATATCTCGCCTATACTCTCGTAAATCTCATCACCTGGTGTGACTGCTGGCTCGGGATACGTCCTCCTGCAATCCCGGATGAAATCGGACCTGTGTAACCCCAAAACTGCCTCTTGCAGATCTGGAGGCACATGCAGCCTAATCGCTGGCCGGGTCGGGCCGTGGTGGTGCTGCCTGGGAGGCCCTTTGCCCCGTCCTGCTCTATGGCCAGCCGCAACTGTGCCCTGGGCGGGTGGCGTAGAGGTGACTCCCGCCTGTATTGTTGGCCGGGAGACTTGCTGTGGCGGCTGGCTCCCCAGCACCGGCCCGACTCACTCATCATGCGGGGCCGGTGCTGTGTGCGGGGTGCTGGAGGAGGGGCTCGCCATCCGCTGGCCGCCACCTATCTGCGGAAACATCAGACTGGTTGCCTGAGGTGAGCCACGACCCCCCCTCTGTGGCTGCTGTGGCAGTGGGGGCCGTGGCTGCTGCGGCTGGCCATCGGGCACCAGGGGCCCAACTAACACTGTCTGTGCCGGGTGCGCGGTGTGGGAACCGCATCCCCGGGCGCCAACATTCACCAATTGCTCCATCTCTTCGGGTTCCCGGACCGGCCAGCTCTGTGCTTCCTGGTCCCCTTTGTCTGTGACCGCTGCCCCTCCGGGCATGCCATCCGCTCCTGGGTGCCTTGTGAGCTGGGCCATGGTCCCCATCGCGGCGGCGTGGCCGGATCCTGATGGAATCCTGAAAAGCCACAGACTCAGGTACGGGCTGTGGATACCCCGCACATTGTGGCCCGGGCTCCGGGCAGCGCTGAGCCTAATAGATCTCTGTTCCTCTCCTCTGAGCTGGATGTCGCTTATGTCAGGGCCCACCCCAATTCCTATGTCATACTGGGGGCCTTGCACCCGAGCCGCGGTGTTGCTCCCGCCGCCTAAGCCAGCCTGCATTTGACAAGCCCATACTGTCCCAGGGAGCACAGGCCCTGCTGCACCTATGGCCCAGTGTACAACCTTCTGCTAGAGCTACTAACTTGCGCACCCATCAACACTACCGCCACCACTCCTAATCATACTGGTGGGTCCTGCATTACTCATTGGGTGACCAGCGCTCATATACTGGGGCCCCCTCCGTGTCCGCTTGATCCCTGGCTGCTGGCTCCTGCATTACATTCTCTGGCTCAGCCGACCTGCCACCTAGTGACCTGTCTGCCTCATATTTGACCATCACACTCCCCGCCAGGACCACGCTCCTGACGTACTGAGGCTGCAGGTCACCACTGACTAAACTGCAATGTCAAACAGGGCCCACAGTGGCAATAAAGTGGGGGTCATGGACAAATATGCAAAGGGCACTCCATGGGCGGAGCTTGGGCATACATCTGCTGATCAGGATGAGACTGACTCGCGCCCAGGCACACCGACCCCAGACCTTGCCACAAAGATGGAAACCATGGCCAAAAACTTTGCCTCTTTTCATGAAAAATTGGATGACATCAATGCCAACGTCACATCTCTTAAAACTCAGATTGACTATGCTGGTACCAGGATCACTGAGGCAGAATCCAGGATTGGGACCAATGAGGATACATACACTCCAAGACACTGTCGCTACACTTACACGTGACATGAAGTCGGTCAGAGCGAAATGCAACGATTTGGAGTCCAGATCACGTCATAACAATGTTCAAATTATCGGGGTCCCTGAAAATGCCCTCAAGGGGCGCATGGAGCTGGCAGTGGAAAACTTGCTCAAGGAACTACTTGATAACCCTGACCTGTCACCCTTCTTTACGATCGAACGCGCCCACTGGGCCCTCTCATCGCAACATCATCCTGGTAACTTCCCCAGACCTATCATCGCCAGGATCCTCAATTATCGGGATAGAGATCACATCCTGCGCCTGTCGCGAGAGAAGGGTGAGCTTTGACTCGGCTCGCAGATCATACGTATCTTCCCAGACTTCTCTGTAGGAGTCCAACAGGAGCGGCGTCACTTTCTGGGCGTGAAAAAGCTCTTAAGAGAAAGCAACATCCCATCCGCTATGCTGTTCCCAGCTCGCCTCAAATTCACCTTCAGGCAGAACTGTACTTTTTCACGGTCCCGGATGAAGCCGTAAAGTTCATCGAAATGCAGATCCCTCTCTACAACCCAGCTGAAGAACGCATGGACAATGACTTAGCTGGGCCGGCCTTCTTTTTTGTGATCATGGTCTGTACATTGATGCCCCACTGTTCCTTAACTCTGTGGGGGTGTGAAATGCTGACTTGATGGGCTCAGGATCAGGGTAAGGACAGTTCCTGAGTTGTCTTCTGGGCGGGGTTCATGGATATGGGATTGTGGCTCACAGTAGGGCCGACTATCCAGGTATGATGGTTGTTCTATCATCTGACCATCCTCAGACCCCCGAACACTCAGTCACCCTGACTCCTTGGAAGTGCGTAAGGACATTGGGGCGAGAACAATGCCTCCCCTTCACTAGTATTGATAGTGTCTCGATCACTACTTGCTCTGACACCTGCACTGTCATTAGAAGCTCTCACCCCATGATATGCCAGCCATGGTATAGCTCATCATGCTCTGGTACACAATTATCACTGGCAATTCCCATGGGACTTGAATATGGCTGCTCCGGCCTGGGGCTGCTCTAAGTCTACTCCGTAGTCACCGCTCAGCCGGTGCGTTGGTAAACATGTTTGCGTTGTAATACTGCCTATCAGTAGTACCACTTTTGGTACCTCATTACTATTATTTTAGGCGGATGTACGGCAACAGCACTCCCCACTGCAGTTGCAACAGTTATCAAGGGGAAAGTTCTAGCTCCTGGCCCACGTTGGGCCCACTGCAGTTGAAAAACTATGTTGGAAGTTTTGCTTGACACTAGCCCCTGTTGGGCAAGAAACACGGGTGGTCCACGTTGGGATCGGCCCAATGGCGCCCATCTTAGTGCTATTGTTAGAGGTGGGAGGGAAAGGGAGGGTAAGGGTGGGCAATGGTGCCACTGGTTGTTACTGGTCAGTGAGGGTGGTGGGTGGTAGTGGTTGGGTAAGTTATATTGGAAAAGGCGGATGCAGACCGGCAGATCGCGCTATGTTGAAGTGTCTTAAAAGTGACAGCACAGGCTATATGTGCACACCACGATGGGTGAGCTGGGATGTGCTCTAGGCGACTGAGATGCCCACTACCATAATGTCCTGGAATATCCAGGGATTGAGCAATCACACTAAGAGCCGTAAAATAATGGCCTATGCCAATAGATACAGTTGCAAAATCCTGTTTCTGCAAGAAACGCACTCCGCAGGCCGCCTGGCTGGGAGCATGGCACCATCTTGGGGATGTAACAGATATTTCACCTCCTATTCGACACAGGCCAGGGGGGTGCTGACACTCATTCACAAAACCATCAAATTTACTCTACATAAAAGCTACGTAGATACCGATGGTAGATATGTCATATTACATTGCACCATGGTAAACAGGGAATACCTTCTGGTGAAAACCTACAGTCCCAACATCGACGCCCCTGAATTGGTGGACACTGTAGCGGCCATACTGCTAGGATACGAGGGAATTCAGATCAAGGGGTGGGGGGCATGAACTTTATAATGGACATCCATCTAGACAGGACCGGGACTGCGCACAGGCTCCTGTCCAGTGCTGCACGCAGACTACATAATTACTGCACAACACTCAACATCCAAGACGCCTGGAGGACATTGGACCCCCTAAATCGCAAATATACCTACTATTCCTCCGTCCATGACCGCTCCTCCAGAATTGATCTATTTCTGGTGTCAAGTGGGGTGTTGGGTAGGGAGGAGGGTGCACAGATACTACCACACACATTATCGGACCACACTCCAATGACCCTCTCTGTGGAGCTGGGGATACTTACCGCAACATTCAGCACATGGCACTTCAAATCTGCTGCCCTTAAGGACATTGTATTCAAGGCTGAAATCTTAGCTGATATTGAGTCCATTTTTGAGCATAACTCCCCCCATGCCACTTCCTTCAGCATCCAATGGGATGCCTTTAAAGCATACAGCAGGGGGATGTCCATGTCCAGAGAAACGGGAGTGTTAAAAACAATAAGAGCCGCTCTTAGTCGCTCGGAAGCCAAATTGCGTGAACTGAAGCAGGAGTGTACGTCAGTGTCTGACCCCGCTAAACTTGCTTCAATTAGCAAAGAACTCCATACATTCAATTCATTTGCCACCAGAGAGGTCCAGTATTATAGCCGCCCACAGGTTGCTCGGAAATACAGGGAAGGGGATAGACACTAGCTACTCTAATCAGGGGGAGTGGGGTCAGACCCCGATCACCTCTATTAAGGATGACCGGGGCATTACACAGTGGTTGGACCCACAGATACTGGATATATTCACTGAATTCTATACTACCCTATATTCCTGGTTCCATGTAATTTCATCGCGGGATGTTTTTTCGCATGGTTTTTACCGCAGATTTACCCCCCAACCCTCCCAAACCCCCATCCCCTTTAATTTTTTTATATTCCCGTACACCCACACCCAATTTATATAATTATTTTAACATCCCCCCCCAAAATATTGCTGAGTTTTTTCGAAAATAAATCCGCGGTAAAAAAACCCACGAAAAAACATCCCACGATGAAATGACATCGTACCATATTTCCAACCCCCAGAACATACTGAACAACATATCCGAGATTTCCTTGATCAAACACCCACAATGTGCATCTCCTCCTCAACTAGAGACCAGCTGGAATCCCAAATCGTCCTCAACAAGATTGTCAGGGCCATCTCGGACCTGCCTAAAGGTAAAGCGCCGGGTCCCGACGGGCTGACGGCCGAATTCTATCAGGAACACATAACCATACTAACCCCCAAATTAATGGAAGTCTGGGATGAATCGCTCTGCATGGCTATCCTTCCCCTAACCCTGTGTCAAGCTGTTATTACGGTGTTGCTCAAGCCAGGCAAACCCGGCGATGAGTGTGGATCATATAGGCCCTCTACCTCATGAACTTAGACACCAAGATCTTCGCCAAGGTGATAGCAAACTGTTTTCTCCCGATAATGACACATCTGGTCCACGAAGATCAAGCAGGCTTTGCTCCCGGGAGGTCCACCTCACATAACATCAGGCGGCTATTCAATATGATGGCCCGGATTCATCAGGATGCACACGCAGTTGCGGTCACTCTCGATGCTCAAAAAGCATTTGATATGGTGTCATGGAAGTGTATTTTTTTGCTGGTGCTAAAGACGATGGGTATTGGCCCCAACATGATTGGTTATATCAAATTATTTATACACCTCTCTGGTGGCTAGGGTTCGGGTTAACTCTCTGACATCCACTCTGTTCACACTCTACAGGGGAACCCGACAGGGTTGCCCATTCTCCCCGATCCTTTTCACCCTAGCGATAGAACCTATGGCGGATTACATCAGAGCATGCCTTACCCCAAAAGGGATAAGGCTGAAAGACACTCCGGAAATCATATCCCTGTACGCTGATGATGTACTCCTACACATCAAGGACCCATCCACTCATCTTGACCCCATACTACGCGACATCACACGCACAGGCACCCTCTCAGGGTTTACAATTAATTATTCTAAATCCGAGGTCCTCCCGCTCACAAGCTCTACTCAACGACCTGTCACTGAATAACCCCTCTGCTGGTCTCCTGGCGGAATCAGATATCTGGGAGTTCAGGTGTCATTGAGTAGGACCGCCTTGCTCACAGACAACTATTTGGCGGCAGCACAGATGGCCGAATTAAAAATGGCATGATGGCGTCCTCTTCCACTGTTATTTGCCGGGAGACTCTCTCTCATCAAGATGGTCCTACTTCCCAAACTATTATACATTTTCAACAACATACCCATATGGCCCAGGAGGAAATACTTCATGCGCCTACATAAATCATGCGCACAGTTCTTGTGGCATTCCGGTGCGGTCCACAAGAAATGGGACGATATGACACTCCCATACGAGAAAGGGGGCTTTACTGCCCCAGACCTAAGATCCTACTGGACTGCGGCACAGGCCCAGTATGCCACTCACTGGTACCCCGGCTCTCCGACCCACCCGCATGTAAAGCTGGAGATCCTCGGAGCAGATGGTATTAACATAATGTCCCTCATTATGCACCAACACTATGCACCTGACTCCCCCATTAATCCAATTGGAACCACCATACGTGCGTGGATTCAACTGCTATGCCCAACAACGGAATCTCCCCCATACTATAAATGGCTCCCTGTGTGGGCCTTCCCTAGTCTGGAGCCTACACACGACACTGCTCTGGCTCGACATTGGGGGACAATAGGCTACCAAGCACTGACAGACTTCTACCCTGATGGCAAGTTCATCGACCCTCGAACATGGAAGCCAGGCCACACCGGGTCCGCATTAGAGACCCTGCAATATTATATGCTCCCGGCAGCATTCCGCACTACATGGCCCACTTTCCCAAATGAACCCCCCGACACACCGGCGATAGCAAATATTGCCAACTCGGGCGGTGCCCGCAGAGGCGTTTCCTCTCTATATAAGATTCTGGTAGAGGGCGCCCCAATCCAGATGCTCAGAGCACACGACAAATGGGCAGAGGACTGGGCATTGAGATCTTTGACCAAATGTGGGGGGAAATGTGTCTGCATACAAAAAGAGTCTCCCTCAACTTCCGCTTTCGTGCCAGGCAGTACAAACTGCTAAAGAGGCTTTACTGTACCCCTCTCAGGATTTCTAAGTTTGCCCACGCTACCACAAACTCCTGTCCCTGCTACAAGGCAGAGAAACCTGATCATTTGCATATGTTCTGGACTTGCAGAGAATTAGGAAATGTTTGGGGAAGTATCCTAGAAACACTAGCTGAGGTAATTGACACTGCTATTGACCCTGACCCACTGGGCATATTGTTTGGTATGTGGAAAACCAATGGTGTTAAACGCATGGCTAGATTTCTCAACATAAGCTGCATAGTGGCCAAAAAATGTTTACTCCAAAGCTGGAAGAGTCCCTCTCCACCGACGTTTCAGAAGTGGCTAAACTTGCTCACATGGTCCCGTAACTGTGAATATATCACTATGCCCCCTGCTAACTCCCGCCCCAAGAACATATGGATGGCATTTAATAGCTACCTCAACAAACAACAAAGAGGCCGAAACATCTGAGAGTGGCTCATCTCCGGCCCCACTGGGTAATATCTGATCGCCATGGAACATTGTGCTTTGCTAATTCCCCACGAGTTGTGCCTTGTTTATGCGGTTACTACAAAACCGTTCATGTGTATATTATTGCACTGTTCACTTTAACATGCGTGTTTGTTATAAACCTCTGCCACAAAAAAATAAACGTTTAAAAAAATAAATAAACAAAAAGTCCTGGGGATGAAAGAGGAATCCCTTGAAGGGCCCCCATGTAGAAATAACATCTGGATCTCTGTGGTAACGAGTCGTACCTCAATATAAATATGGTCCTTTTAACCGAAAATCTTTTCAAGGATGGCATGCCAGATGTCACTGTTTCTTCTGTGTTTATAGTTCAGAGGGTGCATAAATCGCTTATTACAAAACCTGTGCCAGGAGCACCCTCTCGTCCTTCTATTGCCAGACTCTTGAATTCCAGGGACAGGAACCTAATCCTAAGTAAAGCCAAAGATGTGTGAAAACAACAGTATAATTATTCAAGATCTCCACATTCCAGGACTTTAAAAAATCTGTTCTGGGTGCTTTCAACTCCTTCATAGATGTTGTAAGATGATCTATGACAAACAGATCCGATACTCCATGTTATTTCCAGAAAAACCAACATTAATACACGGGGCAAGTCTCCATTTTCTACCTCCTATGAGCAAACCAACAACATCATAGATTCTCTACCCAGGAGGTCATTGGGTGGTGTATGTACTTCCCCTAAGATTGGAAGTACACAATTATGAGGTGATGAATGACATTGGATTAAACGCTACAGCAAAGTCCACCTTAATGTCTGTCTAAATGTAATCATTTTGTTTAGAAGTGACAATCTGTCATGTTTGTAGGTGTTTTTCCTTTTTCAGTATGCCTCATCATTGAATGGTTTGGTCCCATTCCGGTATTGTGTTTGTGTTTAAATGTTGGATAGTAGTGTTGTTATGTAAATAAGGCTGGGCACACTATATCACTTTGTCTTCTTTCATTGAGCTCCAAATGACACCCAGCAGAACCTGGAACCTCTTACACTCCACGCACTCCGCCAGAGGTTCCAGAATACATGGCTGCTCACAGCCCCATGAGAGGGCCATCTCTAACACCTCCCTTCCTTCCACCACACACATCCAACATTCCCTTTTTTAACCACAGCCATTATTTCCTTGCTCTAGATGCCACCACCTTTGACAATAACAAACACTCCCAAGTCCTTGACCACTTCCAACTCCTTTCCTCACCTTTCCCAGCAATTTAAGTTTGATCAAATCCCCCAGCTACACATACACCCATTTTAGCATCAAATTTCCCCTTCTCCTCACTCTACAGAATCATTTCCCGCACCTTGCCCAAATTGGCACACTCAAATCTTGACTGCCCGAACCAGCCTGGACACAAATGAGAGTAAGGCATCCTGCTCCTCAACAATTCAAATGGGGACACACCGGTCAAAGTGTGTGGAGCCAACTTGTATTGGAAAATAATTTCCATCACTACTCAAATCCAATCACCACCAGTGGCCACTGCGATCCTTATAACACCCATGAGAGTATAATTGAATAATTCTACACACCCATTCCCTTGTAGGGCATTATTCAGCAGTTATATTCCATATCTCTCAAAAACAGCTTAAACTCCTGGACACCAACAGTGGTCCATTGTTCAATAAACATCTTTGTGGGAAGCCTTCCATCCAAATAACGGCTCACGGCACATAATAATACTGCCAAAACTCACATCTATCAGTGTGTAAACTTCCAGCCACTTAGATAGCATATCCATCACAACCAAAAGATATATATCTTTCGTGCCCCTAATATTAACCGGACCCAGTAAATCCAATGCTATTTTATCCCATGGAACCATGGCACCTTGGGCACTTCCCGAATCTTCATGGGTGGGCTACATACCCGCAGCCCTTTGTAACCTCCCACACACTACGCACACTCCTTCAACATGTTTTCCACTTTGCCATCCACTCTGGGCCTCCAGAAATCAGCCCTAATCAACGCCTGTGTCCTACCAACACCTAGATGGTCCAAACTCATCACCATATCTCTCATATCATATGGGGCCACCAGCTGGTGCCCCCTGCACAATAGCCAACCTGCACACACAGTTTATCATGTACCAACCGGTAGGTTTAAACTTTTTATTTTATTTTCCACACTCCCACGCCAATTCACCTGCAACATCTTCACCACTGCTTGATAGACTCCATCGGGGGCACACTCCTCATCCCATTCCACTTGCTTCCTACTTTCCTGAACCTGGAATATGCCCTCCACCGCCTCATCAGTTTCTTCTTCTTCGTCACCATCCACCAAGGACGCTACTGCTATCCACGATAACTCATCCACCATCACGTTATCCTTCCCTTGAACATGCTCCACTGTGAATTGCAAGCAATTACTCACCCACTTCATAATTCTTTGAGAAAGACCTTCCAAATCACCTTTAATTAAAATGCTCACCAAAGGTCTATGATACTTCCAGACCTTAAATTCTCTTCCCCACAGGTACATCTTAAACTTATTGACCACATAGACACACGCAAGCGCTTCACACTCAACCACAGAATACCTCTTCTCAGCTTCCTTGAGCATCCTGGAGGCAAAACCAATTGTATGCAAATCCTCTCCTTCTTGCTACATAAGCACCACCCTCAGCCCAAAATCACTCGCATCCGTAAATACCACTGTTCTCCTCCCTTCAGCAAAACCAGCCAGAAAGGGAGCCTGGACTACACTCCTTTTCACACACAAACTCCTTGGCACCCACCTCATCCCAACAAAATATGACACCCTTCTTCAAGAGTATCCTCATGTTTCTTGTCTTGGCCGCAAGACCACTGACAAACTTACTGTAGAACTCAACCAAACCAAGAAAGGCTGCCACATGACTTTTACTCTTCCGATTAGGCATGCTCCTAATTGCCTCAACTGTATTATGTTTCGGTCTGATCCCCTGCCCTGGGATGTCATGACCCAAATACGCAACCTTATCTGACCTAAACGTACATTTCTCCAATGCAATAGTCAGGCCTTCTTCCTTTAAAATTCACAGGACCCTCCTCAGCCTCACATCATGCTCCAACATAGATACCCCACATATCAATACAACATCCTGGTAAAGTATCACTCCAACCTCCTCACCCAACAGTTTATGCATCACTTTTTGGAGGACGCTGGCCGCTGACACAATCCAAAAAGCATTCTCCTACATCTGAAACAAACCAATTGGTGGGATAAAAGCTGTTAAGTCCATTGAATCTTCATGGAGTTCAACTTGATGATATGCCGCTCTCAAATCTAGGATGGAAAACACTTGTGCTCGTGACACTCTTGACAGCAAATCATCGATCCTTGGAAGTGGACATTTCTCGGCCACTACATTCCCATTCAGATTCCTGCGTCAATACATAACCTCACGGCCCCACTGGGTTTCCGTATTACCACAATCAGGCTTACTCATTCGGACGCTTTGATCTTCTCGATAATCCCTTCTTCCTTCATCTTCTCAAGTTCTGCCTCAACCGCCTTCCTCAGAGTCAGTGGTACTATCCTCACCTTTGCAGACACTGAGACTGCCCCATGCTTCAACTTTATCCAATGAACAACATCCTTAAGGCAGCCTACCCTTTTTTCAAATACCTCAGGAAACCAAGATGAAACATCCACTTTCTTCCAATCTTCCCAACCAGGTTCGTCAACACCATCAAGTACTGTCAAGACTTGATCCAGATGGCACAGATCCAACCTGATGGTGAGCTCAGCTTGATCATCCCATGAGAGCAGTTCACCACCCTTCCTTGCGACATACACCACTACACTTGTTCTTCTCCCCCTAAATTGCAAAACAGCTTCAAATTGACCTGCAATGTCAATTGGGACATCTCCATGTGTATTAGCTTTCATTTGTGGCTCCTCTAGGGTGCAACAGTCAAATCTGTCCTTCCAAACCTGTACACTTATCAGTGTATAGTCTGCTCCACTGTCAATTAGCATGGGTAACTGAACATCGTTCACAGACACGACAGCATGCGGTTTCTTCCTCCACAATTTTCCTGACACCGCCTGAACAGATGTAACAACTTCTCTTCCCAGTTCCTCCATAGCATCCAACTCCTCCTCAAACACCTCACGTATCTGCCCATAGGATCCTCTGAAGTTCCTGCAACAATAGGCAAGGTTCCTCTTACAGTCAGATTCATGACACACTATGCATATTGCAACACATTCTTTATCGTTCGCAAAGTGGCTACCACTCCCACATCGGTAACACTTCTTGCTTAGAGGATTTCTGTCTTCACACTTGGAAGGCCTACCCCATGCTTGCGTGTTTCCTCTAACACTGAAAGACATTACTCCACCCTCCTTTAAGTTGACCCTGCCTCTCTGATCATTTTTCTTCCCACTGCCAGACCACTCTTTGTGCACCAGCTGTTTAGAAGTCTTTTTAACAGCACCTTTTTCCACCAGCGTTTTGTGTCCATCACCACCTTTCTCTGAATGCAATTATTTAATACATAACTCGGTATGTTCAATGTTCTTTGAAATTTCTACAGCCCTGTCAAGAGTGGGGTTACTCTCCACATATCCTCTCTGATTTTATTGTTGATGCACTTAATCATAAGCTGATCTCTTATGTGTTCATCTTGGCAATGTTTCAACCAACACTTTATTTCCAAGCCTCTCAGCACTCAATAGATTTGCCAGTTTTTCACTCCCTAGTGGCAATGTGGTAGCAATCTAATAGCTTATTTTCCTGAATGTTTTTTCCAGTTTCGCTATGCTCACTTCAAACTGTCCTGCATCACGGAAACCTACTGGATCAGGCAGTCCTTTTAACACCTCATGACTTGCAGCCCCTTTACGCAATGAAACAAGAGAGCCTCCTTGCTCTCATTGGAATAATTGGCCCCAAACACTGCAAGGGCATATTTCACACATCCGTCCTTTCAATCTGCCCATCTCACCTTGGGCTTTCCAGGCAAAGGCAAGAACAACGCAGGGCCCAGCTCATTGGTCATGATCCCTGCTTTCCCAGGTGTTTAACAAAAAACAAGTGTCACTCTATGATGTTCACTGCCCCGACACAATTCCTTTGAAAATCACTGGGATGAAGAAGAGGACGACCACGTAATCCTCATATTCAAGCACAACAGATCAATCCTCGTGAACCAGAAAACAAATATGGCTGCATGGTCCTCCATGTCGTGAGGTCCTCTTTTCTAACATACTACTGTACTGAAAGACGCAGGGCGACCCTACGCTCTGGACCAGGGTATTATCTTACCAATACATGCTGAAAGATTTCCTGAGGACTCAAAATACATTTCTATGGATGTATGTTTTGTATATATGAGAATGAATGTTGATGAATGATTGAATTGTTCATTGCAGTAATGTGTCTGGTTATCTGCAATGTTTTAAATTCTGTTCTTTCTGCAACCTTTATGTGATTTATAGTGTTAATTAATACATGATTGAATCATTTTTGTACATTTTGTATCAAGGTTAATAAATAATATGTTTGATATACAACACCAGAATAGAGTCCTTTGGACATTTTTTCAGCATAACCTCTATTCTAACATGACATCAGTCGTCGGAGCTATACTCCGGCATGACAGGGCTGTGGGCAGTGATCAAACCCAATGATGTGATGGGCGTGGTGGTCATCCAACGGTTCACCGCTCCGTACACAGACTTGCCTTCAGGTCACCAGGACTGTCAAAATCAAACAGGGGAGAACTCCTCTGCCAGGCACCGCACCACCAAGTGGGAATAATTCCCAGGGATCTGTTATCCAGGTGGCCAGGGAAGGGCCATCGCTCTTGAATCCCAACCCTGGGGGCGGACAAGCGAGGGAGGATCACCTGGATAGGGAACCCTTGGGAAGTGCATATGGAGGACTGACAGGTGAGACACTGTATTCTGCTTCTTTCAGACAAGGGGTCAAGGCTGGATAGGGAACGTTTATGGGATATTCTAATACCCAGCCCGTAGAATTTAATCTTAAAAACAAGAAAGGAATACTAAGAAACTCTCCAGGTTTAATCAGAGAAACAGTTGGTTCCAAGATCAATCTGGATCTATCCTCCTCTCCCTCAGCCTCTCCAAACTGTTGTGGAAACTCATAATTTCATTCTCTAATAGCTCCGTCCAAGAAAGAAAAATCAAAGGAAGAGATCACAATCTCATACTATTTTCCTTCCTACCAGTGTTATAAGGAGGGGACCAGGCGAGAGAAATCAAATAGATCATCAGGTCGCCCATGGTGATTTGCCCATCCCCCTTTCCAAACATCCCCTAACCGACATTCTCTCAGCCTACATGGTGTATTGTGTGCCCAACACCTATTTTCCCTTGTATTCTCCTTGTTCAAAACATCATAACAACATCAGATAGAAGAATATACATCCAAAAAGCTCTACCATGTTAATGAATGTCCTTTTAACAAGATCAGGCAAAGTCATGCAATTAATGAAAGAGCAAGACACCTGAAACCTGTTACTACTCCTCAGGTGTATGATAGGAGTAGCCGTGTGAGACAAGACAATGAGTTGGAACCCGAGAAGGAACCAGAGGCAGAAATCAAGCAAGCAGGCAGCTGGAAAGGCCTAAACACACCAAATTCTACTATCAGAGAATGTAGCGCTGAGATGCTGAGGGCTCGTGGCTGGAGGGTGCGAGAGAAAATGTGGCTTCAATTGTCTGTTGTGTTGTAATGTGTGAAATACAGATTGAGAGACTCTGTTAAAGTGACACTCTCCGAAAGTGCAGGGGAGCTGTGCGAGGTACGAAGTGAGAGCTAACGGAAAGTATGAGAGTTGTGCTACGTGAGACAGGAACAGTGAACTAAAGCCCAAAACAACAAGAAATAAAGAAGTCAAATAGTGCCTGGGGCACAAATCTGGTGATAAACTGTGATAGGAGATGTGAAAGAGTGCTGGGGAAATGCTCCCAGAAAGGCCAAGGTGTCGGAGTGGTCATGCAAAGAGTTAACTAAACTTTGCGCATTCGAAGGTCTCTGATACAAAGAATTGGCAAAGTGTTAAAGTTGTGGAATTGTTGGGGAAGGGATCCCCTGTTGAGCCAAGAGCAAGAGTATCTCGTGCAACTGTGGTCAAATGGAATTGTGGTCCACAATGGAAAGCATTGGAGATGTGCTATAAAAGTGTGAACTTTGTAAAAGTCGGGGAAAGGAAACCCAAGTGAAAAGTGATACCTGTTTTGTGATTGTGTTTGTATAACATTGTGACAGGATGTACTTTGATGGCCTGATGGCCGAATAAAGTTATTATGATGATGATGAAAAGGCTGTGTGACAATTAAATAGACCCACTCTAGCAATAGCTATCGAGACAGCCCAAAACTATTCTGGCGCAAATCGTGATTTTCATTTTTACATCACAATGAGGAGAGAAAAGATCATAAGCCTCCTGCTCAACCGAATAATCTTACGAAACACCAGTCGAGCTAAGGAATGGACAAATAGAGAAAGGGAGAAACCAGAGAAAAGATCAGTCCCTAGAAATAGAGATGAAGGAAAGAAGGAAGAAGCCGAAATGGTCAGACCCCAAATCATTTACATGCTTTTCTTGTAAAGAGCAAGGCAACCTAGCAAGAAATTGCCTGATAAATCAAAAAGAAGAACCAATGGAAATTGGATACCTAGTGGGAGATGAAGGGTGAGAATCAGAAGAAGAGATCGAGACTTTGATTGTTTATTTTTGTAGTACCCCAACCAAGTGTTCTCATGAAACAGCTATCGTAAATGGGAGCTCTTTAAAAGCTTTCATAAACTCTGGAAGCCAGCAGACAGCTGTACCAGCTGACCTTGTGTACCCTGAAGAACTAAGGGGAGGGAAGCTAGTCCGCATAATCTGTGTCCATGGAGATCAGGCAGTCTACCCCAAACTCATGGTATCCATTCAAGTAAAAGGTATTAATACAGTCATACCTTCTGCCAGTATACCAGGTCTTCCTGAAGATATGAATATTGGAAGAGACTTCCCCAGATTTCTGTCATTAGTCAGAAAGGTTTCATCCCATGCGTAGGAGTTTTCCCACTAGAAAACTTGCAAGATGAACCCTTTCTTCCTGAGGCCCATATCTGGGATTGGTTCACCTCAAAATTCGAAGAAAAATTAGAGAACCCCATTACTCTCAATAGCCCTTCAGCAGATAGGGAGGTGTACCAGGAGCGGGTGTACATATCAGAATAGGGATAGTAACACAATATTGGGAATTTACACTAATACACCACTAAAGGGGAATGTGATGCCACAAACCATGAATTTGAATGTATTATCAGATGCAACGTCATGGTGCAATGTCACTGGTGCACCAGCACAAAGCACCTGCCCGAAGCACGATGCACCTGGCCAATAACAGACTTCCCAGCGAGAAACAAACAATGTTCAAATTGTAGATTTGGTAATTTCGCAGATGTCTGCACGTGGAAGGGAAAAAACGTCAGGAGTGTAGAGGGCGAAAGGTCCACAAGCGAGGATGAATTGGATGCCAACAGGCTGACCATCATCATGGTGAACTCCACCTGCACCAGAAGGGAGAAACCCCATGGCACGATAAAAATGGATGGCAATGAGACCCGTGGGATGGCAGATTCTGGTTCAGATCTGACGATCATCCCCATCCAGACATACAAAAGCATGGTGGGCCAGTAGATGGTGGAAGTCAGAAGTACCAAGCCGACAGTCTTCTGGGATGCGTCAGTAGATCTGCTGGGTTACATCATGGCCAAATTAGAATTTAAGGGCAGACAAACTGTGTCTAAAGTATGTTCCTCGGAAGAAGACCCAGCAGTGTTGGGGTGGGATGATCAACACAACTTGAGCATCCGCCTGGACCCCAGCACCGAATAGCAGGTATTGTTAGTTGCAGGACAAGGAGCATCATGCCTATGTGAGGAATTCCCTGCATCATTTTCAGAAAAACTGGGAAGAACAAAGGACTATGGGGCTCATTATGGGTCCGGCGGTAACCTTGCCGGGTTGCCGCCGGACCTGTAAATAATTACCGCCACCAGACCTCCCGGTGCCACTGGGCTATTCCAAGTCCAGCGGCCGGGAGGTCAGGCGCCGGTAATTTCGTTAATCCCCATTCCCATAGAGTCCGATAGGACTCCATGGGAGTGGGGACACGGAAGCACTGGCACCGTTGTTATTGGTGCTGGTGCTTGCGTGACAGTTTTTCCTACAGTGACCGCTGTGTCCAGACCTGTTGGGCAAGGTGGCTCTGGCAGGCAAACTCGTAGTTTGCCGGTCCAGAAACAAGGGTGCCGATGAGCAGACCGGCAAACTCAGCATGAGGCCCTATGTCCACAAAACCCAGCTGAAGCCCGATGCTGTGCCTGTTATGCACAAGGTGAGACCCATGCCTTCAAAAGCAAGACATGCCTTGGAGTCTCAACTGTCTAAAATGATCAAGGATGGCATCATTGAAATAGTAGAATCCTCAGAATAGATGATCACTATGGTCCTTATAAAAAAAGTCAGACCAATGACATAAGGGTATGCATGGACCTACGCAATCTCAATATGGTGGTAATAACGGACAGCTACCAACTACCCAGCATTAACAACTTGTCCTCTTGATGAAAGAAGCCACTGTCTTCTCGAAGTTGGACATGTACGGTGCATATCACTAGATCAGTCTACATAAAGAATCTCGTCTGCTCACGGCATTCATCACACCTTTTGGTATGTACCAATTTATGGGCATTGCATTTGGTCTGTCCTCAGCTGCCTCCACTTTCCAGAGGACGATGGATTCCCTCTGACCCAGAATCGGAAACGTGTCATACTTCCCATTTATGCCAAAGCACTGAAGACAGTGTTGAGTAAACTACAGGAGGCAGGGGCTCGGTTGAGATTCGAAAAATGCGTACTGAAAGCCCAAGATGTTGAGCACCTCGGGTACTGAATCTCGAAGGAAGAAGTAAGCCCAAAGAAGGATCTCCTACAGGCTATTGTAACAGCCCCTGCTCCAACATCAAGAGATGAACTGTGATCATTCCTCAGACTTGCAGAGCATTATGTCAAATTCGTACCAAAGTTCTCCAAAACAACACTTCCCCTGAGGGAGCTTCTGAAGAAGTGAGTGGAGTTCGACTGTGGTCAATCTCAAACAACCGCTTATGACGAAGTCAAGGAAAGGATTATCCATGCCCCATTCCTCAAACCATTCAATCCAATGTGGGACACGTATATCACCACAGATGCAACTGCCTATGGGCTAGGAGCCAGGCTCACATAAAAGAAGGTGACATAGAGCAGATAGTAGGATTGGCGTCCAAAGCACTCTCTGACTCGGAAAATAACTACTCCACTGTCAAGAAAAAGATGCTGGCATGCGCCTGGCCACTTTAAGACATATGTATGGCATACCATGTTCATACTGGTCATCGACCACAAACCGTTGATTCAGATCTTGATCAGGCAGACTGCATGTCAAGGCTAGTAGACTGCATAAACTCAAGCTTCACGTTCCTCCAGAACGAATGTGTAGTGGCATCAGTTAAGGATTTAAGAAGCCAAGAATTCTTGGAGATGAGTGAAGCCCACTGGAAGAAAGAACTAGAAAAAGAAGAGTCCTTGAGCAAAGTGGCAAATTGAGCCCACAATCTCTCGCCCAATGGGAGGACAGTTCCAGAAGGTCTGCGCCCGTATTAGAAAGTCAATGACGAAATATTCGAAGTGGACGGTCTTGTAATGAGAGGAGATCAAATAATACTGCCCAGGGGAATGCGCAAAGTGACACTATGCACGGCACACGCAGGACTCCTCAGCGGCAACATGACTAGTCAGAGGGTGCAGGAAGCAAATTGGTGGCCAGGCATGGATGAAGATGTCAGGATCATGATTGAAAGGTGCCACAAGTGCATGAACAGTGACAAAAGGCTCAACGTGAGAAAAGCACCCATGATCCCCACTGAGATCCCCTCCAGAGTGTGGCACAAAATAGTTCTGGATTTCGTTGGTCCATTGGACAACCTGTTGCCGGACCTCAAGCACGGAGTAGTCCAAGTAGACTATTTGTCCAAATGGGTCAAGGTAGAATTTGTGCCAAACATCACCACGACTACTGTGATTGAAGTGTTGACTTCCATGTTCCAGAGTGAAGATTTACCCAAGGAGATAGTCACAGATATTGGCATGCAAGTGATTTCAAGGAGCACGGAAGGATTTCTCAAGAAAGTATATAAGGGCTCCTGGTTGGGACCCTGTTCTGCCCAGGAGGGCTCTAAAGTAAGTAAACACATGAAAATGGTTAATCTTGCCTAATTGAGCATCCCAAGAGAATCATTGACATAACATCATAGACAAACCTTTTTTTCCAATAGATGTTTATATTCAAAAGGAAGAGACCACCTGGTCTAGTAACACACAAAATACACAGAACATCTCATTAATGACTGAACATGAACCAAATGCACGGCGTTGTACAGAATAAATATTCGAGAAATTTGACTCAAATGTTCTTGGTTCATATTTTGGTACATATTAACACTGAATGTTTGAACACCTACTGTTATAAAGAACAGGGGTTACGACAAATAGTGTAATTTCAAAACAAGGGGTTAGGACAATGGTAAAACAGTGTGGACAAATGACACACAGGGGGTAAAGTGGTCTACGCAGGTGTGTTTCGGCCCTTGCAGGCTATTGAATGGGCCTATCTTACACGGGCCTTCATCAGGACGAAAGAGACTTGTAGAAAAAGCCTGTTCAGTGAATGTGCTGCCAAAATACGAGAGACAAGGAATAACTTCAGTGTTTTTAAAAAGTGTCAAGAAGGCAAGAGAATATCTTTGTTTTTTATTTCTAATCTATTAATGTTTGATTTGTCTACCATGCTATGGTGGATTGCTCTGCTCGGTTCAAAGATTAAAATTGGATGGAGATCTATAACGTATTAGACGTCCTCTTCGCTGGACTTCATGCTTTCAAATGTTGGGATCCAATCTATAAATCAATAACTTATGTCAGAAAGTGTCTAACATGTTCGATGGTGTCATAATATTGCCACGTCGTATCATACACCAAAGGGAGGGCTTACCTGTACAGACCACGAAGTAGTAATTAATCTATGGTGGTTGAACAGTGAGTCCGCATTGATTAGTGCCGCTGATGGTCGAGGACCTGTAGATGATCGGCAGGTACCTGGTTGAGGTGCCTGTAAGTTTTTGAGACAAAAGGAATTTTGATGTCTAGAAAAACATCAGGGGGATTGCATGTATCCCTGTGCATGTGTACATTGCTTCATTTAAATAAGATTTTTTTGATCAAATAGATATGTTTGGCAAAAAATATCTTATATTTTCAGATTGGGAACAGGCACATTTTGTGACAGAAAATTGTTCGTCATTAGGTAAAAAAAGTCTCTTCTATTCTCAAATAGGGTACATATATCATAATTATATCGTACTTAGCTGTAGGTGTCGTGCATAGATATGGAGCAGTGTAGTTACTTTTGTAAGGCTTGTCTGTTATTACGAGCGGCGAGCAACGTGTACTCGGGTTACGGGCAGGAAAATCCTGTGGCCGCATGGGGATCCCGTCTCGTGGGTGTCTGAAAAAGACAGTCCACAGTAAGATACTATATTAGGGGGATCATACAATAGCCCCATTCAACGCCCTCTGAGCGATCGCTTACTTTGAGCATTCTAAGACTGGAAAAGCAGCCGCACGGCAGTCTGACTGTGGAGAACAAGTTGGTCGTCATGGTGACCACTTGTTTATATACCGGTCCGCCATTTTAGGACGCGTACAGGATATAATTCTAGTTTTTGTGGCTAATTTGCTTAAATATGCCTTGACAATCGTTTCCACCTAATTTAGGGAGGTGTGTAAAAGATTTTGAGCAAAATCATGGTGACAACAGAACATTGTTGGATGAATGGTTACCATGGTAACCGTGCATAGATTAGTTTCAATGCTGATTGAGGGCTGCCGATGAGCCTTTTGGTTCAGAACGGTGACATCTGCCTATACAAATTACCAAAATGTGTAGATCGTGGCACAAGATCCGAACAAGAGCGCGTAATGATAACATGCTGGAGATTTCATCACATTTAGTAGCGTAATTCAAAAAAGATATCATATGTGTTTGCTGCGTCTGTGTTTCCCTCTGTGCCCTCCCTGAGTTTGGCCAAATAATGTGCACACACTGCCCCAAGGATAATTGTTGATTACAAAGTGTTACTGAATGATGTTCTGCAGTCAAGGCTCATTTTGTTTGACAAAGTATATACAAATTAGAAATTAGAAGTAGAGATCGAAAGATTGAAAAACATCACCATAGATCAAAAAGTACAGAAATTCAGGAAGGACCTCCAAAATTATACAGAAGAAAGAATCTACCCGTACCTTCGTCCAACGTTTTATACAGTTCAACAATAAGGACAAGGTCCAAATAGGAAGAACAGGGGGGTGACTTTCTCAGGCTCCTCAACAAGCAGTGGAAGAGGAAGTGACCCTAACCTACTGGGTACATCGGGATCCCTCCAACAACATCCTTTTTTCCAGCGCAGTGGACAACAGGGATGACCGAGAAGGACACGGTCGCCCCCAGGCCTGCAGAGGAGAACCCGCCAGTGGCTCCAACTTCAAAACCAGGGCCAAACGAGCGGAGGCCAGTCTTCAACTTATCCCAACACCTTATCACCTTATCCGAGCTGAAACTATTGGAAAAAGGCCTGTCTTTTGTTCCAGCTACCAAGGCAAGACAGTTCAAAACGGAACTAGAACTACGAATATTCTTTAGAAACATTCGACTAAAATATTTCTTCGAAATATACTTACCGGAACAACGGAAAACTGACCCAATGGGAACAAGAGAGGATCCACAGAAAGGAGAAAAAAACACTACTGGCTTAAAATTAAAATCCACCTTCTGTCTGCCACAACACACTATACCATGCGAGATAGAGGCTTTCGAACGACTTGTCGCCAAGAAAGTGATGGCCGGTTTTAAGACATGCAATTACTTCCCAGATAATCTCGATCGAGATGAGAGAGAGGCGCTCAAAACACTCCAGATGGACAACTCCATCATCATAAAACCAGTGGACAAAGGCGGAGGCATCGTCATAATGGACATAATTGATTATGACACTGAATGTCTCCGCTTGCTTGGCGACCTGGAAGCATACAGAAAATAGAGCTACGACCCCACTGGAGACCTACAGGAAGAAATCAAGAGTCTCACAGAGCATGCACTTAACTGCGGTTGGATATGTGACGATGAACATAAATTCTTGAACAAGGCATATTAACGTACACCGGCATTTTACATACTACCCAAAGAGCATAGACATTCTACAAAACCACCTGGGAGGCCCATAGTATCGGCCTGCAAGTCTCTTTTGGAACCTTTGTCGCTTTATACTGACACCTTTCTCAAACCTTTTGTGAATAAAATGCCGTCCTACCTCAAGGACACCACGAGCACCATCTTACTTCTGAATGACATCAGGATACATGATGATTTAATCCTAGCCATAATGGATGTTGAGGCACTAGATACCTCCATTCCCCAACAAGAGGTTCTTGAAGCCTTAAAAATTTTCCTGGATCAGAGAGATGGCATCCAGTCCACACCAACAAATTTCATCCTTGAATGTGTCCGACTGGCAATGTCTGAGAATTTCTTTCTCTACAAAAACCAGATATATAAGCAGACAAAAGGGGTCAGTATGGGGGCAACATTTGTCCCAGATGTTGCCAATTTATATATGGCCAAATACTAGATCGATAACATCTACTCCGCTGAGAACCCATACCTAGAGAACATCTCCTCATGGAAAAGGTACATTGATGACATCCTCCTTATATGGAAAGGTACACCAACAAGACTATTACAATTCCATCAATGGCTAAATGAACGAAACAGACACAACAACCTGACCCTGGAATCGAACCATCATTATGTCAATTTCCAAATCAGGCAACAGACTAGCAACAGAACTCTATAGAAAAAGTACGAACAGAAACACGTAACTGCACTTTGGCAGCTATCATCCAGATGGACCAAAATATAACTTGCCTTACGGGAGGTTCTTGCACCTACGGCAGAACTGCACAGAACCGGAAAAATTCCAATCACATGCGTTGGAGATAAAAAGCAGACTCACGCACAGAGTTTACCCCAGAAAAGCAATTAAAGATGCCAAGAAGCGTCCCCACCCCACGAGAAATATGCCTAGAAACCAAAACTAAAGCAAACATGAATCATGTTGTATGTGTAACCACTTCTAGTCCTCTGAGCATCCTAATACAAAAGACTGTGAAAAAACACTGGCACCTAGTGAAACACCCAGGGACACTGGACACAATTCCCTGTTGCGCCTTTAAAAAGAATAAGAACTTGAAAGTCTCTGGTGCATACCTTCACAGAACTGGAGGTCTTAACCAATACCCTCTGGGGTCTACCTCCAGTTCAGTGTCACTTTAAATGTGGCCATTGCATCACCTTGAAACAACACATCGATACAGACATAAAATGGTTTGTCCTACAAAAATTGAAACCCACAATAAGAGGGGGCGATATCAACAAAGCCCAAACACAACTCGAGCAAAGATGGGCTCACAAGCTAAACACTGTAAATGAGGGATTGAATCTCTGTGTTGAATGGAAGTCTTTCCTTTGACCTATAAGCCACATGAACAATAGTTACATACAATGTTGTCTTTTGCTTCCCTGTGCCCCTGACTATGCCCACTTTGGCTGTTTGTTGGTGTCTTTTGATTAATCTGTATGATCAATGTATATATACATATATATATATATATATGTATTTACATCTGACGTGGTCACCAATCAGTGTGTCCAGCCAATTGCTTTTCTGTATCCAATTGACATATTAATGTTCAATTTGACCAATTCGGATTTATGTGATCCTGTGATAATTCAAACAACTTGTTCCAACATGAAAGTTGCATATTCTATACCCTTTGTCAAACAAGATGAGCCTTGACTGCAGAACATCATTCAGTAACACTTCGTAATCAACAATTATCCTCCGGGCAGTACAATGTGTGCTCATTATCTGGCCAAACTCAGGGAGGGCACAGAAAGAAACACATACGCAGCAAACACATACAGTATTAAATGTGATGAAATTTCCAGCACTTTATCATTACGCGCTCTTGTTCGGATCTTGTGCCACGATCTACACATTTCGGCACTTTGTATAGGCAGATGTCATCGTGCCGAACCAATAGGCTCGTCGGCAGTCCTCAATCAGCATTGAAACTAAACTATCCACGCTTACCACGGTAACCGTGTATCCAACAATGTTCTGTTGTCACCATGATATTGCTCAAAATCTTTTACACACCTCCCTAAATTAGGCGGAAACAATTGTCAAGGCATATTTAAGCAATGTAGCCTCAAAAACTAGAATTATATCCGTTACGTGTCTGAAAATGGCGGACCGGTATATAAAGAAGTGGTCGCCATGACGACCAACATTTTCTCCACAGTCAGACCGCCGCACGGCTGCTTTTCCAGTCTTAGAACGCTCAAGGTAAGCGATCGCCCGGAGGGCACCGAGTGGGGCTATTTTACGATCCCCTAATATAGTATATTACTGTGCACTGTCTTTTTCAGACACCCACGAGACGGGATCCCCATGTGGCCATAGGATTTCCCTGAACCCGAGTACACGTTGCTCGCCGCTCGTAATCACAGACGAGCCTTACAAAGGTAACTATGCCACTCCATATCTATGCACGACACCTACAGCTAAATAAGTACGATGCCATTATATAGAAGAGACTTTTTTACTTAATGACAATTTTCTGTCACAAAATGTGCCTGTTCCCAATCTGAAAATATCTGTTTGATCAACAAAAATCTTCTTTAAATAAAGCAATGTACACATACACAGGGATACTTCACATGCAAACCCCCTGAGGTTTTTCTAGACATCAAAATCCCTTTTGTCTCAAAAACTTACAGGCACCTCAACCAGGTACCTGCCGATCATCTACAGATCCTCGACCGCCAGTGGCACTAATCAATGCAGACTTGCTGTTCAACCACCATAGATTCATTACTACTTTGTGGTCTGTACAGGTAAGGCCTCCGTTTGGTGTATGATAAGACGTGGCAATATTATGACACCATCGAACATGTTAGACACTTTCTGACATAAGTTATTGATTTATAGATTGGACTCCAACATTTGAAAGCATGAAGTCCAGCCAAGAGGATGTCTAATACGTTATAGACCTCCATCCAATTTTAATCTTTGATCCGTGCAGAGCAATCCGCCATAGCACGGTAAAACAAATCAAACATTAATAGATTAGAAATAAAAAACAAAGATATTCTCTTGCCTTCTTGACAATTTTTAAAAACACTGAAGTTATCCCTTGTCTCTCGTTTTGTAGGCAACACATTCACTGGGCAGGCTTTTACTACAAGTCTCTTTCGGCCTGATGAAGGCCTGTGTAAAATAGGCCCATTCAATAGCCTGCGAGGGCCGAAACACACCTGTGTAGACCACTTCACCCCTTGTGTGTCATTTGTCCACACATGTTTTACCATTGTCCTAACTCCTTGTTTTGAAATTACACTATACGGTGTAACCCCTGTTCTTTATAACAGTAGGTGTTCAACCATTCAATGTTAATATGTACCCAAAACAAATTGGCCCTCATTACGACCCTGGCGGAAAGGGGAAAACGATGGCGGAAATGCAATACCGCCATCGAATAGCGCTCGGTGCGACTATGACCCGTCACCGCAAAGTACGAAGCCATTAGCGACACCGTAGTGAACGCCAACGCTAACTGCACCAAGCACGCGCGCGCGCGCCATGCCAAACCGCAAACACCACCATGGCGCAAGGGTACGCCAATTCCGACCCTAGCGGACATGTACCTAATGCCATCAGGCATGGCGTAATGTACCATTCCGCCATGGCGAGAAGTACGGCATCGCGAATCAACCGTAAACGGCCCCACTGAGTGCCTGTACACCGCTCCCTGCCCACAAAGTACAACTCCCCGTAGGTGCAATGAAGTCACAATGCAACCAGTGAAATGTACAAGTCACCCATGCATGGCAACGAACAAAAGAAACACAAGAGGGGCCAATGGGAGCTGCAGGGCACAGATGGCACGAATACAGAAGCCATCCCAATGGACATGACCACAGTCCCCCACCAAGAAACGCACGCAAACACAGGCACCTGTGACCAGCAATATTCCGAAAATCACATCATTCCACCAGTCCACCTGGCTGACCGGCATCTGTTACACAAAACCCAATCCCCCGCCCCTGAGCATGACAACATTCAAACAGTCATATTGGCAGCCCCCATCCCTGACCTCACTGGGCCTCGTAGGCAAACGCGCCCAGCACAGTACCACGCAACAAAACCCCGAAGCTGGAACCCAATGCAGATCTCCTCACAATACATCGCCCCCCAAATAGGCATATGCCACATCACTTGCAAAGAAAAACGCTACACGGGCCAAATCAGAATAGAAATTTTATGCACATCAAAGTCACCAAGCCCATACAGCCATCAGGCCATGAACTCCAAAACACTAATCACCATTGTGGGCTGCATCCGCAAGAAATGACCAGCCACTACCTGTGTGTCGCCCTGTTCCCCCATGGTACACAGAGCCACATTCACGTACGAAAAGGCAACATGGAAGCGCACACAACCGCAGGGCCGACCCAATGGGGAGGCACTAGTCCAGCTGAAAGGCCGAAATGTTGCTCCGAGCCACCAGTACTGCGTAAGGGCATGTGGGCCATTGGCGATCGTCCCATAAGATCGTAATGCTGCTCCACTGATTAACACGAAGCAGCAGGTGTCGGGAGTAAAATCCATCTGCAGGAGTGGCATACAGATGGCAGTGGCAAAAGGGGAGGAGATACCTGTCAACCAAAAGAAAAGAACAAGAACAGAATGTCCATCAGAACTACATTCGAACAACTCACTTCAATGATCACACGAAACCCACAGCCATATGCATGCTAGCCCACTCAAAAGGATCATCACCACCCCAAAACCACTTGCGACTCATAACCATCTATATCGAGGTGCAAACACCATCACAAACGAGTGTACCTGTGCATGCGTCTGTCAAAACAGAATCCATCAGATGGGAATGTTAACGTGCATGGACACAAGTGTCTGAGGGCGCGTCGAGACAGGGAGGGCTCAACAAGGCCAGATAGACGATGGTCCCACTATGGCAGCCCTGCATCACATAGCGTAGGGGAAGCGGATAGATCCCAAGAAGCCCTGTACATGGCAAACTCTGTATCAAATCACCTGCCCATGCATCCATTCATCATTCCCTCATCCCGGGATCAAAACGCCTGAATAATTACTCACATAACATTAGAAACATCCATTGAGCCTGTGCGTTATGCAGCCTGCTAAATCCACAGTGCCCCAGCCCGTAATTCCAGTGTTGTGAAGTAACATGTATTTGGGAACGGCCGGCCTCATCGCCCACGTAGCTATTGCGCATCCCAAACTATTCATATCAATCATTGCTCCCTCGCCATGGGCCCTGTCTCAAGGACATTGAACAATAGAACGTTACATTTGCAGTCAGACCTGTGGGCATCTCCTCGCCGCTAGCTGGAAACCGAAAGCGCCGCCCTTCGAATTCCTCATTTGCAACATCACGTCGAAAAGGCATCTGTGGCCGTTTGAAATCACTAATTATTCCATCGAGTGCGGCTGTGTGTGAAAATGGCAACTGCCTTCACCCACAAATGGGATGCCCCGCCCGTAGTTGCAACTCGGTACAGTGATGCATGAGGGCCCACCGTTACTCGAGTACTACGTTCCACTGACCCTTCACAAGTCTGTTCGCGACTGCACAGATAGTATGGGAAACAATGGGACCACAGCAGAATGAACATATCAACCAATCTTACACGGCCATCGGGTACAAATACATGATTGCAATAGCAAGATACCATTCCCCGATTTGCAGCGTTGTGCGCGGGACGTGCTCGGCCAAAGGGGAGAGCAGTTTGCACAGGTGGAATTAATCACCACAGGTGGAGGCCATACAGCCTGGAAACACATAAATTGCACAGCCAGTCTCCTCCCACAACCACACCGAAATGCTACCGGCAGGACTCGCGATGTTGGCCCTGGGGGACCTGATAGCACTGCAAGTGCTCCGACTCCAAGAAGAAGACGAACACCAACTACAACCAGCCGCACGGAGGAGACGCAGGAGGAGGAGGAGGCCAAGGCAGGGCCAGCAAGGCCCACCAGCACAGCCACTACCACCACGCAGGCAGCCCGCAATACCACGCCTCCGAGCACATCCGTTCAACCTCACTGATGAGCAGATCCACACCCTCTACCGTCTGGACCGGGACACCATAGCCGCCATTGTGGACATGACACAGGCTGACCTTGTCAGCATGATAGATGGCCCAACCGCCATCCCACCCCTACTGAAGGTGGTGTCTGTACTACACTTCCTGGCCACAGGCACCTACCAGCACACAGTCGGACAGTTGCATGGCATTTCTCAGCCACTGTTCTCACGGACACTATTGCAAGTGCTCGATGCCCTCCTGCAGCACGCAGACGACTACATCTCTCTACCACGCTCGGAGCAGGAAATTACCAACACAAAAGTGGGATTCCATGCACTTGCCGGCATACCGGGTTGCGTTGGTGCCATCGACTGCACCCATGTTGAATTGGTCGTCCCACATGCCATGGAGGCCCAGTACCGCAACCGAAAACAATTTCATTCCCTGAATGTACAAATGGTGTGTGACTCCAGCAGGATCATTACACATTGTTGTGCCCGATTCCCTGGATCAACCCATGATTCTATGGTCTTGAGGAACTCTACAATACCACGCTACATGGAGCGACACGCAGGGAACAGATCCTGGCTACTCGGTGAGTCTCATTACATGCATGATGATGTGGGGTATGTGAATTGGCAATGACCTGGCAGGAAGGGGGGGGGGGGTGTGCGTACGTATCAATGGCATTCCACATCATACGTTTCTCGTCCACATACAGGTGATGCTGGATATCCACTGAAGAGATGGCTCCTCACACCAGTCCGGAACCCACGGGACCAGCATGAGGAGGACTACAACCATGCCCACACACGTACCCGTGTAGTCATAGAACAGGCATTCGGCCTACTGAAGGGCCGTTTCCGCTGCCTCAGCAGGTCTGGCGGGGCACTCCTGTACCGCCATGAGAAGGTTGCAAAGATGGTGATGGCATGTGTCATGCTCCACAACATGTGCGTACGTAGAAATGTGCCCATGCCCCCTGACGCAGAACTGCAAGCACCTGATGATGGTCATGATGAGGGTGGGGATGTGGCAGCACCTCATGGAGTCTGCGAGGCACCGGAGGCCCATGACATTCGTCAGCATCTCATTGATGTATGCTTCTAGCACTCATGCCTGGTGGCTGATACATGGACACGGGACTCGTGGCACTGCGTGTGTCTGGTACATGCACAATATGGACTGTACGCCTATGATGGCCTAGTACACAAAGATCAATGTCCACACATCTCATTGGTTTATCGTGCACTTTTTATGGCATATGTGATGTCATGTTGAACACCCTATCGACCCGCCACCCAAGTGAGCCCAACACACCCCCTCCACCCTCCTACCTCCCCCCCGAACACCAGTGTCCAAAGATGCTCATTGTCAGTGGGCTGTCGCTATTGCAAGCCCCCTCTGCGGGTATCAGGGGCACCCCTGCCTGTGGAGCGCAGGTTCCTTCCAGATCTACGTTGGGGGCTGCCCTGGACGGAACTTGCAACGGATGATGTGTCTGCCTGCTCACGTCCATGCATATCCCTAAGGGTTTGCGAGAGCTCAGTGAGCACACGGCGCACTGCGGCAAGTTCGGCACATACGTCTTTGGACGTCGCATGCAGTTCCCCTCTCAGGCTCTCGGTGCTTCTCTCCATTTGTGCCCTTAGCGTCTCTGTACCTCTCTCCATTTCTGCCCTAAGTGTCTCAGTTGATGTTTCTATGTCTGCCTTAGTGCCCCCACATTCATCGGCATGGTCCTTGAGGAGTGTGGCCAGTTGCTGCTGTTGTTCGATCAACTGGTCGAGGGACTGTTGCCTCTGCTGGGCCATGGCCATTTGCGGGGGTGTCACAGAGGGGCTGTTGTCCTCATGTTGCCTTGCCACAGGGCTTGTGGGGGATGGCCAGTCGTCGTCTTGTGGGTGCCCCTGCGTGGTATCCTCATGTTGTACGGGATGGGACAGACAGGGGGATTGGGACAGGTCATGGATGGATCTGACTTCGGCATCCCCGTTTTCTGTGTCGGAGCATGCTGCCATCAATGGGGTGTCACCTATGGTGCTGCTGCCACCAGAGGCAGTGCCTTCTGTGGCATCCATTGGGGGGACCTGTGGTGGTGGTGTTGTGGGCATGCTGGCTGCTGGGGTGCCTGTTGATGTTCCCTCCTCTGTGCTGCCACGTGATTTGTGCTGCTGCCGTGTCTTGATGCGTGCAGCTGAGGTGGAGGGTCTCTGGCCGTTGGTCTTGGCCCTCTTTGCAGGTGTGCTGGTAGGGGTGTCCTGTAGCTCGTCGTTTGGATCGGACCCTGTGGTGGAGTAAAGGAGGGCGAGGGTTATTGATGGGTCTGTGGGAATTGGAATGGCATTGTATCACATGCTTTGGGGTGGTACCTGAGGGTGATTTGGGTCGGGGCCTTGGAGGTGCTTTGATTTGTGTGTGGAGTGAGGGTGCAGTTGTTTGGCAGCCTGCAGTTAGGGTGTGCCTGCTGCACGTGTAGTGCGTGTATTAGGGGTTTTTAATTATTTATGTATTTATTGTGGGTTTTAACGTGCGCTATCAGGCCGATGTGTGTGGACGTTCTCCTGGGCATGTGTTTCTGTTGCACTATGTGGACGCATGGTACTTCACATGGATGGACTGTGTGGATTTGGCATTGTTTTATCTGGCCCACCTACCTGAATCTTCGGATGTCTGCACTCCTTTCTCCATCCCTCCGACTCCCTCTATGCTCTCCATTCCGATGGTGGAGGCACAGATTTCTTCCCAGGGGGTCAACTTGATGGGTGATTCAGGACCTCCCCCGGTGGCTGTGGCAATGTTGCGGTTGGCAGAGAGTATGCTGCGGACGCATATCCGCAGGTCGTCCCATCGCTTGCGGCATTGCTGTGGGGTGCGGGGTGCGGTCCCCACCGCACTTACCCGCTGTGCCACCAGAGCCCATATGGCCTTCTTGTTTGCAAGTGCCGTCCTGGTCATTTGCGTGCAGAAGACGACGGCAGCATTCTCCTGGAGGGTCTCTGTTAGCACGGTGAGTTCCTCACGGGAGAAGTGGACCTGCCGCTTGCGGTCGCACGCTTTCTTCGCTACTTTTCCCATTTTTCTTGGTTTCGCTAGGGTGGTTGACGGGTTGGGGTGTGTTTCAGGGTAGTGATTTTAGTGGTTGTGTGGTTTTAGTGGTTTTATAGGTGTACGCCGGGATGTTTCCCGTTCCGGGCCCATGTTTTAACTTCCGTTTCCGTATATTTCCGGTCACCGTACTTTCCGGTAGGCGCACACTGCGGTGACCGCTGAGAGGGGTGGCGGTATTGCACCTAGGGCGCCGTACGGCGGCGGTGTGGGCCGTTTTGGGGTCATTTCCGCCATCGCGGACTTTGCACTTCCGCCGTGGCGTGGTGCTCGTGCCCGATGGGTCGGAATGGGCCGCACTTTGCTCCTTCGTGCAATGGCGGAAACGCTATTTACGCTGTGGCGCTCCGGTCAGTCGCTTTCCGCCAGGGTCGTAATGAGGGCCATTGAGTCAAATTTCTTGAATATGTAATTTGTACAACACCGTGCATTTGGTTCATGTTCAGCCATTAATGAGATGTTCTGTGTATTTTGTGTGCTACTAGACCAGTAGGTCGCCTCCTTTTGAATATAAACATCTATTGAAAAAAAAGGTTTGTCTATGATGTTATGTCAATGATTCTCTTGGGATGCTCAATCAGGCAAGATTGACCCTTTTCATTTGTTTACTTAGAATTTCTCAAGAGACACAACATTAAACTTTTACGAGCCAGCCTCTACCACCCACAAGCAAATGTATTATTGGAGCGTGCCTATAGATTCATAAAAGGAGCCTTACAGCTAGCCTGGGCAGCAGCAATGGACATTCACAAAACCGTTAAAGACGCCGTAACTGCTCACCGTCTGACCCCCAACTCAGTTACAGGTGTGTCACCTTTCCAAATGCTGAGAGGGAGGAGGGCTGCATCCATGCTAGTACCACCGTGGCTACACATGGTGAGGCCGGGTGAGACCATCGACATGAGAGATGTGGTTTAGAGAATCCAGAAAAGCAAGGAGCAAATTAAAGCACAGAGCGACATGCGTAGATCGGTACATCGGACAGAAGTCAAGGTGGGCGATGTAGTAAAGATAAAGCTACCCCACAAAGACATGATAACAGGGTCCGAGTACAGCCAGCCTATAGAAGTTGCTCAAAGAGGCACTAACCACATTTACACCAGTGGTCGCAGAAGATGGAACTTGGCAGAGTGGCCATGTTCAAAATAAACCCTCCTGTGAAAAGGGCATCCACATGAACAGAGTGTCCAGCGGAATATCAGGATCTGTGCGCGGGCACTGAGATAATAGAGACAGAGAAGGATGCTCCCCGGCGCTCCTTTTGATACACCCGTGCCCTCAGCCTGACGTGCCACGCTACCACCAGCCTCTCCCTACCTGATAGTGCTACCGAGCCGGCATTGCCAGAGGAACTTAGTGTACGAATAAATCCACTTCTGTGAGTCCAACAGCAGTGGTTGCCAGCCTGGCTGCATGCACAGACACTTACTGAGACATAATCCATCTGTAGTGAATTAACTGCAATGGTTATCTCAGAAACTCCCTTTATATTGTATCCATCTGTATATGTAAATCAATCTACCTATCAGGGCAATAAAGCCTACTAGGAAATCAACCTGCGCCCAGTGTCCCTTTCAGGCCCCTACATAAACATTTTGTTGATTCAGAGTGCACTTGCAATTCATCACAGATTTGACCTTGATGACGGGCTTAGGTCCAAATGCATTGGATTCTTTTTCATTTTATATGAATCTGGTTCCTCACTATGCACCGCTGTCATTTTGAATGAAATCACCATTATATTTCATCATGATTCTTTAATTTGATTATGTTGTAATTATCATGAATATTGTTTAAAACAGTGAACTAAGGTCTCAGTAAACATGGATGAACACGCAGCACCCGGAGGCACCTCTTGGTTTAGAATATGTTCCTACTGTGTCACTGTCACACAACAGCCCATGCTCCCAAATTATAGAACTCACTGCAGAATGGAGTCCCTTCAGAGCCAGTGCTGTAAAACAGTAACCATCAAGCTTCAAAAGTTTAACTTGAGTGCTTTGCGAACCATATGATTAGAGCTTGTAAACTCCAATGGGGTTAATGTTGTTTAACTGTGCAAATATGCACGAGTGTTTGTGACAGCAATGAACTATAACAGCAGTGATCCACACCCTGGTTATCGGCCTCCTGCTACCGCCCTCTTTACACATATTAAGCAATGTGCATGTAGGTTAACTGAGATCTCAGATGATGACTTTCTCAGGTAGCTTGCTAGTTCTGGCTGTGCTTAACCACTCTCGTTTTTGCTAAAATCTACTGAAAGCCCTGGAATGGTTGTATCATCACAATTAACAGGAATGGAATCATTCCCTGAAGAAGATGTGGCAGAATTGGATGTGAATTTTTCACACAACTCACCTGAACATGCACTTGAACGACTGAAGTCTATCGTAAGGCCCGATCGCAGTTGCAGTACTTGGTCTAATTGTTTGACTTCTGTCTCGCAATAATTACCGAATAACTTTATTTAAAAATAGTCGTCATTTTCTGGATCAGACACCAAACTGAACTAAGGCAAAAGAAGTTTGTACATCGTTTAAATAGACCACTATTTAAAAAAATACAGTGACAACTGGTTATACCCGTACGATGACTCAACTCTGTCGCTCAGGTACATGGGCATTCTAGATTAAGGGATGTGCAGCTCACCAAACAAATAGAATAAGGAAACGCAAATGTATTTTGAAAATATGAATATTTCATCCAAATGTAGCTCTAACTGGCCAATAAAAAGTAGTTAAGGAAAAGATGATAGCACTGGTCTGCGTAATTACAGTAGACCGGTTAATTAAGACCATTGGAACCTTCTGCCCGGGCACACCTGAGAATGTCTGGGTGTTTTGACATTCCATGGGCCTGATTTATAAAATGTTTTTGTTGAAAAAGGCTTTTGTATATCAGGCCCTATGTATATAACTCTGGTAACATCACCCCAGGTGTTAGGGGCGTTCAAAGAAGCTTAAGCACATGCATTACAAGTGGTGTGCTGTTTACATTTTAACGACACACTAGTCGAGAAAATAATTATCCCAACAACATTGCCAACAACATTGAATTTTTTTAAATTTTTTGTTATTACTTGTATTATTCATGAAAAAAGATTTTTACAAGAGTGAATTTCATCTGGTCGATTTCATTCGCATTGCGTTTTAAGATCATTGCCAGCCTTACAGTTAGATTAGTTGTTAGGCCGTTGTAAGCCCAACCTCCGGTGTCAGTTTTCTTCTTTCCATTGCCAAGTTCAAAAGTTTAGCAGCTGCCATAAGCCATCGAGTCTTTTCTCCTGTAATAAGGCGATTCCACCAGATGTATTTGTTTCCCGTGAAGGAGGTGGCCGTCAAAGGGGTGAAGAAGGCAATCCTGGCTTGATGGAGAGCAGGGCAGCGCATCAATAGATGTTTTATCGATTCAATCTCTCAATCTCTTAGGGGTTTGCACAGAGTCTACAGGTTTTTTCCTCCTAACCTGTTCTGATCGCTAGAATTTCTTGGGTTGGTAAGACATTTAGGCGAGCTTTTAAGAAAATTCTCATCAGTGATTTGTCGGGGTATCTATTGCAATAATCCATAGGTTCTTTCAATGTATTCATATTCATAGGAACGTGGGCTAGAAGTTTGTTTACTGATGCTTTTTCAATCGTGTTAATCCAGTCCAAACATTCCAGTTTTATTTTGATCCTAGTTGGATTTTCCTTCAGTTCTTCTTCGGTACACACTATTGTCTGTAGTTTTTGTTTTTGGTCCATAGCCCACAGATTCATAGTGTGACTGGAGCCTTTTTCAATTTCTTTTGCCATCATTCGATTGATTTCGAGACTCTCCGGTGAATGATTTTTCTATATAGCTGAAGAGAACTCTGGTCCACCACTGCTTTCAGGGACAGAAGGCCAGGTTCTCGCCTTATAGGAGCTATCGGGGTAGAGTTTGGTAGACCCAGGTCCGCTCTCCATATGTAGCCTTCGAGTTTTTGCCAGAGTAGTGGAGGGATTGAAGGTATGGCGTCCATGCCATAGGTCAACGAAGGACCAATCTTCGCCTTGTAGTAGGTTATTGCTGGTTGAAGTGAGAACTTGCCGTATTTTCGGTCTACTAATCTCAGTTGCGCTGTTAGATTTTTTGTTTTCGACCGTAAGCTAGCTTGCATGCTGCAAGATTTCTTCGAGCTGTCAAGTTGTACTCCCAGATATTTGAATGAGTCCACCACTTCAATTTGTGTCTCGTTGAGATGCCATTGAAACCGCTCCTTCTTTTTACTGGCAGGGTTTTGTAGGATCATTATTTTTGTTTTAGATTTGTTAATCTCCAAGTTATTTTCCTGTGTATAGGTTAAGGGATTATCCAGTTGACGTTGGAGACCAACCTGGGTCAGATCAAGTAGAATTAGGTCATCCGCATACAGCAGTCTTGAAATTCTTGCCGACCCTATTTTTGGTGGAAATTACCTGATCTTACTTTGGCTATCTTTGAAATCCCCCAGAAAAGATATAACTAGCGCCGGAGCCAGAGGGCAACCTTGCTTTACTCCGCAACACGTCGGGATGGAATTTGATAATAAGCCTTGGTTGTTTAGGCGAACGTTTATACTGGTGTCGCTATGTAGACTGATTATGGGCTCCAAGATCGAGTCCGGACAGTCCTCAGTTTCGTCCACAGTTTCTGCCTGTTCACTCTGTCGAAAGCTTGAGATAAGTTCGACAAATGCAAGAAAGATTCCAGGGGCTCCTGTCAGGACTCTTTCTTTAAGTATGGTCAGACACATTATGTTTGCGCTGGTACTTGCATTTTTCTGAAAACCTGTTTGCAGAGGATCAAAACACATGGAGATAAGTGCCCATTTCTGAAAATGTGACAAGAGGGTGGAGGCAAAGATCTTTCCAATAACGTCAAGAAGGGCTATTGGCCGAAAGTTCAGGGGTCTTCTCTGGAACCTTTTTTAAAGATTGGGACGGTCAGTGCTTTTGACCATGATTCTGGAACAGTTCTTTTTTCTCTGCACATTTTGAAGATTGAGCTGATAAGATTAGACCACTCGTCTGGATGTTGTTTTAAATCACAGTTTGCCAAGCCATCAGGCCCTGCTGCTCTTGATGAGTGTAGTTTCATTATTGTGGCTTTGATGTCACTTATGTCCGTCAAATCCACCCACGGTGAGTCAGTTGCTCCTATAATCTCCTCCTTGTTGCCTTCTGGTGGTTAAAACAAATTCAAAAAGTGCATACTCCAGTTTTCTTCCGAGACTGGGTTAATCATGTGTGAATTTGAGAGCTTATTGGGTTTGTTTATCAGTGCCCAAAAGTCTCAGGATTTTTTGTTGGCGAGTGCCTTCAACATCTGTTCCACGTCCGCTTGATACAGGGGGCTTCTTGAATTTTTCAGCCATTGCTTGTAATGTCTTGTTTCCACTTTAAGAGTTTCCCAATCTGATGGTAGGTTCCAAATTACTGCTTCTCTTCTTAGTTTTCTTATAGCTCTGCATTTGGCGACCAAAGTTGCATTGTATTCATGGGTGTGCTGGTTCAACTGTGTGTTGAAATTATTTCTTGGCTTTTTGAAAGCCAGAAGAAGTGGAATGTAACTCGATCTAGCCACACCATCTTGCAAAGCAGGATCAGACATTAAGGTTGTGAACTGGTCTGTAAGTTTACAGACGTCTGATGCGATCATACGTAAACGAGTTTCTTGCGGATTAGTCTCGATTTTCAGATCGTAGAACTGCGACTAGGTCCCCTTGTTTCTGCATGTGAAATTCAGTAAGTTGTGATCGCTATGGCTTGTTTTAATAACACTGAAGGAGGCTATATTGAGATATAGAGATTTGGAGACAAAGATGTAGTCAAGAGTGGCCGATGACGAATCACGTTCCCAGGTTGGAATCAGGGCATCTGTGTCAGTCACCATGGCCGAGTTAAGGAGATTACGAGATTTCATAATTGCGTTTCATGCCCAATCCCTATTTGAAGCAGTTGAATTTATGGATTGTTTTCTTGGAGTCGTGCAAGATGTTACGCAATTGGCATTGAGGTCACCGCAGATCAGAATATTAGAAGATTTATAGTTGATTTCGTCGATTGTGTTGGTCACTTCCTCAAACATGCTCGCAGTTGAGGTCTTTTGAGGGATCCAGTACACATTTATTATTGCTACAGCCTCCTGTGTTCCAGACTTTGTCAAAAAGGTTTCCGGATTCCATGTGGTTAGAACTGCCAAGATTTCATAGGTCCGCTTTATGACCTTTTTGATGGCTAGACCGGAACCAATCTGGATAGCTGTCAGTAAACCTGACGAAGGACAGCATAAAAGTCCCTTGTGGGCCAGAGATATTTCAATGCATTAGCCGTCAAGTGCCGGTTTTTCGCGCAGCCACGTTTCTTGCAGACATATGATGTCGTAGGGGCTTAGGTCGTGACTCTCAGGTTCTATAAAATGAACATGTCCCCTAGTATTCCATGATGCTATGCTTAGGATTTCCCTCACAGGTGTTTTCGAAGACGGATGGGATGTGAGTAGCATCGACTTAACATCCCCAGATGATTGCTATCTTTTCGACCCCGGAGTTAGGACACTGCGAAACCAGCTCCATTTGTCATTCTTTGTTGATTTTTCTGGCTCAGTCGGGGTTTGCTTAGAGACTCTTCTTACGGACCTGTCATTGAACGGCGAGGTTCTTCGTTCCTGGTCTCGAAGACGTGCGGGTGTAGCAGGTTTTAGACACCGATCATCATCTCTATGTTCAAATCTTTTGTCGCTGCTTGTCTTATGTGTCAGGTGGCTAGTTCCAGAAACTCCTTCTGATGAAGTGCCGTCAGATCTCAGGATCTTGTTCGATACTGATATTGGGCTTCTTCCCCTTCTTACTGATCGATATAAATCTTCAGTTCTGGATTTGAATCTATAGTTCTTTTTTGGAGAAGTTCTGTGGTCAAGTCTTGGAGATTCTTTGGGGATCACAGCAGGAATCTCACATAAGTTGAACCCCAAGTGTTCGATTTCCCCGTATACATCTTGGGAGAGTTCTGCCAAGGCACGTTTTTGATGTGCAAGTACACCTTTGCTAGCTTCTTTCTATGATATGGCTCAATCAGGAAAAAATCGTCCGATTTTAGGTTTCGTAGAGTTTTTACCTTCTTAAGTGTCTTGAGAACCGTATTGCGATTTAAGACCATGTAATGGTCGATTGTGGTTTTTTGTTTGATTTTGAAATGACGTGTCTGTTAGAGACGGACCTCTTTGTCTGGCATGTCCGTCTCTAGAGCGTCTCGATGGACTGTTTTTGCGGTTTGTATGAGTGCCTGGCACTGGAAGTTGTTTTTGATGCTTCTGAGCTGCCGAGTCCGGAGCTGATTCAAGAATTTTTGATTCTGGTTTAATCGTTTGCGCCGAGGGAGTAGTTACCTCGATAGGATGGATGGTTTGGTCATGGTTCCCTTTTGTATTCACTGGGCTCGTTAATCCATCTTCTGCTCCATCCAAATGTTGAGTTTGGTCCATCATCGAACTCTGGACTATAAATTCTTCGATCGACCTGGGAGAGGTGGAAATGCAAATTCCAAGTTGTTGACGCTTTGAGTTGACTGAGGTAACTTCGGGGTTTCTTTTGATGATTCCTTTTGTTTATTTCTCTTTGTCATCAGGGAATCCAAAGCCGACACTGTTTGCTCTTTGCTTCCTCTTGATTCGTTGATTGTTGCAATTTTCAGCAATGGTTTACTTTTAGTCGTCAATATTGTCGTTTGTTGATTTTCCATAGTCTTCTGATGTTTAGCCACTATTGGATTGGCTTGGGGAAGCTTTTCTGAAGACTGGTGCCAAATCTCGTGGCGTATCCGGCACTTGGGTCTGGGATTCTTTTTCCACAGTAGCTGGAGAAGCTGGTTTAAGACGGGACAGCAGGTCTTCTAGTCGGCTCAGTTTTGCGATATCTCTCTGATCTTTATTTGTTTGGTCCAGCGCTGTAATGAAACCTTCTACAAATATTAATTTGCTATACATCATTGCGGCTAGGAATGAACTGTTTTACAAAGAATCATTGATGGCTTCATACAGCTTTCCGAAAGGTGCTAGAGCTATTGTAATTGCTGACATGATTATTGGGAAATCTTTTTTTTTTTAAGGTGAATCTTTGTTGCCTGAGGCTGTAATTTCACTGAGTCTTCGATTTTTTGTGGGGGATCTGGGACGTGGTGTTTGTTGAGACGCTAGGTTTGAAGCTTGTAAGTGGTTGTCAGATTGAAAAGACCCCACATCTGGGACCTGATGGTCAGGGTGAGGCCGTTTTTCTGGTGGCGTCGAGAATGGGCCAGCTTGTGGTTCCGGGCTACGTTTAGGCGTGGACGAGATTTGTTTGCCCCATGTTTGGGCAGAGTCTTTAGGGCTAGACAGCTTGGTTAACTCATGTTGATTGTCCTCTGCCACAAGAGAGTTGTCAATGCTAGATCGGTTTGCACCGATTGCGTTGCGGGTCACTCCCTGTGGTTCTGGATCGTTGTTAATTTCTTTGTCCGATGGAACCTTGTTGATAAGGTTTGGTACACCCCTTTCGGGTAGCTCTTCTTGTCTGTTTGCCTCAAAGGCTTCTTTCGATCCCATTAATTGGTTTTTGATGGCCGTTTGAATCTGGGCCTGGTTGGGAGGCCCAGTGGTTAGTTTCCTTGCTTTGCTCACGGGTGGTAGGTCCTGAATGGCCTCCAAAATTTCTGCATCTGATAATTCTTTGGTTTGGTCCAATTTTCTTTTGAATTGCTTATTTATAAAGTCTTTCAGTGCACTGGAGAGAAGGGGCGCCGGTAGGGTTGCCTTTCCTGTTTTCTTTGCTCTATTTAATTTTGTTTTTGCATTTGTTGTAATCTTTTTTTTTCTCTTTTGACTTTGTTTTGTGACTTCTTGAGAGTCTTTGACTTCTGATTCCGGCACAGTAGCTAATTCCAGATGGGAACTAGACAAATCTGAAAGCAAGTCTGTATGGAGAAGTGTGTTTGGATTCCTTGGATGGACGGGCAAACCCTTTAGGGTTGCACATGGCACTTCCACTTCCACTGCTGTTTCAGCATTTCCCTGAGCAGAAAAATCCGCCCGATCTGTTAATGGGGGGGCCCGAGGGGCCGAAAGACAGTCTGTATTGCTTGACACTTCTTGAGAGGCGTGGTATTGGGCCTCCACCGTTATTGTCATTGAGTTTGCGATGGAACTTTTGTCCGTCGTGGAGCCCTTTATGGGGCCCTCCGGTTCAGACAGCAGAGCAACGACGTTCTGGGCGGGCTTTGCGCTAAAGTCTTGCACCCTGCTAGAACTCGCCGGGCTCAACTTTTCTGCAGTTTCCGCGGTTAGTGTCGGAAAGGAGACCTGTTCTCTGGCGGCATCCGCCTTTACCTTTGCCCGAGGCGACCTGCTTCCAAAGAGGCACATCCCACACCCATCGCCCACGACCGGCTGCACAGGGGTCCGGGCCAACCGTCCTTCGACGGGTAAGCCCAGAGCACCCCTCGTCTCGTTTTCGAGATGGGAAGGCAGCGCCTGTCGGGCGGGGGAGCGGTTGCCAGAAGAAATGTAGCGAGCCGGCTGTACCACAACAGGACGGAAGGTGCCGGAGGACCCCAAGCCCTGAATCCGAACCACTGGAGAAACAGGTATGGCAGGTAGTGTGTGCATGTTAGGCTCAGTGATTTCAATGGGCGTTACTGTTTTTTGCCGTTTCTGAATCCAAAATGTCCGACACATTAAGGGTGGTATTAGCCGATAGACTTGATGATTCAGAAAGTGTTGTCGAGGTACTTAAGGGTTCTGCCTCGACCCTATGGGCGACTTCCACGTTCTGGTCCTTACTGCCAGTAGGAGCCGTTGTTTGTGTCGGAAAAAAGATAGTGTTCGCCATGTTCGTTATACTCGTACTGGTCGTGGGTACGACTATTGTTGTCTTCAGTGGTAATGTTTGTTCTTTTAGCTTTTTAAGGCTCGGTGCTGATTTAAATTTGATTTTCTTGTTGTCAGCTGTTTTCAGGGAGCTCCGTAGTATTCGGAGGGAGGCCTCCGAGGAGGAGTCCATTGTGGCGGCGTTTACAAGCTGTCGAGGCTGAGTCTCAGGCGTACCAGTCGGCTTCAACAGCTCCATCGTCTGCAGCAGACTGCAGACGACTGCTCACGCTCCGCGGTGTATGACTGAATTAAAGCATCTTCCAGCAAAGGACAGCATAGAAAGACCAGCGTGTGACTGCAGACGACTGCTCACCGTCTGCTCACGGTCTGCTCACCGCGGTGTATGACTGAATTAAAGCGTCTTCCAGCAAAGGACAGCGTAGAAAGAGCAGCGTGTGACTGCAGACGACTGCTCACCCACTGCTCACGCTCCGCTGTATTTGCATTGTATTTGATGCAGGCAGGCAAGAAACTATTTAACGCGAGCATATTGTCCTGCACTTATGAACTTGTGACTCTTTAAACGGAACAAACAGTAAGGACCTCGGGTCCACTGATGTCCCAGCCAGAGTCACAAGCCTCTGAGTAAAGCCTGAAACAGTTTACCCTCTTAAACCAGGGGTATCCTATCGCATATACAAGAAAACATGGAGAGTGGCAGCTGCTGACTGCCCGAAAACATAATGAGGTACCCTGCACTAAGATTGTTTGGCTTACTTTGTTTTTCTATGGGTGGAACACCCATCTGACCTGTCACAGGCTTTTCAAAGTGGTGGGCCAGTATGTAGAAGTCATGGGAGCCCAGAAGGCTTATGTAACTTTTACTCTTCTCCTTCGCAGGCTTAAGAGGCATTGCTGATATGCCTTGGGCCTGCCCAGCACAGTGAAACCATAGCTGATGCTGCCGACAGTTGGCGAACTTCAGCTGCTTCAGGAAGCTGGGCTAGTACTAGTCCCTTACAAAAACGATGGGAGATTGGGGACCTGCCATGTATCTGTGAACCCTGCGTTGTGATAAAGCACTTGGGGATCAGTACATCTGAAGGTCATCCATAGCGTGTTCTTCAGTAACAGGATTTGAGTTTCCTAGAATAAAGCACAAATATTTATATATATTACAGGGGCTGCGGTAGTGGCCCTGTAGTTATGGTTAAGATGCTCAAGTCATAGAAAGAGCAAAAGAAGTATATGCCCCCTCTGAATGAATCTGTGAAGTTTGGTGCAGCCTTGTCAAGGGGGTGCAAAGTTATAAGGAGGGTCCCAAATTGTTTGAAATCCTCATGGACACAATGGGAAAGAAATGTTGCTTGCGCCTTCAGCCCAAACCACTGGCCGTATCTTCACCAAAAGTATGCCAGGAGAGGCAGCTTGGTCTCAAAAGTAAATTTGATATCAATCCATCTAGTAGTTTCTTTTTAAAATGCCCAAAAAGTAGGTTAAACAAATTTGTGATATCTGGGTCCGGTCCATGGACTCATTTCCTGATTCGGAGTCCACGGACACACCTGAACCAATCAGGGGGCTTCTCGATGTCTGCAGACACCAAAAACGCACGCTGATTGAATGATGAAAAACGTGAGATGCGTCATCATTTTTGAAACAGTCGCCATGTTGGATCCGTGGACAGACGCCACTGACCATGGTCACTGTGGTGAGCAACAGGTCTGGAAAACACATTTGGGTTTATTTGGTGGCCGAAAGAGGGCCTGGAAAGGGTGGGAGAGTGGAATAAAATTGATATGGTGCTGTTTTTATAGGTAAAAAAAGGTTTGCAGGTGCCGCCAATTCCTCAGACATGCTTTGCAGACAGGGCTGTGCGGAAAAAGTCTGGAAAACACATTTGGGTTTCTTTGACGGCCGAAAGAGGGCCTGGAAAGGGTGGGGCAGTGGGATAAAGTTGACGTGGAGCTGTGTTTTTAAAGGCGAAAAAGGGTGTGCTGGTGCCGCTGACTACCCGGTCAATTGTGCTCTCTGTGGACATCATTTGGATTTTCTGAGGGTTATGGGTGAGTCTTGTTATTTGAAGGTGCATTGTACGTACTTGTTATAAGGATTAATAATATGGTGGTGGTTGTGGCCAAACCCATGCCCCCAAGAATCTGGCCACAGTCCCCACACACTATAGTAATATGTGTATAGTAATTATAGGTACTGTAGGGGGAGTATACAGTATTTGTAATATGTATATTTGAAGTGTATATGGTATTTATGATTCTATTACAATTGAGGATAGTGCTTATGGAATATGTATTTGTTTCTTTGTGAAGATAATACATAGGATAATACATTGTAGGGTTACTTAGTTGCATATGGTAATAAAGCTGAAATCTCTGGTTCATTTTCTGTGGAAAAAACAGTATAATTTCTTAAGCAAGATAGTTTAAAACCTTTAATTGCAAACAATTTTACATATAGATTTACTTTTTTGACCCTCATAAATAGTACATTACATGTACTATGTTTATTGCAACATTAGCGGGTGCAATACTGTTGTTGTATTGACATGCAATAATTATTGGGTCCTTGGGAAACAAAACCACAGTGGATTAAATGTACATGGTTTCAAACAATGTACATGTTACAGAACAGTTTTGTCTGGTAGCATGGACTTTACAAGAGGTTTTGCAGTAAGAATTACTCTGATGGCATATTTGAGGTGTATTATATTGAAGGCTGTTTTTAATGTTGTTAGATACCCATTGGTGTATTCTAACTGTGTTGGATTTTAAAAGTACTATTATAGTTTTTTTAGCTGTAATTAGATACCAATTGGCGTATTCTAATGGCTTATTGTACTATACTTTAGTGACTAAATTTAGGGTGAAGTAATATTAAGTAGGCATTTGTTAGGCTTGGTGGTAATGTTGGAATATGGTTATTACATTGGATTTTACAAGAAGTATTGTAGTAACAAGAAATATGATGTATATTTGAAGTGTATTGCAAAGAAGTGTATTTTTGAAATAGTTATATACCCATTGGCGTATTCTGTATTGGGTTTTAAAAGTACCATTGTAGTATTATGGATGTAGTTAGATGTAGTTAGATACCCATTGGCATATTCTAACTGTTTATTGTGCTATACTTTATTGACTAAATTTGCATTGAAGGAATATTAAGTAGGCAGTTGTTAGATTTGCTGGTAACCTATGTTTTGGAGTAATGGAAATGTTGCTACATTCAAAGCAACCCCTTCCTTTTTGACATATGCAATATAGTCGGCTGAAGTGGTTGTGGCACCAATGTGGTAGATTATGCCCACTACTGTGAAGGTTTTCTTGCCAAGAGATACTTAGCCATGTGTGAAGCTAGCAAGCATACAGTTGTTTTTGGTACCATCTCATTGTACCGTGCAAGCATTAGTATCACATGTGGGCCATGTGAGTTTATTTATATGCTTGAATGATTGTCTGAATTATAAAAAGGGCATACATAATATGCTTTGATTTGCATTCTGCAGAAGCTGGCGAAATAGAATAGATTCACAATTTGGTATGAATGCATGTACAAATCGTTCTTCAGGGATGTGATCTTGTTAAACATGGTTGCAGAGAGTGCATGTATGTTTCCACTTGTATGAAATCTGGAAGATTTTCTTTATAGGGATGTTTACGGCTTCTAGTACTTGTAGTAAGTACATTAGGAATTCTTTTGGATCCTCCTGTGTGTTTAAATGAACCAGAGATTTGTTCCTCTGTATCCTTCTATGGGCTTGCAGTTGTTTCTTGAGATGAGACATTTGTCTCTTTGTCTTCTGAAGTTCATGCAGTTGTTTTTGGACCAGACAGTTTTGTATTATTTGATGGGGCAGCAGCTGTTCTCTGTTTCTTTAGCAGTATTGCTGGGAGATCTGCTATACGTTCTGTTTGTATTAGTTTTATTTTTAAAGATTGTATTTTTTGAGGTACATTGTACATATCTAGATGGGGGTGTACAGTGCATATAGCCTGTTTTATTCTTGGATGCAAGGAATTTCAGCATTGACTTTGTTTGCATCAAAGTTGACTAGGAATAGACTATCGGGTGTATGCAGACGGGAAAGTGCTACATAACCTATACCGTCTTTAAAGACTGTGCTACCAATGTCAATCAATGCGTGATATATGGTTAGACCTTGCGATTTGTGTATAGTGACAGCATATGCAAGAGATAGCGAGAATTGTTCTCTGTGTACATACATGTCTTTGAGAAGAAGGCAACATGCTATTGTGCAGCCTATTATATTAACTTCTGCAAGTTTGTCAAAGTGGATATTGACAAACTGAATTTTGTTGTCATGTGGATAAGTTTTGAAGCCAACAACTGTACCAATTGCTCCATTGACTAAACCTTGTTCTAAGTCAATGTTACATTTTAGAATCACTCTGCAGTTTAGACACAGCTGTTTTGGAGATAATTCTTCTAAGCTATTAAGTAATGCTGTTGCTTGTTGACACATATGGAGTGTCATGTCATGCACGTCTATGTTGCCTGTGGAGCTGATATGCAGTATGAGTTGCATTTCTTTTGTAAACATTATATCGTTGAATTGACTACAGCTTGCAAGGGTTGGCATTAAGGACATGCATTTTAGATTTTGTTGAGTTATTTGTTCAATGACATCAGGAGCAGATGTGTTTTGCCCATATAGCTCATGGATTGGTCTAGCGTTTAAGATGGATTTTGCATCTTTAGTAAGCAGACCAGCTCTAATGCTTTTTTAAAATGTTAGTAAAGGTGAGATCTGCATTTCCAATGCTGCCGTGTGTGATGCGGCATTGTTTGTGTCCTAATGTTTTGAAAATAGGTTGAACATTCACTGGTGTTAACTGTAGGAGGTCTATGAAAACAATAACAGGTTTTCCTCCAAACAGTTCTTCATAGTCGGTTATTAGCACTTCTTGCATTCTGAGATTAATTAAAGCCAACACGAGGTTGGAAACCATGCTTACTTCGTCTATCAGGAATACTTTCATTTATTTTAGAATTCTGCGTACTTCAGTAACAGCTTCTGCTGATAATATGTAGTATTCTAATTTGTTTTGATGTTCAACTGGGAGGAGCAGTAGTCAGTGTAAAGGCACACCACCTATGTCGTAGGCAGCTAAACTTGTGGGGGCTGTTACAATAGATGAAAGGTTGTTGTTTGTTAAGTCGTGTAGAACAATTTGCTGATTATTTAAATTACAAACATTTTACCAGAACCAGCTTCGTCACTGGAGCAGAGGTTTATAATTTGTACAGCTACAAGTTTTAGTTTCATGTTTAAAGTCATGCTCAATTTCTTCAGTGACTTCTAGATGAAGGGTGAGTTGTTCATCATTTAGCTGTGATTTGAGCACTGACAAGTCTTCAGATTGTTTAGATTGATACATGGTATTTTCTACTTCAGTGATGGCTATTTCTGCTTCATTTATAATGAGTGGTTCTCTAAGTGGGTCTTGGCTTCCTGTAAGGGAAGGTGGACTGCCCTCAGGAGTGTCTTTATCTAGTAGAGCTTTAATTTCTTCCTCTTGTTGGCGTTCATTGTTCAACATGTGTTTCTATTGTTTGAAATTGACTTTTGTTATACAGCTTTCATTAACTTTGAATGCAGCTTCAAATGAGTTATGGTCACCTAATAATACTTCTTCTTTTCTCCTATGTTTAAAAAGTTGCAGTAGAGCCATGTGAAAAAGTTATCTATGTTGCAGAGATTTAAATGATACATTTATATGATTCACTAGGCTGGGTAGTATGTGTCAATTAAATTGTTTTTTAAATTGCCATGGCTGTTTGGATCATTTGTGGCCATTGTTTCTATCTCTTGGTAGGATTTTAGTACTCTTTTCCGAAATGGAACTGGACCAAGGTTTAGCCAGAAAATGTGTTCAGATTTTCCATATAAGGCTGTACTTGTTAAACAGTCTGCAGATTCGTAGCACCCGCATGCTCTATGGAAGAACATTTTTATACCGAAGATGTAAAACATTTGTCACTGTGTTTTGTCAGATGATATGTCATTCCAGAGGTCTTTTAGCTCTGTTTTCTCATCTTTGGTGGGATAGGCTGTGACATATATTGCAACTTCAGTGGAATTGTTTGCAATTTATTGTATATCTATATTTGCATTCCACAATAGGACAATGATTGCATTGTAATCATTGATGCACTTGGATGCTTCATCCCTTTTAATGTTGTATGTGTTTTTAGAGGGGTTGTCTTTTACACTGTGTCTAACAGAAGATATCAAGCTATTAACTTGTCCTTTTGCGCAAACTGGTCTAGGGAAGTCAAGGTGACATTTGGTATAGTATTTACCTTTGTTTTCAAATCTACGTCAGCAGTATTTGCCACGATAATGTTTTTGGAAGCATAGGATTTGCGTACTTAGGTGTGTGGTTTCTGAAGAGATGTCACAGGTCATGTACTTTTCAATAAACTGTAAAACAGTGGCCTCACTGTCATAGTCAAATTTAGGAGAATCTGTTATCCACAAAAGCATGTGGTCATGTGGTGCTGCTCCTCTGGATTGATATTCTTTTCTCCAAAAAAAGTGTTCCACTTCTCCGAGTGGAGGGATAGTTTTATTGCAAATTAAGTGAAGCATGGCAATTAAGCGATGGTGAAAGTACCTTGATACATTGACAGGGTAAAGAGAACAAAGTTCTCCTGGTATTTTTATATCTATTCTATTTTGGTTTCCAGTGTGTAAGAAGTGGTGCAAGTCATCCAAGGCTTATTCTGCACAACTTAAAGTAACAAACCATGTGGGTTGCAGTAGGTTCCTTAGCATACAACATATATCAGTGTGACGTCAGGACCAGTATTCTTTTGTACCACAGATGTTTGCCAAGAGATGTAGGATACTTGACTGCAAAATTTAATCTTCGTCTTTTATCTTTTGAAGCTGTTGAAAAGTGGACATGTTAAAAAATCAGGGGCTGTATTTAATGTGTGTGCAACTCCATAGCGTAGAGTTGCTAGTTCACTATCGAACAGGAGGTGGAAAATGAATTCTACATTTTATCTGAATCTGGGGTCTTCAGAATACATTTGTAAAGAGCAATACTCTGATGCAGTATTTATGGTGGATCTTTCATGATATCTTCCTCCTTTTCCTGTAGGAAAGATTAGAGGAAAATAATGTGCTTCTACACTTTTCTCCCATATGCTCATTGGGGATCATTTGGTTTGACACATTTGATATGTTTCTAATGCATCTTCTATAGTGTCTTTGGAGTATAGTGGGTACATTGTATACTTGTCTAAAATGTTGGCTGCAGTAACAGGATCTACATGTTCAAATTGGGCAGTTGGTGTTCAAGCTTAATTATTTGCGTGGTTTCTCTTCAGTTTTCCTCTATATGTATATCTTTGTAGTATTCATTGTTTTCTTTGAGATATTGTAGGGATTTTCTAAATTTGTTTAAGTCAACTAGGTGTTGCCAAATACAATGGCAAATAGATCAATCTTTGATTGTACTTGTTAATGATGTACCAACAAATTGGATCATCCCACTAATGAATTTAGTAAAATAATTGTAATTTATATATATTTGTATGCATGTTACTTTATACTGTATACCTTTACATAGGAAATGATGCATTACATTATGAGTGAAATAAGAACATGGTTAAACCGCTGTATAGAAAACAAATATTTAGTCTGGACATTTCTCACACTGCAGGTATGCAAAAGGTAAAGCTTCCCTTTTCATGTATGTACAATATATGTACTTTTTGCTTGCAGTCACTGGTGTGGGTTATCAATGTTTACAGATTTTAAAACTTGGAGAAGTAAAAGGTTTAGTCATCATTTCTTGTCTGCCAGATAATATAGTCCATCATAAGACAAGTATTGTCAAAGTCAGCAGTAACCCATAAGGTTGGTCTGTGCCAGCACTGCAATACCTAGCAAATAATGCTATTACCTAACAATAAGGAGGCGGCAGCCGGACAATGTGTGTGAGTTCCTGGGCATATGACGGCAGAGGCCACAAGAAGCCTATCAATACATATGTGAATCAAATACTATCACTGTTCTCTCTGCTAATCACTGTGTGTGTCCTGGGACGACTATTTTACAGGTTGTCCTGCAGATGGAGCAGAAATGAGGAGGGGAATTGAATTTCCAAAACCTAGTTTTACTTCTGCATGAGATTTTCATCTCATGATTCTCATGATTCCATGATTTTCATGGAATCCACCTTCCTTTTTCACTGAACTCTAGATTTATATGATCCAACGAAAATGCGTCTGCAAAGTTTCATTATCAAACAGAGTTCATATTTTTCATGAAATGGAGAGTAAAAGGAAACAGTAAAAACAATTTTGAAGGTCTTCACTCTTTAACTTTTCTTCTCTGTTTTCTGCTTGTATTTACTCTTTCCTTTTGCACTCCGCATTGAAAGCGTGGAAAATTGCATGCATGGGACCCAACCACAGTGCTAGCATTGGCACTCCAAATGACTCCCTAAGTATCTAGTAAGTTGCTGGAAAAGTGGAAGTTTGGGCAGTCGGTGGAGAACTGGGGCACAGAGGCAGTCAAAATGGAGCATTTGTGCCTGGACATTGGTCTAGACAAAATCAGTAAGTTCTAACACTTCCAGACAGAACTGAATTACCCAGTTTTGTGCTAAAAAAAGATCACTCGGTCAACAATTCACAGATTCTACCTACCATGTATGCTTACAAAAGGAATATATCACACCTCTGTAGCAACAGCACGCAGGCTCATGCAAGTGATTAAAGAAGTCTACAGGGATGACTGGTTGTGCCACATTTGAAAAAATATATAATAGGCTAAACAACATATTTGTATCTGCCCCTATGGAGAGTATACTTTTTACAGTGATGCCAAGAGTGTTGTTAAGAGCCTGATCACTGGGACGTGGCTTACGGGTTGTCTGGTTGCTGTCACGTGCTGTCCAGTTGCTCTTCTTGGGGGCACCAGTTCGCAAGACGTCCAGGGTATCTTCTTGCGGTTAGTGTGGAAAGGGAATCCGGACCATTTCCGTCCCGAGCAGTGGATATTTAGGCAAGGTCAGGGACCGGCTCCCCCACACCAAGGGCTCACCTCCCGGTATTAATGTGATGGGGAGGCACTGGAAACTACTGAACCGGGAAGTAGTTGTTCTGTAGCACAGCACTATTCAAAGGGAGCCACCCCTAGAGCAGTAAAGAAGGTAAGGAGCCAATGAGAGAAGGCCAAGAGAGGGTCAGGAACTGAGCCGGAAGGAACGAGGAAGAGGAGGACAAGATAGGCCAGAAGCGGGCAGAAGGCACAACAAGTAACGAGGAGCAAGGAAACAAGTAACTGAGACTACTTGGAGCGGTAAGACGCAATTAATGGCAGTTCCGCTGTCCTTTTATTGCAGAAAAACAGTTCCGGCATTGGCTGTCATCCTGGCAACTAAACACTGCTATGGCCAATCACAGGAGCCCATTCCGTGAGGCAGCGCCATGACATAGGCATGCAACCCTGAAGAACCCAAAAGCGTCGTTTAGCGATTGTGGTGCCCCCCGCAGTCCACCAAAATGAATGGATTCCTGCCTGCACCACCGCGGGTACAGCCACCAAGTGGCCATGGGTGTACAGTGGCGGTGAGCATCTCCCCCGGGACCTGCAGGTAAGTGACGGTGGGGTGTAACAAGTGTACATACATACATACATATAGACTCATTACGAGTATGGCGGCGCAGGCAAAAAGTGGAGGTAATGGAATTGGCGCTACTTTTCCCGCTCTGCCATGTTTGGCCCAGGAGTGGGTGATTTAGCTCAAGCATCATGCAAGAGGTAAATGCTCCCACTTTCCACCGTAAAATTCCCAAAATTGGCAGAATTACCACCAGCAAAATCCCCAATGGAGTCCTCTGGACTCCAAATGAATGGGGGCTAGCACGGCCACCATCACTTGTAATCCGGTGGTAAATCCGCCAGACTAAATGGCAGTAACTGTAATTCCGTTGGGCAGTATTCTGGCAGATTTACCAACGGAATAACGCCCAACTCTTAATGAGGCCTTTCCACTGGCACCTGCTATTTATTCAACATGCACCAGTATCAGGGGTCATGCCAACCTTCTCATAGAGGATGCCCACAAAAACATTAGAAACTGTCCTCTGAGGAAGACACCAGTGGATTAAGTATGTATTTGTGATCCCACACACTATTTTATAATTACAACACAAAAAGTGTGGTATGCACTAAGTGATGCAAACTAGATAAAGAGAGCATGCAAAAGCATCACGACCAAGCATTAGTTTAATTTTGCAAAGAATCGTAACATTTAATCACTGGAGGAAAACATTTCTCCACTCAAGTTCTTATGTTAATTATAACATGGTATGCAATAATATGGCTTTTTCTACATTCAAAGATAATATTGTCAACCAGATTACAAGCAGCAATCAAAAAGTTCTACTCTACAATGAGTGCACTTTAATGACCTTGATCAACCAGGAGAGTACAACTAAGGCCATACATCTGTTATACAAGTGTTGTAAAGGTCCAGGTTCAACACTGCACCAAGGGTTTGCAGATGGGTTTTTTGTTCATGTGACTACTTTTACCGGACGTCCCCATGTACATTGTAGATTCCCCAGCAAGATCCTCAGATCACTCAGTGAGCTGAGAGTATTCTTGCTGCACTCCTGTTAATGTTAAAGGATATTTGTACTGCACACTATCACCACCGGAGTGGTCCCCTGGCGCTCTGGCGGCTCTGAAAAGGGAGAGGGGTGTGTTAATGGGAACGAGCGGGAAAAGTGCAAGAGAGCAGTGATGTGCCGTTGGCAGCCTCAGCCTGGTTAACACCGTTCGCTGGGCTTGAGGTGCTTTCCAGACGGTAGCCGTCGTGTTGCTGTTATGTGAGTTTATGTGTGGTTTATTTTGTTTTTGCAGTATAGTGAAGTGAAGTGTGCGGTTTGTTGTGCTGTAGGGTTGTGGTTGTGTTTGGTTAGAGTTGGAGAGATGTATGCAGATGGGCGAAATTGTTAGTGGGTTGGTTATTGCCATTGCTGTGATGTGCTAAATTTCCATGTTCTTTCTAGATGTGGCATGTGAATATCTCTGCATTTCTATCTAGATCCGGTACTGGCTAATATTCACAATCCTTTCTATATATATGACGCCCACCAATATTCACAACTGTATCCAAATGTGGCACTGGCCCACCTTAGAAAAAATGCTGTCTATATGTGAAGCAAGCTAGTTTTCAGAATTCTATCTGAATCTGGACTTGATAATAATCCCAATGCAGCCTAGATGCAGCACGTACTAACAATCACTATTCTATCTAGATGCGGCACTGGCTGACATTCACAATCCTATCTAGTTGTGATGCAGGCTATTGTTCACAATCTTATCTAAGTGTGGCACATGCTAACATTCGCAATTCTATCTAAGTGTGGCACATGCTGACATTCACAATTCCATCTAAGTGTGGCACTTGCTAACATTCACAATCCTATCTAGATACGACTCAGGCTAAAGTTCACAATTCCATCTAAGTGTGACACATCCTATCGTTCACAATTTCATCTAAGTGTGGGACATGCGAACATTCACATTTCTATCTAGATGTGACGCATTAGTTCACGATTCCATCTAAGTGTGGCACAGGGGAGCGTGGGGAAGGCTGGCTGAGACCAGTTTGAAGTGCACTAACGAAGAGGCCAAGCAAAAGCAGAGTGGTCCCGAGCGCCGCCAGCGCTCAGGTGCAGGCCATATGGGAAGACTCAGCTCCAAGAGGACTTGAGGATCTCTATAGCACGTGAGTGTACCATTGCATAAACTCACAGCACTGTGGATGCGTGTATGCAACATGTGTTTTTATGTGGTTTAGGACGCATCCTACAGGGAGCAGGATGATTGGCCGTAGTAGTGGTAGATATTAGTTCCCCCCTCCGGTATGGAGAGGGTGTTTGGCGGGCACATCTGTAGTAGAACAGAGAAGTGTGTAGATGGTGACAGACTTCCATTAGATGCGAGTGGTGCGCAGTGCAGGAGATTGTATAGTTGTGTCATTCTTTATGGGGATTGAGAGAGGGTGCGCTGATTTATTGGTGTGAAGCGTGCACAGTAGATTAGAAATATTGTCTTATATTGTTTGGCTGAGGTGGAAGGCTGGTGCAAGAGCGTTGCTGTAAATAGTAGTGCTTAGTAGCTTGTTGAAGTTGCTTAGTGGCCGGAGGAGGAGGAGGGGCAAGCCAGCTGTAGATTAAAAATGGAGTAGCGGGTAGTTAGAATTATATGGGCCTGTGTAGAGGGCCATTAAGTTTGATAAGAATAATTGGGTTGACCTGTGGACAGGGCCAGTGAGTTTGATAAGAATAATTGGGCCGGCCTGTGGAGAAGACCATTGAGTGTTGTTTTGGTGTGATTGATGTGGATGGAAGGTGGGAATGTGTGAGGGGAGGGGACTGTTGAATGGGGGTGCAAGGGAGTGTTTGGGAATGGTTTGTCCAATTTTTGGGATTTGTGTAAGTAACAAATTGTGATTGGCTTATACATATATATAAATTGGGAGGGTAGTTAAATTGTATAACTTTAAGGAGGAACTCTCAACTGTGGTAAGAGAGTCAGATTGGGTGGATTGATGGTGTTTAGTGGGATTATAGAAGCACCCCTGGATCATTTAGCTAATAAATTGCCCCAGTATCAAGATACCATTTTTTTAAAAATACCACTTCCAGTGGGCCCGGGGCATCTGAGCAAATACGTTTGAGTTTTGCAGGGGTGTAGTATGCCCTGTTTATTATTTTATAATGGATTATCTTATACCTAGAATTGCATGAGACCCGTTTAGTCAGCTCACATATTTGAGACCATTCCACGTCTTCAATTTGTTGTCCCAGGTCTAGTTCCCATTTGGTCTTGGCCGTATGGATATCTGCTGGGCGTGTCTGCATTATAATTTTGTACAATGTCAAGGCTGTGATTTTCTGAGTTGCCCGGTAAACATGTATCCAAGCCCTATATTTACCTCTGGTTCGGTTGGGAATGTGGGGTACTGCTCACGTATAGCGTTACTCACACGCTTATATTGCTGTGTATGTTTACTTGTGTTTCCCAATACATCCTTTATGTCTTCCCACTGAACAAAGCACTTATCTATAAAAAGCTGCCCCCATTGTGTTACGCCCCGAGAGGTCCAGTGCTTGGCCACCTCCCCATCTAAGCTGAATGGCATTTGTGGATCTCCCCAAAGAGGCATACTCGGGTGGTATAGTTTGTTTGTAGCAAATATATCTGCTATTTTCGCCCACGCCGTTGTTGTTACCTTATTAGGATCCATAGTGTTATAATGTTTGGGGGTTGGTCTAGACAGCTTGTGCAGTAGTGCCGTTGCCTCTCGCTTCTTCTGGGCAGGCGGTGGAGTCCCTGGGTTAAGGAATTGTGTAGCCCTTCGTGTCGCATGTTGTGCCTGTGCTGCGAGGTAATATAATTCCAGGTCTGGTGCCATCAACCCACCCCTCTGGTATGTGCCAGTTAGTGTTTTCCAGCTGAGTCTCGGATGTCCACCCCAAACAAACTCGGTACAGGAACTGCCCATATTCGTGAACAGGGCTCGTCCCGGCCAAACAGGTATTGTGCTGAATAAATAAAATAGTTTCGGTAATATTATCATTTTAAGTAGCGCTATTCTACCCATCATTGAGATTGGTAGCGCACTCCACCGCTTTATCTTGGTGCATAATGCTACCGCCAGCGCGCTATAGTTCAGGGCTCGTGTGAGCCGAGGCGTCCTAGCAATATATACCCCAAGGTTCTGAATTTGTGTCGGATTCCAAATAAGGCCATGTACTTCTAGGGGTTTCTTTGTATTTCCTGTCAGCGGGAATAACTCTGACTTATTGGGATTCAACCGTAGACCTGAATGTTCACCAAATCTCTCCACCTCAGTCAAGACTCTGCCTAATGTACGTTCTGGGTTTTTAAGATACAATAAGATATCATCCGCATATAAAGTTATTATTTGTGGACTGCCTTTTAGCCATAGGCCATAAGAGCTATATCGCAACCTAAGTATATCTGCCAGGGGTTCTAGCACTAGGGCCAACAGTAAAGGTGACAGTGGGCAACCCTGTCGGGTACCTCCCCGTAATTCTAAATCGTTTGTTAAGTGTCCGTTGATTCTAATCTTGGCATGGGGACTAGTGTACAATATTTGTATCCATTTTATAAAATTGGGGCCAAATCCATAATTCCTCAGTACTCCGAATAAGAAGGGCCACGACACCATAACGAATGCCTTACGTATATCTAGTGACACCGCCACCGCCTGTGTCTCAGGGGGGATCGTAGTCAGAATTTTGTGACACTTTCTAACATTCATGGCCGTAGATCTACCATAAACGAACCCTGCTTGATCCTCAAGTACCATATAGGGCATTAATGGTGTAAGTCTAGTGGCTATATGTGTTTTAACGACAACGGCCTATACGAACCACAATCTTCGGGGGGTTTCCCTGATTTAAGCAGAAGCGTGATCACTGCTTCCCTAGTGGTTTCAGGGAGTACGCCCTTATTCAAGGCCTCTTCCCATACTGCGTATAGCCTAGGGGTCAGTTCCTGGATGAATTCTTTATAGAATTCTGCTCCGAGGCCTTCCGATCCCGGGGCTTTCCCATTGGGGAGTGCCTTGATCGCCTCCATTATTTCAGTTTCTGTGATCAGGGTTTCTAGTGTTTCTCTGGCGTCGTCCAACAAAAGCGTTGTTGGAATCTGAGAGAGATAATGCTGAATCTTGTCTTCCGTGACACTACCTTTTGGGGAGTACAGTTCCTTGTAAAACTTATAGAATGCCTCTTCCACCTTGTCGCGTTCGGTGGTTACCACACCATCCTGCATGCGTATACAGGGTATGGTTGACGGACCTAATTCCCCTCTTACTGCTCTGGCAAAGTAGTTTCCCAGGGCGCTCACCTTCCCCATATCGGCGTGCCGCAATAGGCTTGTCGAAGTACCGGATCTCTTGATCCGCAGCCTCGACGTATTCATCTAGGTTGATCTTTATCTCAGAGGCAAGCTGTGCTGAGGGAGTGTGTGCATATGGGGATTGTAATGCGCCCAATTGTGCTCCTAATCACTCCAGTCTGCCCCTGATATCTTTAAGAATTCCACTCTCTGCAGATATTGAGTGGCCTCTGATGCAGACCTTAAAAGCTTGCCATAAAGTGGCCTGACTGTTAACTGAATGTTCATTTATTTCAAAGAAGTCAGTTATGTGTTGAGACATCGCATTTTTATAGACCGTGTCCTGTAGTGCAGCAGGCTTGAACCTCCATGGGGGTCTGTCCACCACCCTTCCGGGGATCCGAAGGGTCAGTTGTAATGGGGAATCATCAGAGTACGTCCTAGGATGTATAAAGGACTCAGTGACCCATAATAGGACCTCATTGTCTACTAACCATAGATCGATTCTAGAGTGCATGTCATGCACGGAGGAGTAGAAGGTATATTCTCGCTGAAGCGGATTCAATGTCCTCCATGCATCTCTTAGATTTAGATCTGCCATATGCACAAGTATAGTCTGCGCTGCCTTGGGCAATGTTCTGGTTTGTATGGACGTGCGATCTGCGTACACATCAAGAATGGTATTATGATCCCCACCACAGATCAGGAGCGCCGTGGGGTATTTTGCTACCTTTTGAAATATCTGGGAGTAAAATTTCGGATCGTCCACATTCGGGCCATACATGTTAAGTAGGAGAATTTTTTTATCACAGACAGTGCCATGAATCAGAACATATCTCCCTTCAGTGTCGCAGTCCGTCTCTGTAACGCTCACCTGATTCTCGCAGAGGCGCCGGTCTTGACTGGGCGACTACCGTATCTTCAAAGGTGATGTGTAGCACCCGGTTGGCTCTTTGGGCTGGACCTCTGTGCACTGTATGCCTGACGTGTAGAGTAAGATGTCTGCAGATAGAAAATATGGGGTTAATGAACTGGGGTTATTGGGGTGTCCCTATCTCTTTCCTCTTCTCCTCTCCTGTAGACCCCCAAAGGTTAACGCTCTCACCTTAGGTAAGTGAATGCCGAGCTCTCCATCTGCCTCGGGGCAGGGTGCTGTAACCAGTTTCTTCACTGGATAGGTAGCGCAGGCCTCTCGACTTCAGAGGACTGCTGTCCGTCGTTTACTGCACGAACGGTAAGTTTCGAGTCATTCAAATGTCTTTAAAGTCTTTAGTAATGATGTCTCTTGTTTTGCAGGGTTCCGGCGATGGCGGATGACGGGCTGAAGTGAGTTGAAGATGGAGCCCGTGTGATGAATAGAAGCGCCTGGAAGCACGTAAGTAAGCGCTTGTTGCCTGCTTTACTATGCGCTCTAACTGTCTTTTTATTTTGCAGGTACGAGTTCGGAGCGGCTGCAGGGTGCCGGAATACCCACTGGATTAGATGTGGAAAGGAGTAATGGCACGTGAGTATTAAAGTTCCCCAATGTCTTTAAACGCACCTTGTTTTGTCTTTCAGATGCGGGATGCAGCGCCGAAGGCCTCCGGAGCGTGCGAAGAGTTGGTAAGCTTTTGTCTTTCAGATGCCGGAATGCAGTGTGAAGACCTCCGGAGCGCACGAAGAGTAGGTAAGCCTTTGCCTTTCAGATGCCGGAATGCTAACCTGTTCTTTCTTGTCTTTATAGGTGTTGCTGAAGACTGGATTCAGGATGGTAAGCCTTTGCCTTTCAGATGCCGGAATGCTAACCTGTTCTTTCTTGTCTTTATAGGTGTTGCTGAAGACTGGATTCAGGATGGTAAGCCTTCTTCCTTAGGCCCAGGACTGGATGCAGAAGACACGATGAGCGTTCTGCTGCAGAGGTTGCAGAATAACGCAAACCAAGAATCATCCACCGGGTGTGGTTTAAATAGCCTCCTGTAGTGCTTAGGTGTCTCCTTCCACAGCCACGCCTAAGTAAGAAAAGAGTTCCTGGTAAGAAAAGAGTTCCTGCCTTCCAGAAGAGTTCCAGTGTTCTGAATCCAGGGAGCGGCTCCAGCCCCACCCAAAAGGAAAAGTAGTTCCAAACAGAAGAGGATCAGAGGCTCAACTGGCAGGCAAGTAAGCAGCATGGTCTGCTGAAGGTAAGTCCACCCAAGCATTATGAGCCCGGCGCTTCCAGCGCTGGGACTGGGCATATTTATGAGCCTGGTGCCACTGGCGCCAAGACTGGGTCCAAAAGGTCCCAATTGGGACTGGTTGGCACTCGGAACCTGGGTTATGGATCTGCTTCCAAGGGAGTTGGGAAAACCCTGACCTTTTGGAAGCAGAGATCATGACAGTACCCCCCCTCAAGGCCCCTCCCAAACCGGGCTTCTCCGGGGGTTTTGGCTTGTCAGGAAATGTTCGGTGAAATCTTTTGATTAGGCGAGGAGCGTGGACATATTCAGCAGGTTCCCAGGATCTCTCTTGGGGGCCGTAGCCTTTCCAGTCAATTAGGTAGAATAGTTTAGATTTGGAGATCTTGGAGTCCAGAATGCTTTTGACTTCAAACTCGAGTTCTCCATCCACTAGGATAGGTTTTGGAGATTTGGTTAGTCGGGTTTGAGGTTGCACGGGTTTTAATAGAGAGACGTGGAAGACCGGATGTATCTTCATGTGCGGGGGCAAGTCCAACTTGACCGCTACTGGGTTTACTATGGTAGTGATGGAATAGGGACCAAGGTATCTTGGGTTGAATGTGCGTGGCCCTTTTAGAGATAGATATTTGGTGGATAACCAGACTTGATCCCCTACTTGATAGTGAGGGGCTTCCTTCCGATGTTGATCTGCTCCTTTCTTGTATTGTTCTTTAGCCCTTTGAAGGTGAGAAACAGCTTCCTTAAAGGCTTGGGTGATTGTAGAATGCAGGTAGTCTACTGCTGGTGTTTCAAGATCTTGGAGGGGATCCAACTCCGAGGTTCGAGGGTGACTGCCGTACAAAAGAAAAAACGGGGTTTTCCCAGTTCCCGAATGGACAGAGTTATTGTAGGCATACTCGGCTATCCAAAGGATATCTTTCCAAGCTTTTTCAGTTTGTTGCAGCATGCAGCGTAAATACTGTTCCAGAGTTTGATTGGTCCTCTCGGTTTGTCCGTCGGTCTGAGGGTGGTGACTGGTCGATAGTCTCACATCAATTTGAGCCGACCGACAGCAACTTTGCCAAAAATGAGAAATAAATTGACTACCTCGATCCGAAATTAGAACCGAAGGAAAACCGTGCAGTCGGACGATGTTTTCGAGAAATTCTCGGGCCAGAGTTGCTGCTGTTGGCAAGCCTTTGAGCGGAATGAAATGCGCCATCTTGGAGAATAAGTCCACGATTACTAGAATCGTATTGTATCCGGAGCATGGAGGTAGATCGGTGATGAAGTCCATAGAAAGCGTATGCCAAGGGGGAGGTGGGATGTCAATAGGGCGTAAGAGGCCTGCTGGTCTTTCCTTTTGACTCTTGTTTTGGGCGCATACTCCACAGGACATTATAAAGTCTCTGATATCTTTTTTCCAAGACGGCCACCAGAAGTAGCGCTTGATCTTTTCTGAGGTCTTGGCTATACCGGGATGACCTTCCATTAAAGAGTCGTGATAACAAGAGATTACTTTTTTCTGTAAATCTGTGCTGGGTAGGTATAATCGTTCTTGGAAATACAATAAGTTGTCCTTTACTGCAAAGTCCTTTCCCTGCAGATGCCAATTCTGTATGTCTGCTGGAGTTACAAGTTGCCTGGCTTTATCCTTAACTTCCTCTATGGATTCTGTGGCGATTACACCCAGAATTCTTTGTTCGGGAATGATTGGTACAGGTTTAGGGTTGACCAAATGTTCTTCCACTCCCATCCGAGAAAGGGCATCGGCTTTACCGTTCTTTGTACCAGGTCGATAGGTAATTATGAAGTCAAACTCGGCAAAGAATAATGCCCAACGGAGTTGTCTAGAGGATTGGGCTTTTGCGGTCTTCAAATATTGCAGGTTTCGGTGATCCGTAATCACAGTAACGGTGTGTCGGGCCCCCAGCAGATAATGCCGCCAAGCCTTAAAGGCAGACTTGATAGCCAGAAGTTCCTTGTCAGTAATCGTGTAATTGATTTCAGGAGGCGAGAATTTGCGGGACCAAAATGCCACGGGATGCAACTGATTGGTTACCGGGTCCTTTTGTGATAGAACTGCCCCCATGGCAAGGCTTGAAGCATCAGTTTCCACGATGTAGGGGAGTTCGGGGCGAGGGTGTTTTAAGATTGGTGCAGAGATACATTTAGTCTTCAAATCCTGGAAAGCTTGTTCCGCCTCGGTAGACCATTCAAAACGTTTGTTTTTCTTTAACAAGGCAGTGATGGGCTGGACTATTCGAGAGAATTCGGGGATAAATCTGCGGTAAAAGTTAGCGAAGCCTAACATGCTTTGCACACCTTTTACGGAGGATGGTGATGGCCATTTGAGAACTGCATCGACCTTCTTTGAATCCATACGCACTCCGCCAGGTGATAATATGAATCCCAAGAATTCAACTTCAGTCACGTTGAAAACACATTTCTCCAACTTAGCGAAAAGTTTGTGTTGACGCAATCTTTCGAGGACCATTTTCACGTGTTTCCGATGTTCAGATTCCGATGAAGAATAAACGAGGATGTCGTCAATGTAAACAACAACACATACATCTATGAGCTCTCTGAGGACATCGTTCATAAAATATTGAAAGGCGGCCGGGGCATTGCAAAGTCTGAAGGGCATGACCTGATATTCAAATAGCCCATACTTGGTGCGGAAGGCCGTCTTCCATTCATCGCCCTCTTTTACTCGTACCAAGTGGTAAGCTCCTCTAAGATCCAGCTTTGTATATATGCATGCTTTTCTGACTTGGTCCAGGAGTTCAGGGATCAAAGGTAACGGATATCTATTCTTAACGGTGATCTGGTTCAGGGAGCGATAATCGATACAAGTTCTAAGGTCTCCTTCCTTTTTTGGAACGAAGAACAAAGCTGAAGAAGCAGGGGACTTGGAAGGACGAATAAACCCATTTGCCAGGTATTGATCCAGGTATTGTCGAAGGTGAAGGTTCTCAGGCTCGGTGAGGGCATAAATTCTACTACAAGGAGGAGTAGATCCAGGTATCAGGTCTATCTGGCAGTCATAAGACCTATGAGGAGGTAGAGAGTTAGCCTGATCCTTCCGGAAAACATCTTGCTATTCTAGGTATTCGGGAGGTAACTGGGGAGTCTCTGAAGAAATTGCGGCCAGTGCAACACCAGGTGGAGGGTGACAAGTAGAGACACATTCTGGAAACTGGACCGTTCTTGCTCGCCAATCGATCAGAGGATTGTGTTTCTCTAACCAAGGTATTCCTAGAATAATCTGAAACTGAGGGGCCTTGATCACATCGAACACGATCTTCTCATGGTGTCCATCTTGACTTACTAGCGTCACCTCTTGAGTGGTATGCGTTACTGGCCCGGAGGCTATCTCCGTACCATCCACCGTAGTAATGACGTCCTTTACAGCCTTGGGACAAAGAGTTAGATTCATCCTCAAAACCATTTCATGATCCACATAATTGCCGATGGCACCGCTGTCGACGTAAGCTTTAATTGCATGTAATCGATCCGGATTATCAGGGCTAATGAGGACCATAGGTATCACGAAATGCGAGGTCACGGAACTGGTTTTCACGCTCGGCAAGAGGACCTCTATTCTTGTCGGGCGAGGTCGTTTCCCTGCTCAGAGTTTGTAACTTTGGTAACTGCAGCTCCTACTGCCTTCTTGGCAGGTTTCACCGGACAGTCTCGAAGAAAGTGCCCTGAGTTTCCGCAATATAGGCATAATTGCAACTGTTTCCTCCTTTCCCGCTCCCTTTGTGTTAGAGGACCTTTCAGACCCCCTATTTGCATGGGTTCCCCGGAGTCTACTCCTTTGGAAGGAGTTGGCGGTTTGGAAAATACTCGAGCATCAAACTTGGAACGATCGGCCTTTCTGTTCTGCAGCCTGTGATCTATTTGAACGACCAAGTCTATATAATCCGAACAGTCTTGTGGGGGATTCACTACTTGGGCTAAAACGTCTTTGAGCTCTCCACGTAGACCTCTATAAAACAGCGTAATCCTTTTGTCCTCAGGCCATTGAGTTTCCACTATTAGTCTATTGAAAGATGCAATATAAGCCAAAAGGTCTTGATTACCCTGTCGCAACGAAAGAAGCTCATTGTCCAAGGCCTGCCCCTGTGAATGTCTTGCGAACAGTTTTTCCATACTAAGCTGAAAGGCTTGAAAATCATGGAGAACCGGATCATCTTGATTAACTAGAGGGATCGACCAGTCTGCCGCATTGCCACTAAGGTACGAAAGTACAAAAGCTACTTTTGCTTGATCAGTTGGAAAGGCTGCTGGCCGGCATAAGAAGTGCAACCGGCACTGATTGATAAATACTGCAAACCTCTTTGGGTCACCAGAAAATCGTTCGGGCGGAGCCAGAGGTACATTCCCAGGTAGGTTGATCTGCACTGGATTCATAGAGGATGTTGAAGGAAGATTTGCCCCTGATGCGGGTAACGGGGTCTGTCCGGCTTGTGACTGTAGCACTTGTCTAGCAAGATTGTCTGTTCTCTCCTTGGAAATAATTAGTTCCCTTCGTAGAGAATTCGTTTCCTGACGAGCTGCATGCACTTCTGCCCTTAGTTCCCCAAGTAACCGGGCTAGGGGGTCAGTATCCGAGGTTTCCATAGCGCCTGGGCGAGAGTTTTGCGGTAGGCTTTGCGTTCTGTAACGCTCACCTGATTCTCGCAGAGGCGCCGGTCTTGACTGGGCGACTACCGTATCTTCAAAGGTGATGTGTAGCACCCGGTTGGCTCTTTGGGCTGGACCTCTGTGCACTGTATGCCTGACGTGTAGAGTAAGATGTCTGCAGATAGAAAATATGGGGTTAATGAACTGGGGTTATTGGGGTGTCCCTATCTCTTTCCTCTTCTCCTCTCCTGTAGACCCCCAAAGGTTAACGCTCTCACCTTAGGTAAGTGAATGCCGAGCTCTCCATCTGCCTCGGGGCAGGGTGCTGTAACCAGTTTCTTCACTGGATAGGTAGCGCAGGCCTCTCGACTTCAGAGGACTGCTGTCCGTCGTTTACTGCACGAACGGTAAGTTTCGAGTCATTCAAATGTCTTTAAAGTCTTTAGTAATGATGTCTCTTGTTTTGCAGGGTTCCGGCGATGGCGGATGACGGGCTGAAGTGAGTTGAAGATGGAGCCCGTGTGATGAATAGAAGCGCCTGGAAGCACGTAAGTAAGCGCTTGTTGCCTGCTTCACTATGCGCTCTAACTGTCTTTTTATTTTGCAGGTACGAGTTCGGAGCGGCTGCAGGGTGCCGGAATACCCACTGGATTAGATGTGGAAAGGAGTAATGGCACGTGAGTATTAAAGTTCCCCAATGTCTTTAAACACACCTTGTTTTGTCTTTCAGATGCTGGATGCAGCGCCGAAGGCCTCCGGAGCGTGCGAAGAGTTGGTAAGCTTTTGTCTTTCAGATGCCGGAATGCAGTGTGAAGACCTCCGGAGCGCACGAAGAGTAGGTAAGCCTTTGCCTTTCAGATGCCGGAATGCTAACCTGTTCTTTCTTGTCTTTATAGGTGTTGCTGAAGACTGGATTCAGGATGGTAAGCCTTTGCCTTTCAGATGCCGGAATGCTAACCTGTTCTTTCTTGTCTTTATAGGTGTTGCTGAAGACTGGATTCAGGATGGTAAGCCTTCTTCCTTAGGCCCAGGACCGGATGCAGAAGACACGATGAGCGTTCTGCTGCAGAGGTTGCAGAATAACGCAAAGCAAGAATCATCCACCGGGTGTGGTTTAAATAGCCTCCTGTAGTGCTTAGGTGTCTCCTTCCACAGCCACGCCTAAGTAAGAAAAGAGTTCCTGGTAAGAAAAGAGTTCCTGCCTTCCAGAAGAGTTCCAGTGTTCTGAATCCAGGGAGTGGCTCCAGCCCCACCCAACAGGAAAAGTAGTTCCAAACAGAAGAGGATCAGAGGCTCAACTGGCAGGCAAGTAAGCAGCATGGTCTGCTGAAGGTAAGTCCACCCAAGCATTATGAGCCCGGCGCTTCCAGCGCTGGGACTGGGCATATTTATGAGCCTGGTGCCACTGGCGCCAGGACTGGGTCCAAAAGGTCCCAATTGGGACTGGTTGGCACTCGGAACCTGGGTTATGGATCTGCTTCCAAGGGAGTTGGGAAAACCCTGACCTTTTGGAAGCAGAGATCATGACAGTCTCATTGCATGTGAACGATAAGGATTTGTGTATAAGGGTCGCCACCCCCCTCGCCCGTCTAGAGAACTTAGTAACGTATTGGTGTTCTCCCCATTTCGGCATCAGTGGGCCGTTGTGCTGGGGCCCTATGTGCGTTTCCCGTAAGAATATTATCTTGGGGTTACATCTATTAATGCTTGCCAGGATCTTTCTTTTCTTAATTCTGGATCCCAATCCCCGAACATTCCAACTTAATATTTTAACGTCATCAGGCCTCGTCTTATCCACTATTTATAAAGAATGTGGTAATTTATGTGTGCCATTTTGTTTTTTCTGTACTTGCAAGAGTTGTTGTGCTTAGCTCCTGTGTGCTTTTCATTTTTTGACAGCTCTTCCCATAACTGAGTTTCAACAATCCCCTTGCCCCCACCCTCACAGTTCCCCTAACTTCAACCGTGCATACAATATCTCATCCACCCCGCCTAACAGTCATCTGTGCACCTGCAATGGGGGAAACTGCGGTGGTCACCAAGGCCTATACCAACATTAGGGTCTTTTGGTGCTACCGGTTCTGTTACGTTACTCTAACTCATATTAGCATTTGCGGGGTAATACTCATCCACTTAATTATAGAGAAAGAATAATTGCCCCTCTTATGAACCTCTGCAGAGAGATTCACCCTTTTTGCACATTGATAACATATCATGAACGTGAGAACTATTACATAACAGCAAGTATTCACGAGTTCTCCTCTTCACTTGGCCGCCTCGCCGGAACTGGGATGTGTGTTTCGATAAAGCTTGCTGCATCCTCTGGGAACATAAAGAAATATACTTTATTTTGATGCTGAATCTTGAGTCTTGCCGGGTAGAGCATGGTATACTGCACTCGTCTTTCACGCAACAGTTTCTTGACCCCCGTAAACATTTTCCTTTCTTGTTGTACTGCGAGTGTAAAGTCCGGGAATATGCGTATAATGTTCGCTTCCCATCGTAACTCCTGTTTCTCCCTGGCTGCTCTAAGGATCAGGTCTCTATCCCTATAATTCATCAATCACGCTATTATTGGCCTAGGGTATGCCCCAAGTTTTGGTTTTGGGGCGAGGCATCTGTGTCCCCGCTCCACAGCAAACATTGGCGACCAGCCCAGGTCTCCCAAGAGGGTGTGCAGAAGTCCTTCTATTGCTTTCTCCATTGATCCCTTTATTGCTTCCTCCGGCACTCCCACTATGCAAATATTATTGCGCCTGGACCTCGCCTCCAAATCCTCACACTTGGCCTTCACCGTCCCTAAATCTATTGCCATTGTGGCCACCGTGGTTTTTAAAAGTTGTGAGCTCATCTTCTGCGGCCGATATTCTCGTCTCGGCTTCCGTAATGCGCAATGTTGTTTTTTCCAGTTGCGTTCTAATGTTTGCTACATTTACTGTAATTCCATCCAGTTTCTCATTTAATGCAGAGAAGTCTTTCTGCATGGCCTGAAAGACTGCTTGCGGATCCATCGTTGCCCCACCAGGGGTCTGCAGCTCTTGTGCGTGGGCCTCCCTCTCCATCTCGGGGTCTATATCCTTTTGTATAGTCGTTGTAAACTTGTCTATGGTTCCTCTACCCTTCTTAGAGCCAACGTTTTTGGACATTGTTTCCTTTATCGAGAGTCAGCCCTGGGGTCCACTCTGAAGGTCACCGTCCACTCCCAGGTCACAGTCTGCTGATATGGATAGTTTCAGGCGCAGGCCTCTTTCCCTCTAGTGCTTCAAGGAGGGACTCACCTTCATCTCCAATGCCGTGAACCCTCGTGATCTGATGTTGGCTATGTCAGAGTTTGTTGTCCGTGGCTATCTCCGCTGCCACCCTATGTCTGTGCGCTGTCCTGCCTCACCAAAGACCCGGCCAGGGGGCCAGTCTAGCTCATTCGGGTGTATTCTCACCCTATATGCATATCTGGCGCTTGCCTTCAATTGCGTTGTAGGCTTCTATCTCGTCTAACATCTGTCCCACCAATTAGGTCATAGTGCTTTTCTTGCTAGTTAGGATTGTATGGGTATAGGCATTGCCATGTGTCTGCGCATCCAGCAGGGCTTAAATTCTCGTGATTGGGGGGTGGGCTAGTGACACCCGGGAGAACCTTGTTCATTGGATGTTATAGCGTTATCTCTTGGCTGAAATGGTGTTTTATTGACCACAATGTTGTCTGTTTGGAGGCCACTCTTAATTACGGCAGAATCCTCAACCACGTTTGCCCCTCGTGGTCTGGATCAATCCAGCATGCATGGCTATATGTCATTAACTTGCTTACTGATTCTGGTGTGCACCAGCAACGGATTGCTCAGTTTAGGCACCCTGACCAGTGTCTGTCAGTCTAATGATGGGGATCACATGCAAGTTCAGTCCCCGTTGCAGTGGTCGCAGCGCTCTTCTTAGGGCCACGTGAATTCCGAGCTTCAGTAGGGGAGAGGGCGGGGGGGCTAGGGCCGCCTCATCCCTCCGCTTCAGCGGCTGGCACTCGGGCCCGGGGGAGTCAGGGGGGGTGGGGGGTATCAGCCCCACGCCAGCGTGCACTCGTCTCAACCTCCTATCCAGCGTCCGGGTACCACTCGGGGCCCCGAGCACCACCGATGCGGCGCCACTCCTCACCTCCTCTCCCTCTCCCCTCGCATCGATATGTCCCGTCTTCTGCAGGGCTCCCTCTGCCATTAGTTCGGGGTCCGCTCAGGGGGATCGCGGGCGCTCAACGGATGACGGAGCACCCGCGCTTCAACCCCAATCGCCTGCAGGCTGCCTCGTCTTTCACCGCACCTCCAGTATTTTCATGCCGGGCTCTGCCCCCTCCTCACGGCGTGCAGCTGGCTTACTCTCCGTGCTGAGCGTGGGGTCCCAGCAGCCCTATATTTCCGTAGCCTTTTACACTTGCGGCTTCAAACTTCGTATGGTCCGTCGGGAGCCCTTCTCACACGTTCAGCTTTATTTATTTGGGGAACCGGTATCTGCAATATGTTGTGATGGTATCGCGGCCTCGGATCGCACCGGAGCTTACACAGAAGCGTCCATCTTCTTCCGTGCGCAACAGCGCCCCCCAGATGGACTTGATCCTGATGTCCGGGGGTAGGCATCATGACACCAGCCTAGAAAAGATCTTGCCTGGAGTGTCCAAAAGCGCTATAGGGCGGTAGTTTGCAGGGACAGTTCGATCGCCTTTTTTGAATATAGGGACAATTATGAAAGTCTTCCAAGACAATGGTATGTCACGTGTAAGTAATATGTCTTTGAAGATTATAGAATGTATATGGGCCCATATCTGTGGATTAATTTTAAACATCTGATTAGATAGCTCATCTGGACCTTCTGCTCTCGAGGAGCTAATCTTCTGTATGACTGTATAGATGGCTTCATAGGAGGCTCCCAACTGCCAAGTTGATGATGAGACCGGTTCGTAGGAGCATACATCATACTGTGGGTCAGCATATAAAGTTGAAACTCCATTTAGTTGGGCATCTGCTTGCTGATAGCAAGTGTGATTGTTTAAAAGGAACCACATTCCCGAGGAATTTTTATTACGCATTGCCAAAGCCATTGCTTCGCTGTCTTGCTGATATAAAATTGACTTCCGGCCATGCAGCAAAATGTTATATTTGCATTTAGCAGATTTTAATTCTTCCTACTTTGTTGCTGACAGTGAGGTTAGGATTTGCCTTTTGATCATCCTAAATTCGGTTCTTTTCCGTAGGATCTCAGAATCAAATGTATGTGGATGTCTAATGATGTTACACTGAAGAATCGTGACTGTTTGAGCAAAAGAGTATAGCAAATCAATATACTGATTTCTATATAATATATTCGAGTTATCAACAATCAAATGCTCAAACCGGTTCAATGTCCTCTGGTTCCATCTCAGTCGTGAACGTGAGCTATTGACTCCTAGATTGCCATGTTAGTGGTCCTCACTTCATTTTGGCATCAAGTTCAAATGAAGCTGGAGGATCAGCAGACCATGGTCGCTCTTTAAATGATCTTTAATAGTTAAGGATTCAATCTCCTTAACTATTAAAGACCATTTAAAGAGCGACCATGGTCTGCTGATCCTCCAGCTTAATTTGTACTTAGCCGATTATGCTAGATCATGTGCCGCAATGCCATGAATAATGTGCAGGGACGTTACCCTGAACTGAACCATTCACCATATGGTAGTTTCTATCATGCATGAGTGACATCTACTTACGCACTGCTTGGCTTTGAGGCCTATCCTTCCAACAAGCCAGCAAAGAAAATTTCATCAGACATACTGGCAACATTCCGGTATATATTGATGACAGCAAAAACGTTCTCAACATTAGTGATTTTAACTAGCTGTATATGCGCTCCTACGAAGCCCATGGTACGATTGAAAAACCCACTTTAATATTTACAGCAACAAGAAGGCCTGATGATGGTCTGCCTCCTGTGCGCACCGCTGGAATAAGTGCCAATTCGTAACTGTCCCATAATGGTGGATTGGTTAGCCATGTCTCCTGTAGCGCTATAATGTGGTACGGTTCAGGCATAGCTCTGAGTGAGATGGTTCAATGGCTATGGCCCCTAGAATTCCAACTGACATCACTTAATTTTGTAGAAGTATTACATTGTAATGGTTACTGATGTGAGCTCTCAGTTGTCCAATGATCTCTAGTCTCAAGTCGAGTACCTTGATATATCTTGATGTTTTAGGTTTTGATTAGACATTCTCAGGATCCTCTGCTAACAAGAATCCCATATCAAGCAACAGCATTTTACTACGCCATATTGAGTGCCAGACCACACCTGAAGGAATCCAAAGTCTGATTATAGAGAGCGGAGAATCAGTTAGGAATTCGATCTGATCTATGTCTAGCGTGGAAATTTTGCACAAATCATCAAAAGGTGTGCCCTTTAACAACTGCTGCGCACACGTGTGGAAAGTATTAAGTATTAATAACTATGTACACAGACACATCAGCCATGGGGGCCATTCTGGCACGCAAAATGAAACCAGACAAGGACCCTGCAGATTACATACAACAGATACAGGAGATGTGGACATTAGAAACACGACAAACATGGGAGGTGAACATACCAATATTTTATCAGATACTGGTCTGAGGACTCCCCACAGATGTTCAGACATCCCTAGAGAAGGTGGTTGTGATTGAGCCAAAGGGATCGCCAGATTTTCAGACATATATACAGAATACCCATGTGATACATAGATAAGCTAAATGCACTTTAATCGGGGCATACACACCCCTTCTTAATGTCAATAAACAGGTAAAAAAAACTGAAGAAAAGATTTATCTGAAAGAATGTATACAGCACTTCCTTTAAATGTAAGTTTGCATTGAAAAGTAAGAGCTATGATATGATATGATATGATGTGGCATTTGTAACGCGCCTATACACAAGTGTTTCAAGGTGCGACGAGGCAGGGGGGGGAAGAAAGGGGAGACAGACAACGATCCTACTAGGCCAGGTGTCATTCGGATCGCGCAAGGGTAGAGGGGAAGGGAAAAGTGCAAGGGGGAAGGGAGAGGGAAAAGTGCAGTACAGGGTAGTAGAATAACAAGATAAATACTAAGGGCCAACTGGTGGCAAGTGCAAGGTAAGTGCAGACAAGTGCTGGGAAGGGGGGGCTGTAGGGATACAGAGACAGTCCCGCAGTGCAGGGGTTGCCAGGGAGGCAGTGCAGGGGAGAGTGGCTGGGCCAAGGACCGAGATCGGTGAGTGGTCCAGTTGCAGATTCAGTGCAGTTACTGTAATTTTAGCAGGGGAGAGGGGGAGAGAAAGCAGAGGCACAGAGGAAGGTTTTGAGGTGCTTCCAGAACCTGAGATGGTTCTCCTCAAGTTTCAGGGAGGCAGGAAGGCTGTTCCAGAGGAAGGTTCGTGCTGCGGAGAGAAAGATCGACCCCCAACTCGTTGCTTGGAGAAGCGGCTGACCCAGAGGGAGTTGGAGGCGGATGAGCAAAGAGCTCGAGAAGGAAGATATTTAGGAATAGAGAGTTGAAGGTATTTTGGCCCACGGCCCCAGAAGGCCCGGTGGACAATACAGAGGGTTTTGAACTTAATCCTCGCAGCCACTGGGAGCCAGTGTAGCGATTGCAGTCCTGGAGAGATGCGGCCCCTGGGCTTGAGGCCAAGGACAAGTCTCGCAGTCCTGTTCTGGATGAGTTGCAAAGGGCGGAGAGTAGAGGCAGGCAGATATAGATAGAGGCTGTTACAGTAATCCAGCTTCGAGAGAACCAGGGCTCTAGAGACAGTGAGCTTCTAGGGGAAGGAGAGGAAAGGAAGGATACCTCTGAGGTGGTGTAGCTGGTAGTATGACTTCTTAGAGACGTCAGAAATGTGAGGAGAGAAAGAGAGTGTGGAGTCGAAGATGACCCCAAGGTTTTTTGCCTTTCAGGTAGGAGCAGGAAGAGGGCCAAGAGAGGCCGGCCAGAGAGCTGCAGGGAAGGAGGGATTGGGTGTGCCGATGGGTAGAATCTCAGTCTTACTGGCATTAAGACGGAGGTCATTTGCGGCACACCATTCCTGGATAGCAGAAAGACAGTCAGATATGAGGGAAGGAGAAGAGGAAGCCTGAAAATGAGCTGGGTATCATCCGCATAGCACTGAAAGTTGGGGCAGAGAACGGCTTTGCAGTGGGCAAGAAGTTCCAGGTAGAGAAAAAGATGTCAGAGAGGAAGGACCCAAGTTGGACCTGGGAGGGTCGATCAGAGAGGAAAGAGGTCAGCCATGCCAGAGCCTGACCAGTGATGCCCAGGTTATCACAGAGACGTTTGAGTAGGATGGTATGACTGACAGTGTCAAAGGCAGAAGAGAGATCTAGCAAAATGAGAACACATGGAGTGTTTGAATCAAAGTTCGAGAGCAGGTCCTCACGGACGTTCAGGAGAGCAGTTTCCGTGCTTCTGGCAGCTCTCATTGCCTCACAGTTGCACCTGCATACAATCTATATCAAAGACATCACCAGTCATTTCTCTACACATCCTGCAATGTTCGTACCACTACATTTAAAGATCCATATGTTTAAATCATGAAAAACCCAATTACAGATGTTAGTGACACCTGCCTTCCTCTCAAAAGTGCACTTTGGGCTCTATCAGAGCCTTGGCGGTATCCCGGCAGTAATTGCAATGCGATGCAGCCAATGAAAATAGCCTTACCGCTACTAGGTCCAGCGCAATTTGCTCTGGATCTGTATTCCCCATTCTCTATGGGGATTTTTGGCGCTATTACTGCCGGCGGTAATTGTTCCGGCGGTAATAGTGACAAAAACAGCAGGAGGGTGTGTACATATGAAAGAGAAGACTTAGAAACCTAGAAACACTTGTGTACAGGTGCGTTATAATTGACTCATCATATCATATGCCTGGTATGGTGAGCTGAATGTTGAGTTGATTAAGTTACTTGATTTCATGTCTGTCCAGTGCGTTTTCTGGTGGTATTCAGGGTCTTCTTCATCTGCAATGTGACTGTTTCAGGGTGAGGTGCTATTCTGCATGCTTAATATTGATGGTTGTAGTTTCTGACTGTGACTGCAGGACAGGAGCAGCAGCCGCTGATATTCCAATGGTATGTTCCCCGGGCCTGTGTCATGTGTGCGACCACATCTTTCAGAAAGGTCTGTGTGCACCACCTTCTGTTGCTATTACCTTCGTGCTACATGGTTGCATGGCTTCACGGTCTACCCTCCATTTTTTTTTTCCTGGTCCCCGCTCTCTCTAAGGATGTGCGAGCTGTGCATTCAGTCCTTTGCTGTTGTGGAGCAAGGGACCTTCTATGTTGGTTGCACTGGCGTAACAAGGGCCACCGCAGCCCCCGCGATGAGGGGGGCCCCGTGACCACATGTCCAATAGGAGTAAAAAAAAATGCAAACATTTTTATTTTTTTTAATTTCTTTTTGAATGCACTCTGTATTTATAAAGAAATTATTTCTGTAACAGAAATACTCTCTATATGAAGGCAGAGTGAATACAAAAAGAAACTTTCTTTTTAAAGTCCGGGGGCTATCCCCACCCATGACATGAAGACCCTAGGCTGGAAGCCTCCATGTCATGGGGTGGGGGAAGAAACAATTTATTTTTTAAGTATTATGACTCCCCTCAACCCCATGATGTGTGCGTGTGTGAGTGTATGGTGAAAGAGTGCACAAAAATGTATGGGTAGCTGGGTATGTGTGTGTGCGTGTGCAGTGAACGGGTGCACACTTAAATGTATGGGTGGCTGCCTGGGTCTGCCTGTATGGTGAAAGGCTACGACTTAAATGTATAGGTGACTGTCTGTGTGAGTGTATGGTGAAAGGGTGCACACATGTATGGGTGGCTGGGTGTGCATATACGGTGAAAGGATGCACCTTAAATGTATGGGTGGCTGCCTGGGTGTGCTTGTATGGTCAAAGGGTGCACACTTAAAGGTATGGGTGGGTGCCTGGGTGTGTGTGCCTGTATGGTGAAAAGTTGCACACTTAAATGTACCGGTGGCTCCCTGGATGTGCCTGGATGGTGAAAGAGTCCACACTTAAATGTATGGATGGCTGGGTGTGCGTGTGTATAGATGGTGAATGGTGTGTGTGGTTGTGTTCAGGGGTGCAACAAAACCTACATTTCAGGGGGGCTAACCCTTCAAATGTTGGGAGAGGTTCTAACTTCGCGTGTGGTGGGGAGGAGCAAACCTATTTGTGTGGGGGCATCTAACTTCTTTACACATTTTAATGAGACTATTCAAGTGCAGCTTCAATGTTACAAGCGGCTAACTCTCTCATTTAAGCTTGAAAGCACCCACTTATGGACTGCTGTGAGAATGACTGGTCTCCTGTTCCCTCTCTACCCTTCCCCTGGCATGCAAGTACTAAACCCACATTACAATTTCAATTGCTTAAAAAATGTGGCATTTGAATGCAGGTACTTACAGTGAAATGATGTACATCAGTAATAGCTGGGCCTGGCCCTTGTTAACAGCGAAACCCAGGTGCTGGTTAACATCTGTGTCCTTTTCTGTCTGGCAACTGCTCTGTAGGTCAGCCAGGCCAAGTCAACGTAGCCCACAATTTCAGGAGGTGCGGGGGGAGTGTTGAAGCCCAGTCAGCTCAATGGAGCTGCACCACTACTTGTGTTTAATGCCTTGATTACTTATTGGTAATCTTCATTACTCCTAGCCCTATTCTTCCTCATCCCAGCACTTGTGTTGAGGCACTATACCTCATATACAAGTACTGAGATGAGGTAGAGGTACATGAAGGTAATGCCTGTTTTAGCTACCTGTAATCTTCATTACTCCTAGTCCCACTCATCCTCATCCCAATACTTACCTATGAGGCATGGAGCCTCATACATAAGCACTGAGACAAGGAAGAGGGATGTGGAGGTAATTCTGGGCCAATGAGCTAATTTTGGAGGTTGGTGTAGGGGTGCGAGGGAAAGGGATGGGGGGGTGGGAGGGAGAGGGATGTGGGGGGGAGGGTGGCATTGTGCAATAAATCATAATGGTCATATATGTCCATGCTAAGCAGGCATGATATGTGGTATTAGTAGCATTTTGGTGCAGTCAGTCTAGTCATTCCTCAGTTTGGTATGATTTTTTTTAACTGGGCATTTCTGATTAAGCAGTCCTGCTAAGTGTAATTACCTGGCTAGACTGGCATTTGGGTTCTGCCGGTCTAGCCGTTTCTTACTGCAGCACTGTATATTTTTCAGGGCATCTGTGATTATATGATATGATATGGTAAATCATATATAACGAGCCTGTACACAAGTGTTTTTAGGTACAACAAGACAAGGGAAGGAAAATAGACAGAGGACAAGACAAATGATTTACTAAGCCTTGTGTCATTCAGATTGTGCAAGTGCGAGAACAGGAAGTGCAAGTGGAAAGGGAGGGGGGAAGTGCAAGGGAGAAGGGAAGGGAAAACAGAGCAGCAATGCTCTGAGTAAGTGCAGCCAGGGCAGCGCGGCTCTGGGTAGTGCAAGGAGAACAAGGGACTGTAGGGTTACAGTTACAGCCCCTAACTGCGTGGTAGGCCCGGGGGCAGTGCAAGGGTGACTGATCAATAAAGAGCCTGGACTCAGTGAGACTGACGGTAACCAAGCAACCAGTTGGTACAGCAGACGCAGGGGAGGGAGAGAGAGAAAGCAGAGAAGAGGAACATTTTGAGCTGCTTCCGGAACTTCAGGTGGTCTGGCTCAAGTTTGGGAGGGGCAGGCAGGCCATTCCAGAGGGAGGCACCTGCAGGGTAGAAGGATCTACCCCGCCCCCTACTCTCTGCCTGGAGAAGCATCTAACCCTTAGGGCTCGAGAAGGAAGGTATTTCGGAAGAGAGTGTTGGGTGTAGTGTGGATCCCAGCCCCATAAAGCCTTGTGGACAATGCAAAGGGTCTTGAACTTGATACTTGCAGACACCGGGAGCCAGTGGAGAGATTTCATGGCTGGAGAGATACGGTCCTTGGGCTTGAGGCCAAGGATAAGTCTCGCAGTCCTGTTCTGGATTAGTTGCAGAGGGCAGAGAGTAGAGGAAGGCAGATTGAGAAAGTGGCTGTTGCACTAGTCCAGTCTAAAGAGAACCAGAGCTCTGGAGACAGTGAGCTTCTGGGGGAACGTGAGAAAGGGAAGAGTCCCTTTGAGGAGGTGCAGCTGGTAGTGGGACTTCTTGGTGATGTCCGAGATGTGTAGAGAGAAAGAGAGAGTGGAGTTGAAGATTACACCAGGAATGAGCGAGAGAGGAGAGTAGGCTGAGGGGAGCCTGAATGAAAGCGGAGTGTCATCCGTATATCACTGTAAGTTAGAGGAGAAGGTAGAGATCAGGTGGGTCAAAGGAGTCAAGTAGATGTTGAAAAACCAGGGTGAGAGGATATTGCCCTGGGGAACGCCACCGGTAGAGAGAGTTGGCAGAGTGAAAGGGACCAAGTTGGACCTGGGAGGGGCGGTTCAAGAGGAAGGAGGTCAGCCACTCCAGGGCCTGATCCATGATGCCCAGGTACTCACAGAGTCGATTGATCAGGATGGCATGGTTGACCGTGTCGAAAGCAGAGGAATGTTCAAGGAGGATGAGGACAGAAGGAATGCTGGAATCAAGGTTAGAGATCAGATCTTCACAGGTGTTCAGGAGAGCAGTTTCCGTGATGATGGCAGCTCTTAAGCCAGACTGATGGTCATGGAGACAACCAACAGATTCCTTGTGGAGAGTAAGCTGGCAGTTGGCCAGCTTTTCCAAGAGTTTGGGAGAGGGGAAAGTTCCAGTGGCAAAAGAATGATTACAGAAATCGCCCAAGGCTGGATCAAGGGTGTCAATGTGGTCCTTGATGGTTCTGCAGGAGCAGGCGAGCACCTGTTTCGACGACACTTCCATAGATGGGACTTGTCTAGAAACCTCGTCAGGTGTTAGAGAGAAAGAGGAGGAAGGAGGAGGAGAGGGAGAGATGGGCAAAGACGGCCGAGTGAGGAAGAGGAGATAGTGGACAGTATGTCCTGAGTTTTAGCGGAGAAGTGAGAGGCCAAAGCCGTACAGAGGGCCTGTGGAGGGAACAGGAGAGGTAGAGACCTCAACAGGATTAGCCAGTTCCTTGCAGATTTTAAAGAGTTTGGCTGTGTCGTTAGAGGCTGCAGAGAGGCAGGCTTGAATGTGTGCTCTCTTCTTGATGAGTCTTATTGTTTCAACTGGCATTTTGGTGCAACTAGTCTAGGTATGTGTTTATGTGGCCTGGCATGCTTTACTGTAATGTTATTATGTGTCTACACTGGTCTACATTGTGCAGCCAGTTGGACATGTTTTCATTGTGCATTGGCATTTTTAATAGCAAAGCATTGATGTTCATGTGCACTGTTGGTGACTTGCATGTATTGGATTGGTATTAGCCTACAAAACAATAGCAAACTCTGTGGCTTTTTAGCATATTTTTCTCAGAAAGTGTGCTATATATTGTATTAAAACACATATTTATATCTTTCTACTAGTGCAGTGTGTGGCATACCCCTTCAGCAGCACGTTAGTGCGTATTGCGCAAGCGTGGTAATCTAGGCCGGCCCGAGTGTGGCCTAGATTGTAGCCAAGTTGGGGGGGCCCCCTAATCATGGCTCGCAGAGGGGCCCCCATATCTTGTGTTACGTCACTGGTTGGTTGTGATGGTCTCCTGTTCAGCACCCCTGAGGTGGCTGTTGGAACGAACCCCCTGTGGAGCTGCATGCATTCCTCTGCAGAATTTTGGTTTGGGCTGTTAAGGACTGTCTGAGCGGGTGTGTCACTGTATTTTCTGCTGTGTGTTTTCATTGTGGTTAATGCTTCTTTTTGTATTGCTTTTCTACTTTATTTTCACTTTTGTAGGTGAATGGGCATGGATGGAGTTATGTTGGGTCTTGAGATTGGTGAACTGCCTGCACGAGTACCTCTTGTCCTTGCAAGCTGTTAGAATGTTGGTGAATGTGAGTGGATGACAGCTCAGGGGATATTGGATGAGTGATGATGAGCGAAAGTTTCATCAATGTCAGTTAGGCCTGGGCTGTGTATGACTGAGGGTGGATTGGCAGGTGTGCCCGCTACCTTACAAATGCATTAAACCTGTAACTACATGTACAGTAAAGCTACTTCTTTTCTACAAGTATCGACCCCAATCATTTGTGCCTGCAGTGTCGACTTTCATCTCTTTAATTATGCTAGTGTTCTTCTTCCTCTGTATTGAAAAAGGTAGCAAACTTGGCACAGCAGTGTGAGAGCAGACATGAATCTGGAAAATGTGGATGTCCATTAAAATGGGGGTAGTTAGTGTACAGGCACGTCTGCAATGGCCCTCTCTGTGCGAATATTCATCAGACATTGCCAACTCTTCCCTTTCATGCAATTCCATTGGCAAAGGCACAGCAGAGAGATTGCCTTACAGCATTATGGCTGTAAACATAATCGACTCAAAGTGAAGAACAAGTACTTGTTTACTCTGGCAACAGCCGACGTGTTTTTTCAAATGTTTCATTTGTAATCGCGTTGTTCTGCCAGGGTCAGAGTTAACCACACGTTATTCTGACTCAAGATCAACTTACTTGGAGAGCTGGTTCTCTGTGTGAGACACGTACAACACCGTTGTTATAATTACACGCTGGGTCACATTGCGAGTTTAAAGGATTAGATGGTGGCAAAGCCAACAAACTGGTATAGCAATGCTGCCACTCGTTTTGGCAAAAAATCCATTACATTCGGAGTGGGGCCAGACAGTATTCTTATCCATTGTGTATTGGGGTTTGCAGGATTTAACGTGAGTGAATTACCCTCCAGCATTAAGTCCTCCATTTTACATTGGAAAACAACCTGAATCAAACGCATGCGGTAATTACTTACGTGGAGTTTACTCCCATGTAACATTGAGGAAATATGGCGGTAAATCTGTTACCGGAAGCAGAAGCAAAGGATGATGTCTCACGGAACAACAAGAACCCTTTTACTAATTGAGGACTCTCAAAAGTAGAAAGGAGTGTGGTAGGTCAGGCGTCATAATAATCAATTAATTTCATATTTTTATTAACATAGAATCATAAAACACGACCAGTTCTCGTGCTATCATTTACACGAACACATGGTGATGTTTCCATTTTGAGGGGTCAGGTAGCATTGAGAAAGAGTGAGAGTTGGCCACAGTTCTTCTGTTTGGTGAAGAGCTCTTTCACTGCACGTTACTCAGACAGATGCAGCCGGCACAGTAACTCCCTAAGTTATCTCAGTGAGATGGGAAATTCTCGTCCCCAGATAAGAGCATATTTCTGCAGCAGAGACATTAACAGCCTGATCTATTTCACAGAGAACCTGTGTGGACTTGTTTTGACTGTTCGTTACGTCACGCGTTTTTTTAAAGGTTTTTACATTTTTTTACTTTTATGCCAGGTATGTAAACCTGACACTGTCTGTGGGGCCAATGCTTTAATTAGATATGGCAAACTTCTTTTAAGCTCCCTTAACTATCTATGATTCTTACACTGCACAAGACACTACATAGGCTCCACCGACAAATTTTGATTTGGGACCCTTTAATACCGTCTCTATTTATTATGTCTCTTATAGCACTGATAACACATTAATACAAGCAAATGGCTGTACACCACAAAATGTGTGTGCCTCCAATGCTGGAAATTGACAAAAAGGACAGAGGGAATGGCCGTAGCACATGAGCAAGCAGGTAGCTGGCAAAGGGGGTTGGGGGGTAGATTGTCAGTGGTTTGGGCGGGGCCAAAGTGTCAAATAAATTAAGTGGCCTCAATACAGGATGCTGGCTGCTTTGCATACAAATAAAGTGTATTTTGGGAACATAAAAATGACCCCCAATTTATCAAACATGTCTGTGATAGTAATTCAAATGTGCATTCCTTCTGAGCAGGCAGTGCCCACTGCATATGTGGCTAAGTTCATCTGTCAGAATAGTCACCATGACAGTAAAATATGTGCAAAGCATGAGAGATCTACAGCTTTGAACCGTTCACTTATTTGAGTTTGGGCTCAAAACGCATAGGCAGTCAGTCAGGGGCTTCCTTAACCTGGGAGTGTTTGGGTTCTCTGGCAAGACAATTTTTGCCAGAGCACAGCTCTTTCTTGTTCCTGCCCAATTCCTTCCCTGTGTGCCTCCAGAAAAGGCCTCCAACGGTCACTGGTCTCTATTTGTGGCCTACTTGTGAATTTGTGTAAAATAACACAATTGCATTCCAGCATTAAACTCACCGTTTATGTATCTTGAATAACGTCCCTAGTGGCTTCCCCAAAGGCAAAAGGCCTCATTTCTGTATTTCTATTTATTTCATTTATTTAGCGCTTTGCCAAAGTGCTTAACAGAGTTAAAAAAAGAATGGTACAATAAATGACAAATGACAATGATGGAAACCATAAAATTGAACTGTGGAAAGTGTGAGGGGTCTGTAATGCGAGGCGGACAACTGCATGTGGTCTTCTCAGTGTTAGACATTTTATTAATAAAAAATGTGCAAAGAAAACCTAACTAGACATACTCCACCCGGGAGTTCCTTACCTAGTCTATGTTTTAAAGGAAATTCTCCTAGCATACTCAAAACTGGCCCTCACACTAAATAACCAAACATTCAAAGTAAATCATAAACAACATAAATAAGTGTTTACCAAACAACCAATGATTACCTTGACCTGTCCTGGGTAGATCCCTGTAATAAGTCATTAGGAGTATGGCGGCAAGGCAACAATGGCGCCGGTATCGCTACTGGCACTGTTGCTACCGTACCGCCATACTAGGACTTCTGCTCGCGGGTGCCCTTGCAGCCACCTCGTCTGACCAGGTGGCTGTACGGCACCTGTGAGCAGAACATGATGGTAGCAACGGTACCGTTATGAACGGTACCGCTGCTACCATCCTCCCCATTCCCATTGCGCCCTATGGGGGCTCAAATTGTAATGGAGCTGTACCGGCTCCGGCACCAGTGCAAGGGGAATTACTGAGTCTGCCGAGGTCGGAATGGCCTGGTGATTCCCCTTTCGCGGGTGCCAGAGCCGGATGCGAGTTTGGGAGTAGCCTTGCCGGTAAAAGCAGCAAGGCTACCTCCAACCTCGTAATGAGGCCCAATGTCTCCAAGGGTTCATAAAGAAAAGCAAAGTCTTGAATCAGTTCTTGAGAGTTCCATACGAAACAAAAGTTCACCCAAACAAAAATACATTGGCAAAGATACACTGGCAACAGTTCGTTACCTTTCTGTTGCAAAGTTCCCCTTCCAATTCCGGCAAAGAAAATAGCACCAATGGTAATCCTGGATATCCTCCTTTCAGTATAGACTTGACACAGTTCAAAGACAAAAGGATTACTTCTGCTTCAACAACTGTCCATCTATATTGTTGATTCAAAGTAAATGTTATTTGTTACCAACGCATGACGTTATAGGCGCCAGACTAAAGGTTCCAAATAAACAATTGTTTGTGTAGATTTTGTTCCACAAGTGTGGGGACGTGAACATATTTAGTGATTGAATGTATATATCTATCAAACTTACGTTGGACCCATTTTGGAAAATGTATGGTGCAACAGCGAACACTCTCATGGGAACAATTAAGTGTCAGTTATTAATTGCTCTGAATCATCACCCCAAAATGTTCAGCAAAGCACTTTATTGATGATCTTTTTACAAGGAATTTGTAATGATGAACTTTGTCCCTTGTGCCTGATTTCTATAATAAATATGGATTAATTAACTGTGATCTGTGATTTAATCTTTAGAAAGATATTTAGCTCTTCTCTTAGATTTTCTATGTGTTTTAACTGCATATACAGTTTTAATGTGATTGATGAGTCATGTAGTTGTCTTGAGTATAATTGTTTGGTAATGATTATACTGTGTGAAAGGTTTTGTTTTGTTGAAACTAAAACACACAATCAATAAATAAAAATGTATAAACTCTGCACTGTCTTTAATATAGTTTGTCTGGATGCTTCTTCTTAGGGTGTTGCTTTCATCTTGACAACTCACTTCTACTACTGTCACTGTGGACACAGGCTCCTTTGCTCCACAGTATGCCGCTGCTTGAACTACCCTTTAATAAACATTCACTGACAATTTTATAGACAACCACAGTTCAGTTAGTTCTGCATCAACTTGGTACTTTATAATTGATAGGCAAAAGACAAGACTCTTTGGCCTATACAGGTAGTCAAGGCACTCTTCTTTTCGATGTTGTAAGAAAAGGGCAGCCTCTTTGCCTCTTCTGTCTGTCTCACTGCCACAATGTAATCTGCCTTTGCTTCCAGACAGCTTCTTTCTCAACTTCAACAATCTCAGCATTTGACTTAATCTGATTAGAAGCACCCAGCACCCTTCCCCAGCTTTATTCACATCTTCTTGGTTCCAGGCATTACCCCAAAGATGTTTTGTCACTCTTCCAGCTTTGAATAACTTTGTCACACTTGTATCAGAGGACACTGGACATTTAACAGCTTCAGCAACTTTAAAATACAAGTGGTTAGATTTCAATTGGGCTGGTTTCACTATAGAAAGGATTTGTCTACTGGCTTGGGTAGTACATGTTCTTCTCTTTAATTCAGAAACTTCTACATTTATAGAATATTTGTTCCGAATGTTACAAGGTTCAAACTTCACAAGAGAAACAGATTTAGGTACACACAACCACTCTTTGATGGAAACTTTTAACTTCAAAGAACTGTAAGGAGTTGCATTTCCTTTAATTCATAAGGAGTGATACTTCGACTCTTGTCGGGAATCATAATTGTCCACACGTGACCTCTCTTTGATGTGTTATTCCTTGTAACAGTTTGTGAAAGGCCGTTTTAGCTTTCAGAGTAGTTTTGCAAAGCATTCCCCTTCTTATTTGGAGATACGCGACCACTCCAGTAAAGTTATACAGTTCAACAATGGGAAATGGAAAGCTTTTCGCTTATGCGAGCACTCCAAATTGCATTAGATGTGTGCTTGATACATTTCCTTTTTTATTAGGACTTTTCACAGTAATGAACAACTTCTACTCTTTCTTACCTTTATGGGAGTTATAACTGAGCTGGTTACAGTTACCGGCAAGGGTTTTTCGGTGAATCTGAATACAGAGCTTTACTCAACGGCTCCAGAAGCACTGCGGTTGCGGGCTGCTGCCACTTCCCAACTTTTCTTCCTTCTGCTACTACTTTAGACACTCTTGGGACCCACACCCTTCTGCACCATGGGTGTCTCCGATCTGGCCCCGACCACAGGGAGTCTCTGTCATGATTCCTATCCCTAACCCCCTCAGTTGCAACCGCCCCCCGGCAGCAGTCAGGTTGCAGCCCTTCACAGTGACTCCAAGGGTCCAAAATTCCTATCAACAGCAGACATGGAGACAGTCCTGGTGCCTTTGGCACAAGGCTCATTATCCAGTATAAGGCAAAGCCCATTCTGGGCCTAAATCCAACATAGAGGCACTTCCTGTAGCTCAGTTCCATGAACTGAAGCATGCAGACTAGTCTTTTTGGTGTGGTCGAATCTTCAGGTGTGGCTGGCTATATAAGCCACGCCCAAACTGGGATTCATGCTTTGTGTTATTCTGCACTCCTGCAGCGTAACGCTCACCGTGTCCAGCTCCAGCTCATCTGCTTCTCCTGGTGACCTGATTCTGCAGCATCACTCCTGGTTTCCACCGGCAACCTCCAAGAACAAGGCAACATTATCAAGAATGCTTACCTGTGAGTGGTGGCTCCAACTTCCATCTGCTCATCAGTCCGCGTTCTCTGGAGCTCCGCAAACTGCAAGAACAAGAACAGCATTAGCGGGGAACAATCACCTGTGAGTAATAGCCTCTTCCTCCATTCGCGCTCAGTGGCTCTGCCATCTCCGGAGTGCTCAGCGACCTGCAAGATAAAAGACAACATTAGCAGCAGGTTTTGACATCGCACTACGCTAAGCTGCAACGGCGACGGAAAGACACGCAAAATCCATTAACCACTTACCTGCATACCCGGCCACCAAACTGACCGGATGGTCAGTGCACGGTCTCCTGCGTGAAGGAGAGAAAGAAATACAGGTTAGCAAACTGGCCTATGTTGTGCAGCACCGCGCTTCGTGCTAAATTACTTACCTCAGCCTTAATCATCCGGCGTTAAGGCTCCACAACAGCAACCATTACTGTGAAAGGCAGAAAGAGACATTAAGTGCCAAGAAAGGGAAAAAAAAAACACCGAAAATCACAGGGAACGAAAGACTAAAAGACACTCACCTGCGCACTTTAAACAAATCGGTGTCACAGCCGGACTGGACCCGACACACAGGCATAAGACCAGTGAAGTAACTAGGCCTTCAGAACGCCCTCAACTAACAGGCGCCCCTGCAGTGAGACACACGATGGAGAGCTTCATGCACAAGAAAATAAGATGAGGCATAACCCATTGGAAGGGACTTGGTCAGTGGGAGGTGGAAACCCCCATCACAGGCTCATCATCTAAACCTCCACTCTCCTGTTATAGAACCTGCGCTCCAGTCAACACACAAACCAGCAGAGAGGGGTGCAGGTCGGCGCACAGCCTCCCATCCAGCATCGTGTGGCGTCCCCGTGGATATCAGGTGAACATAACAGTCTCCTTCACTCCTCTGTCCATTGTCTTGCTTCTGCACACGGCCCTCAGGTGCAGCACGATCTCAGCTCTGCAATTACAGCCACTAGTCACACATGGGAAGATTTCAATTTCGGCACATCTCTCTCAGTGCAGCCATGGCAAGGCAGGGTTTGTGAAGACAGGACCAACTCAGAACATGCATATGAAATCTGCTCTTCTCTAGACCCGGCGTCCCTTAAGTGATCACACTTCTTCATGAACTACCAGCCTTGTGCTCTTCTCCATCTGCTACTACTCCCAACCTTCCAGCTCCTGCTCCAGCTCCTTCCTTCAGCTCATTCCTTCTGCTTCCTTTTATGCCTTTCAGGTGGAGAACTTGACTTCAGATGCAGGCCCTTAATGTTAATTGCCTGACCCTGGCAAAAGCTGTTAAGCCTATTTGCCCGTCTTCCACCTCTACACGCCTCCTTAGCCCTCTTCTTCGACCTCCCCCCCATGTGAGCCTCCCGCAGTACACCACCCCAGGGTCGGTATCAGCGGGCACCTGCCTTTCTCTGGCCACATGAGAAGGGTCCCAGAGGAGGTTCATGGGGGGAATCCCATCAGATTTTTCACAAAAGAGTGAGAAGAAGTTAAGCTTTTAGTTGAGAATGAAAAATTATATATGTAGAAGAGTCACGACTAAGAAACAGAAGAATATTCCAATTCTTAGGAGCAAGAAGTGAAAAAGAATGGAAACAAGAGGAAGCACAAGGTGGCTTAGGAACAGAGAGAAGAAATAGAGATTCAGAACATAAAGAGGAAGATGGAGAATAATGAGAGACCGAAGATCAAAGATAGTAAGGGGCCAGTACATATAGCACTTTGTAGAAAAAACAGAGAACATGAAAATTAAGGTAGAGATCAATAGAAAACATAGAAGCAGAATGAAGAAAGGGAGTCACAGAAGAACACAGAGGTAGCTGAAACAAAAGGCAGATAGCGGGATTAAACACAGATCGTAAAGGAGTGAGATAGGTCTTAGGGAGGCTGTAGAAAGGACCTGAGCAATAGTTAAGAGGAGAAGAAAACAATGAGTAGATCAAGAGTTTGCTCACCTGAAATGAAAGATAAACTGAGCGTGTCAGAGATTATTTATTTGTTGTTTGCTTGTTAGGCGCTTATACAGCAAATAAATTCTGTTTCTAAGCTCCCACATGGCAGCAGGGAGGGAACATGGGATAGCAGTACAATTAAATACAACAACACAACAGGGTGAAGGGATGGCCAAAACTACTATGCCTTGTGTGTATTCAGAATGTGCAAGTGCAGGAAGGAAGCGGGCAATGGGGTAGGTGCTTTGGTGTCCGTGTTCGAGGGTGAGCCGCAGATGAAGTGCAAGGTATGGTAAGTGCTATGTAGCCAGGAGCCACGTTGGGAGGAAAGTGTGATTCCCCTGTGCGGACGGTGTGCCAAGGCAAATGCTGAAGGAAGACAGATGCTGGGGAGATTGGGTGTGAATGGTCAGAGGCCCAGAAGATGCATAAGGGTCTAAGACACCAATCACAGCAACTGCAGAGGAAGGAATAAGGGAAGGAGGAGGAAAAGAGGACAGTCTTGAGGTGTTTTCAGAACTTCAGAAGGTCCTGCTCAAGATGTTAGGGTGGTGGGAGGCTGTACCACAGGAGGGATGCAGCTGAGGAAAGCGAGTGGCCTCTTGCTCTGTTTAGCAAAATGCTTTACACATAAAGAGTTGGTGCCAGAGGAGCGAATGTCAAGAAGGAGAGCATTTGGTAAGGAAGAGTTGCAGATAGAGTGGTTCCCGACCCCAGACAGCCTTGTGGATGATGCAGAGGGATTCAAATTTGATCCATAGAGCAACCGGGAGCCAGTGGCAGCTTTATAGGGCAGGAGAGATACAGTCACTGGGCTTTAGATCAATGATATATCTTGCTGCTCTATACTTTCGATTAGCTGAAGGGGTCACAGAGTGGAAGAAGGTAGACTGAAGACCAGGCTGTTGCATTAGTCAAGCCTAGAGTTAACCAGGGCACGAGAAACATTGAACTTCTTGGGGAAAGTGAGAAATGGGAGAATTCCTTTGAGAAGGAAGAGTTGGAAGTGGGACTTCTTGGCAATGTCCTGCCTGTGAGGGAGGAAGGATAAAGAGGAGTCAAAGATGACTCAAAGGTTTCTGGCTTCAGAAGAAGGAGTAGGGGGAGAGCCCAAGGTGGGGTGCCAGAGAGAAGGGAAGAAGGAGGGAGCAGGGATCCCAATCGGAAGGATCTCAGTTTTGCTGACATTGAGGAAGAGATCATTGGAAGAGCACCAGGCCTGGATGGCAGACAGGCAGTCAGAGATGAAGGAAGGTGCGAGTGAGTCAGCAGGAAGCTTGAAAAAGAGTTGAGTGCTGTCTGCATAACACTGGAAGTTGGGGGAGAAGGAGAAGGAGAAGATGAGGCGTGCCAGCTGGGCAAGGTAGATGTTAAAGAGCCAAGGGAAGAGGATAGATCCTTAGTGGACACCAAAGGTGAAGAAGGAAGTAGGAGAGTAGAAGGTGCCCAGGATGACATAGGTCAGTTAGGAAATAAGTTAGCCATTCCAGTGCCCGTTCTGAGATACCAAGGATATAGTGGAGCAGTTGTATGAGGATGAAATGGTTGACAGTGTCAAAGGCAGAAGAGAGATCAAGTTGAATGAGGACAGCTGGGGAGTTGGAGTCCAGGGATGCAAGCAGTTCTTCACGTGTGTTCCGAAGAGCATTTTCCATGCCTCTGCATGCTCGGAATCCAGATTGATGATCATCTGGACCATCGACAAGTTCAGTGTGAGAGTTGAATTGGGGCAAGGTCAGCTTCTCCAGCAGTTTCCCCAGGAAGGGGGTGATTGAAATGGGGCAGTAGTTGAATGGACAGGTAGGGTCTGCTGAAGGCTTTTTCAATAGTGGGCACACAATGCAGTACTTGAGCGAGGAGGGGAAAGAGCCAGTGGCGAAAGAGTGGTTGGCGAAATAAGCGATTGCGGACATAGGTGAGCCAATGTTGTGCTTGAATGATCTGGACTATGAAAAGAGTGGATGGTGAGGCAGAGGCATCCAATTGGATGTTGAAGTCACCCGAGTGGAGGAGGTTGGAAGTGGATGAAAGTAAGGAGGAGCAGAAATCAGCCCATTCAGAGAGGAACAGGGTGGTAGTGCTGAGGCGTGGTCTCCAGTCAGAGAAGGAGGGCCAGTGAGAGTGGTGACGGGAGAGGCAGCAGAAGGAAGAAAGTTGATGAGGGAAGGCAGGATCCGGTCAAAGAATAGAAGGTTGGGTTGAGGACCCTGAACCAGGATGGTGCCAGTGTGGTAGACATTAACGCTGCAGCGTGAGGATGAGAAGCCAGCCAAGAGGACTTCTCACTTGGTCCCACCGTTAATGGGAGTGGAAGCAAAAGGAGAAAGAGTAGAGATGAGATGAGGAGTCCAAAGATCAGGAGAGAGGACAGAGAAGAGGATATCCCTGAAGACCTCTTTGGAAGTTGCACTGATGTACTTGTCTGTGATGGGAAGACCACGGTTTGCACGCAAAATGTCTTTTTTGTGCTTTTTCATTCCGAACTAAGTGAGGGAGGAGGGATAGGAGATAGAGTAGCAATTAGAGAAGATATGTGAGATGGTGAGTGCCATTAGGGTGACAAAGGGAAGTTCAAAGGAGAGGGGTGACTGCACTACACAATTCTGACCTAATCTCACAGGTGGCCTAGCACTAGCAAAGACACAATGCAATGAAGTAAGAGTGCAGGATGTAAATACACACAGCTAACAACGATGTTCAATGATAGGCCGCAAAAGCAGTAAATTAAGGTGCAGGATGTAAATCCACACAGATAATTTCAATTTTGTGCAGCGAACACACCAGAAAGCAAAGAGGAAGGTGAAGAGGTTAAGCAAAGTGATATATACAAAGATATTGATCGGGATGCTAGTGGAGGAGGCAAAGAATAGTTCAGCCATCACTCACTGAAGGCTCCATAATTCGTATGGGTGTTGAGGCCCGAGTTCATGGGAGAGTAGGATTTACCCAGCAGGCTGCAGCATACTTTGTGGTGGGAGAGAGTGTGTGGGGGCCCTCCCAGCCCTTCTAGGCCCAGGCAGGCACAGACAGGGCTTTAGTTGTGGGCCTTTGTTGGCTGATGAAGAGGAGGCAGCCAATTGCAAAGGGAGTAGCAGTCAGGCAGTGTAAAACAACTCGGCCATAGAGATGAAAACAAGCAGTATTTGAAATATGAAGAGAAAACAAAAGAGAAGGGTCAAAGACAACAGCAAGAATCGGAGCAGAAGAAGAAAATGAAAGAAAAGATGGGGGAAAAAGAGACCAGAAGTGGGTGAGGGGGAACTTGGAGAGGAAGAAGGCAAGGCAAGAACCTCTGTCTTTGAGGGATTAAGGTGTAGGTTTGTAGATTACTTGATCGCAAGCAAGCTAGAAGAGACTGTTGTATGAAGAGAAGAAGAAAATGCAGAAGAAGAGAAAAAGATCTGGGAAGTGTCAGCATAGAAATCACAAGACAAATTAAATGAAGAAATAAGATCTGACAAAGGAATAGTGTATGGAGAGAAAAGAAGACGACCTAGAACAGAACCCTGCAAAACACCATAGAGATGTGGATAGGAAAAAGAGAAGTGACCAGCCCAAGAGCCAGAGTATGTGTGGTCAGAGAGATAGGAGTTAAAGCACTTGAGAACAGGGCTAGATAGTCCCAAGTGTTGTTAAAGAAGAATTGACAATATCAAAAGCAGCTGAAAGATCAAGTATGATAAGAATGGAAGATATCCTACTGTGTCTAGCATAAAGTAGAGAATTAGAAATGTGAAGTAAATCAGACTCAGTGGAGTGTGAGGACAAGACCCAGATTGTAGTGGAGGAAGAAGAGAGGGAAGATGAAGAAAAGAAGAAGTTTGGGCATATACCACACTTTCAAGAAGTTTAGATAGAAAGGGATGCAAAGAGATAGGACAGATATTTAAGGACAATAGGGATCTAGGGTGGATTCCTTAAGACTAGGGGTGACAGTGTGTTTAAAGGAAGCTGGGCAGGTAGCAAATTTAAGAGACAAGCTGATAAAAGCAGTAAGATCAGGAATTAAAGGAGAATATATAGAGGAAATTGAGAGAAATTGAGAGAAAAGCAGAGGGCATCAGATCCAAAGGGGATGCAGTGGGGTGAGCCCTAGCCAAGAATAGAGACATGTCAGAATCAGATACGAGAGAAAAAGAAGAGAGTGAAGAGGAAACACTAGAGAAGGATGAAATAGCAGAAGGGGGAGGAAAAGGAGAGCCAGAAGAATGAAAAGATGAACAAAGTGAAGTTACTTTAGAAGTTAAGAAATCACTTAAGTCAGTAGCCGAAAGAGGAGAAGAAAGAGAAGGACCATGAGCATTAGGAGAAAGAATAGAATTTAACAGTTGAAAGAGACATTGAGGATAATGGGAAAGAGAAAGAGTAAGTGAAGGCAAGAGAGACGAATCATAAGAAGAGTGAAGTGAAGATAAAGTATGTAGATCTTCGAAGGCGCATGTTTTCTTCCAACGACCTTCAGCCATGCGCAAGGCCGAGCGAAGGGAGTGAAGTCCACAAGAAAGCCAGGGTTGATACATTTTTTAGAAGGAGAAAAAAAAATTAAGGGATGTAGGAAATTGAGTCTATAAGATAAAACAGTGTTAAAATGAGTAGAAGCAAAATCAACAGAAAGAGAAGAGAAAAGGTAGTAGTGTTAAAAGAACGATGATCGGGAGCCACCAGGGGGCGCTGAGATATGGAGACGTTTCTCAGCTAGTCTCCACCTTGGGGTGCCTAAACTGGAGATCTGAGCCCCTCCAGTCTGTTGGCAGCGAACCCCGGCCCCCATCACAGTGTGCTGACATCCTCGAGCGCCACCTGAGTCTTTTTCCGGCGCCCGGAGGTGCCGTGAACCCAGTGAACGAAGCCTCCCTGGCAGTGAGCGGAGACGGTGCTGTCCCCGTCCCGGCTGAGGAGCTCTGCGGCGAGCTCGCCCGAGTGTCGGTGGGGGAGGGGCAGCGCCAGCACTAGCGCGTACCAGCAAAGAGGATCCCCTCGGCGTACTGTGGCCCGAGATGGAGTGAGGAGCCCAACGGAGGATCCTGCGTCGACCTGCGGACCCAGGGATTTTCGGTCAGCAGGCTACGCAGGCTTGAGAGTGCGGTCTGTACCCCTTCCCGACATCGGTTGCGGGGACGCCCGCATGAACATAAGAGAAGGGGCGCATCCCCACACTGCAGAGACATTTGGTGCCGTAGTGGCGGTCATCATGTCGGTCCTCCCTGCTCCTCCCGCTGGCCGTGAGGTGGAGGAGCGCAGAAGCCGCAGAGTGGAGGAATGCAGAAGGAGGTTCGCCTGCTGCTGATTTAAGCGCAGCTTGTCTGGCCCCCATTATCGGGACTGGGGTTTGTGATCCCCTGCGGTTGTGGCGCTCCTGTGGCACGGGAGGCCAGTTTGCTGGAGCCCACACTTCATCGTCGTGAGTCGGAGTGTGGACTGGACACCCTAGTGCAGGCCTACGGCCCGGGGAGAAGCGATGGTGTGTGGCAGCAGAGTTTTCCCAGGGAGGCAGAATCATAAGGGCCAGTGGGGACAGTCCTACCCAGGGAACGTTTTCATTGGACTTTGCTGGGACCTGTCCAGCGCTCTCCTTCACGTTGTGCCAGTGGCTAGGGCCTCCCTATCTAATTTTCTACTTGCTGGGTGGTGCTTACATGAGGGATGGTGTGGCTCCTGCTTGAGAGGACTAGACCTGGATGGTTGCCTTGGGGAATTTTACCTTTCCTATCTACGTGGTGCCATGGGACATTGTTCCCCTGAAGGTTTTTTTTTTTGTTTTTTTTTGCAGAGAGTGACTTCCTTGAACAGCTTTCCCCAACCTGCTTATAGGAGGAGGGGGCCTGTGCTCTCCTCTAGTCCCTTTCCCATCCTCCCTTGGTTGGTTAGCCTGAAACTTTTAACAGCTTGTAGCGGGCTGAGGGGGGCCTGTGTGCTTTTGCAAACGAGGATTTGTTGGGAGACTTATCGGAGGTGTGCAGTGTTGCCCGAGAGGTGAAAGAGAAGGAGAATAGTTTGGCCCTGCTCCACTCCGCCCAGGAGCCCTAGGAGCTCCTGTTTCTCAGCTTGGTGACTAACCTGGTCTTGGATGCACGGAGTGCAGGCATTGCAGAGGTTCCGGAGATAGTCTCATCAGGAGAGAGATTTCGCCATGTGTGATGCAAGCCAGCCTGAGACAACAGAAACATCAGATGTGAGCCGTAATATGGCAGCCTTACTTGAGGAGATCCGGGGCTTTCGGGCAGACATTGGTAAGAGACTGGACTCCCTTGACAAGAAGGTGGATGATGTGGAAGACCGTGTCCAAGCCCTAGAGGCTAAACAAACATCCGCCGATCTCTTCGAGACTCAGTTTGACTTGCGCCTGGGAGAACTGAAGAGAAGGGAGGAAAAGATTATGCTCAAGCTGGACGATTTAGAAAATCGAGAGCGACGCTCTAATTTGAGATTCCTTGTGGTTCCAGAGCAGGAGGGGGAGACGCAGGCAGACATTGTGCAAAAGTTCTTTGTGTGGAGGTGAAAATACTACTGTCCCTACCATCGACAGAGCCCATAGAGCTGGACGCCGATGGGTGATCATCGCTCTATCCTGGTGAAGTTTCATTATTTCGTTGAAAAAACTAAGATCCTGGAATTGGCCCGCAGAGGGGGTCTGATTGATTGGAAAGGTGCTAAGATATCCATCTACCAGGACCTTTCGGCGTTCACGCTGGCGCACCGGAGGCTTTGTGGTCCACTGACGAATGGCTGCAGGTTAAAGGTGTGCGCTACAGGTGGGGGCACCCGTTCTCACTTTCTTTTGAGCTTGGTGGTGATAAGTATGCACTTACATCAGAATCTGACATTCGGAAGGCGATGAGTGAGTTGCTGAGCGACCGCCCCATGGAGCAGGAAAAAGTCAAAGAAGGGCCCAAGAAAGGTCCTCATAAAGAATCTTTGGGGTTTCTGGGACGGCGGCGTGTCCGGGGTCACAGAAAATACAGGAAGATGGCGCTTCCCTCTCCGGGACATCCAGAGACTTGAATGAGGAGCAGAGTTTTCATTGCTTAATTGTTTATTTGCTCCTGGAATGAGTTTCTGTCTGTGGGACTAGACTTGAGATTTGGAATTTAACTATGTACTCTATTTTTGATTATATGTCTGAAATATTTTTTTTTCTGTTTCTCTCTGAAGCCGGGGGGCTCCAGATATGTTGAGTTTTTGAGAGGTTTGTCGCCCTGGTGGAGGCGATCCATGGTGGTCTGAAGGCTCGACAGGTGGATGTCGCAGTCCTTTCAGGCGCTCAAAGGTTGGGATGGGGGGGTTGGGCGTTGGGTTGGGAGGGAAGAGGAAGGTCTGGAGCTTTCATGATTGTGGGACTCAACATGTTTATCTATGGTTTACAGGTGTGCACAGAGGACTTTGGGCAAGGCTCGCACGACAGCCTCCAACAGGAGGCAAATGGGTTATATAGCTGTTCTAATGGGTGATTCTGCCCATCCCCTGTCGGTGGGGTCCCTAAATGTGCGAGGTTTGAATTCACCAACAAAGAGGTCATTGGTTTTGAGGGAGTTTGTCAGGCTAAAACTTCACTTTTTCTTCGTACAGGAGTCCCATTGGGTGAAGGGTAGGGAACCCGCTTTCAAGTCCAGGGCTATCCAGCATATGTTCTTGACATCATACGAATCTAAGAGGCAAGGGGTTGTGCTCTTGGTCTCTCCGGAGGCGCATTTCTCCCCCAGGGTCCATAGGGCAGACTCAGAAGGGCGTTTGGTTATGGTGAAAGGGGAGGTGAAGGGTCGTCTGCTCACTTTTGTGGGAGTCTATGCCCCAAACGAGGCCCAGGATGTTTTTTCGCAGGAGATGGGGGGAAAATTAGGGAATTTGCAGAAGGAGCGATAATAGTCGGGGGAAATTTTAACATGGCTCTTTCTCCAGATAGAGACAGGAAATCAGCCAGGCCAAGTCCTGATCTTAGATCCCAAGTAAAGTTGGAGGACTCCTTCCGCAGAGTAAATGAGGAATTGGGCTTAGTCGATGCTCATCCCCCTGGTAGAGGCCTGGATCCTCTGTACACTTTATTCCTCCGTACATCAATCCTTTTCCAGAATTGATTATGTGCTGGTAGACTCCTCGATTTGTGACTGCATCTCAGATTTTAAGGTGAAGACCACTCCATGGTCTGACCATGATCTAGTTTGAATATCTTCCCTCGATGGCCAACATCAACTCACAATGGGTATGTAATGACACTTTGTTAATGGATAAGGAATTGCGTCAATCTCTTCTAGCTTCTATCACCGAATATTTTCGCTTAAATAATACTGGCGAGGTTGAAATCAAAGGTGTGTGGGACGCATTCAAGGCTACAATCAGGGGTGTTCTAAAGGAGATGGGAGCAAGGAGGAAGAAGGACAGGTCTAGGGAGGAGTTCAAGTTGAGGCAGCAGATCCTTGCTATACAACCTGGGGGTAAGTTGAAATCGCAGATGGGTCCTGCTTAACGCGAACAACTCCAAAAACTTAGAGCAAAACTGTCCGACCTCCTTGTTTGACAGACGGAGAAAAAGCTTGCGTTCCTGAAACAGCGTTACATGGAGAAAGGGGAAAAGGCGGACAGGATTCTGGCCTGGAGGCTGAAGGAACTTCGTAAAAGTAGGCGAGTTAGTCTTATTGTGGACCAGTTGGGTGAAAAATGGATGGGTGATAATCAAATTGCAGAGCAGTTCAAACTGTACTATCAAAAACATTATACTTCTGAATATAGTGGGGATGGGTCTGATGTGGACGGGTTTTGCGATTCACTCCCACTTTCTTGTCTTACACGAGAGAACTCTGCCTCTTTGGAGCTTCCCATCTCCTCTCAGGAAGTGGCTGATGCTATTGCTTCTTTGAAGAACGGGACTGCCCCAGGGAACAACTGGTTTACTGTCTGTTTTTACAAAACATATCGATCCACTTTAGCCCTGTTTCTGGCTAGGGTGTATAATAGTGCCCTGGACACTGGCTGCCTCCCCCCCTTTATGATGTCAGCTCTTATTGTAGTTATTCGCAGGGAAGGGAAGGACTCTTCGCTATGTCAATCTTATAGGCCCATCTCACTCCTGAACGTTGATGTGAAAATACTAGCTAAGCTCCTAGCGAACAGACTGTCCAGATTTCTCCCCACTTTGGTTCATGGAGACCAGATGGGCTTTGTCCCCGGACGCCAGGGGTCTGATAATATCAGGAAAACTTTGGGCTTCATGTATGAGGTGTCCAGGCAGGAGTCAGAGGCTTACCTCCTCTCGCTGGACTCTGACAAAGGGTTTGACCGCGTTGAGTGGCTATATATGGGGAAAGTGCTCCGCAAGATGGGTTTCGGCGACAAATTCTGTAGGTGGGTCTCGGCCCTGTATAATGGCCCTTCCGCGCGGATGCTAGTAAATGGCTGTACTTCCCCAGGCTTTTCGCTATCTAGAGGAACACGCCAGGGATGCCCTCTTTCCCCCTTTTGTATGCCCTGGCTATGGAGCCCTTTGCCACCGCGATTAGAGCCGACGAGGGAGTGACCGGGGTGCAGTGCGGAGACCATGAATTTAAATTGTCTCTCTTCGCGGATGACATTCTGGTGTATTTGTCTAGAATTGACGTCTCCCTCCCATGGTTATTAGAGCTGATTCAGGGTTTTGGGGCGTTCTCTGGGCTTAAAGTCAATATTTCCAAATCTTGCATTATGCCCATGAGTAAGCTGGACCATGATATTAGCGGTAAGACAGAAGTGTTTGGTATGCGGATAGAGAGTATCAGTACTAGGTTCCTGGGTACCGACCTACCTAGGGATCTAGGTAAGATTTTTGAGTTGAATTTTCTTCCCCTGCAAGCTAAGATTTTTGACAATTTGGTCAGATGGGCTCCCCTTACACTGTCGTGGTTTGGGCGCATAGTCTGTGAAGATGAACGTACTTCCTAGACTTCTTAATCTTTTTTCCGCTCTCCCCTGTATCATTCTGGACTCCTTCTTCGCGTCTCTACGATTGCGCATTCTCCGATTTGTGTGGGGTGGTAAGAGAGCTAGAATTAAATTTGATATTCTGTCCCTTCCTAAAACGCTCGGAGGGTTCGGTTTTCCAGACTTCAAGCTGTATTACAAGGCAGCGCAGTTGCAGGCGATGCTAGAGCATTTAAGGGATGACCTCAGGACATACTGGACGTACGTAGAGGATGTACAGGTACATCCTCATAAGGTTAGGGATTTGCTCTGCCCCCCCCCCCCCCCAAGCTCTTTGCCAGCAGCTGCCAGGACCCATCCAATACTATTGGTGCTCTGGGCACTATGGAAGCCAAAAAGGGACAACCAGCTACTCTCTTCTTGGCCCTCCCCCTTGTCCTCCTTGTGGGGTCCCCCGCTTAACTTGGGGACTAGAGGTTTTCGAGTGACACAGTCTTGGTCAGACCATGGGATTGAGAGGGCTGCTCAATTGTTTACCCAGGGGAAATGTATCGACTTCGCCCAATTATCAGAAATGCTGACGGAGAATCATTTTTCTATTTTTGACTATGTCCGGTTTAAGGGCATTCTTACTCGGGCGGACTGGGTGGCTCCGCTCTCCCACCCGCTGAGAGTGGATAATGTTTTTGTGGAAGCCGGGTCTAGAAAGAGCTCTCTCTCCAAAATGTACAGTGTGCTGGTTACAGCCAATTTAGAGGGCAGGCAAGCGTTTAAATTTTGTATGGGAGGAGAGAATGGGCACGACTCTTGATGATCGTACATGGGACTCTGTTTTTCGATCTATCTGTTTTCAAGGGGAAGCTACATACAGCTGCCATGGAACATAATTTCAAAATTCTCCACTTTTGGCACCGGGCTCCCGTCACTTTGTCTAGAATGTTTCCCAGTGTATATCCTATGTGTCCTAGAGCTTGTGCTAGTCGGGGAACATGGTTCCACATGTGGTGGGAGTGTCCAGTTATTCAGGTTTATTGGGCAGAGTTGCTGAGCTGGATTAAGTACATCCTGGGAACGTGTCCATCCCTTCACCCTATAGAGATTCTTTTGGGTACCCCCAGGCCAGATTGTGATGAATTGCCTTTTTCCAAGGTGGCAGTTTTTTAATGTCTTCAGGGGACCTTGCCGGTAGAAAGGGGTTGTTATATAATCTCACTTGGTATTATGCCTTAGCTCTACCTTTTGTGCACTTTTGGTTTCCTTTATTTTATTGATTCCCATGTAGCTCATTGGTAGGGGGAGGGAACATCGGGAGGAGTGGGTGGGGTTTGGGGGTAAAGGAATGTTACTTATCATCTCGGTTAGGATTGTTCTTTGACTTCTGTCAGTTGCTTACCAATGTTATTGCTGTTATTAAAAACTTAATAAATACAAAGTGGAAAGAAAATAAAGAACGAGTATCGTGATGTGAAAGGCTTCCCCAATGGTATAAAGGTCTAATTGGGTCCTCACTGATAAAACAATTAAATAAAGGCTTTAAGTTTGTCGATATTTCAAATATTTTACATCCTGACTGTTTCCATGCTACAGAACTCAATATTCTCTACACATAATCAGTTTGGAAAAGTTGCTTCATGCATTAGTGATTGGTCAATGTTTTTAAAAGGGAATTATATAAAGTGGTGTATGTTTGTGATAAACACAGATGAAACCCATAAGATTATAGCCATGATTGCGTGAACCTCCTGATGTGCAGCCTTATTGGCAGTTCTGCTCCCACGAAAAACATCAATTCACTTCCCCCCTGCTATCTCTAGACCCTTAGGGGCAGAGTTACGGCGTTCCAGGATGGGATTGCAATGCTTTCACCATTTGATGGCTTGGCATTTTAACAGCTAGAGGGACCTGTTGACTCTGCCCGGTCCTGTATATCGGCACTTTTGCCTGTCATGGCTGCATCCGTTGATGGCTGCGGCCCCCTGTTGGGAGTGATCAGATGGGCAGGTGGGGCTTGCGGGTCCCCTATGTCTGGGCTGCTGGGTGGGCACTAAGTAAGCTGCTAGAGCTGTATGTGATTGTGGAAGCCATTCTGAAGGACTAGATATACTGACTGCAATCAGTAAAGCAAATGACACTGTGAGGCAAGCTGGTCTAGGATGTTGACAGTGGTTTTGTGCACAGGGGTGAGTTCAGATTTTAGTGAAGGTTTGCTACTGCCCTCATGTGCACGACCATCTGCAAATCACCTTAGGGTCCCATTCTTGCCCCTTAATGGGGTGCATTTCTGGTTTGTCTAGTGACATGAGTGAGTCTGAGGAACTGTGTTGTGTTGCCTTGACTCTCCAATGGTTGTCGGATGATCACTCCTGTGGTGGGTTCCATGACATAACATGTCTCCATTTCAGGTGACATAGGGGCTGTACAGCCAGGGCCTGGGAGTCTGAGGGTTTCTATGGCCCAGGGTGGCTTCCCTAAGAACCCTGCCACTGAGATGCCAAATTCGCTGTCACTGGGGTATGTGGCTTTGGGCGCTCATTCTTCACTGCGCACAGAGGATCCTTACCTTACCACCATGCTTATGGAGATGCATGCTGGGTTTGCTAAGGTGACCGCTAAACTAGATGTCATAGTGTTCAGGGTTGAGACCATATCTTTGACAAGGTCTGCAGGGGCTTGGCAAGCATTGACAAGGTTTGCGGTAGTGAAGCAGAAGCGGACGCTAGGATTAGCGATGTGAAGGATTGGGGAAGTAGACTCAACCTTGTTATTGAAAGACTGGTATATGGTATGAAGTATGTACAGGCCACAAGTGTGGACTTGGAGGTTAGATCACGTAACAACAACATCTGTATGCTCAGCCTCTCCGAGCCCATCACAAATGGTGGCATTGAGATTTTGTTGAACAATTCCTATAGGTCCTGCTTTTCCACAGCACTTCTTCATCAAAAGGTCACCTCATTCACTGACTTCCTACCCCATAGATGAATCCTTGCCCGGCTTTCGAACAGTAGCGACCAGGATGTGATCCTCCACAAAGCTGGAAGGCAGGCAACCTTGAGTATTAGGGCTCCACAATTAGTGCAAACGGCCATACATTATGCATTTTCCTGCTATCCTCAGATTGACTGGCAACAGGAATTCACATTTGTTTCCATCTTCTGAAGTTGCCTCTGACGTCCTGGACCATATGCCATGCAGGTCTACTACATTTGCCTCCTTATTTCCCAGGGTGTCTGACGAAGGGACACAATGGGCACATTGGGAGTTGGGAGGTGTTGGTACATGATAGTGATACTTGAATGTGAGTCTCGTTTGTGTATCGTGACACTGTTGACCTCTTGCTGCTTGGAAATTTCGTGCATCCTGCCTTCTGTGATAGCCAAGTGGTTGTTCAATTAGTGGCTGACTTGAGCATGAATCTGCTGCAAGGTTCCTACGTTTTCATAACAAGTCTAAGGATTGTAGTTGACCCAATTGCTAGGGGGATTGGAGAGATGGGTGTCCTGTCAGGTGGGATGTTTATCCCCCATAGAGCGTCCATTATGCAAGTAACTGATTGATTGATTGATTGATTGATTGTTTATTTATATAGTGCCTATACACAATGTGTTTCAATAAGCAGCCTCCTGTTGCTGAATATATAGGATGTGAATATGAAGGTTGAGCCAGGATTTCAACTATTGCTGCATTCCAGGAGCATGTGAGTGTTTTTACTTTCTGTTTGTGGGTAGCGGAGGGCACTGCATTGGTGGGGTCTGCACTAGGGTGCGCATGCTCTGAGAAGTCGGATAATCCAAAATGCATCAAAATCTGTTCTGTATTATTCACCTTGCAACTGTGGTACGATGGGTGCATATTTCTGTTGTAATTTTAGCACAACTTCTGCCCGTCAACTATGCATTTCTGTCTGTAAATAGCACAGAACGTTGTCCCACTGAAGATCCTTAATTGAGACATGCTTAATTGCAATGAAGCCAATAGTATGGTGGTGTAACTTGCTAGAGTGCGTGCAGAGGTGGGAATCACACCTCGTGAGGTATCCAATGACACATTTGGTAGGAAAAGGGGAATACTAGATACTACATGTCCTACTCCACTTGCTCGAGAATTGTGATGATTTAGCATCTATCTTGTGCTTTGAAATGTGAGGTTGATCCTCGTGTATATATGTCCTAGTATCTAGCACAAATAGAGGGCTTAGAGTCACATTGCTCAATACATTCGCACCCATTAAGGACGACCCAGCGTTTTACTGAGTCACAGTTAGTAAGTGTCAGAAATACTTTGTTGTGTCGGTGCCGGTAATCCCTTACTGCCCTACTATGAGTTCCCTTAGCAGGTCCCTCCTTTAACGCCTGGTCTGACCAGGCGTTATGGATGGGACACGTTAAGGGAATTCAGAGCCAATAACGGTACCGCAATTTGCGGTACCGTTATTAGCGCCTTCCCCATTCCCATTGAGCCCTATGGGGGCTGAAATGGGAATGGGGAATGGCTTTTTCAATGGGGATTTACCGGTCCCGCAAAGGTCGGAGTACACCGATAAGTCTCCATTGAACCATACCAGTGCCGGACCCGTTATTAGAGGCAGTAGTCATGGCCCAAATAGCACCATGACTACCTCCAATCTCGGAATGAGGCCCAATGAGTCATTGTGCTGTGAAGCCTAAGCCTTTGTCTGCTAATGCATGCAACGTTTCATTGATTGTGGGTCTTTTAGATATCTACTGATGCACATGAGTAATTACTTTATTCTACCATACACAGCATGCACTAGTGTATAAACAAGAATACTAGTGCCTGCAGAATTCGCCCCTGACATAACCTAGAGTCAATACTTCCTAGTCCCTTAACTGGTAGTTGAGAATGATGGTAAGGCGCGCACTCTGGTTCCCAGTCCCAGTCAAGTTTTCCTGATTTAGCAACAAATTGTCTTCTCCTCCAAACTTTTTCTTGACTCCATCAATCATCAGGGAGACTGTGTTTCTTTTCCTTTTCAGGTGTGTCTAGTTACATTTCCTTTTCAAGTGTTTCAGGTTAATTCACATTGATGTCTCTAAGGATTCTGGTACTTGTATTCTCGCACTTTTATCCAATTGCAGGTGACTGGGAAACAACTCCCTCCAAAGCACAAATCTTTCCCTTGATAGTCGTTGTTCAAGTGAGCATGCCCATCCTGGCCTTGCCAAGACCCCCTATTAAATCCTTGCCATTGATAGATGTGGTGTTGAAGAGTGATATTATGTCCAGATACCCCGGCACTTTGAGGTGAACTTTAGCATGGTTTCATCTTTGGCGATCCTTCAAGATGTCTTCAAGGCATACATTCGGGGAGTTTCTAATGGGGCCAAGAATGGTGCCATTAGGCAGCTGCTCTGTGCCATTAAATCGCCTCTGCATGACCAAGAGAGCATATCTGCCCGAGGTGATGGGGGGATATGGCAGCACAGCATCAGGATTAAAGTGCAGGAGTTTAGACATCTTGACAACATGTAAGTCACATTTCTAGAGAGACCAGTTATGGGTAGATGATATGGGAACGGGGAGCATCCAGGCAGATCACTGGCCAGGGTGATTCTTAATGGGGAATCTAGCCCACCTACCGCTGCTATTTTGGATACGCAACGGCACAGGTTCATGTGCCAATCCAGTATCCATGTGGCCTACTACAAATAATATCAATCTTTATATGCTGTCTTAGATTATTCTACATGTGAGGTACTGGAGAGCTTACTGTCAGATGTACCTCTGCCCTCTCTGAATTAACAAGTATTGGCAAAGCCAGCAGTTTGGGCTTTTTTGTGTGAATGGAATGTATATTTTTAAGCACTGCCATAATGGTACTTCCCGCCATAGGGTGGAAGCAAATGGAAAATGGCGTGAGTACCTGAGAAAATGATGTCAGTGCCTGACAAATAACTAAACAGAAATTAAAACTGTTGGCCTTGACAGTGCATGATTATTCCTGCACTACAGTGCAAGGAACAGATGCAAGGACACACATACTCCTTCTAAATTAAGTGACTGAAGGCAGTGAGTGTGTGATTTTAAAAAACACACACAAGCTGTGTGCCCCTCTTTGCATCTCATCTGTCTTCTATCAATGTAACAGTTTTGGCACCAAATAGCTAGCACATTTTTGACATTTGCTGTAGGGACAGCTTCAAAAGGGCAAAGTGATCCAGGTGCCCCCCCCTGATGGCGATCTATCCACTAAGGAGACTCATTTAGGGTACTCCGAGCAATGATGTTGGTGAAGGCGTCAGTTGGCCCTCACAGGGAGAAATTGTGCATATGTGTGCGGGGCTTTCAATGCCCCTTCCCCAGCAGGGATGTTAATGAGGCCCGATGCAGCCCCTAGTAGTGCCAGTAGATAGCTCTGGAGGCACATCACGTGCAGAACTCCTCTCAGGGCAGAGATAAAATGACCTAGGCATTTCTCAAGAGGTTCAAGCTAGAAAAGGTGTGATGACTGCAAAATGTCCAATTGTTTGCAAAGACTGGGAAGAGTCAGGGGGTGGGGGTGGTGACCAGTTTTGTGAAGATCAGCAGGCCTGCCACTCAAAAATGATGAAAAGAAGTGGTTGACAAAATGCTCCCAACTCAGGCACACACGGAGGTTGGCTCCTCGCCAGGGGTGGACTGGACTATAGGGAACTCTGGAGATTTCCTGGCAGGCCTCTGCAACCTGGGCCTCTTTTGTTTGGTAACCTGTTTTATGTCCAAACGTTCTCATAGGAACATGGTTGGGGCCCAAGTGCGACCTCTGTGGTCTCCCTTGTGACCTCTAAAAAAATATATATATATTTTTTTTGTAATGCAAGCTCCTGGGCTATGGCCAGCACCATGTGGCTCTTTAATTCTGGAGTGGCTAGCTTTCTTGTTCAGGCCCCTTAAAAAAAAGAAGAAAAATAAGAACAGGAGTGCCACAAGTCTAACACTTTCAGCACTGACCCTAAATAAGAAAGAATAGGAATGCCAAAGAATGTGTCTTTCTGGAATTCTATACAATAATAGCTTGAATCATTAAAGGTTTATTTCAGGCACACTTCAGGGGGTGAGTCACTGATTTAGTCTGTTCTTAAACGCCTCAACTCAGCCTTTCATCCTTCTGATGTCGATAAATGGGTACCAACACAGGGTGGGTGATATTGGGTGTATATTTATTTTATGTAAAGCGCTTAAGCGTAAGTGCTATATAATAACGCATCATTATCATTTGGTCATGGGCGTCTGCTTGCATTCACAGTAATTTGGTAATATGGGCCTATACACACTGATCTTAACGATACATATGGCGATCCATTATTGTATGAAATGTACATCACATTTTAGTGATATCGTATCCATATTTTTCGTAGTGTACAATGCTATGTGATGCCACTTCCTGTTTTGCCAACAGGTGATCGTGTTCCATCGCTTCCGCGATATCACTTTGGGGTGGGGTCAAATGACATCACTTCATGTGATGTCATCAGGGGTCAAGGGTCGTGTGATGTCACTTCTGCTACTCCTGGCATTTTGGTGAAATGACGTCTCTGGGTTTGGCTTGCTGAAAATGAGCACTACGGGGCCACTTTGTTAATCATTTCCAGGGCCTCTGTTGGTTCCCGGTCCGCTCCTGCGTCTTCCAATCGCCTAATGGACTTTTTATTTTGGTTTAAAGGAATGGTTCGCCCAACATTTTTTATTTCAAAAATAGATGGGCAATATTAAAAAAAACGATTGGCATTTTTTTTTCGAAGTCCCTATGTAAAATGGGAAAGCAGATTTAGGCAGAAAAACAACGCGGTTGTGTTTGAAAACGCTGCAGTTATTCTTTCTAAGTTTCTCAGGCTCGGAGGAGCCTGAGAAACTTAGAAAGAAAAACCGCAGCATTTTCAAACACAATAACGTTGTATTTATGTTTGCGGTCGCTTCAAAAGCAACCGCAAACATAAATACAAGGTTTTTAAAGCTGCGGTTTTATTTCTAAGTTTTCTGGGCTCCTCCAGCCTGGAAAACTTAGAAAAAAACACAGCTAGTGCTTATTTTTTTTAAAAAAAAATAGCACTTACCGAGATGCAGCTGCAGCTTTTCTGCCTGTAGTCTCTGGTCCGCGTCCTCCAAGTCCCGGCACCAATGAAGGAAAAGCCACCCAGTGGTAGCTTTTGTTTACTACAGCTGGCTGGCTTTTCCTTCATTAGTGGCGCAAAAGCAAAAGCCAGCATAGGCGGGCATCCATTTCACAAAATAGATGCGCCCATGTGCTTGCTTTTGCAAATTTTGAGCTTAAATTGCTCAAAATTTTACAGGGACTTCGAAGAAAAAAAAAGCCAATCGTTTTTTTTAATATTGCCTATCTATTTTTGAAATAACATTTTTTGGGGGAACCATTCCTTTAATAGTGTGGAGTGATTTAAATATTGTACAGATTTATCCCGATGGGCTATTCGTTTCCCAGAGTGTAGGCCCTCAGTGCACTGCTTTCCGTGTTATTAGAATTGAGGCTGAGCTCTGCACAGCCAGGGTGCAGACCTTGCCACTACTGCCACCCACAGCTCCTCGCTGGTATAATCAAGTGTTTCATCCTTGGAAACCACACATGCGTCAGAGCAGATCCTTCAGGTTGTGCCTTTTACAAGCACCTAAAATCGCTCCAATTCTAGTGGGGAAAGCAATGTACATGCACCATTTGAGGTGGTCTCTTGCCAGTGGGTAGCCTGGGTGATACCCTGAGCTTGGGTTAGTCAGAGTTGGAACTGCACACCAATGCACACACTACGTCACGCGTTTAGTAATGTGTGATATAAAGATTGACGGACCGATTAGACGCGGATGGATGAATGAATAGATGGATGAACGAAATAATGCATGAATGGCTATGGCGCTACCTCCTCCAAACTACTGTTTATTATTATGACTCTAATGATTGCAGCATGGAAAAGAAAACTGGGATTCCCATAATCTATTCACTCACTATCTCACTAGTCGTTAAAATAGTTCGACTGGTTGAGCACTCGCTGCTGCAATCCAGGTGTATTCTGCAGGTTGCAGAATCCAACCCTGGTAACGCCAACTCAGCACTTCATTCTTCATTCTTCCGAGTACAAACTGCGGGCGGTGGATAGTGTAGGTAAATATGTTCTATGTAAGCACTATATAAATAACTTCTCATTATTACTATCTAATGATTGTGATTGGTTATTTATAATGCATTGAATGCCAGAGGTTTCTCAGCGCGGACCTGGGGATCCAACCTGTGTTAGTCGTGTTGCTTACAAGGAGAGCACGTTGCCCCTGAGCTATCCTCCCGAGGAAGTTCCTTGGTTATATTCCGAGCTCTTCCCATTTAACTGCCCCATGTTGGCAAGCACTAACACACTGCGGCCTCAGAGGTTCTTTGCTGATTCCCTAGATGCCACATCTTCTGTGACATCTAGGTTTGCAGAGTGAAGTAGCGATCCTTCAATTCAACAACTGCAGGATAGAGGGACTTGCAGGGAAAGGGGAGGGGTCCATGGCTGGCACAATAAGGCGGTGCCATTTAAACAAGTATGCAGACAGCGGGCACTGGGGCCAGTAAGTTCACCGTCAAATGTGTGCAGCAGCAGCCTGGTCTGGACTCGGGGGTGCAGAGATGTGACTGCATTCGTCGTTCCCACGCCCTCCAGTGCTACGCAAATATCAGTGAAAAGCCTACATGGTTGCCCATTCCATGGACACGGAGACGGTGATTTGTTAGCACTTGCAGCAAAGCTGCCCACTTGCTGCGTGTGGTCTGTGGCGTGGTGCCTGCACTACCTGCATCACCCTAATGACTCAGTTATCTTTATCTTGCAGCGAGAGGATGACAGTATCTGTCAAAGAAAACCAGTGGGTGCGCTATTTGGAAGGAAGCCCTCCCTTCCATGCGCATGTTTCTAAGTGTGGGTGGTGTTGGAGGTGTGCCGAGCGGGGCTTCGTAGCAGAGACACAGGGGCCCAACGAAACCTACATTTCAGGGGTAGGCTAAGGCGTGATGGGAGGGGCCGCTTCAGAAAGTAGGCGGGGCAAACTTGGAGGATCCATCCCCACTGTTCTACCCTCACCCCATGGTCTGGTGTGGGGGCCAACTATCAAATAGTATATTTTGAAGCAGAATATGCAGCCAGGCGATGGACAGGGCCGTCACGAGGAGGGTTCGGGGGGGGGGCAAACTGCCCCGGGCCTTGCACTTGCACTGTGCTGTCTGCCCTCTGCCCTGCAATGATTTTGCTGTTTGTTGCGAAGCCGTTTGGCTCCGCAACAAACAGCAAAATAATGGGAGGCAGCAGGGCTCAGAAGTGAGCTCTGCTGCCTCCCGTCATTCAGCTGAAAACGTGGACATGTTGAATGACAAGAGAGGACTCCTCTCCTGTCAGTCAGTGTATTCACGTTGCTCAGCGTGACCACGCTGACTGATGGGAGAGGGGTTCTCTCCCTCTCCTGTCAGTCAGTGTGTTCATGTTGTCAGCATCATCACGCTGACTGATGGGAGAGTAGTTCTCTCTGTAGTTCTCTCTTATCAGTCAGTGTGTTCACGTTGCTCAGCATGATCACGCTGACTGACAGGAGAGGAGTTCTCTCTTGTCAGTCAGTGTGTTCACGTTGCTCAGCATGACCACAATGACTGACAGGAGAGGAGTTCTCTCTTGTCAGTCAGTGTGTTCACGTTGCTCAGCATGACCACAATGACTGACAGGGGAGGAGTTCTCTCTTGGCAGTCAGTGTGTTCATGTTGTCAGCGTGATCACACTGACTGATGGGAGAGTAGTTCTCTCTTGTCAGTCAGTGTGTTCACGTTGCTCAGAGTGACCACGCTGACTGATGGGAGAGGAGTTATCTCTTGTCAGTCAGTGTGTTCATGTTGCTCAGCATGACCACACTGACTGACAGGAGAGGACTGTCAGTCAGTGTGTTCATGTTGTCAGTGTGATCCCGCTGACTGATGGGAGAGGAGTTCTCTCTTATCAGTCAGTGTGTTCATGTTGCTCAGCATGACCACACTGACTGACAGGAGAGGAGTTCTCTCTTGTCAGTCAGTGTGTTTACATTGCTCAGCGTGACCACACTGACTGACAGGAGAGGACTCCTCTCCCTCTCCTGTCAGTCAGTGTGTTCATGTTGCTCAGCGTGACCACGCTGACTGATGGGAGAGGAGTTCTCTCTTGTCAGTCAGTGTGTTCACATTGCTCAGCATGATAATGCTGACTGACAGGAGAGGAGTTCTCTCTTGTCAGTCAGGGTGTTCACGTTGCTCAGCGTGACCACGCTGACTGATGGGAGAGGACTCCTCTCCTGTCAGTCAGAGTGTTCATGTTGTCAGCGTGACCACGCTGACTGACAGGAGAGGACTCCTCTCCCTCTCCTGTCAGTCAATGTGTTCACGTTGCTCAGCGTTACCACGCTGACTGATGGGAGAGGAGTCCTCTCCCTCTCCTGTCAGTCAGTGTGTTCATGTTGCTCAGCATGATAATGCTGACTGACAGGAGAGGAGTTCTCTCTTGTCAGTCAGATCGCGCTGACTGATGGGAGAGGAGTTCTCTCTTGTCAGGAAGCATGTTTACGTGTCGGCTGCGTGGATGCTTTTTAAGGGTGCATGGAGGTAAGGTAAGTGTTATTTATTTTAAATTAAAAGTGTATATGTGTATTTAAAGTAAATTAGTATGTATAACACCTCCTCACTGGAACTCTTTGAGCTAGCTTGCCATCAAACTTTGCCCTCAATGTGCCTGCAAGTGTTTCCTCAAAGGAGTCTTCTGAGAGTTCATGACTTCATTGGAGTTGTAAACACGTAACTGGTGTACTCACTCAATTTACTCAATTTAAAAACGCCCTGCGTGTATTTCGCTGAAGTTCTTTTAAAAATAAGCATTGGCAAAGCCAACAGTTTTGGCTTGTGTATAGGTATTAGGCATTTACCAGGCACTGCTATTAGCTGCTCAGGTACACAAACCATTTTGCACTGGCGCTATCAATGGCCAGCTAATACCAATACAGAAGTGCCTTGCCCATGCCCAAACTGTTAGCATTGCCAGTGCTCTTTTTTGCTTTACCCTTGATGCACAGGACTATGCATCAAGGTTAAAGCAAACATACCACTTGGCTAAATTGGCCCACATTGAATGTAGCCCAATCTAGCCAGTAATAAAACTTATGGTACACAGTCAGCCTGCATATACTTTCTGTGGCATGGCATTTTTAGTGGCTGGGAGTCCGTATATGGTAATAATGGCATATATTGATGCAGCCTGCATGGACATAATTAGAACAACCAGCATGAATATATTTTTATACTAGCATAGCTCACATGGAAAGGCGGCATGAAATGTATTGGAAAATGTTCCTATGCACAATTTGTGATTTGCAACTATTGGGAATTTCCATGTGCTTCCATACAAAACCAATTGCAAACTGTATGGATTTCTACCCAATTTTGCAAAGAAAGTGCTGTAAAATGCATACTTTTAACCCAATGTTTCAAACATTTTCTTGGGAGTGAGAACCCCCCTTAAGCAACCCTTGTTTGGTTTGGGCTCCCTCATTGTGCTCTGTTGATCCTGCCTAATTGGCACAAACATGTAAGCCTCTTAAGTTCAGAAATGTACCAGCCTCCACTGTACATCATTTGTCACTGTGTATGATGTGTGTTTTAATGCGCACGCAGGGGCAGGGTGCTCCTTAATGGTATGATATGGCATTTATAACGTGCCTTTTCAGACGTGTTTCTGGGCACGACAAGGCAAGGAGGGAGAAACAAAAGAGTAGGACAAAATACAGATCTTACTAGGCCTTGTGTCATTCAGATCGTGCAAGAGCAGGGAAGGGGGGAGGGGAGAAGTGCCGAGGGTGGGGTAGGATGCAGAAGTGCAGGAACAAAGGAGAAACAAGAGTGCAGCCAACGGGTGTTAAGTGTGGGTACTCAAAAGTGCAGTCAACGGGTGGAGAATAAGAGCGGGGACTGTAGGGTTACAGATACAGACCACAAGTGCAGGGGAGCCAAGAGGTAGTGCAGTATTGCAACAGGACAGGCAGGGACCTGGGCCCGAATTCAGAGCTTGACCAGGTGAACAGTGCATGGATCAGGCTGGTGATCAGCAAGGGAGAGGAAGAGAGAAGGCAGAAGCAAAGAGACAGGTCTTGAGGTGCTTCCGGAACCGGAGATGGTTCTCCTCAAGTTTCAGCGAGGCAGGGAGGCTGTTTCCAGATGGACGCCCCAGCCGAAGAAAGATCTGCCCTCAACTCTTTGCTTGGAAAAGTGACTGACCCTCAGAGAATTGGAGGTGGCGCAGTGGAGAGCTCATGCCATCTTATATATATTTATTCATATGATAAAAAAGTTAGTCTGGCATGATCCTTTCTTCAGTAGAGAAATCTAACTTTGCTGTAGTTGGTTTGAGTTGTAGTAATAAACCATATTTGGGATCCTGCACACAAACTCAAGGGTAGATTTCTCGAGTCTCCTGTTTGCGGATGTGCCGCCGCTGGCTGAGTAAAAAAATTGTAAGGGGGCCTCACCAGATGTTTTGCCCCGGGCCTCACCACATCTTCTGACAGCCCTGCCGATGGACGTCTTTCTTGAAAGTAGCAGCTTTAAAGTTTTACTGCGAGGCGATGGAAGTCTTTCTTGAAAGTAGCAGCTTTAAATCTTTACTACGTTTGTTCAAGTACATTTTTCTGAACAAACACAGTAAAACTTTAACACTTCTGGGGAAAGGCTTCCCTCATCTGTCTGCTTAACAAAATGCAAGTGCGCACATCCAGGGATGCACCTAGGCTAAACTCTTCAAATGTTGGGAAAGGCGCTAACTTCAGAGACGGTGGAGGAGTGGCAAACATACTTGCGTAGTGGCATCTAGCTTCTTTACTCATTATAATGAGACTATTCTAGTGCAGCTTCAATGTTACAATCAGTTAACTCTCTCCTTTAAGTCTGAAAACACCCACTTCTTGCAGATCCTGAAGGTCCTACAAAGTGTGAAAATGGCAGATGGTGCACAAAGGAAGACTCAATATCATAGCATAACAGGATATAGCAGAGGGTGGGACAGTACTCTGAATGGCCCAAGCAACTTCAGTGGTTGGCAGCAACAGGCAGAAAATGTAATGTTGGTTCAACCACAGTTAGTCCGCTATACTAGAATCTCTGGTGCAGTGACTGGCTGGTGAGTCTATGTCTGCCTGTCAAATCAAGTGTTACGAGACTGGGCGAGGGCCAGTGCAGCAATAATGCAATTCTATGTGACAACATTGGAGCCACTGGCAGAGGAGCACCAGGGTACACCAATTTGTCCCTACACGTATTAAAACTGTCCTATTGTAAGGGTGTAAATGTAATTACTCATAATCACTCCAATTATTTCAGTTGAAGTCAGGGTTCGATTACATTATTTGCCCGGGAACACACAGCTACGCTAAACAGCGAAGCAGGGATTTTAACCCACTCTGCAATTTGGGCAAGGCCACCTTCTTCCACCCTTTACTTGGAACAAATATTTAAGTTTTGGGTATCAAGACCTATAATAATACTGTCCAATAGAGTTTACTTGCAAAATACATAGTAAAGCATCTTGACAACATGTAAATCCTTATAGCAGCATGTTGGGCCAAAATAATATCAGTGTACCTTTATTTTCCACATCCTGAATGGAAAACTATAAGATGCAAAAGGCAAAATATCTATTTACCCACTTTATTTTCCGCGCTTTAAGACACACAATAAAATAAGTTGTGTCATAATCTCACTTAGCTTTGGAGATTCGTCACAGACCTCCAGCGTGGTTTTATGTATGGTTTTAAGAGCATTCTACTTAGGAAAATCAAAGTAAACTTCTATTAGATGTTATGGGTAACACATTTTCAAAGGGTGCTTTATTGTGATGCTCGCTTTAACTGTCACAGATTTGCATAAGAACGGCTATGATGCTTATTCGAGTTAATTATGGACGCAGCCTGTCTCAGGGGGGCTGTGGCTCTGGGAAACCGGCAGTGCTTGATCATCTGAGCCGAGCAGATAGTAGATTTGCCTCAGAAGAAACAAAATGCGCCCAGAATCATGTTCCTGATCCTTTGAACTGTTAAAGGGCATGGAAGCCACACCCCTCAGCTAAAATTTCAGGTGGGGGGGGGCTTCAGCCCGGTCAGCTCAGTGACGTTGCGCGCCTGCAGAGACGCAGTCCAATATTCCAACCTTTGACAAATTACTTATGGTCTGCCCCCAAATACAGTGTAATTAGCTCTGTTAGGTGGACTGGTGCCGTGGAGCGCGTACACAACCCCAATCACTTATTCCGCATTCCATGGAGGCCCACAGCTCACCATCATTTAATTAAGTGTGGGGGAGGTGGTGTTGGGGGAGTGCCTACGTTAGTCTGAAATGTGTGATCTTAGCAGTTGCACCTGGGAAGGGTGAAGAAGATTCCATCAATTTCAGGAAGTATTATTTTGGGACACTTTGGAAAGATAAGTGCTTGCATAGTCCAGTAAAACATGTGCATGCCCGAGGTGCTTGAAGCTGAACTAATGCAATCCGACTCGGGTTTTGCAGGAGGGGTCCTGTGTTATCTACACCAGAGGCGCAAGCATAGCGCGGCAGCCACTGTTTGAGCACGGCCAGGGCCATCCTCAAAGCCTGCCAAGACAATAGCCGCAGGAGATGGCTATTGTAAGCATGAAGTATTTGTACCCGATTTGTGATGAATTAAGAATGGTGCGGGAAAACAGGAAAAGGACGGATATGAGATAAGAGTCTACCAATAACTGCTGCCCCTTCACAAGGTCAAGCTAACAGATACCCACACAGACTGCCCGAGTCAAGCCCTCCAACCCTCTTTTATTCTCCGAGCGTGATGACACCTACGGCCACATAACCCTTAAAGCCACACACCAGACAACATCCCTTCCTTATCATAAGCCAACAAACATAACAAAGCATACACTTTTTCACCAGGCTCTGCAAGAATCCACCTCCCGCAGAGGCTGTTACTGTGGAGACGAGTCTACGTGTATGCAGTGGGTGTAAGAGGAGGAGGGAGCCTGCCACCTTGGCAGTCCCACAGCAGTGACCTGAGACACAACCACCATCCATTCCCTTAACAAATACATATTCACTTTGGAAAAGTAACTTATTTTCAAACTAGGAGCACATGTTTTTATAACACATAATGAAAAATAAACAACATTCATGTTAAGCCCTACATTTAAAAACAAATGACTTGGTTTGGGTGAAACAAGGATTTTCCCCACAAGCTAACAATTAAGTGTATCTCCAATATGACCGCCATCACGGAAGAGCTCAGACATCATAGAGTTCCCATGCAGAGAGTTTGTGGGATGGGAAAGGCAGAAAGGGGTGGGATTAACCATAGCGATGAGCAGGGCATGGGCAAGGAACGGGTGGGACTTATGACCACACAACAGTGTATCCCTCCTCAATGTCCGTTCTATATGCCCTTCTTCAAAAGACCCTCTCCAAAGCCCTTCTCCCTATGTACACATGAATCATTATTTGAATGCAATAGTTTGGGCTTTGTAGGTGTCGCAAGCGACACCTAATAGCCCCAACGAAAAATGTGTAACAGAAATGGAGGAACTGATAACAGTCCAAGAGTTTCTCTCTACAATCAAGAGTCCCCGCTCAGCAGAGGCCAGGGCCCTTTATTGCCTTGCTTTGGCATTTTACAAGGAATTTGGTCCAATCACTGCACCTACAATGTTGGTGTGATAAGGAGTGGCTCACATCCGCCAACTTCCTCTCATCATACTTCTAAAGAAACCAGGGAAGGATCCTGACAGATAAGGCTCTTATGGGCCGCTCTCCATGTTTAATATTGAAGCAAAGCTATTCAGTAACGTTTTTGCTTACAGTTGAATACACCATGGCCAGTTGGGTATAGTGTCTGGCTGCTCCACAGTGTTACATTTAAATAGGCTTTTAGGGGGACTGTCACAATTGCCCCGTCCACCCAAGCAGTTACTGAATATTTAGACACAAAGAAAGTTGTTGATGCTTTAGGGCAGCACAATCAACAGAGATGTCCTCTACAGTCATTACAATTCTCTATGGCCATGGAGTTCTTTGCAGTATTTATTAAGAAACACCAGGCAGCTTGCACTAGGTGGAAATAACACTATCGTTTCACTATGAGCTGACAATGGTTTTCTCCATGGTAAAAACCCACCACATAAGGTATAGCCTGTTACAGAAGATGTGAGGTGTGAAGCCCACACATGCCTTAAAATAAATGTGTTCGGAATGGACCTCATTACGCTCATGTCAAGTATGCCTCGCACTTTATCTCTAAAACCCAGGACATCCTATCCACCCTCGCCTCCCCTCCCCCTCCTATTCCCTCTCAGTATGTGCTTGGAGACCACCCTTTAAGCACTCCCCCCCACCATCCTTCTCTTCCTTTCCTATTTTCTCCCCTGACGAGGTCGCTAGACAAGTCCAATCTATGAAAGCCTCATCAAAACAGGTTCATCCCTGTTCCTCCAAAACCATCAAGGACCACATTGACACCCTCGCTCCTGCCCTTGCTGATTTTTGCAACCACTCGTTTTCCTCAGGATCCTTCCCCTCCCCTCTGAAGCACTCCCTGGTGCATCCTCTTCTCAAGAAACCCACAGCTGATCCTTCCTGTCCGGCAAACTATCGCCCAATTTCCATTACCCCCTTTCTGGGCAAACTCCTGGAAAAGCTGGCCATCTCTCAGCTTCATTCAGATTCTGTTGGTTGTCTCCATGACCACCAGTCTGGCTTCAGAGCGGCCAGAAGCACTCCTCAATATCCGTGAAGATCTGCTCTCCAACCTTGATTCTAACATTCCCTCTGTCCTCATCCTTCTTGATCTCTCTTCTGCCTTCGACACGGTCAACCACACCATCCTGCTCAACCATCTCTGTGATAATCTGGGTATCACTGATCAGGCTCTGGCCTGGCTGACCTCTTTCCTCTCGGATCGACCCTCCCAGGTCCAACTGGGGTCTTTCCTATCCTCTATCTTCCTCTCCACCTGTGGGGTTCCCCAGGGGTCTAACCTCTCACCCTGGCTTTTCAACCAATACCTGGCAACTCTCGCTCACTGCATTGCCATTTTCTGCTCAAATTTCCAGTGCTACGCTGATGACACTCAACTCATTTTCCGGCTGCCCTCGGCCACCTCCTCTTCCTCTCTCATCTCTGACTGCCTAACTGCCATTCAAAATTGGTGTGCCGCCAATGATCTTTGTCTGAATGACAGCAAGACGGAGATCCTCCTCATCGGCACACCTTCATCATCCTTTTCCCTCACTCTCTGGCCGGCCTCCCTTGGCCCTCCTCCTACCCCTATCTGCGAGGCTAAGAACCTTGGCGTCATCTTTGACTCCACACTTTCCTTCTCGGCCCATATCTCTGATGTCTCTAAAAAGTCAAACTTCCGACTGCACCTACTCAAAGGTATTCTGCCTTTCCTCTCCTTCCCCCAGAAGCTCATGGTATCCCAAGCTCTGGTTCTCTCTAGCTTGGACTATTGTAACAGCCTCTTTCTAAATCTACCTGCCTCTACTCTCCGCCCTCTACAACTTATCCAGAACAGGACTGCGAGACTTGTCCTTGGCCTCAAGCCCTGGAATCGTATCTCTCCAGCTTTGTAATCTCTCCATTGGCTCCCAGTGGATGCAAGGATTAAATTCAAAACCCTCTGCATTGTCCACAAGGCTTTCTGGGGCCTGGGTCCAAAATACCTTCAGATATCCCTCTGCAAATACCTCCCCTCTCGAGCTCTGTGTTCCTCTACCTCTAACTCCCTCAAGGTCAGTCGTTTTTCAAAGAAACAAGCTGGGGGTAGGTCTCTATCTTCGGCTGGGGCCTCACTCTGGAACAGCCTCCCTGCCACTCTAAAACCTGAGGAGAACCATCTCCGGTTCCGGCAGCACCTCAAAACTTTCCTCTTTGCTTCTGCCTTCGCTCCACTTCTCCCCTGCTGATCTGCTCTTGTGGCGCTGTGCACCTGGCCACCCTCTGTCCCCTGGGCCCAGGTACCTGCTCACCCTGCCACCTGCCTGCACTGCCTCCTGTCCACCCCTTGCACTGGGGACTGTATCTGTACCCATACAGCTCCCCCCCATTTTTCTTCTTTTTCTGCACTTATTCAGACTTGCCCAGTCTGCTGCCTTAAACACAGCACTTGCCACTTGCTGGCTGCACTACCACAGTATGCCTCAATTTTCTATTTATTTTATTTATCTGCGCTCCTCGGCTTCTGCACTTTCCACTCTCCCCCTTCCATGTACTTTTTGCATTTTCCCTTTCCCATGCACCTGCTTGTTCTCAATGTCACTGGGCCTAGTAAGATCGTTTTTATGTTGTGCTGTGTTCTCCCTTGTTCCCCTCCTTTGCCTAGTCACGCTCTGAAACACTTGTGTACGAGCGCGATACAAATAAAATATCATATCATATCATATATCATATCATGGTAAAGACAGCAGGCAATGGGTTACGCAGATGGGCTGCTGGCAAAATATGGTATGTGGGGACACATGTACACAGCTAAGTAAACGAGTTTTTAACCAATTTCTTCTTAAACTCACATCCCTGTAGATTTACATTGAGAGATTTAACTGTGTTTCCAATCTCTCTCTATACCAGAATTGTGCTGGACAAGATGTTCATAGTAACATTTGTCCACAAGCTATTATATCTTTTTGTGAATGTCTCAGTGTGGCAGGTGGCAAGTTCTTTAAAATCCTGCAGACACGTCTTGTTCAATTGGCATGGGGGCTCAGACCCCTTGACTTGGGTACACCTCACAGAGCTATGTTCCCTGGCTGCACAGACTCAATTTGCTATGAATTGATCCAATCCAAAAATGTCTCTTGCACTGAAAAATTACTGAAATGTGGTTATTTGTCCCTGTGAGGTGCACACTCCTAGCCTGGCACAGAATGTATCATAGGATATGTGCGAGCAGTCCTTATGCGCAAGAGTTCCACTTGTAGAAGATTGTGGAGTTAGGACTCGCAATGGATGACAGAATAAGAGGGTGGTGGTCAGAACTTAGGTTAAATGTTTGTACAGGTAAATATGTCACTCTTTCTGTTTGAATTCTAGAATACTGGGTGCAGGGGTCACTGTACAAGTGCAGCATCATAGGATCCATGAGGCCAAAATGAAGTAACCGGCCGGGTTCCATGTCATTTCATCGCCTGCCTTTTCATTCCCAAGGCTTTTTAACGTGCACATTCCATCGAATGTGCTCATATTTTTTTTTTCTGTTTTTTTAGGGTGGGTACCCCACCAAACCCCCCTCCAACACTGATTTTTTGCCATTATCCACACACCCAAACCCTTATCTGCCCTTTCCCACCCCACCCCCCACTATAAAATTCGATGAGCACATTGAAAAGCGTAGGGATGAAAAGGCAGGCGATGAAAGGACGTCGTACCATCCGGCCGTACCACAAACCACATCAATATTTCCACAGCTCACATCCATATTGAAGTACCTAGTAAAGGCCATGATGTCAAGGGGGATTGTGTTCATAAAGCACTATCACGACTAGTCCCAAATCCAGGGGATGTGTGTAAGAAGGGGATTCAAGAATAGCGAAATCATGATGAGCAGTGAAGCTGTGCATCCCTGAACTCACACGTCAAGCTAACTCAGGTTCAAATCCTCAGTATGGCCTTTCTAACTCCTTCTAAATTGAAAAGATATACAAAATGTGTGGCAGCCCCTATGCCGAGAATGAACATGGTTCCAATAATCTATTCTATGGAAGGCATTCCACCCTGAGGGGGTCTAGGACCACGTTTGAGCTCACTGCGCCCTTCACAGAGGAGAACTATCAATGTGCACATCAGTCTGGTCACACTATATGACCTACCTGTCATAGACATGGTTTGACAATGCAGAGATATTACCCACCTTCTGAGGCTTTCTTGTGGTTATCAAGGTCGGGGCTCAAGCTGTAGCTGAATTGGACATGATAAAGGGTATTTCCCTATACCCATGGCCAATGGGGCGTTTTACAGGCACATGTACAAAAAGACATGTAGGTTTGTGGCTTTGGTGCTATCACTAGACAAGCATTGCACCCTGTTAACATGGAGTGGAGGCTCAAGGCCACATGTAGCAAAGTGACTTCATGACCAACTTTGGCGCATCAACTGTGAGGAGAGTCTACATACTACACCACACGCCAGGCAGCATCCCCCAGAGTCTTGGGGTTCCTTCCACCAGTACATGCTGCAGATTGACCCTGAGGCAAACGTTACTGGGTTGACCCCGCCACTTAGTGATTGGCTCCATATTTGTGTATGTTCTGAAGCATTGGTTTGTGAGTATTGTATTCTGTATTTAAATAATGTGCTCTGACCAAAGGAGAAACAATAACTGCAATTTGTATTGCCATTTATGTAGAATTCCTTTGTAAAAAAGAAAAAAAAAGGTTCACTTGCTTGTTAGCAGTCAACCATTAAGGACGCGAGTGTTGCTCTAACTAGAAGAGACACCATTTCACCACAAGGCAAGGAGTTGCCGAAGATACATCACACCTCTGAGGACATTATAGTTAGGGGTATCATATGACCCTCGAACCACCACTCCAGCCCCACCCCTGCCCTTGGTTACATCACAGGAAGTAATGTCAAGTAGTAATGTCAAGTAGGCTTTGGCTCTGATAAAATCACAGAAGGTAAACTCTTTGATGCAAAAACTGCAATAAGTTGAAGGTCTCTTTTATACTTGAATATGTTATATTACATATTTCAAAAAGTCAAATAAGGAATAAGTGCATGATCAATACAAATAAAGTTACTAAAGCATACAGAAGGCTAATTTTACTTGCAAATATATATTTACTAGGATATGTTATGATAATTAATGCATGGAATCATCATATGGACTGACTAAGGCGGAGCAGCACCTCTGCCCAGCCTTGCTTACAGCTCCATCTGAATACACACAATGGACGCAGAAATTGCTGGCATCCCATAGATGTGCCCAAACCTGTCCTGTGGGTTCCAGAGGATGAGGATCTGCTGTGAGTCGGAGAGGGCAATCAGAGCCACTGGCAAGATGTGGTGTGCTCTGGAAAGTTCAAAAGCCTTATAAAAGGACGACATCACTCTCATTGTGTCTTTTTGTGGGGTTGGTTAGGCTGCAGGAGGAGCAATTTACAGGGCAAGCCCACAGCTTGTGTTTTAGGTTTTGGTCGATTTATGGGGTGTTTTGTCATCTTCTTGCCAGGGCATTACACTGGTCAGTGTTTTCTGTCTTGCTCCCTTTTGTCTGTTTGTGTGATTATTAGAACCCTTTTGTCATCTATCAGTTTTATCCGCCCTCTTCTTTCATGAAAACAACTAAATCTGCTCAGGCCTTTTCCCTATTCCTCTCCCTTTTGTGTCACCCACGCCCATAAAATGTTTAAAAATCAAAAAATGCAGATTTCCTTTTTGAATCCTTGAACCCATTGTGTGCTTTTCCGACTAAACCTTTTCTGACATGTTCCACGTGTTTCCCTTACCTTCCCTTTAGCCCTAAAAATTGAAAAGGAACAATTACAAAAACGGTTCCCTTTTGTGTTCCTGCTTGTTTGTAAAGCCTAAAAACTGCCCTGATTATTTGTGAACTAGTGGATCCTGCAGAAAAAAGCACAAAAGGTTTGCTTCGCCTTTTGCCCTGTTCCCTTTTCCATTTGTGTCACCCCAGCACATTTTGTATTTAAATAAAGCAAAAAAGGCCCCTTTGTATTTAGTATTTCTGATCCTATTTGATTATGTGCTTCTCATATTATGTCTTGTGTGACTTGTCCATATGCTTAGGACCACAAATACCCGAATAAACAAACTGTTCCTTTTTGCATTCCCACTTGTGTATAAACCCTAAAAACCTTCATGTTTATGTGTGAACTTTTGAATCCTTCCTGTTTTAGTCGCCATCCTATCCGAGAACCTTGTGAGTATCCATTTGTTTGCCCTAGTCAGACACATGTCTCTGTTGTTAATGTCTGGTATGTTAGTTCTTCCCAAAGAAGAAGAGAATTGAAATGATGAAACAGGACAGGGATGTGAAGAAGGAAGAGGATGTTAAGGTGTCAAGGTTCACGGTTATTGAACGTCAGATAGAGGTCACGGAGGAGAGTGCTATGTCTTTTGTGATTGTGGGTGCTGAAAGTGCTGGATGTCCAAAGCCAGAGCAGGTATTAATGAGTTGGGAGAGTCATTGGTGGATGGCTCAGGAAAAGTAGAAGGAGCAGGGTTTACAGATGGTGTGTCACTACCACAGTAGGTTTTCTCTGGCACAGGACGATAAAGCAGAGGAGGATGGGGCATATGAGGTGAGGATGGTTCAGGGAGTCGTTCTGCCAGTGGTGGTGGTTTTGACTGGGAAGGACTGATGGGCAATACTTGACTTTATGGAGGAGGAGGGTGCTATAATTGGGCATCCACTGCAGTCGCTAGTGGACAAGGGCGTAACCAACTTTGGATTTGGAGTTCAAGAGGAACTAGTGGTTCCACAGAGATTCGATGCAGCAGAGGTGCTGTGCTACCCAGAGTCAGACGAGGAGAGGGTACGGGTATTGGGGCAGGAGGAGAAAGAAAAGCAAGACGTGGAAGAGACAGAGGCGTTTCCCCAGCAGATTGCTAAGGAGAAGTAAGAGACAAAGTTCTGCACACCTGGGCCTGCTCATGCAGAGGGGGAAAGGCAGGACCAGACATCTCTGGTGACGTTACAGGTGGTAAAGAGAGTAGCCCAACCCTAGGCTCAGACAGTGCCAACTCGTTGTGGGTGTGGCGGCAGATGGGGGTGGGAACGAAGGCACTGCAAATCTTTGCAACAAATCAATGAAGGAGGGTACTCCAAAGAAGGACATTGAAAAGAAGCATGGCTAGACTTGTCTTTATGCGCCGAAGCCAAGTTCCAGTGACCCTCTTCATCCGCACCCTCGAGAGGGGGGACAGCATGGAGGTTCTGAACCTGTCGAAATGGTTGAGGCCATGGGTGGGCACATGGTCCAGAACTATGCTACTCACTTCTAGGTGACGGACCTAGAATGGGGCATAGGTGTAGAAAAAGGGAAGATGGTAGGACGGTCCTCTAAGCTAGAAGGATAATTCCCAAATATTATAGGAGTTGCTACGCACACGTGGAGATGGTCACAATTAGTTGCAGAAGCTGCTTTGTTGCAACACTGTCTGCAGAGTTGAAAATGGAATGAAGATAGTTGAGAAAGGGGATAATGAATTAATTGGAGTGAAAGAAGCTCGTTCAGACTGTAATGAAATAAATAGGCTAAATGTTGCCCACATGTTTAAGGTACATATTTGTGTTTTTAATCCACACAATGCAAAATAATGCTAGCTAGGAAATGGACCCTTTTGTTATTCATTCACTCTTCTGTCATGCTTCTAAGAAAGGACACTGTGTACTTAACACAGGGGAGACATATTGAAAATAAACCCAGTCTCTATTGAATACAATATCAATATTACCTGCACAGTATAAAGTAGAAGCCAAAAATGGAACACTTTGTAGAGGAAGTGTGTGATATCATACATCAGGCCAGTTGAACAGTTTAACAGTTAAGCTTCCTACTTGTTGATTTGTGTGAATTTGCCATCTTATGGTAATTTATGGTCTTTGGCCTGGTAGTAAATTTTCTCAGGCAAATGTTTAGAGGTTTGCAATTTTGGAAAAGCACAAGACATAAGATAACGTTGCTCATAGAACATGAAAAAGCATCACGGCAAATACGTTTTGTCTAAACTCACTGTTAGAGGGATCAGAGGTAAGACACCAGGATATGATTCGAAACTGCAGTGCTGATTTAAAGGGATAAGCACAGCATATACAGCAGTAAAGAGAGCACAGACAGAAAGTAAGTGGGGCAAACAGGAACACAGGAACAAGTAAACAGAAGAAAAAGTGAGACCAAGGTGCTGAAGAAGAAGGGATTAGAGCTGCGCACTAGCCAAACAATTTGGAATCTGTTTTGGCTTTTTCACAGATTCAGCTTTAGGATACCCACTGAAATAAATGCACTCCCATTGCCTATGTGCCGGTTACCCTTACAGATACTCGCCCTGCACGCCCATGGAAGATGGAGAGCAAGAGTATCTTCTGTGCCTGTACCCTAACGAACAAACAAAGAAAATACTTACAGAAGACAGCCTATATGGGTGCAGTCTGAGCATGTAGTATATGACTTCTGTAAAATTGAAATTGCATGAGTTACATTATAGCGTGCAGATCAGATACATCAAAGGAAGGGACAGAGATTGCCTCTCAGAGTATGAATTCATCTCTGTTCGTAGGAATTCTGAGAGCCACACTTTAGAACACATACTGGACATGGAATTCAGGATCCATGTATGTTGCAATCGACAAACCTTACACCTGGAATTCAGGGACCACCTCCATTGCATAGGGGAGGCAAGCCTCCAGGTGGGCACATAAGGGTATGATGGGCCCTGAGGACCCACGCACCCAAAGGGTAAGAACTTGTTCACTATTTCCAGAGTTACTGTTGTAAACTTTGGAGAAAGCATTATACCAAAATGTTACCAAAGAGAAGCAAAAGACTTCAAAGTTCAGATTATGTAGATTTGATAAGAGGGCCTGGTGACCATTAAAATAGCAGCGGTGCATGTTATAAATAAACATAACATAAACCTAAAGCAACGTTTCCTGCACGACTTTCGTTTTTTAAACATTTTGTATATGGGATTTTGGGGGTCTGGATGGTTTTAATTAACTTTCCACAACTATATAAACATGTATACTCCTGTGCCAGATCCAGGTTCTGCTCAACTGAGTGGGTATTTGACGCATACAGAATGCGCCTAAAAGTCACCAATTCAACTGGTCTAGGATAAGTCAGTCACTCTAGGCATCTACTGGAGGTATTGAGCGGTGAAGCCACGGTTGCCCAGCTACAGTTCACTACATTAGTAAATATAGCAAAGAAAAGTCCACTCTGATAGATTCATGATTTTTACTTTGTCTAGAATTAACGAAAAGTCTGCAAACACTCACTTGCGCACACCTTGAAAATATATCACTAAAGCAGTGAGCGTGTTTAGGTACTGATTAACAGGGCATTTTGAGTTGGTAGGTCAATTTTTAAACATCCTGTTAATTTACCTTAACATGCTTCAAGCGACACCCAGAAAGAGATATTCAACGTCATCATCAAGATCTCCCTTCCTCACTCTCCAGGACTTTGGGTTTGCATTTCTGCTCTAGTCTGAATTGCCTACTGCCTGTTAGGCTATACTTTAAAATCTTCTGGAACTCCCAAACATCTGACTCCACCCTTCTTCCTGTCAGCGTCCTCCAAGGATCAGTCCTTTGATCTCTGTCCTTCATCCTCTATAACTTTGCCCTAAGAAGACTTATTTCACGATCACCTCTTTGCTGACAATACTCAAATCTTTGCCCCCTTATTCTTCTTCACCCTAACCATTGTGTAATGGATTCCCAATTGGCTCACTGTAATCCAACAATAGATGGCTCTCCACTGGTTCATGATGAACTCTTTGAAACCATCGGTCATTTTTTCCTGGCATCCAATGTCATGCCCACGCTCCCTTCACCTATCTCCTTTCCTCCTAAGCTTCTTGCTCCCTCGCTAAAGCCTCACAACCTTGGGGTCTTCTTTGAAAACTACCTCTGACTATAACAATTCATAACTACCACCACCTCTGTCCCTCGTATTAACATTCTCAACTTTTGAAAATGTGTCCATTTCTTAAACACCACTGTATGAACACTCTAATCTCCACCATCATGCACAGCAAACCCAACTACTGTTCATTTCAACTACTTTGTCTTTCTCTAAGCTCCTTCTTGCATCTAGAATAAGTCCTCAACTTTGCTACCCGCGCTCTCTAACACCGACCCAGATCCGCCCACAGTTTTATCTACTGACACCATGCTGGTTGACTCTCCAGGCACCCTCACTGCCTTTTTAAGTTCCTTTTCTGCTTCCCTACTGACCCTATCACTCCCTCAAGTGCAGCGTAATGTAATTTTTTATATTTGTACAGTACTCCTCTTTAATTTGAAGCACTTGCCCGCCTAAGTTAATGTTTCCTATGTATGTCAATATTATTTTCTTATTCCTACTGCTTTTCAGTTGTAATTAACCATTTACCCAGTTTTGTCAGTTGACGTAACATGAGGTAGTGTTCACTGGCATTCGCTCAACCTTCTCTGGCAACCTCCAGTCTCTGCCTGACAAGACTGATCCTGAAATCAAAACAAGCATACCACCCGAAACTCTTTGCCCAAACCACTGACATTCAACTTGATTCATTCAAATATTTCAATATTTAGGCTTTTCCATTCATTTCTGAATACTTTTACCTAAAAATACCAAAAACACATTTAATATTATAGGTGAAGAGCACTGCCTTCATATGCCATCCAGACCGGTATGGCTAGTTACTGTCATCACGTTCCAGATATAGGGCTTCATCACGTGTTGGGCGGAGCAGTAAAAATGTGGTGGTAACGTTATTACCCCTGCATTAACGCTCTGCCCAATTCCAAGTTCGACCGGAAAGTAGCTTTGAACTGGAGGTAAATCTTGCCACTTTCTGCCCATTTGGGGCGCTATTACTGCGGCGCTATTTGCGCCGGCAGTCATAGCACACATACTGCCCATAGAATCCTCTTAACAAAATGGGGACTTGCAGCCTTACCACAACTCGGGATCCAGGGCTAATAGCGCCAGACCAAGTTATGTTGGTCTGTTATGTTGTATATGCCATTATATGTGTATTAGGTAAACTTTACATTGGCAGCACCATCTGACAATTGAGGATCCGGATAAGGGAACATTTGGCCAGTCTAAGAAACATTGATCCTAAGTCTCCTTTGGCCACACATTGGCAGGAACAGCATCAACTCAGTAATAAGGAGAACATAAGATTTATTGGTCTGATACAAGTGAAGAAGGGGAAACGAGGTGGCAACCTTAGGCTTAAATTAAGGCAACAAGAATGTAAACTAATCTGTTTTTTGAGGAATACTCTTGTTGGCCTTAATCGGGACCATGAGATGCATGTTTTTTATGAATTATGCTTCAAGGTAAAATATGATGGAATTTAAATAGGCGTAAACATGAAGTCCTATATCAGAGATAGTGTTCACATTTTACAATTTTTCAAGACCTTAAAATGGGAATCTGATTATTTGTTGGCTACTTTGGATGTTTCAGCGCTATACACTAGTATAGACCATAACTTAGTGGTTGAAACAATAGATTTTACTTTTCGAAACACATCTGCTCCCTAAATGCAACATACTAACATGCTCAAGAGCTTCTTAAAATTCACATTAAGAACAACGTGTTTATTTTCAATGAACACTATTATGAACATGCTAAGGGAGTTGCTATGGGCGCCAAATTTGCCCCTGCCTTGGCGAACCTGTTTATGGCTCATTTTGAGGAAGTGCATATTTATAATCAAGAACTTTTCAAAAACAATTTACTAGCATGGATGAGATTTATAGATGATGTTTTGATTTTCTGGAAAGGGTCTTTAGAATCGTTTGAAACCTTTGTATCACACACCAATAAGAATCAGTTTGGGATCAGTTTCACTGGTACAGCAAGTTCAAAAAGCATAGATTTTTTTATTTACATATCTTTGTGGATAATGGGCAGATACAAACTAATACATTTCGCAAATCAACTGAGGTAAACTCTGTCCTCTATGCTTAAAGTAGCCATCAGAGATCCACAATTAATAATATACCGGCTGGAGAATTTTATCGAGCAAGGAGAAATTGCAGTCGTGATATTGATTACCTTAAGGAATCTAAGTTGCTCACTGAAAGATTTAAAAAAAGAGGGTATCATTTGCAATGCATAAAGAAAGCAGCTGATAAGTACAAGAGATCCAACCAAACAGAATTACGGTGTGATCGTATCAAAGGGAAAGCAGCTAAAGAACATATTGCTATTATAACACAAGTCTCACAAGATTCCCCAACACTCTATAGAATGGTGTCCAAGCATTGGGATATTTTGAGACTGGATAAGGATCTGCTACCCTTTTTGACAGACAAACCAAAGTTTACTTTTAAAAGGGCGCAAACGATCAACCAGATATTGAATCCTTCATTTATGAATGCTAAGGAAGATAACATCAATGAAACTTGGTTGAGCAAAAGTAATGGTTTCTTTAAATGTGGCAGTTGCAACCACTGTAAATAAGCTCATGCTAATTGCCACTCATTTACTGATGCCAATGGAGTGACCATCAAGATTGAAGGGTTCATAAACTGTAAATCCTGTTATGTTGTATATGCCATTATATGTGTATGTGGTAAACTTTACATTGGCAGCACCATCTGACAATTAGGATCCGGATAAGGGACCATTTGGCCAGTCTAAGAAGCATTGATCCTAAGTCTTCTTTGGCCATACATTGGCAGGAACAGCATCAACTCAGTAATAAGGAGGACATAAGATGCATTGGTCTGATACAAGTGAAGGGGAAACGAGGTGGCAACCTTAGGCTTAAATTAAGGCATCAAGAATGTAAACTAATCTGTTTTTTAAGGAGTACTCTTGTTGGCCTTAATCGGGACAATGAGATGCATGTTTTTTTATGAATTCCGCTTCAAGGTAAAATATGATGGAATTTAAATAGGCATAATAATGAACTTAGACTGATATGTACAATTGTGTCACTTGTGAAGCCATTCTAACTACTTTCAGAATGAGATGTTAATGGTGGGAGAAATAACAAGGAGACACAACAGTTCCCCCAGTAAGGAACCAGTTATGACCACAAATTGAGCGAGTTTATGACATATTGGCTTGAATATGAAGGATCAGTAAAAGCCTCCATGTTATAGAGGATGACAGATTTTAATATGAGTACATTTCCCCATGATACAAGGTAAATCCGGGCTAAGAAATCAAGTTACACCTTATGGTGCCTATTATGCAGCAGAAAGTACCAACATGCACCAAAGTATTTGAATGGATGCACTAATACATATGTTATGGTACAAATCATTTAACAATACTCACCAATATATATAACTATTGATGATAGTTTAAGTAAGAATGTACATCTCCATAATGGAGGAAGAATCTTGGGTCAATACATGAATCCATTCACTATGTTGCAAAAAAATGAGCAAAACAGGAGCTCTATTTTACTTTGTGGTGTAAAGCCCACTTGGAATGACATACTGTCGGAAAGGACGTCGACAGCATGTGATGGCTTTTGTTTATGTTTACATCTGACGTCACGCGCAGTGGCACGCGTGACATCATCACATTTTTCTTACGTTCTTCGTTGCATTTACAAGCCGGCGGAACCCGTGCTTTCCTTTACATGTAACGGGAGGACGACTCATTTCGACATTGCCTAGAGACCAAGTTCAAAGGGATAGAACCCTAGTATAAGGTAACGTAACATATGAATACCGAACATGGCAGGATGACGCATTTATATAATCTATAAAAGTGAGGGGGACTGTGTGCTTCTTTGACCTTAACAGGATAGCAGCATACAACATTTTGGATTATGTTACCCACTAATCAGGGTGCATTACAGAGACATACAACTAAACTGATGGGAGAAATATTCTCCATATCTTTTGATGAGTCGGTTTACATTTAGGAATGATTATTTTGTCCATATTAAGGAGTTTACTAACACTAAGCATATTTTGTTACGGTATGCTGAATATGGGTATCATATTATTTTATAGGTGACTTATGACATTTGAAGTTTGAATTTCATTTTACCAAGACACTGGTTCAATCGACATATCTCCAAGGAATTGTGATAACAGGATACTCCCGACAGGTGGGTTAGAAGCCCGTTCATGATATTATTTGGACTTCCTCAATTTTGAAAGGGACAGAGTGGTGACTATGTTTTTTTTTTTCCTCTTAGGAGTGAATACACAAGTATCTAGAGACTCAGTGGGGTGAGATCATTTGTGATAAATCTACAACACCCATACTCAAGTTGAGAGGATATAGTGAAAGACGTATGGGGTAAGCCCAAATTAACATTTTCTTTGGCATTGCATGCTTTCTTTGACTACATTAATATGGGAGTAGGGACTTATACTAATATCCTTTTGGAACACTGGCATTTTGGATCTATTGGAATGGTTTCACAAGGTGTCTTTTTGATGCAGATGTGTGGACAATGAACACGTAAGTGGTATATTTAACACAGGTTTTTTTTTATTGGAATATGTATGGAAACAATATTATTAAGCACAACTACTACCCCTTCAATAGAGACTCAATATAAGAACGTAGCAACCAGGCAATATTGGCATAATCGCTAACACGAGGCTTCACATTATGTTTTTCCCTCAATTGTTTTCTCTTTCATTTGACTATGGCGTGAAATTACCCCTCTATCCTGACCTGACATGTGACATTATACGGTATGGTTTTTCTCATTTATGATGGTTGTTGTTCTTTTGAATTACAATGGAATGTATATGCATTTATTTGAATATTACTTGCATTTACTTGGTAATCGAATATGGTGCAGCCTTGAAAACGACCATTGGTCGAAACACATGTCCGGTGTTTATACGGTGAGAAAATAAACAGTATTTGCGAATCATCACAGAATTGGATCTTTTGGAGTGACACCAAACTTTGTTTTCACTAATACTGAGTGACATTGGACGTGTTATATTGTCATATAGTAATGATACAGAAGTTTTGTAGTTAGAGCGTGAGATATATCCCCTAACCTTAATTTCTCTGTTAATTAGTTACAAACTTTGTGGGAAGTTTGAGGGTTTGGTTGCCATCAGTTTCAACCAAATATCCAAGAGTGGAAACTAGCGCACACAAATAGAGCGATCCCACAACCCTGAATAGTATATATTTTGTTAACCCCCCTACAAAATTCAATGAGTTTTCTCGTTGAAATAACAACAGAGAAAAACCCAGCGTCCTTTCATCGCATGATGAAAGGACGTTGTACCGTATTAATTGTGCATTGGAGACACATTTAAAAGGTTATTTCCAGGTGGCACTAAAGTAATTGCAGAGATGTCTAGACCGCATAGGCTGCGAAGTCTGGCAGTGTACTGCTTGAACTTAGTTAACACCTCCCGTAGGTTTCACGGGGTGGTGTGCCACTTTCCTTTCGCTTTCCTTAGAGTGGTTGTTAAATGAATATCTGACCATTTGGGACTGTTAGCACATGTGTGACATCTACTGATTAAGTGAACCAGTTATAACCCACTATTAAAATACAGAATTTCACGCAGGTTTGCACCCCAGTTTAGCAGTAAGCAAATGTATGACAATGAAAGTGCGGCTCTCACTCGACATGTAGATTTGCCAAGTCACCTGCCGAACTCCTTACCAGCCCATAGAGGTAGATGGGCTCTTACCTGCTAGAAAGAAGAGAGTGGGAGAAAAAAATAAAAAAGGTGAAGGATGCAAAATAATAAATGTCACTCTCTCTCAAACTCTCCATGTACTATCACTCCCTACATGCGCTGTCACTCTCTCTCCATGCACTGTCACTCTCCACATCTCCATGCACTTTCACTCTCTTGCCTTCTCTCCATGCACGGTCACTCTCTCTCCATGTGCGGTCACTCTCTCAGTGTGCTCTCTCTCTCTCTGTAATCTCACTCTTTCTTTCTGTGTGTGGTCACTCTGTCTGGGCCCTGTCTCACCCTCTCTTGGCTCTGCCTCACCCTCTCTGGGCCCTGTCTCACACTCACTGTGTGCTGTCACTCTCTCTGTGTGCTGCCACTCTCTTTCAGTGCGCTGTCAGTCTCTCTCTCTCTCTCTCTTTTCTGACACACTCTCTCTGTGCGCTTTCTTTCTCTCTCTGTACACAGACCTTCTCCCAATCATGGGCGCTGTCACTCTCTCACCTTGAGCAGCAGCTCTTCACACCCTTCCTCCTCGCAACCTTACCTTCCCTTTCACCCTGGCATCCTTGATGCTATCCCTTCTGGTATCCTCATTTCATCTTCTCCAACTCTCATATTTGCTTGCAGCGCTTACTTTTTCTCTCATCCTCCCTCTCACACCATTATTTTTTCTCTTATCCTCCCACTCGCACCCTTTCATGCTCATATTTCCTCTTGCTCATCATCAATGGCACCCTCCACCAATGGCTTTTGCCCTTTCCCTATTCCTCTTCTCATTCTTTTGCATACCTACATCCATTCTCGCATTCTCCCTTGAAACTTTGCACTCTCCTCCTTGCACCCTGGAGCCTATAAATGCAAAATGCAAGAACAGCACTAAATGCTTAGACAATTGGCGGTGCCAATGCTTGTTTCCCAGGGGACTGAAATTAACAATCAATTGCAGCTTGGCAAACCCTGCTTGGCAGAATAAGTTCCTTATCTTTCCTTTCATATTTGTTGAACATTATTTTATTTCTCTGGGCCATCTGTTTGATGTTTAATTTGGGTTTAGAATTACAGAGCAAAATGCTGATTCTTCGCCACTGACTGGAAATGATTGGCGTGTTTCGAACGTTATGGACATGCGTGGCAGACAGTATAAAGCATCACTGCCCTTGCTGTTTCATGCTTCAAGTCTTACACTAGTAGTTACAATTTGAGTAGTCTAACTGTATCTGTAACAAACGTGTGTGTATCTGCAAACCCTACAGTCTCCTTACCTGCATGTATTAGACACCTGTTGTCTGCACGTTTAACCCTCGCACTTACCCCGTGCTGGCCGCACTACTTGTTGTTTTGATCCTGTGTTTGGCACTTGCCCTCCCCCCCCCTCCACTGACACTTTTCCCCTCCACTCTCCCCCGCACTTGCGTGATCTTAATGTCATTTGGCCTAGTAAGTTCGTTGTCTTTGTCATCCTTCTGTTCCCCTCTTTTGCCTCGTCCCGCCCTGAAACAGGTGTATAGGCGCGTCATAAATGGCATATCATAGCCTTGCTTTTAAATTATTTTTCTAGATATTCCAGGTAAAAACCTGTGAGGTGTTCTTTTGGCTTGTCATACAAAAGTTCTTGTCAGATTGAAGGCAACTAGAAGAAAATCTATTTTTTTTAATTATTTTCGAAAATAAACAATCGCTTTAGAAAATCGCTTGAGACTGCTCCGAGCACTCTTTCTAAAGGGACCTGTGGCGCCCCTGGACACACACAAGTGCGACCGGGCTGGAAGAGGGAAATGGCGGCCCCCAAGGTAAGAGGTGTGTTGTGTGTGTGTATGTGTGTCTGTCTATATTTATGGCAGGGAAGTTAGGGGCGGAGGAGGGGCAGGTCAGTGTCTTTGAGAGTTTGCGTGTGTTCAGTTTAGTGTGAATGTTTTGGACGTGGAAGGGTGAGGGCAGGGAAGCAAAGGGGGCCTCTGAGGTGAATTCCCTGAATTTTAAGTAATCCCAGCAGCATGTGAGAGGGGGGGGGGGAGTGGGCAGGCTGGGGATTTGCTTCCCTGGGTCCTCAGAGGAGGTGAAACCCCCCGCCCCCTGGAAATAGTGATAATTCCGCATTTGATGCCCACACAAAATCTACCCAAATAAATCTGACTTTTTTGTGTGCAGCCTTTAAAATCCAGAATTATCACATGGAACCCTTTGAGCATCTAGTCAAATGCACTCCTATTCCAAATATAACCTAAAATCTCTCCACTCTGGGGGACGCGCCCATCTTTTCATCCCTTGACCTTACATCGGCGTATCACCATATCAAATTTCATCAACATTCGAAATAACTCACAGCTTTCATTTCACCTTAAGGCCTCTTTCAGTTCGTGTGAATGCTGTTTGGACTTGCGTCAGTGGCATCTGCATTTCAGAGAATGATGCATTACATTTTAAGGAGGAACCAGGGGTGATATGCTCCCATGACGAACTGCTGGTGTTTGGTTGTGGATCGGCGAACACATGATCAAAGGTAATGAAGATGCTGGCTTAGCGTGGCCTGACCCTTTTTAGGGATAAAGAAAAATTCAATCAGAAAGAGATTCAGTATTTGGGCAACACAGTGTCTGGTGATGGAACTGAGATGAAAAGAAAATTGGCCAATAATTTGATAAGTGCAGCGAACCACAGAGGAAGGAGGGACTACACTCCTTCCTGGTATGGCCGAATATTATTTGAAATGTATACCCCACTTTGCGGACAAAACTGTTAGCATGAGGTCCCTCCTGAAAGATCGCTCTCCATAACAGTGGAATACGCAATGTGCTATAATATGATTTGATATTATATAAGTCACTTATAACGTCCCTGTACACAAGTGTTTCTAGGCGTGACAAGACAAAGGAAGCAAGACAGAGGGAGGAGAAGACGAATGATCTTACTAGGCCTTGTGTCATTCAGATCTTGCAAGTGCAAAAATGAGAAGTGCAAAGGGAAAGGGGGAGAGTGCAAGGGGAGGGGAAAACAAGGAAGCAATGCTCTGAGTAATTGCAGCCAGGACAGCAGGTTCTGGGTAGTGCAAGAAGAACAAGGGAGTGCAGGGTTACAGTTACAGCTCGGAGGCAGTGCAAGGGTGACTGATCAAGTAAGAGACTGTTACTCAGTGAGACGCTGAGGGTAGCCAAGCAACCAGTCAGTACAGCAGTCCTCAGGGGAGGGAGAGAGAGGAAGCCGAGAAGAGAAATGTTTTGAGCTGCTTCCCGAACTTCAGGTGGTGCAGCTCAAGTTGTAAAGTTTCACAGGGGCAGGGAGGCCAATCCAGAGGGAGGCACCTGCAGAGAATAGAGATCTACCCTCCATTCGCTGCCTGGAGAAGCGTTTAACCCTTAGAGGGTTGGAGGCAGCTGAGCGAAGGGCTCCAGAAGTAAGGTATTTTGGAAGAGAGTGTTGGATGTAGTGAAGAGCCTGCCTCAGAAAGCCTTGTGGACAATGCAAAGGGTCTTGAACTTGATCCTTGCAGCCACCGGGAACCAGTGGAGAGATTTCAGGGCTGGAGAGATACGGTCCCTGGACTTGAGGCCAAGGATTAGTTTTGCAGTCCTGTTCTGGATTAGTTGCAGAGGAAGGCAGATTGACAAGAGGATGTTGCAGTAGTCCATCCTACAGTCAATCAGATAGTGAGCTTCTGGGGGAAAGTGAGAAAGGGAAGAGTCTATTTGACGAGGTGTAGCTGGTAGTGGGACTTCTTGCTGATGTCTGAGATGTGTGGAGAGAAAGAGAGATTGGAGTTGAAGATGCCTCACAGGAAGGCAAAGGAAGAGGGACCAAGGTTGGCAGCCAGAGTGAGAGAGGGAAACCAAGGGCTGGGGTCTCAATGAGAAGGATCTCCGTCTTACTGGCATTAAGGCAGAGATCGTTGGAGGAGTACCAATTCTGAATCGCAGATAGATAGTCAGGAATGAGAGAGGAGAGGAAGGTGAGTGTAGTCTGAAGGAAAAATGAGTGTCACCCACATAAAACTGAAAGTTAGAGGAGAAGGTAGAGATCAGGTGGGCGAAGGGGTTCAAGTAGAGGTTTTAAAATCATGGTGAGAGGATAGTGCCCTGGGGAACACCACAGATAGAGAGAGGTGGCAGAGAGAAAGGGACCAAGTTGAACCTGGGAGGAGCAGTCCAAGAGGAAGGAAGCCAGCCACTCCAGGGCCTGATCCATGATACTCAGGTTCTCACAGAGTCGATTGATAAGGATGGCATGGTTGACCATGCTGAAAGCAGAGGAAAGATCAAGGAGGATGAGAACAGAAGGAATGCTGGAATCAAGGTTAGGAGCAGATCTTCATGAGTGTTTAGGAGAGCAGTTTCCATGCCTCTGGCAGCTTTGAAGTCAGACTGCTGGTCATGGGGAAAACAAACAGATTCAGCGTGGAGAGTAAGCTGCGAGATGGTCAGATTTTCCAAGAGTTTGCCCAGGAAAGGGGTGATGTAGATTGGGCAATAGTTTGCCAGGCAGGTAGGATCGGCAGACGGCTTCTTAAGGAGGGGGTGCACATGGTAGTTCTTAAGGGGAGAGGTGAAAGTTCCAGTGGCGAAAGAGTGATTACAGAAATTGGCCAAGGTTGGAGCGAGGGTGTCAATATGGTCCTTGATGGTTATGGAGGAGCACGGGAGCACCTGTTTGGACAACACATTCATAGATTGGACTTGTCTAGAAACCTTGTCGGTTGTTGTCAGAGAGAAAGAGGAAAAAGGAGGAGGAAAGGGTGAGATGGCCAAAGGGGGACCGAGAGAGGAAGGGGAGAGGAAGAGGAGTTAGAGGACATGATGTCCTGAGTTTTAGCAGAGAAGTGAGAGGCCATAGCCGTACATAGGGCCTGGGAGGGAATAGAAGAGGTATAGACTCCAACAGTATTGGCAAGTTCCTTGCATATTTTAAAGAGTTTGGCCGTGTTGTTCGAGGCTGACGAGATGTAGGCTTGAATGTGTGCTCTCTTCTTGGACAGGACAGAGAGTTTGTATAGCCTTTGGAGCAGTCGGCAGGCCAGTTTGTCAGAGGATGTGCTTGAAGCCCTCCACTTCCTCTCAGCCACCCTGCACTTGCATTTCAGGATGGCGAGGGCAGCATCATACCAAGAGTTGCACTTGGAGGTAGGTTTCAGGAAGATTCTCATGGTAGGGGCAAAGATGTCCAAGGTGTTGGAAATAGAAAGATGCAGGTTTGAAAGGGCTGTGTCAGGGTGTGAGTCTTCAGCAGGAGTAGGAGGAGCAGAGAAAGTAGAGGCAAAGGCATCCACTGACACGTGCCTCATGTGCCGAATGACTGAGAAGGTAGGTGACAGTGCTGGTGAGGGCTTTGTCTGAGGGATAGAGAGTTTCAGATGAGAGTGAAGTAGAACGTGGTCTGTCCAAGGGACAGGAGTGGTGAAAGGGTTAGAGAGGGGGATGTCTGAGGTGATGAGAAAATCCAAAGTATGTCCAGCAGGGTTGGTCGGGCCAGAGGGCAGAATGGAAAGAGAGAGAGTGTTGCATAGGTTGTGGAAAAGCCCAGACGAGGGATTAGAAGCATCCAGGTGGATGTTGAGATCTCTGAGGAGAAGTTGAGAAGTAGAGGAAAGGAAACAAGAGGAGAAGTCGGCCCATTCAGAGAGGAAGAGGGCTTCCTGGCCATGTGGCCTGTAGATGGTGGCCACAGTTAGAAAGAGGACAGGAGAGATATAGAGCCTGCAGACTAGGTATTCAAAGGAGGAGTAGGCCTGCATAGGGATGAAAGTGGCCGGGTCCAACTCCACCTCCAGGACAGGGCTACTCCACCTACAGGACAGTTGGTTTTGAGTTTGGAGAGGATCTTGTAGCCCACAGGGAGGACAGTGTCAAAACATGTGACAGAACTGGCCGTAAACCATGTCTCAGTGAGAGCAAGGACATCTAGGTTGAATTCTTCGAGGAGGTGACAGATGTCAGAGGAGGTTTTGACAGCAGAACAAGAGTTGAGAGTAGCGACATGGAGCAGGTTGCCACATTTGAAATACTTCCGTGGAGGGGTACAGGCTTGAAGTACACCCTGCAGAGGTGGTAGAGTGGCTCAAAGATGGGCAGAGGAGGAAGATGAGGGCGCCAGAGAGCTGGCGGAAGGAGTAGCAGGAGAAGGGAGGACGTGGATAAGACGCAAGAAACGACTATCAAAACGAGGAGATTGGAATGAGGGCCTGAACCAAGATGTTGCAGCTCAGATAGACATTAATGATGGTCTTGGAGGAGTGCAAGGGGGCCAAGAGGACCTCCCATCTAGTGACACCATTAATGGGAGAGGAGGAGAAAGGAGAGAACACAGAGACCATATGATGGGTCCATAGGTCTGGAGAGGGGACAACAAAGAGTATGGCAATGAGTCTCTTTCTGGAGGAAGCACTTGTGTAGGGATCAGCGATAGGGAGGCCTGGGCTGGAGATCAAGATGTCCCTCTTGAACTTCTTCCTTCCAGACTTAAAGAGAGGGATAGGGTAACAGATAGCGTAGCAGTTAGAGAAGATGGGAGAGACAGAGAGCACCATAGGGGGTGCGAAGGAGGTAGGTATAAGAGAAGGGGGTGAGAGAAGAGAGAGAGACGCACAGCCCTGTGGCACACAACTCAGAATACGCCTGAGGAGGTGGGGGAAGGGGGCTGGGTGAACAACAAAGGAAGACACAGAAGGGAAATAAGTAACTCACAACATTGAATGGCATGCCTTCCAGGGGCTTGGGGGATCTAGGTGGGAGCCAAGAGAGAACCACCAACCTGGCCACAGTTACCAGAATACAACACACCCAGATTCGACTTTCCCAGTATGGGGAAAAAAGGCTAAGTTTTTGAGAACAGCACAATATAACACACCCAGATTCGACTTACATGATTAGTCGCAGCAGGTCAGCAGCTGCAGGCTACATGCTACCAAAGTGAACACCGGCAGACACCACTGGAGCTGTACTTAACCTCTAGTCCTTGGCAGAGAGGGCTGCCACGCCAGGGGATGCTTTGGGTGGCCAATTTAAAGTGCCCGCCAACCAATGGGAGCGTGGTGGGAGGGAGGGGGGAAGGCCAACAAACAAGGAAGAAACTGGGACAAAGGGAGGTGGGAGTACGCACACATGCACTGCGGCACAAGAATACAACTTTTACAAAGGCATAAGCTACTGTGCTACGGAGCACCTGTCCTCACCCCAGCACAGGAGAAGTTGGCGTTCCCCGATGATGGTGGGGATAGCCTGTGGGGACAGAAACATGTTGAGGGAGAAAGCACATGTTGGCGCATGCTTACCTGTTGTATGTGCAGGGGTTCGGGCCCTGGGTCCTCCTGGTCCGAACAGGCCGAAACAGGAATTGCCCTTTTCTTCGTCTGCCCTTCGTTTCAGACGCCCTTGGTATAAGAGTTAAGAGCAGGAACGAGGAGGCAGGGCTAAGAAGGTGGTTGGTGTTTGGGCCAGGTGTCCTAGATCCAATTGCACCTGCTCACTAACTGCAAAGGAAAAGAGGCTGGAGGGCTGCTCAAGTAGGGAAAAAGAGCAGTAAACCAGGAAGGCACCAACAGTTTAAAGTGATTGACAGGTGGGCAGATCTTAGGCCAGGTGACATCGATCCACTTATACCTGCTCACCAACTGCAAAGGAAAAGAGGCTGGAGGGCTGCTTAAGTAGGGAAAACCAGTGGAAATTAATTCAATGCCATAAATATGGCTTTGCAGACAATGGCATCCTTATAGAACTTCAAAATTGATAGAAAGTGAATAGCTTATAGAGATGCCAGAAATAGTGGGTTAGAAGCTGTATTTATACAAGTCGAAAGCGGCAAAGAATATATCATAGCTTCTGCATATCACCTTCTTAAGTGTTCAGAAATCAACTATTCCACCATTGAAAAGGAGTTGTTGGCCATCAAATGGTAAATAGAGAAGTTCAGGACATTTCTGTGGGGCACACGCTTTATAATATGAAATGATCACAAACCGTTAGGAGAAAATCTACAACAGAAAGGACTAGGTGATGTATCATCAAGGATAAGGAGATGGATGATAGCACTTCAGGAGTACTGATTCGATGTGGAATACGTCCACGGAAAAATAAATGTTCCTGATTAGTGTTTATCTCATATGGTCATGTGTGAGGAGGATGAAGATGAGGAGAATGAGGAAGAGTGTGTTCTGAGTTTGGTACAAAAGATGGTGTCTAAGGAGGAATGGGTCAACAATGTGAGCGAGGATATTGTTCTGACAAAAGTGAAAAGCGAATTGGAAGAAAGTGGGTTCTTTATGAAACAGAGATTAATGGGAACTAATTTGGAAGGGTTGTAGATTGTGGGAAATGCCTTGCAGGTAGCTGGAGAACATATAATGAAAGGTGACAGAAAAATACCTCCATATGGTGTGAGAAAATGAATTGTACAGAAAGCTCATGAGGGTCATCAGGGCATTACTAAGATGAAACAAGCTGGCGTGCTGAATTCTGGTGGCCTAAGTGTGAGCTTGTGGTCGAGAGAGTGATAAGGCATTGTGTCTCATGTGTGCTAAGTGAGAACACTCTTATGCCTAGAGAGAGCCCCATGACACTGATGCATGTGCCACAGATGCCCTTGGAGAAAGTGGGCATGGATATTGTGGGACCCATTCAAAGCAAGGGTGTTCATAAGTACTGCATCTAAATAGGTGGAAGTACATATTACACATGGCATCACAATGAGATGGAGCATGTATTCCATCATGAAGGATATCCTTGGGAACTGCAGACTGACAATGGTGTACAATTCAAATCAAATCAAATGTGTGATTATTTATTGGGAAATGGTGTAGAGCATTCATGCACTGCTGTTTACCACCCCCAGGTGGATGGTGTTGCAGAAAGCTTTACCAAGGTGATAAAAGATTGCATAAGATGGCCAGGGGCAATGGAGAGGATTGGGCAAAAGATGCATTGAGTAGGGTTGTAGCTCATCATTTCACCCCCATGTGACTACTGGGATGTCACCCTTTGAACTCAGCATGGGGAGTAAACCCAACAGCAAATTGTGTCCACCATGGTTGAAAAGGGAGAGATACATGTGGGAGAACATACAACAGGTGGTGAAGTTATGTGTTATGGAGAGGCAGATGGTTAACAAGCTATGTTAAGATGAGAGGATTTCAGCAAAAGAGAGAAGTATGCAAGAAGGTGATTCCGTAAGGGTCAAACTGCCTGCTCCTTTAAGACAAGGGCCCATGCGGTGGTCTCAACCATGTAAGGTAAAGAGTCTTCCAAAGGTCTGTGATGACAGAGGATGGAAGGACTTGGAACATGAATAGAATTCTGAAAGTAAGTGGTGATGAAGGTGACCTTGAGTCGGTCAAGGAGAAAAGTGAGTGAGCAAGATGCTCACAGAGAAAACATTTTGGTTTGCCAATTGGTCAGGTCTGGGAGGCAACCAGAGAAATTCAGAGATGTTGTTTTGGTTGATGAATGGGAGGTGTGTTGTGTGCTAGCAGCTAATGTGACCGTTGACGAATGGAACAGTGGGATGGCATGGAATGTGTGAAGAACCGAGAATGGAGATGGTTGAGTGAGCTGAGGGATCAGAGAGGGAGCCCCATCGCTAACTGCTGGTGGGTTTAAGGAGAACATTTGTCACATTATACTGTTTTGAAACTCGATCAAATAATTGTTTTGTTTCTTAAATTCTCTTACTCAAGCGTACATTCGTAAATAATGAATATTGAAGAACAATGTTTCTCTAATCCAGTTATATAAAAAAAAAGATGACATACATCACTATATCTATGACCCCAAGTGTTAATTATGATCATTGAGATAAGCAATGTAGGCACCTGCTCTTGAGTTTGAATTGTGAACTGAGTTTTCTATGAATAAGCGGTGAGCAACCGCCCGGGTTGGTCCTTGGTGTTTAAGGTGAAAGGAGATATAAATGAATGTACATGTTTCCTACATTTGGCTTTGGCGTGATCGCTGCACGTTCAAAAGTGGTGGCTCGTGAACGTTTTGATTGGAAGGGAGTAGATATTTATTATGAATATATGAGAGCAAATGAGCATAGCAAAAGATCACCAACTAATACAGGGCTGTTCAGGGTGGATCTTTCCTCCACGAAATGTTTTCAAGTCATGGGTTCAAACAGTGAAATTTCTATCACACTTTTTGGGGAAAAAGTTATACAATTTATAATCGGTTTCATAGCATAACACATGCAAAAATCTAATAAATGATAGCTCAACAACAGTACACAGAACCATTTTCCAACACGATTTATGATCACTTTGCCAACAATATATAACAGTATTCCCTCTTAAGAACGTACTCATGGTGGTTTTGCCCATAATGCCACTAATGCCAATGTAAGAAGACCTGTTCCTACTGGCTGTGCCAATATATGCCATGTTTTGATGTCTAGCTCCAGACTTACACGCATATATTCTCCAGAGGAACCAACCCAGAAGACTCTGCAGGTAGAAGGCAGGAAGCAAGAGGGGGAGTCACTCAAACACCTCTCCCTGATTCCTGGTTCTTGTGATGCTCGGAGCCCAAGGAACTCACCATCCCTGACAGACCTTAAGCACAGGGATGCATCTGAGTGCCCTTCTGCACTCTTCTGGGTCTATACGCTCCAAGCCAAGTAGACCAATGAGCCATTGAAGTTTGGGGAAGCAAAACACGGGCATGGGAATCTGGTGTATGCCAGGCCACTAAAAACATGCTTTCACGCACAACAGGGCCAGCTCATAAGTGCTTCATTAGTTGCTCACTGCAACTGAGAGAGCACTCAGATTTTACACTGGGTCGGTTTTGACTCCTCCCCTGTCGTCCATTATAGAGGAGCTGCCCCTGAGAATACCCACAATATACATCTGTCAGCTGCTCACATATGTCAGGGTGCTTCTAATATTATGCTGCTCAATGCGCAAGTCTGATAAGAAGTGTTGTGGCACTTCATAGCCCATCAACCTTTGTGTATCAGAAAATTAAATATAATCTGTAGCAGGTTCGGGGCACCAACAATTACATTCTAGAAACTTAATCTGAATATATAGCAAATAGACCTCATCAGTATTTTGAACCAGAAAATAAAGCACCATCTGTAAAAGTTCAGAGCCCTCGTAATGCACGCTCACAACCCCACATCCACTCCCCCACAAACATCACACTCCTACAGCCCCTCCACAAGAACATGCTAGACCCCCAACCTACACAGCTCCAACCACACTTCCTGAACACACACAGACACCATCTTACCCAACTGCTACACTTGGGCAGTCGGTCTCCCGTCCACCTCCTCATCCCTTGCATGCAGCCGCAATCACTGCTATGTAAATGGAGGCCTGCATGGGGGTAGCGGTCAATGGCAGTCCTGCGACCATGGTTACATATTGAGGAGGCTCTCAGTGCGAAGCCAGGCATTTCTTTAAACAAAACATGGGCTGAAATGACTCAGACTCCCGTCCGACCCCTATTTCAAATGAGGGTCATCATATAGCCCCTCAAATGAGGGCCACTTGAGGGGTATGGTGGCTGTCATCTTGCCCAAGTGTTCACTGTTCACCGTATGTTGTTCTTTCCTTTGAGCTTTATGTGCCCCTTCTGTATTACCATCTGGGCCACCCGCGCGTTCCTATGTGGTCCTGCTATGTCCACTTTACGCCCGCCAGAATGCCTTGCAACGTGCTCCATTACTTTTGTCAGATGTTTGGCTACTCATTTTTTGTCTTTGTATTCTGGAACTTGTAGTACTGCAAGTGTAATGAAATCATCGCGCTCTGAAACACTTGTCCCGCTCTGAAACACTCGTGTACTAGCGCGGTATAAATAAAATATCATTTCATTTCATTACAAGTCCCACAATGCAAAGACAATTAAAGGACTTGAGTAGCATTTCCTGAATGACATTGATAAGGTTGGAATACGTGCTATAGTTGCCACTTGACCATGTCCTATCGCACTATGCTCTTCATAGCACTGGTGCAGATACTGGCGACTGGCAAGGCTTTTGGTTGGACCTCTGCCAATGCTCCTTTAACAATGATGCCCCTGACTCCTATCTCCCAGTCAGAAGCCTCATGTAGATGTCACCAGTGGTGACAACTGCTACACTTGGGCAGTCGGTTGGCAACCCTGGCAAATACCTTGACATTAGCTAATCTAATTAAGTGTACATGGCTTTGCGAGGCTTCAGACATCCCGTTCCATTGTGTTGTGTTGCAACATGGCACACTATACACATTCTGAAGATGGGCTGCATGAAGTCGCGCGCAGCACCCAGCTCCCATTATGTTATGAAGTTCGGGCCAGTAGAATTAAGAAATACAAGTTGCCCGTGCTGTTTTAGATTTGTTTACTGAGCATCCATAAACTCTTTAACTTCATCTCTTACAATACCAAAAGAAGCTGAAATGAAGAACAGGAAAGAAAAGAAACGGAATGGCACAGCAAGTAGCCATGTTCCTCTCCAACCTAGATATGCCTCCTACAACACACCAGCAACGGCTGCAAAGTGTCGCAGTGTACATTGAAGCGTCCGGTCTACAAGAGTCTAGTGAAGCAAGAATTGGCAATGGCAATCCCAATAGTTTGGGCTTTTGAGTAGCAATGGGAAAGGCACTTTCCAGGCACTGCTATAGTGGTATTAACTACCCATTGTTGGCAGCAGGTGCAAAATGGCGCGAGTGCCTGAGCATCTAATAGCAGTGCCTGTCAAAAGCTTAAAACGCATGCAAACGTAAAAGCTTGCTTTAAAAAGGGCCTTGTGTGGCTTTGCCAATGCTTGTTTTTAACAAGACTTCAGTGAAGCACATGCAGAGTGTTTATAGATCGAGTTGCTGAGGGCAGGTTTGGTAAGACCTGTTTATTACAACACTAGTGGGTTTACAAATCCAATTAAGTGATAAACTCCCAAAATACCGCTTTGAAAAAACATTGGCAGGCACTTCAAGTGAAAGGTGTGATGGTAAGGCTTGATTAAAGCGAGCTCAAAGAGTTTGCATGAGGAGGTGTTTTGCGTGGGCTGAGGCAGCGATGGGTGGAACTGGCCATAGGGATTAAATTGGCCATGGGCCGGCAATGAGTGGGCACACAACCAACCAAACAACACCTACAGACACTATGGGCCTCATTAGGACCCAGGCGGATTTCGCGGTGCTAAATGCACCGCGAAGCACGGCGGAAAGCCGTCGATAGCGCCATGGGGGTTGGCGGATTTACCGCCCCATTCCGACCTCGGCGGAGCGGTAAATCCCCAATCCCCATTCTGCCCTTCCCCATTCCCATTCTTGCCCCATAGGGTATAATGGGAGTGGGGAAGGAGTTAATTACGCCACCGTAAAATACGGTGGCGTAATTAACAACGAGGTCCCGTAGCGCCATGGTTTTCTCCGCCTGGTAAAACCAGGCGGAGAAAACCTCCATGGCGCTAAGGGAACTCGTAGTACGGCGGACGGGTCCGCCGCGATTAGCGCTGGCGGAAACCCACTCCGCCTGGGTCCTAATGAGGCCCAATGTCCCTATCTGTACTCCAATTAAATAGTTTTGGCTCATAGGTGTCACAAGAGAATATTAAAAGCCCAAACTAAAAAAACAGATTCACAAGTCCCAGAACTCAAGTGCTGGTGTCTGAAACGGCAGCCCAGCCATTCCCGATCCAGTCTGCAGCATGGTAAGACTAAGCATACTGGCAATTATAAAATGGAGAGCTAAGAAGTTACTTTGGACTGAAAGGGCATGACCTTTTAACAGAACTGTGCAGATTGCACATGTGGGAGTGGGACTCAGTTTGAAAAGAGATCTCAAGTTGCTTCTTGTGAGGTGTGAGATGTTTAGCTAGTCTTGGTGTTTTAGCTCATATCACTTTGTAGGCTGCCACCAGTGGTTTTCTTTTACCCGTGTGAAACACGGGACTACTGGTCCCAGAATGCACAGTGGTGTATCTAAAAATCCCAGACTAGCTGAATTGCATAAACCTGAAAACGTACGGCTACAATACTGAATACATTTGATCCTGGCCTTGCATTTAGCAAATCATTGAGTTCTGCCCTTTGGCCTTTTGGGTCGTTGTTGCACCGATAAAACGAAAACTACCAGAATGCTCTTGTTTTGTACTACGCAATATTAACCTGAATCCTTGGGGCTTGAAGCTTGCTGTCCTGATGGTCCCCTTAATATGGAAGCATTCAGGCCGCCAAGAGTGAAGTGTCGTGACACACTGTGAGACTCACTTTGCAATGAGTGGGATTCGCTGAAGAGTGAGTTTCCAGTCAGATCACCTTGGGAGATGCTGTTCCTTTAAGAGTCAAAGCACCTGTGGGTGGGAAGAAACGCCTTAAGGTTTCCTAGGGTCATCCAAACGTGGACCCCTTGCTCCCTGTGCACAGAGAGGCACAGCTCCACCTCACTGATGAGGCCCAACAAGGCTGAAACACGTGTATGAGGTTGCTGTTGGTACTCTTGTTCAGAAGGGCATTGCCATACCATTTTGATGCCGGACTGCCCATGTGGCCGGGACAAAGAGTGATATACAAATGGATATTTCCCATCTGAGAAAGGTACAGTGAGCTAAAGTGTGGCTGCAGACTCTTGAGTGGGTACCTTCCCAGAGATCAGCTAAATGGGCCGTATTCGTTCTCGCAGAGGGGCGCCTATGGACTATTTTTTTGATGTTATTCTATTAGACGGGTTCTATCAGGGGTGGTAACACTATGGATGATGAATGCTCTAGATTTGCTGTATATGGCCTCACAGTTTGATGAAACCTTTCCTTCGGAGCTCAAGTGGCACGGGCTTAAGTAATGTGAACCAGCAGGTGTCTATAAACTCTTATCCGGCTCCTTTCATGCCAGATTTGTCCAGAGTGGCCCACAATCCTGTTGAAGAACAGAGTGCCTAACCCAAGATCCTGAGTCCAGTAGTTTGTCGGCTGCTATGTTCTCGATTTTGGAATCATTAGGTACACAGTAGACATACAAATGTGATGCCAACACAGTAAAGTTGGAAGCCTTGATCTGTAACTTTGATAAGCTTGCACACTCACTAAATGAGCTGTTGAAGGCTGCATATCCATTGGCGAGAGGGATGGACACCATCAGTCGACGCTCAGGAGCGGTGGTGTGTTTCAAGCTGGCACACTAGATTGGAAGTTTCAGCGTCCAGCATTCTTGATTCAACTTCCTGGTATCAACGGAAAAGAAAGAATTATGAGACAGGCAGTTATGTACGAACATTTGGCAGATAAAAAGAGGAATATTTATAAGGTGTTAAAGGAAAAAAGGCCACTGAGTCGGGGGCGGAGTCTTCCCATAACCTGTCTTTCAGAGTGTGGGCAAGCAACTCTAAGGAAGCCTAAAAGCTCAAACAAGGCCCCACATCTTTAGAACTGTGCAAAAGCAACTCTTCTGGGAGTTGAGGGAGTTGAGGAAATGGCCACGGGGGAGCTCCTGGTCAACGTAAAGTGCACGGACCATCTAAGGTCCAGAAAAAGTGTCCATTGGTTAAGCCTCAAAACATTCTGGAAAAAGGCTCTAGGCCACGGAATTCTCATACGCACAATGGTCATCTGCCCAATGTAGAGGACCTAGTTTGCAATCTCGAAGGCCTCTTTTCTTCTATTCCAGTAGCAGAGAGAGGTGAACCAAACTGTCTCCGGTAGCTGCACAGGTGGAGCAGCCTGCCTGGCCTAATACCATCAAGGCTTTGCTGGTGCAAAGCTTTGTTTTGAAAGGGCAGCAGCTTTCTTCAACAGCAGTGACATAAGGACAGTGGACATGTGTGAGAACACAAACTTAACCGCTTCACTTGTGTATTTGTTTACTGAAGATACTCTTTTCTATAGATTTGAACACTGTGCAGCAATTTTTTTTTTCTTTTTATTTCATTTAGTTTATTCATAAATTTTTGAAAAGAAAAGAAAAGAAAAAGAAAAAAAATCCCCTCCCCATCATGCGGGATGTCAGAGAAAGCCCGAGATGTCAGATTATTGCCGAATGTCACTGTACTTTGACCACTACTCAAGACAGATTAGCAACCTCTTTAGGACTTTTCAGATCTCATTTTCCTGGACAAAGTTCAGTTAGGAGGATTTAATTTATCGTACCGAGATTTTCCAAGATACCTCTTTTTCCTATCCTATGTTGTCATAGCAGCTTCCCTGATACACCGACATTTTGTATTGTCTATCCAACTTTCAGCAATGTTTCCAGATTTTGCATAAAGTTTGTTAGCCCAAAGATATCTTTTTCCCTTGGGTTGTAGAATATTCGCCATAGCTCCTCACCACATAAAGTGGCGTACTGTTGTACCAGGCTTCCTAGGTGCAAGGATCTCAGATCTTTCAGGCTTTCACAACACAATGTGAGATGTTTAAGAGTCTCATGCTGTTTATCAAAGAAGCGACAGCTAAGTATTTCTGTCGTTTTTCGTGCTCTTATCGCTTGACTCACTCTTGTGTTAAATAAGTTTAAACGAAATTTCATATAGATCGCTCGGTGTCTTGCAATGGGTGTCTTAATCATATATTGCAGCATTTTCTTGCGATCTTTAACTTTAATGGGTGCATCCTCCATGAGCTTGTGACGATTTCGATCATCCACTGTCCGACACCAATCCTGTTCCCATAATTTTTCCTTAACATGGGATGGATTGTTTTGCAATGTTGCTTGGTCAGTGCCGAGTTGTGTTAGCTGATTTTTACAACCAGTTGCCCATCTACACAGTAGGGTTTCAGGGTTACCCTTAAGCGCATCTTGTAGGATCTTAAACTGAGGAGTGCAGTCTTCCGTGATTATTTTCCGATAGATACATAGCATGTTCCATAACACTCGGGCCTGCATGGAGATAAGATTTAGTTCATATCTAACACATGCACTCGAGATTCCTTTTTGTATATAAAGGACTCCCCTCCAGTACTGATTTTCCAATTCTGGCCACAGAGTTGCAGACATTCCTAAAGCATTTTCCGCACCATAGATCAGCGTTGGTATGACTTTTTGGTTGTAATGAGTTAACACTGGTAGAAAGGAAAATTTTCCAAACTTTTTGTTTATGATTACACATTGACATGCTTATTGTCTGCATTTTTGTTTAACATTCTCAGTCCAAGGTGCGTCGTTTATATTACTACTGATCCATACTCCTAAATACTTTGCTTTTCTCACGGATCTCAAGATGTGGTTACTCAATCTCCATTTCGGTAAACTTTTTGAGTTCTGTTTGTTATTTTTAGTGAGATCTTGGAAAATTATTATTTCAGACTTTGCAGAATTGATTTTCAGTTTATTTTCTTTCACATATCCCTCTAGCGCAGCTAACTTCCGTGATAAGCCAATTGGGGTTTTATCTAATATTGCAATATCGTCTGCATATAACAGCCAATTTACGGTCAGCCCATTGATTTTCGGTGGAAACGATTTTACAGCTTCTAAACTATCTCCGATATCAGACAGAAATAGGCCAAACAGCGTTGCTGCCAATGGGCAGCCTTGTTTCACGCCTTGATTTGTTTTTATTGGCTGACTCAGTGTTACACCGGAATCCAACCTTACTTTAATCTCTGTATCAGTATGGAATTATTTTATAGGTTGAAGTAGGTTTCCCGGGCAATTCCATTTCTTCAGCTTATTCCAGAGTATCTCTCGGTCAATGGTATCAAAAGCGCAGGACAGATCAATAAACGCCACATATATCTTACCATTTTGGCGGATTGCTTCCATCTTCATGAAATTCAGGATTATTAGGTTCAGCCCGCAGCCAACTCCTTTTACAAATCCTGTTTGACGAGGATCATATCTTTTGGAGTCTTTGATCCATTTAAGTAGTTGATTTGGAGCTGGGACGCAAAGATTTTACCAACCGCATCGAGCAGGGCTATGGGTCTGTAATTCTTAGGGTCTGTTCGATCTCCCTTTTTGAAGATCGGTACCACAATAGCACTCTGCCAAGAAGTTGGTATCTTTCGCGTCTGTAAAATTGATGAAAATAAAGTGTAACAAAATTCTGCCCATAGATCAGGATATTGTTTAAGATGTTGATTAGTTAAGCCATCTGGTCCAGGCGCTCTTGATGTACTTAATTTAATGATGTTCCTATATATGTCTTCTTTCTTTATTTCAATTGACCATTCCTGCTCTTGAGCTGATGATATTATTGCCTTTATGAAATTGTTGTAAAATGCCCCTGCATAATGACTTACCCATGCTTCTTCTGGGATCATGGATTTTATAATTGCACATTGGGGAGTTGAGATGTTATTCAAGTAGTTCCAAAAGTCACTTGTATTTCTATTTGCAAGCACTTTCATCATGTGTTCGGCGTCTCTTTGGTACATTATATGTTTGTGACTAATGAACCAGTTCTTATAAGTTTGTTTCAGTTGCTTTGCCTTATCTTGATTGCTAGATGACACTTTATTTTTAAGCAATCTTAGTGATTTATTCAGATTTCTTTTCCTTCGATTAAGCTCTGCATCCCATACATGGACCTGTGTAAAGTCCACTTTGGTTTTGCCAGATCTCTTTTCTCTATAGGTCTCTAATAGAGTCGTATATTCAATTTGTTCCTTCTCAGATTTTTCCCCCAATGATTTAAACAGTGAGGTCACTTTGTTCGCATTGAGTCTTAATCGATTGCGACCCGGTCCAACTTCCAGCACATTTTTTTCCATGACAGTTTCACATCCAGTGATCACTGAACTCCATTTCAGTGATTTTTAAGCGCATGTCTTCACTTCTCAAACTTTCATCGACAAACATATAGTCAATTATCGATCTGGAGATGCCCCTTCGCCATATTGGATGAGCGGGAATGTTCCTCTAGTTTGACCATTCAGCATAAGGAGGTTCCATGCTTTCATTTCCAGCAACCAGCGCCTTGCTGCATATGTACCCTTAGTGTCTTTCTCATCATGGTCAATTTGGTTTTTGGTGCTCATGCAGTTTATGTTGAGATCGCCACATATTAAGATGTGGACTTCTTTTTCATTCCTTTTGATGGTACAGATGAGTTATGAGATGGTTTTTAGGAATCCATCAAGTTGTATTGCTGCATGTTGCCAATAAACATTTATCAGTATAAGTAAATTTTCTTTGTTCGTTGAGATCGCAGGAAGTTTAACTTTACACACTTGTAGATACGCTGACACATTATTTACAGATAAAATACGAACACCACTTTCAGTTTTTGTAAAAATAGCCATTCCTGACATGGGGCTTCCTTTATTTCCTTTGATGGCCGTATTAAAGGCAATCTCAAAGCCATCTGCAACAGGGGGGTGCATTAACCATGTCTCTTGGAGACACAGTAAGTCTATGTCTTTCAGTTCATTTGGGATATCTTCAAAAAATGCATATGCCCTTGTGTATTCCATGAGGCTATGCATATGTTGCCAGGCTCAAAGAACTTTTGGCATTAGCTGTTTTTTGGATTGTTGATGGTTTTTGCAACCCAGGACCAATCAAGATCCTCATTTCGTATGTTAAGTTTCCTCCCGGTTTTGGAGTCGGAGGGCCCCATCGTTGTTGCAGTCAGTTCCTGTGTTGTCATCAAGATTTCATCATCAAGTAGACTCTTTGAGGCGACAGATTTACTCTCTACACTGCGGTCTTCTACTCGTGGTACAGGAGTGTTACCTGTTGCAGCTTTGAGTCTTGGGGACAATCGTTTGTCCATCAGTTGTTCCGACTCCTTTGGGTTCTGAGTCTCAGTTATGTCAAACCCCAAGGAGTTCAGTATGGCGCCCGTGTTCATTATTGAATCACAAATAATCTTAGACGCTATGTGTAATATCACACAATCGTTGTTTTTTTCGTCTTCAAATTCCACAATTTGGATATCCTCAGAAACAGCAGTTCTTAATTGCGGAATGTGATGTAATAGTCTCATCACGTTTTTCCTGTTTAAAAGAAGACCATCTTTTTCTCTCACTATTCGCTCCAAACGCAGCAAGTATTTCCCCATTTTCTTGTTACTTCGAACTTGTTTGCCATATTCCTTTCCACCAGCGACATATGCTCTCGCATTAATCTGTGTATTCGCAGACGCGGCTTGGCTGATGTCATGGTTGCTCTTTTTGTGCAGTGATAAATCTTTCAACAATCGTTGAGTGAAAAGTGCATCGTGTTTCAGGAGTCCCGTTCTAGACTCAATTTCGGTGTTCAAATGGGTTTTAGTTAATCCCACATCCATTAGAGCCATTTTAGCCTCCAGGGCTGCAAATTGTTGTTCAGATTTTAATAGATCCGTGTTATGAGATATGAACGGTGTATCGGACTGTTCTCGCTTCTTGGAGGCCATGATTAATGCTCTTTTAGCCTCTAACGTGATGCATTCAGTGAGTTTGTCTTCAGCTCAGGTTAGCTTTTTTCCATCTTGTTTCCGCACATCCATTGTGACACATCTTGGCTGATTTACTGATTTCTCCACTGCTATATAGCAGGATTTGGTGGTTGAAGCTACACGAGATGTCAGCTGATCAGAGGGGTTATCTTTTATAGATGAGAATTTCTCTTGACTTTTTGCCAGACTGGTATCAATATTTATAGAGAATCCTGGGGGTGCACAATTTTTGTTCAATATAGCTGCGGGCACTTCATTCCACTCATCTGGGTCATCCTCGCAGTCTTCATACATTGAGAGATCCAGGAGATCCTCTATGGAGCTCTTGGTTCCAATTAGTTGAACTTCAGTTTGATCCCCTGTGGTTCTCGAAGTTCCAATTGGTTGCACTTTTCTTACTTCATTGCTGCTCAGTTGATCAGCTAACAAAGAACTCTTCACATTGCCAGGGATGGTTTTTGATGGCGCGCCAGATGCTTTCTTGGCAGTTGTTGTAGTACAGAAGCCTTTTATGTTTCTTAAGAATGAACGCACACTAGATCTTGTTTGGTTTTTTCTTTTCTTCATATTTTTCGATTTTTTCCCCATTGTAGATTCTCCTACTTTATTAATTGGATCAGAGTCCAATTTTTTTGACTTGAAAATAGAGAACATTTCTTTTGTAGTGACTACCGACTTATTCTTCAATGCAATTTCTGTAGTAAGCTCTTCATTCTCATTTATGGTGTTCACGGGACCTTGGTTCAGGGAGTCCATACTAGGGACGTCTTGTATAGCAGATATACCACTGGCGACGCCAGCACATACCGATTGCTCAGATGTGGGACAGATATCATAATAACCATGGTGCTCATCATGCAGTTGAGATAAGTTCATTGCCTTATTACTTTCCAGAGTTCGAGGGATACAGACTGTTGCTGTGATTTTCACACTTGCCTGTTCTTGGCCACTATGGCTTGTAGCTTTTGCTTTCAGGAGATTAGCTTCGTTTAGTCGTTTTAGTTTACATTTTATCGACACATTTTTCTCGCATTCCTCATCGCTCCTTGTCTCTTTCAGATTTATGTGTACGACTTTATCTATATCTAGAACTACAGAGCAAGTGGACAAATTAGATGAATTAGCAGCTGAGATCACTTCCCCACTAGCATCACAGGAGTCTATGTTCTCTTTAGGAGCTGCCCACATATGTGGTGCATGCGACTTCTGTTGTTTTAGTAGTCCAATCGCTTCTCGTGCTACTTCTACAAATAATCGTTTGTCGGTCACACTGTTCTTAGTGTGCTCCATTATTATCTTCACATTTGCTTCGGTTCTTAAATGTTCATCTGATTTCACTTGTTTCATTAGGTTTAGTTCTTGTTCCACATTAATCATTTTCGAATTTAGCATAGCTAAAAGAGTGGTTTGGTCCTTAACGTTCTCATTCAATTGTTCATAGAGTTTCATATATGGCAGCATCGATGTAGTGTGTGCGGCCATTATCAGTGTATTTAACTCTCTTGTGATTTCCTTCGAGAGACGCTCTGCCAAATTTTGTGTAAGAACACTTGATTTTTTCGGAATGCTTTTCCTTGATCTAGCTACTTTAGAGTTTTCCCTCTGTGCTTTGTGTTTATTTATAAATAGTTCATCTACAGAGGGACCAGCTAAAGCCGGAGGTGTAGAAAAATCATACCCGACTGTGTTCAAACTGGCTAAGTCCCATTCTTCACCATGTCTTTTTTGTGAGGCAGATAGCTGATCTCTATAGTCTTCATTTGGAGAATCAAGTCTTTTCCTTTTCGACATTGGTTTCAACTACAGATTTCTTCCTTGATTATGTCCTTGTGTTGTGAGGGTCTGGCTGGGTGCGTTCTCTCTCACAGGGTTAAGTGCACATCTCTCCTGCCCGTAAGGTGCTTGAGCTTCAACAGATGAGAGTTCCACTCCATCTCAGAGCTCTGTTGACTTCCCAGTCTGATGTTTGTTTGGATAAGGTCTTTAGAAACCTTATCCACTGCGGCGATCAAACTACGCCGATTTGGATTCCTCTCGGAGAATAGGGCTTGATCCAAAGAGCTGACCAGAACAGGCCAGTCCGTTTTATCTAGTGAGCCAGATTCGACCTCAGCTTGCAGATTCCTTGGTGCATTCACAATGTTAAGACTTATCTCACGTTCTACTTGTATCAAGTCTTTATTTTCACTGCGATCACTCACAGCTGAGTCGTTTCCACTGTTTTCACTGGCCTCCTCATAAGACCAAACTCTTGACCCCACAATATTGGCACCTAAGTTCACTCGACCCTCTACTGGGGCCATGTTGTAACCGAGTACTTGGCCCGCCAGTACCTGTTGGGTCTTGACATATTGGAGCTTGTCTGCCTCCTCTTGACTAGGGGCTGTGGTTGTTTGTTGAACATTATTATTCATACGGCTTTCAGCCGACACATCTATCTCAACCTCTGAAGGTGCTTCCGGCACAATGTAGCTATAATGATCTCCCTCCAAGTTCGGGTTGTTAACTGCATGCCTTATTTGTGGAGATAGAGGTGATAATGCCATTACGATTTTTGGTGAATTGATTACTCGACAATCAAAAAAAGTCTCAGAGCTTAAAGAGGAAGAGCAGGCGCAGCCCCTTATACGGGGCTTGCTATTGCTTACCATGAGAGCCGCACGCGACTCAGAAGTCTCTTGTCCTCCTGCAGCCAGGAAGCGTCTCTGCTGTCGTGTAAGCGGGTGAACCCCTTCGTCTCTCCCTTGGTAAACAGCAGCCTCTTCCATAATCAGGCCGGAAGGGCCCGGTTCCAGCGTTTTCATGTAGCTTTCCAATGTAGGTTCCAATGCAGAATCGCTGTTGTCTGTTCAAAATGCTAGAAGAGCAGAGAACAAGGCGGCGGCTTGCAATTCCAGAAGATTCAACGGTCTCAACACTGCGTACAGTTAGAGGTAGGTGTGTACAGTACACCCGACGGGCTCGTGCAGCCCCGTGCACCCCTGGCAACACTGTCAGCACTCAGCTTCACTCCGCGTCACTCCGCGACCGGACCTGGGTATTTGAAGCTGAAAAGGCACTTCCTTGCACAACGAGGCTGACAGGATACAAAACCAGCGTCTCCAACACTGTCAACACTCAGCTCAATCATTGAAATTGTGGAATTTAATGGGCATAAATGTAGGGACAAGGCCGGAGGGGTGAAGAGCGTTAGTAGGCCCCAAACAGAGGTTGCCAAAGGGGTACAGCTTGGTGAAACTCACAGTACCACTCAATCACTGGCTCAAGTCATGTGTAGGCAACCGCTTAATGTTGATGGGCAGGGACCTCATGTTGCCATTTTTACTAACGAGTTGGAACACATGGGGGCATGCTCATCTATTTCAACAGCATGGCCTCTTGGCATATACAGATGGGTTGAGCATCATCTCACTTCAGGAGTCTGGGCTTTCAGACCACCTTGTGGTGGATGATTGGAGTTTTATATCACTTGAAGCGGCACAGAGCCCTAGAGGCCGTCCCAAGGGCGGATTGGCAATGGCCGTAATGCACCCTGTGGGGCTTGTTGAAGTCCCCTCATCTTCTGTTAACATCTTAATGGGTAAGTTGTCTCTTGTTAACCAAGTCGATACTTCTGGTAATTCCTTCTTATAAACATCTATTTTCCCCCTTACACAGGGAGTGTTTCCATCCTGCTTGGTGAACTAAAGTCCATATTAGAAGACTTGCATTTTGGGGTCCCGATCCTACTTGGTGGGGATTTCAATGCAAAGATCCTTATGCAATTTTGTTGTGACAAAGATGAATTGCTTGATGATGGGGACTCCATGCTGGGTGGAAGCACCTCCAGAGCCTATCGATGGGGGATGAGCTGGGTGTGTTTTATATCTACACACGGCTTCTCAGTGATCAATGGTGTATGTCCCTTGGATAAATCAGCTATGTTTACACAGGTGAGAAATGATGGGAGTAGCACATTTGATTACCTCTTTGTAGTTAACTCACCCACCATTGTGGTGCACATGGGTGTGTGCCAGTGTCCAGAGAGTGACCATTTTCCAATGCTGGTGCACTTAAACCTCCAGGCTTTGGCTCATGCCCAGCGATCTACTGGACTATTAACTGTTACCTCCGTTCTAAACCGCATTACGCGGAATGACCAGAATTTGGACAAAGATCTGAAGGTTGCACTAAATAATTTGGGCTCTCTCACAGTGACAGGGTCATGCACTTTGGTGCTCTCTTCACTAGAGTGCACTCAGTTGGTTACTGCCCATTGTGAAACTACTAGGATTACCATTCAGAAGTGTTCTCTGGCTCCTATTCCCTCCATAGGTAGGGAGGGCCTTGACCTGAGGAATTCCCATCAGCATCCCTATGATAGGGAAATCATAAATAGAAAGAGGCTGTTGAGGGGGGAACTAAGGGCCATTGCCAGGTCAGTTCCTCAATCGGTAGCTCATAGTCAGGAGGTGAAGTCTGACAAACGAAAGTATTCTAAATGGTTGGGGAACCATCGATATGTCTCCAACTGTCTCCGCCGGCATGCTTTAGTGCAGGTATCCCTGGCTAATAATATCATAGAATTTTGGAGGAATGTCAGCTGCAGAGATTCTATCATTAGAGGCATAAATGGTATATTGGAAATTGGGATGGGCTCAATGTATACAGCAGGAGCTGGGAGGCCCAGAATCAGATCATCTGGGTTGGGTGAAGGCATTGAACAACTGGGCTTACATTGGCCCCGCTGATATTCTTAGGATAATTGGTGCCAGTCAGCATTCCAAAGAGATATGCAGTACAATCTTAAAGTCAGACCCAACAATCTGGTTGCATGCCTTACATCAGCTTTTCTGCTCTATTGAGACCTTGCAGACTATTCCAGCCTCATGGCAGGATATTATAATTGTTACTCTTTGGAAAAAGGGCAAGCATTATTAGCCCAAACACTGTTGTCGACTTTCCATGCTAGATGTGTCTGCAAAAATATTTGCCTGAGTACTGCTCAAAAAGATTTAAGATTGGGATGATGCTTCTAATATCATCCCCCATAATCAGACAGGGTTCCGCAAGAAATCGAGCACTACTATTAATATTCTCGCCTGTCTACTATTATTCAACAAGCAGGGATGATTAGGAACCTCCCAGTTTATGTGGTGTATATAAATCTAAGCGCTGTGTTCGATACCGTGGATTGGAATAGGCTATGGGGGAAGCTGTATAGCTTAAATATTGCCTCTGGCTTGTTAAAGATGATCATCTTGTTATACTCGCAGACCAGGGTCAAGATTATACTGGACCAGAAAGGGAGAGCGTGGTTGGATTCCGACTCAGAAAGCCCTCAAACAGGGCTGTATACTAGCCCCTAGGTTGTTCAAACTTTATCTTGCTGATTTGGGAGCGGCAATTAAAGATCTTGCCGCCATCCCTCCCAAATTAGATACCACCCCAATACAGTGGCTAGGCTATGCGGATGACCTCGCCACCCTCGATCCTACACCTGCAGGACTAAAAGCCTTGCTGAATAAACTGAACGTGTACATCAAGGCTAATTTGCTTGCTTTAAATACCAACACAATGAAAATAATGGTCTTCTACGCAGGGAGAACGAAAACAAAGAAACTGAGTTGGGTTATAAAGGGGGTTAAGCTGGAAGTGGCTCCTCTTATAAATAACTGGGTATATACCGGATTGCCTATTTTGTTCCCAGGCCACCCATGGGGTGTGTGTGTGTGTGTGCAGGGCCGGTCTTTGTGTCAGGCAGCTCATGCGGCTGCCTGACTTCAGTCAGCCTCTAGGGGCGCTGCACTAGCAGCCTGCAACATTCATTTTTGAAATGCGAAACGAAACAAACGTATATTCTAGCAGTGCTAGAATATACGTTAGCGCACTGCTGCAGGCTGCGTCCTCGGCCCTCAGGCAGAACAGGGCAATGGCAATTAGCAACATTTGTTGCTCTATTACTTTCCCCCTCAGCCCAGGCCCCGGGTGGCGCTGGCACACTGAGTGGGATTGATTGGGGGCTGGCGTTTTCGTGTTTACCCCGACATTACGGAAAGCGAGTGGGTGTGCAGCAGCAGGTAAGTGTGTCGCCTCCTGTCCTGGGTGCAGGGTGCTCCCTCATGTCTCCTGCCCTCGGTGCAGGGTGCTGTTCCCTCATGTCTCCTGCCCCCTTTGCCCTGGTCAGTTCTCTGCCCCTTCCCAGTCTCAGCAGGGCGCCCGTGCACTTATATTTGAGAGGCCGAGTACATCATTACATTAAAATCGTAGGCTGAAACAACACAGTATTGCACATGCTTTTCTGCTACAGCCAACGAAAAAGCCTCCCTTTATTTGGTTGTGACAGCCATGGTCGGACTGGGACAAAAAATCGGCCCGGACATCCCAAATAAAGTGGCCCACCCAGTGCCTCAAAAAAGTGGCCCACCCCGCGCCTCAAAAGTGGCCCTCAAACCATCATCCGTGATTGGTGAATTGTGTCATTTAACGACTTTCCAGAGAATGCTACTTAAGATTCACGTGTCTGTTACATTACAACACAACTCATACAATAACATAACTTTGCATACAGTTCTGTGACAGGGTCCACAGCTCTGAGGTGCAGGGGTGGCATGAACACGACCTTTCACCCCTTGACAAAACAGGAAGGAGCATCAAATAGCATTATTCCTAAGTACACTACAAAAAATATGGTTATTATTTCACTAATGTGATATACATTTCATACAAGAATGTATCCCCATATGTATCATTAATATCTGTGTGTATAGATCCATATTGTCAAATTACTGTGAATGCAAGCAGACATCTAAGGCCAAATGATAATATGTTATTGTATAGCACTTACGCTTAAGCTCTTTTCTTATAGAACAAATAGGCATACAATATCACCCAACCTGTGTTGGTACTCATTTATTGACCACGGAAGGAGGAAATGCTGAGATGGTTCGAACCTGCAACCTGTAGATCACACACTCATCGCAGCAGCGAGCGCTCAACCCACTGAGCTATCATATCGGGTATAGTAAAATGAGCATCTGCAGGTCTGGTGCAAATTTGGCCGCATTTCAAGCCTGTGTGCAATGCATCTAAGTTTCAGCCTATGTCTCTATTAGAAGTCACTCAGTATGGTGTGACCAGTGCGCCCTGGAGATAAAATGGCCCAGGTGTGACCAGGCTATTAAATGCCCCAGTGCGACCAGGAGAAATAATGGCTCCCGTGCCACCAGCTTATAAAATGCCCCCAATGTCACCAACAGGGTGCCTGCATGACCGATATATAAAATGCCCCCAGGATGAACAGGCTACAAAATGACCCGAGTGTGACAGGATGTACATGTGCGCCCGGGTGATCATAATCTAAAATGGGCCCATTGGAATAAGCACGTCATAAAGTGGCGCCTATTGTTACCGGGCCGGGTATACAATTTCTCATAGTGATCTAGTGTACAATGACCCCGGTGTGAGCAGGGATGTCCAGAGTTTTATCAGGCTATCGCATGGCCCCAGCAGAACCCGGATGTCAAATGTCTCCTGTAAAGTGAACAATGGAGGATCCGGGTGTGACACGGCCCTAGCATGACGGGGATGTAAAACAGTCACAGCACGGTGACGATGCAAAGAGGCCCTGGTATTGCCAGGGTGTATTTACGCAAGGTGGTTTTGGGGACGCGGTTCATTTTATTTTTTTACATCTGATTGGGGCAATACAAAGTGCACTCTCACCACAGACCATTGAAGAGGCGCTCTTCACTGTAGCCAAAAAAGGGGTAAAATCGCTATAAGAAGTACACGCACCCAAAAAACACCTCTAACGGCTTTGCTGCGTGTGCCCCAAATCAGCACTTCTCGGGGCAATGGCATGCGGTTATAGCGAAGAATATTGTTTCCATACGAAGCGCGACAAAAAACGACCTGTGCTTTCAGAAAAAAACAAAATATGGTATGTGAGTGACGGTTTTCGGCAGAGTTTATAAGTCACCTCTTTGAACATGCCATCTTCTGGAGTTTTTAAAAAAAGGCTGAAAATAGCCATAACATGAAGAAAGGCCGAGGGATGGGCTGTGCGCGTGTGAGGTACAGAAGAATGCTTTCGGAGCACTTCAATGTTACCCTGACATTAAAAGGACCAACTGATACATGACGCTTTATATATCGCTTCATGCCAGATGCTGCCCGTTTCAAAGCACTGTAACAGAAATGTTTTGCTTTTGCTTACTTTAATGGTACTCAGTTCATCGCCCTCTGAAGGGTGGAGGGCTGAGTCAGCGGAGACTGCGGAGTTACCATTGAGAGCTGTCCTGCAGAGTGAAAACAGAAGGCTTAACTTGCTGAGCTATCTAGTTTGCAGTTTTAAAATAAAGTGCCCTTGAAAAATCATGTTTTACTTAATTTGGCGAGCACCGGGCTTTAAGTGCCATCCCCCAAACGTCGCCTTGACCATGCGTGGCTTTAAATGCTTTGACCGAATATTTCCTGTGTGGGGGGGGGGGTGGCATTGCTTCCACTACTTGTCGAGTCAGCCACTGTGAGGGCTTAAGACCCTCCCAAACTGAGGAAGGCAGCCCTCTGCCGTGACTCTCAGCCGGGGAGGTACTCAGGCACTGCAGTAAGAGACCGTCACATGTCTCACCTGTGAGAGCAGGCTGTGGGCTTGATTTTATGGAATTTTTTGTGCGGTGCAAAGTCACTTTGTACTGGTGCAAATTGGCTTTGCGCTTCAAAAATACACTTTGCACCGCTCTGTGAATCAGGGTGTTTGTTGGCAGTGGAAAGTCACTTTGCACCGCGTTAAACATTCCATAAATCAGGGCATGTAAGTTTAAACAATCAAAGATGGATCTAATGAGCCGAAGGAAGGCATCATAACCAGCCTCCTGGTCGCAGAGGAATGGGGGAGGGCGACAGCGCAGTGGGTTAATGCACCTACTGCAGTGATGTATGTGGAGCAGGCAGAGCACCCAGCCCCGGGTGAGATACTGATACAGGCTCGCTTGCTACGCTGGGACCTACAGTCACATGACATCCCGTAGCTTTGATTCTCGGCACATGTAATTATCCACATTGTCCCCCGTGGTTCACTTTTTTCAGGAAAGTTGTGGGACAGTTCAAGCATGAGGTTTACTGAGGTGAGAGTACACAGAGCAAAGGCACGTCATAGTGCTACACAGAGCAAAGGCACTGGTCATAGAGCTACACAGAGCAAAGGCACCGCACCGCTCATAGCGCTACACAGAGCAAAGGCACCGCTCATAGCGCTACACAGAGCAAAGGGGCACTGCACCGCTCATAGCGCTACACAGAGCAAAGGCACAGCTCATAGTGCGCGCGGTTAAAACTCTCCCCTTTCTTCACCCACTCCGCCCCTTTCCTTGGTACACAGCAAACAGGTGCTATTGGGAGACCAAGGGCCCGATTCATGGCATATTTTGCCCGGTTCAAAGTGATTTTCCACTGCCCACGCCGTGATTCATGGAACTGTGCGAAGTGTATTTTTGCCAAAGTCCGCGCATAGTCATTTTTGCAGTACAAAATGACTTTGCACGGCAAAAATACACTTTGCACAGTTCCACGAATCAGGGTTTGTGCCGGCAGTGCAAAGTCACTTTTCAGCAGTGCAGTGTCACTTTGAACCGTGCAAAATATTCCATATATCGCTGCCAAAAGTCCAAACATAGTGGCATTCGGGAAAACAAGCATTCGTGCTTCCGTTGGTCAAATGCACGTTTTTTAATTAGACAGCATCTTGCTGATAATGCTGCCACGTGCCTCGGCGCGTTTGCCTTTCTTGCACAGCAAGGATTAAAAGAGAAAGGTGAACACACACATGTATTAATCACTTGTTGCTGCTCTTGTAAAGTTTCTGCATCTGTTAGAGAACTTTAAATGGTTACAAAGAAGTTCTGTTCTGTTCTGTCTGAATACTAAAATATACCTCTAGGTGGCCGGGTAATATGCTGACTGTGCGCCGCTGTGGTGTGGCCTCCGGGGGCGCCTCTGCCTTTCTCACGGTGTCGGTCCCCGCTTCATTCAAAGTCTCCCTCTTCTCTCTCGTTCTAACTCTCCCTGTGTCTCTGACTGTCCCCTTATTTCTGTCTTCCGCTGCTGCTTCTGGGGAGGGACTGGAGTGTCTCTTGCCTCTCGGGACGGACAGGTGCTGACTGTTTGCCTGGAGTGTGGACTCGTCGTCTCATGGGCTGGCTCCTCCTTGGCGCTGCGCTGCCTGCTGCTGCCAGTGTCAGTGTCACTGGCCAAAATCATCATGCCCAGGGACGGAGGAGAGGCCCAACTTATCCTCTCTCTAGTCAAGTGGTATGAACAGTCAGCGGCGAGTGGCGACACTGAGTCTGGGCCGCGGCCTGAGCCACAGACAATTCCCAGGGCCCTGCCCAGCCCCCCAAGCACAACAGTTGCTTTCAACTTTGCACAAAGGGCACTTCCTAAAGTTGAAAGCAACTGTTGTTGTTATGGTAAGGTGCCGCCCGGGGAGGCCAGACTCTGTGCTGTACCCCGGGGCCCTGGCCCAGCCCCCGGCCCAACCCTGGCAGCATGAGGCCGAGGGGGCAGCCAGGCAGGCAGGCCTGCTAATGTCTTTCATTAGCATTTCAGAGCAAGCCGGGGGCGGCCCAGGCCCAAGGCGAGTGAGCACCATACCATTTGGCTGGAACGACTGCGGGGGCCCTGAGGCCTGAGCTCTGGCATCTGCATAATGCATCATGCATCATGCATGCATGCAAATTTACAAATGATTTATGAAATCATCAAAGCAAGGTAATAACGTGTGTGTTGTTACCTTGTTTTGATGAATGTATGCTGCACTGACAGGCTGACAGCCCTCCTGACCCCTGCCCGGGCCCTGAGTGAGACTGAGGTGTCAGTTTCCTTTCCGCTAGCAGGCGAGGCAGTAGCAGCCAGCCTGGCCCAAGCCGCCCCCCGCCCTACTCGTGCGTGATGCTGATGCGACAAACATTCCATTAAAAAAGAAAACATGCCCCAGCTTGGGACTCCCACACGACCCTGCACACTGACTCACGCATGCAGCCAGCGCCACGGCACTGCCTGACACAGTGGCTGGCTGCCTGGCGAGCTGTGTGAGTCAGTATAATAATTTAGTCAAGCCCAGGGACGGCTTCAAGAAAAACAGCCCCCAGATCCCCAAAGTACATCGGCCACTGGCCAATCAGCCGATGCGGCCAGTCCGACCCTGGTGACAGCCAGCCCTGGAATCGGATCTCGCCATGCTCGCTTGGCTGAGGCAGGGCAGCCCATCAGCAATGGCATAATGGGGGGCCCTTCAGCCCCCACAGGCACTGCTAGGGGTCCCCAAGTCCTGCGTGCTCTCAGAGGGGGAGCAGGCCTTTAGCTGCAGCAGGGGGCACTCCACTGTGCTGGACTTTGATGGCTCCATGCTACCCTTGGTTGGCAGCCTGGGGCTCATTTGGTTGACAGCCTGGGACTCATTTGTTATATCCCCGACATCACCTGTGACATACCTCCGACAGCCTCTGCGTCCCTTGCACAATATTCAAACCCCTTCCACAACACACACGCCCCATGCATAACAACTGAATTACCTCCAAATGTCCTGCACTTCTTGTTCTTTCCCTGAAAACCTGTGCAGCACCCACACAACCCCTCCCCCTCAGCCGTACCCTCAGCAACCACTGGAATTAGCTAATTGTAATGCCAAAACGCTCATTGGGTTACAGTCCACTCTATCCCCCCCTCCCTCATCTTTGCCAAGACACTGCCTCTCCCACACTGTCCAGGTAGGGAGTGCTGTAGAGGAGTGGGCGCATGAGCCCACCGAGTTGGCTTTCACCACACTCTGTGCATCTGCCTTATGGAGAGGTTTGTGCATAGACCTCCCACTGACAGAAAACCCCAAAGGTAAGACCTAATGAGATGGTTAACTGTCAGTCATAGATAACAAGCCTGAGTTATGCCACCAGCTCAACGTTTCCAGATATTGCTTAAGTGTAGGCTGTTGATTGCAAGTGGTGCTCACTCGAGCTTTGATCCTGGCCTTCAGGGCAGACCTTCACCCAGAAAATGCAGGGGATCGGGCTGGTTGTGTCCAGTGGCGTTTCCTGGGAATCCGGTGTGGTGTACTAAACATCAACAAATCGCAGATTCAGTTTTGGAACCAATAGCATATGTATTATAAACAATATCTGGGTTAACTAGATTTTTCAGGTTGGCATTAAATTGCATTCTGGGACTTATAGTTTACCATTAAGGAAGTGAAAATTAAAGCCACAATCTTCCCAGGTATGCAACTTCATATCAGTATTTTAAAGGTTTGGTAATTGAAAGGGTATATTATTATTTGTCGAGCAATGCCTTGACAAGTACAAAAATCACATGATAAATGAACCTGACAATATATACACATTATAGAAACGGATCAAGCAAAACGGGTCAAGCAAAAGAATGTGAATAAACATTTATTTTCCCCATCCTGGATGCCAGGTTTTTCTGTGCAAACCAAGATAATTTTGTGGTGTGCAATATATGAATGGACACTATTATTAATATCTAATAATTGTAGTCTCAGGAGGCTCGGCTTGGAAGCAAGAAGACGCGGAGCAATACAGGTTTGATCCAGGGTCTGCGCTTAGAAACCTCTCAGTATTAAACACATTATAAATACCCAATTATAACACCTCCATAATATGGGCATACTCCTTTAATTGCATCTGTGATGTTTAATGATATTTCAAGTGTGTGGGTAAAGTACACCGGCGACATGCACAAAATGGATTTGCATGCTCTAGGAATGGTCCCATGATATCACATCCTGTAATGTCCTCTCCCATTGCCCATTGCCTTGAACGCTATCATTTCCAAATTTAGCTTCGGCTTGATCATTCTATATTGCTACCATTGACAGCAAAACCTGGCGAGGATGCCCAGCTGTCTCTAGCTAGAGTCAGACCCCCAAACACAGAAAACTGTAAAACAAACGACTTAAAAAAATGAGTCAATCATCTATCCCCAAAGTTAAACATTGTGCAACTCTGCCCTCTAAGCTCTGCCTCCATGCCCTGCCCACTTGGGGCCCTGTGTCATTTTTGCCCATAGGGCCCTTTGCCTTAAATCTGCCACTAGTGCAGGGTTCTGTTCCCTCACGTCTCAGTCTTCCCCAGCCCTGTCGAATTTGCAGAGGCACTGAATGACACCAGACGAGTCATGGCGTATGTGGTAGGATCGATAGCTCAGCTCAGGAAATCGCTTGAAACCTGCAGTTACAGGCACCCGCCTGACGTGCACCTGGCTTCACACTAGCATTTCAGGTTCCAGAGGTGTGACTGACTCTGCACCAGCTCAGCTGGCCTTTGAGGTCCCAGCCTGAGGCCCGTCTTGGGTGCAGGGTGCTCCCTCTCATCTCCTGTCTTGGGTGCAGGGTGCCCCCTCGTGTCTCCCTTCTTGGGTGCAGGGTGTTCTGTGACTCCTGTCTTGGGTGCAGGGTGCTCTCTCACTCGTCCGGTCCCCAAGGGCAGGGTTCTTGCACACTGTACCCTAATAGTGGCGGACTGGCCTACAGGTAAGTCTGGCAATTTCCCGCTGACAGTGGGTGGGGGTGGTCTGTGAACCATGGGCCGTTTTTCTGAGGGCATGCAGAATGTGCTGCATTGCTGTGTGAAGCACAATCAGGATGCAATTTCGCTTTCAAAAAAAGGAATCCAAGGCCTCTTTTGCTTCTTAGTCCACTCCTGTGTAACCAGCACAGAGAGCCCGGTGCATGATTCCAGCCCTGCCTCCATACCGAATTTTCCCTCAATTCCTGGTGGAAATCTCTGCCTTTCAGTCTCACTTCAGCAGAAGGGAGGGGGCGATCGTGGGCTGTAACCATGGAAAGGTGGTGCAGGGTGAAAGTAAAACGAGCTGAAATAGGCAAAAGATGAGGGCAGCCAGGGAGGTTGGGGGCCAGCATGTATTGGAACAAGAGGGCTTTCTCAAACACACTGAGAAAGGTAAGTCTACCTAAAGAAATATTCAACGAGCAGCTGCACCCCTTAAAGGGATTAAAAGGGAAAAGCCCAAATTGTTAATAAAATAAAGGAGATTGGGTGTGGGGATTGGTTGGCATGTGGCAGGTGTGCTTGTACTGGCCATGCCCCGAACCCCAGTGGTGCCAATTCTAGGCGTGTAGACTGGACGCCATCTTTTAAGTCTTTGCCGGACTTACCATGACCCAAAATTAGAAATCTAAAGATGGTCCACTAATGCCCACCTAGTGAGGGAAATGATGGGGTACTAGCCAGTCCATTTACTAAGCGGTCGGGGGGACGCCAATGATGCTTCCTGTCTGGGGTGCAATCTGGTGTAAGAGGGGGGGGGGTGTGTGTGTGTGTGTGTGTGTGTGTAGACATCAATAGCTGTTGTATATAGCAGTTGTATAAGTAATGTTTGTTTTATTACTGTTATCAATATTAATATAATTATTGGACCTCATAACGAGTTAGGCAGAAGTGGTAAATAAGGTGGAATGTGGAAAGACCATCAGTGTTACTGCTCTGCCTAATTATGGAATTCTAAACCCCCCAAAAAATAAGCACCTTGTTTTTGTTGGAGGAATTACTGCAGCAGTATTACCACTGCTCCCCAATGAAGTCTTCTGGCAATTCAGAATGGGTTGTAGAGATCACCTTCAATCAAATGGTAAATTACTGTTACTGCTTGCAGTAAAGATAATTGAGATTGGTGCTATTAGTGGGTGTAATATTGTCAAACTCATAATAGGACATAATTGTGTTGTTTTGCATCTCTGACGCAAGTCTGCTAACATTTGCTGTGAGTGGTCATTAACCCATTAATGGAAAACAGACGCACTCTCACTATTCAATAACTCTGCCCCTTCTTAATCCAAGACATCACTTTCCTGTGGCCCACGGGCCACATCATTTCAGTAAGTGTTGCATCCATACCTAATGTAGAATGGTTTAGTTGTTTTTTCCAGGATACAGTAATTATGCTGCCTTTTCCCAAGTCGAATGCTTTACTTTCTCTGACCACAAGGAAATGTAAAAAGCTCCATTTGCAAGAATTGCAGCTCTCTGATGCTGATGACCTGAGGGTCAACAACAAAACCTGTCAAACCAACTGTCTTGGGCTGCCTGATTTTATCAATAATTGAACACAAAGACAGAACTTGCAGATGAAAGCAGGGGCAAAAGAATATTATAAAGTTGAGGTAATTGCTTTACTCACAGTAGCATCCTGTGTTGCTCTTGTCAGGGCCCCCTCGGTAGCCATTTTCTGGGTCTACCCATCATCAGAGAGGCACTCCCCTTGCTGAGAAACGGACGTGAGTGCTTCTATTTCTCTTCCCTTCAATTAATTTGTTGTTTTGTAAAGCGCTACATTGTGGCAAGCCGCCCCAATCAGGAGTGCATGTGAAAAACTGAGCTCCAATGTGAAGTACATTAATTAAGCAATTGAACCCGAGCGGCGGGGGCATTACCGACTCAGGTAATGCCCCGGGGCCCATATTGTGAGGACAACCAAGCCCGTCTAGTGTACACATTCAGATTGTGTATATAGTATCCAACTTTACTCTGAGCTTTACAGGGCTCCAAAAATGCAGAGATGTGCGATTTCTATCAAAAGGGGGCAGTTATTTAATAGATATTTTTAAATTAATACGGGTATATTAACCTCTCTATCCCCCCTCATTGAATCCTGCTGGTTTTGAAAGCAAAGTTCCGAATCTGTGGTGAAAGATCAGGATTCGAGCAGACACCCTGGACCAGATTCTCAAAATATATTTTGGGTGCAATTTAGAGATGTGCAATAAATGTGCAAGAAAGATCGGTGCATGGTTCTCAGAATTGTGCAAGTCAGACAGGTGCAAGCTCACAGAACACGTTCAAAAGCAGCACAAACATACACACATTGGGCAGAAAGCATATAGGCAAAGCCAAGTAAGCATGCAAGCATTGGAAGCCCAGCAAATGTGTGCAGAAATGATCCAAAAAACAGAATATCAAAATTTGAGCACATGAATTCCTCCAGAAATGGCCTTCAACATTTGTTAGAATCAGAAAGTGACCAAATGGAACAAAAAAGAATGCGACTGATTCACTCACCAAAATAAGTGAAGGAGGTCACTCCAATCACAACGCACAAGTATAAAAGACCAGCACACTATGGCAGGTGCACGTAATGAAAATTGCAGATCCACAGGACATCATGCTGCTGTGACCTGTGAGGAATGTGTAGGATATACAGGAATAAGGTTCCCCGATTTCAACTGGCAGAAACAGAAGTTGCCCATAGGTACCATTTCCCACCCCAGGAAATATTGGAGATGCTAAAAGAAGGGGGTCTTATCTCACCTACTAGGCACAGGCATGCCTTAACACCACTACTGAAGCTACTAGGATCCTTGCATGTGTTACCACAGGAGGATCCTTTTACAAGGCCAGTGATTTCACATTGGGCACCTCCTGGTCCTCACAGTGATTGACACTATGGCAGATCCTCAATATGATTCTTTCATCTTCCAGGAAACATATAGCCATGCACCCCGGTGCAAGCACAAGTGCAGGCATAATGAGGGCATGTTATGACATTGCTGGGTTCTGTGAAATGTGTAGTGTCATTGATTGCACCCATGTGGCACGCATATCCTGGGAAGCCACAAACCATCTCTACAGAAACAGAAGACACTTGAATTCTGTGACTACAGAAGGGGTGTAATACTGGCACCCACATCTTGAGGGTGAATGAAAACTTCCCAGAAGCAACACATAAAGATACAACTACCGGGCAATCTAGCAGAACACAACAGTGTGATGCTGGAAATTATGGCGAGACCTTGTTGCTTTTTATGACACACAACCTTATACACATGTCCAACTGAACGTATGTCAAAACACATCACATGACACCGTTTTCTTCCACAGGTAACAGTGGATACTCCCTGAAAAATGCACCCATTTACCCCTTTGAAGAACCCAGGCACTATAGGCCATTAACATTAAAACATAGGTCAAATGTGACCAAGACATTCCACACTGAATATGCCTAAAGGTGTTTCTTTATGAACCCCTGACCCCTGCCCTTATGCAACTGTAAGGTGTTTCTACCTAAGGTGTCTGAAAAGTGATGTGTGCTGCAACCTGTAGGAGTCCTGAGAAAGGGGGCCGCACACCTTACTGCACACATGGGCGAAATGATATCCCAGGGGGCCATGAGTGAGCTCTCTCATGATGACCATATGCCACCCGCTGAGAGAATAGTAGGTCCTGGGCAGTGAAGGCCCTCTTCTATGGGATATGATACACCTGGTTGCTAACTATGGTTAGGGTGCACCTGTGTGAATAAATAGTCACAGAATAATCTTCAGTTGACCAGCTTGACAGCTTTCTTTATTTATGTCAGACATGGATCAAATAAATATTGTTACATGAAGCAGTGCATAACATCCAGGGTAAATCCGTCAGTTCACATCTGTTACATAAGTGGTTGAATATCATACATTGTGTCACGTAGGGGTGATTCAATTCACTTCTGGTAAATAAATAATAGAATTTTAACACTTGCGTCCATGGTAAGCCATTAAATTCACATTTGTCACATAGATGGTTGAATATCATAAATTTGGTCACCTCGGAGTGATTCAATTCACCTCTGGTAAATAAATAATCAAATATCAATACTTGGATCACTGGTAGGCCAATCAGTTTACACTTGTCAGATAAATGGTTGAATAACATAAATTGGGTCACCTGGGAGTGATTCAGTTCATCTCTGGTAAATAAATAATCAAATATTAATACTTGGATAGGGAGGAACCCTGGCCTCTCCCTTCATGCACGTTCTGATTAAACTGATTCTCAGCCCTTCCTCTGTGAAGAGTAAGAACAATAAAACTCCCCCTTGAGGGGGAACCAAGACCACTACACCTTAGTGTATAAACCACCACAATTACATATGCTTTCAGGCCTCTACAACAAACCCTGTGAGGAACTAGGGGGCATGTGACTGCTTCCCTCACTCTGTTTGGTCTGTTTGGTATAGTTTACTATCTCCTCTCCCTTCCTCTATGGAATACGGTACGCGCGAGACAGCCCTCCTGTGCTTTTCCAGACGAGTAAGTATACATCTACACAGTTCGATGTTGTACGTTCGTTCCCCTTCACTTTGACAGACAAAATGTACACTTGACCCAGCCCGCCTGTGCATTGCCGGCGGGTAAGTATACCTCTACACAGTTCGATATTGTACGTTCGTTCTGCTTCACTTTGACAGAAATAATTTACAAATGACACAGCCCGTCTATGCATTGCTGACGAGTAAGAATACATCTACACAGTTCGATATTGTACGTTCGTTACCCTTCACTTTAACAGAAAAAATGTACACTTGCCACAGCCCGCCTGTGCGTTGCCAGCGAGTAATTATACCTCTACACAGTTCGATATTGTATGCTTGTTCTCCTTCATTTTGAACAGAAAAGATGTACACTTGAGACAGCTCACCTGTGCGTTGCCGGGGAGTAAGTATACCTCTACACCGTTCGATATTTTCCAATCCTCTCCCTCACTTTCCACCTCCTACCTCAGAGACTCAAAGCACGCAGTAACGCGTGCCGGTGCCCCAGATCGGCTCTAGTAGAGCAGCCCCAGCAGTTGAGGAACACTCCTTCCGACCTTACTCCCTACGTCTCCAGCTGGGCCCAAAACCCTCGACCCAGGGATGGGGAGAGTAACTCAGGGATCCAGGAACACGGATGGCCTCAGGGGACATCTCTTCCAGCAACAGGGAGCCGGTCTGCTCTCTCTGGATCCCCCAGGAGCTTCTCACTTTTGCGCCACACTGGAATACATTTTATACAATAACGCCCGGCCCATCAGTCGCTACACTGCAGGGGCCTCCCGACAGATATAATTCACAAACCTCATCAGCCTCATACACGCTCCCCCTGGTGGCGGAGCATACCAAGTCCCCTGAGAGCTTGCCCTCTGATCATTGCTACAGAAAGCGAGGAATGGTGAAAGTGCTTTCTACTCCTCCCCCTACCTGTTCTATATTGGATATGATACATTGTATGCTGAACACCTAAAATTGTTCAAAATTTGAACTGAGTGACATAGCAAAAATACTGTACCACCTATCTTCCTATTGTTTAGCCTTGAAAAGACCAAGACTGGTCAAAACACGTGTCGGCTTGGCTAGGGCAATTTGGCACGAGAGTTTTTTCTTTTTTTTTGTTAGAATGACTATTCAAATCTGACACCAATTTATTGGTGATATTAAAATTTCATGATTTATGATATGATATGGCATTTATAACGCGCATGTACACAAGTGTTTCTAGGCACAAAAAGACAAGTGGGGGACAGATGGAGGAAAAAATCAACTATCTTAATAGGCCTTGTGTCATGCAGATCGCGCAAGTGCGTAGAAGTGGATGGGGAGAAGTGCTAAAGAGGAGGATTGAGAAGTGCAGGTAATTGTCAAACTCTGAAGAATCCTCCCTCCCTTTGTCCTCACCTGAGTCTTCCTCAGTCCTCTTTTCAGGTTCTTTCTTCTTCTGACCGAAGACTTAAGGCAAGAACTCAACAGTGTGTTCTCCCCTGGAGTAAGCCCCAAATACAGGGAAAAGCCTCCTGACTGAAAAACCCTTTCCGTCTGAAGATGGAGTATTGGTCTGGCGTGTTCGAGCAGTGAACCGCTAAGAAGAGGATCACTGGTCCGATGGCATAGGAGCAGAAGAGTATGCCTTGAATTTCAGGGGTGGCGAATGATCAGGAAGTGATCCTCGTAGCAGGTTGGCTCTGAGATGAGTAGCAACAGGCAGCAGTCAAGAACCATTGAAGAATGAACTCAATAATAAAGAGTCCGGAGAAAGGCATAAGGCCACATCCAACATGGAAGAAAGAAGGAAAACAAAGAAAAACTGCTCGGGGGGCGAGCACAAGAAACAGGGTGGAAGAAAAGGTAAGTCAAGAACGGAAATCCCCAGAATCGGGAGATAACCACGCAGAAGAAAAGGGCAAGAAATGGTAGAACAAACAGGGGTCCGAAGGACCGAGCAAAGCAGAGAGGAGTCAGAAAGGAGAGCAGAGAAAAGGAGACTCGGGAATCCAGAGAAAAACAAGGAAGTACCCCCTCCCCCCCAAAAGGTGAGGGCAAGTGACCTAGCGAGCATCAGAAAAACGAGCAGCGTAGAGCCCAGGGAAATCCAGGTGCAACGCACCATGGCTCTGTGTGTGTGTCCGTATATCCATGGTGGTGGCCATCTTGAAAAGAATTAGACCGCAACTATCGGATCTACAGAAAAACGTGGTGGCAACTAGAGGCGGCGCCATTGGTCCCATGTCTTCTAAGAAGGCATGACAGTAATCAAAAGTGCAGCCAGCTAGTGGCTCAGTGCAGGTAAAGGAGAGTACAGCCAACAGGTGGCTCTTAAGTACAGAGAGTGTGGACTGTAGGGTTACAGATACAGACCACAAGTGCTGCAGGAGCTAGAAGGCAGTGGAAGGTAGGTACAGATAGACATGCAAGGACCTGGGCCAAGGTTCAGAGAGTGGCCAGGTGACCAGTGCGTGAACCAGACGGGTCATCAGCATGGGAGAGGAAGGTTCCACATCTTTAAAATTGCAGCAAAAATGGCAGTGAATACAACATTTTGTGGCAAAAATGCCATGGTATAATGGGGTACACCTTTACCGGGTCAAACCACAGCATTTTTGCCGTGATTTTTTTTACCGCCGACATTTTTGCCGCGACTTTATTACCTGGTACAGAGAGGAAGAGAGTCTTGAGTTGCTTCTGAAAATTGGAGGTGGTTCTGCTCAAGTTTGAGAGGGGGGAGGCCCCAGCCAAAGAAAGAGATCTACCTCCAACTCTTGGAAAAGCGACTGACCCTCAGAGAGTTAGAGGTGGATGAGCAGATAGCTCGAAAAGGGAGATTTTTAGGGAGAGAGTATTGGAGGTAGTGCAGACCCAGCCCCCAGAAAGCCTTATGGACGATGCAGAGGGTCTTGAACTTTATCATTGCTGCCAAAGGGAGCCAGTGAAGAGATTTCAGTGATGGAGAGATACGATCCCTGGGCTTGAGGACAAGGACAAGTCTTGCAGTCCTGTTCTGGATAAGTTGTAGTGGACGGTGAGTAGATGCAGGAAGATTTAGAAAGAGGCTGTTGTGAAAGTCCAGCCTAGAGACGACCAGAGCTCTGGAGACAGTGAGTATCTGTGGGAAAGTCAGGGAAGGAAGAATACCTCTGAGGAAGTGCAGCTGATAGTTTGACTGCTTAGATATGTCAGAGATGTGAGAAGAGGAGTAGAGGGTGGAGTCAAAGATGTCCCCAAGGATCTTAGCCTCACAGGTAGGAGAAGGAAGAGGGCCCAGCGTGGGTGGCCAGAGAGAGAGATGAAAGGAGGGAGCTGGTGTTCCAATGAGGAGGCTCTCAGTGTTACTGGCATTAAGGCAGAAATCATTGGTGGCACACCACTCCTGGATTGTGAACAAACAGTCAGGAATGAGAGAAGGAGTAGAGGCAGCCGAGGGGAGCCTGAAAGAGGCTGGGTGTTATCAGCATAACACTGAAAGTTGGAACAAAGAGCAACGATGCAGTGGGCAAGAGGTTCCAGGTATTGGTTGAACAGCCTGGGAGAAAGGTTAGACCCCTGGGTTACACCACAGGTAGAGAGAGAGATAAAAGAGAGGAAGGACCCAAGCTGGACCTGGGAGGGTCGATCAGTGAGAAAGGAGGTCAGCCAGGCCAGTGCCTGATATTTGATACCCAGGTTATCACGGAGGTGGTTGAGCAGGATAGCATGGTTGACCATATCAAAAGCAGAAGACAGACAAGGAAAATGAGGACAGAAGGAAGGTTAGAATCAAGGTTATACAGCAGGCCTTCAAAACTACAAAATCGGATCAGCTCAAGAGATTTGGTCACGAATAAATGCAGCGATCTACTATAGCAATCCAATAATAATATATATAAACATTACCTGGTCATTTTCTAAAATGGCAGAATATCTGCCACATCGAGAAGAAGAAAGAGCAGCATTATTTGCACCAAGAGGGTGCATACTTTAGCAATAATAACGACAGAGATCTAGCCCAAAAATGGGAAGAGAATATGAACCAGAGGTCATGAGTAATGATGGAGCTTTTAGTAGAGCATGCAGAACGAGAGCATAGAGGAACCCTGACACAAATAGAGCAAATTAAACAGGAAATAGCAGACATGAACTCACCAGAGACAGTTAAGACTAAGACTATAAAAACGATATACTATAGCAATCCAATAATAATATTCGTCGTGCTCGCAGTCTCTCTCCCCTGTCTACTACAGCGTATGGGAGGGCTTAAAAACCCATACCTTGAGCGGAGCGGTGAGCAGAGTTGGTGAGGAGAGTTGAGTCTGCTGGAGTCGTGCTTGCAGTCTCTCTCCCCTGTCTACTACAGCGTGTGGGAGGGCTTAAAAACCTATACCCAGAGCGGAGTGGTGAGCGGAGTTGGTGAGGAGAGTTGAGTCTGCTGGAGTCGTGCTCGCAGTCTCTCTCCCCTGTCTACTACAGCGTGTGGGAGGGCTTAAAAACCCAGACCCAGAGCGGAGCGGTGAGCGGAGTTGGTGAGGAGAGTTGAGTCTGCTGGAGTCGTGCTCGCAGTCTCTCTCCCCTGTCTACTACAGCGTGTGGGAGGGCTTAAAAACCCATACCTAGAGTGGAGCGGTGAGGCGGAGTTGGTGAGGAGAGTTGAGTCTGCTGGAGTCCGCGAGAGTCCGTGGGAGCAGAGGGAGAATGGACTCAACTCAGAAATCTGAGAAACCTCCACCGCACCGAGGGCGAAAAAACGCCAGAAATGAAAGACCTGAAGAGGCGGTAGCAGATTCAGACGCTGACCACAGCAGGCGTTGTCTAAGGAGCTTTAAATCACCAGTCAAGAGGCTGAAAACAAAGACGTCCACCAGCGAAGAATGTGCCCATGAAGTGAATAAAGAGCCTCAAGCTCTTAGAACTCGTAGGAAGAGCACGAACAGCGAGCTCAGGGAAGAGGCATGTAAGACGGCAGCCCCCCCAGGGCAAATACAAGCAGAAGCCACCCAAGTTGCACTAGAAATACAAGAGCTGCAAGTAGACCAAAGCAGTGGGAAAAAAAAGGACTTACCAGGACCCGAGGTGAGCAGCGCCCCGTACTCCGCCGATAAGGCAAGTGGGTTTCCAGCAATGGCAGCCAAAGGGCAGCCACTAACGGACCCTCAGTGGGCGCGCTGCAGTGCCGAGGACTGGGAGGAGACGAGTGCATCGGAGCAGTTGGAGAGCCGCGGTGGAGGAACTGCAGGGTTGCCTGGCCCAGGGCGGGCTGGGAGGAGTCCAACGCGGACGGAGAGCGAGGAGGGGCATGGCCGCGAGAAATGACGAGGGCTGACAGGCAGCCCCGAAAAGCAAAACGAAGCGGTGTCGACAGCGGAACTCACAAATAGCCTGATATTGGAGCAGGAAAGGGCAGCCGCGGAGAGGGACAAAGTATCCCAATAAAGGGACGGAGGAAACAATCCCGAACATCTACAAAAGAAGAATTCTGAAACGGTCGCACGAGCAACTGTCCACAAGGACCCAGTGTCCACAAAATCTGCTGTGGAGCCAGGCAGAAATGAAAGTGCCATAGAAGAAGACAAAGGTCTTAAGGAGAAAAACCAGGAGACAATCAATAACCCCAACAGACACGATACTAAAGAGTGCGGAATAGATGAAAGTACGAGAGAAAGTGAAATTGTAACATCAGATTCGGACTCGGAATTGGAGAGAAAGGCGCCAGCACTAAAACAGAAAAAAAGGAAAACTGCTAACAAAATAACAACACAAAGAAAAAACCAAGAAAAGATCAGTATAACGAAAACATCAAAGAATACCCAAGAAAAAGGTTGCATGCAACTAGGAAAAGTGAAAATGGTAGGAGAAAACAGAAAAACGAAACCACAAAAAAATGAAGGAACACAAAAAGGGCCGTCGCCAGCATCTTTGTCAGGCACATTGAAAGCATTCTTTTTCAACCAACAGAAGCGCAAATTAGACTCGGAAAACGAACTGTCGGACGCTGAAATGTTAGAAGCGGTCGAGGAGAATTCCGCAGTGAACAGACAACGGACCTCTAGTATAAATGTGGTGCAAGAAGGCCCTTCTGCCGTAGGTCTGTCACAGCTCCTATTGGAAAAAAGAAATGCGGCTAAAGCAATCCGGCACCAAATAGAGGAAAGAGAAGAAAGTCGGAGGATAAGCAATTTGAAAGAACATGAAGGGGGCGGCCCCAGAAGGGGGTGAGAATACATTAAGAACCGATGATGAACATCTAAGACAGAAGCTGGCCTGAGAGAAGCACCGACAGAATCAGACGAAGCCAATAACCAGGAGGAAGTAGAAACGCTGAAACACCTAGTCCTAAAATGCCCGAAAACAAGGATAAACAGAGATAAATACCTACAATCCTGTGTGCAAGGGGTGATTAGGCTAGACGAAGAGGCGGTGTGGAATAGGTTAATCTCAGGAGAGACAACGAGATGGACCATCGCAGCGGTGAAATTGATAGATCTAGCTTTCGAAATGATTCCCAACGCACCGACTTACTTATCAACATCAGAGGAGGTGGGGACATCGACATCTCTAACCCCTCCTTCTATCTCTGCAAACAGTTAAGAGGCATCATAATCCGGAGACAGATGGTTCAGATGACTTTAACTCGAGACTTTTATCTCCGCAAACACAATATGAGAGCGCATAGGCGCATCTGAAGAAGAAAGGTTCTTGTAAAAATCGTTAAAAGCTTTTCGATTAAAACCAAGCAAAAAAAAAATATATATATATAAACATTACCTGGTAATTTTCTAAAATGGCAGAATATCTGCCACATCGAGAAGAAGAAAGAGCAGCATTATTTGCACCAAGAGGGTGCATACTTTAGCAATAATAAGGACAGAGATCTAGCCCAAAAATGGGAAGAGAATCTGAACCAGAGGTCATGAGTAATGATGGAGCTTTTAGTAGAGCATGCAGAACGAGAGCATAGAGGAACCCTGACACAAATAGAGCAAATTAAACAGGAAATAGCAGACATGAACTCACCAGAGACCGTTAAGACTAAGACTATAAAAACGATGTCTGGCATCCTGAAAAATTACAAGGATGAGTTGAAACTAAGAAAAGAAAGGAGGCGGCAGGGTTAAGAAGGTGGGTGGTGTTTAGGTCAGGTGACCTAGATCTACTTGCAGCTGCTCACCGACTGCTAAGGAAATGAGGCTGGAGGAATGCTCAAGTAGGGAAAAAGTTCAGTAAACCAGGAAGGCACCAACAGTTTAAAGTGATTGACAGGTGGGCGGGGCTTACGCCAGGTGACATAGATCCACTTGCACCTGCTCACCAACTGCAAAGGAAAAGAGGCTGGTGGGCTGCTTAGTAGGGAAAACCAGTGTGGTCGAGAGAGTGGTAAGGGATTGTGTCTCATGTGTGCTAAGTGAGAACAGTCTTATGCCTAGAGAGAGCCCCATGATACTGGTGCATGTGCCACAAATGCCCTAGGAGAAAGTGGCCATGGATATTTGGGACCCATTCAAAGCAAGGGTGTTCATAAGTACTGCATCTAAATAGTCAAAATTTCAGAGGGCATCACCAAGAGAGATGTGATTGACTTCATGGAACTAGTATTCCAGCATGAGGGACATCCTTGTGAACTGCCGACTGACAATGGTGTACAATTCAAATCAAATCAAATGTGTGATTATTTGTTGGAGAATGGTGTAGAGCATACATCTACTGCTGGTTACCACCCTCAGGTGGATGGTGTTGCAGAAAGCTTTAACAAGGTGATAAAAGATTGCATAAGATGGTCAGGGGCCAACGGAGAGTATTGGAAAAAAGTTGCATTGAGCAGGGTTGTAGCTCATCATTTCACCCCTATGTGACTACTGGGATGTCACCCTTTGAACTCAGCAGGGGGAGTAAACCCAACAGCAAATTGTGTCCACCATATTTGAAAAGGGCGAGATGGATGTGAGAGAACATACAACAGGTCAAGTTGCGAGTTAGGGAGAGGCAGATGGTTAACAAACTACAATATGAGGAGAAGATTTTAGTAAAAGAGAGAAGTGTGCAAGAAGGTGATTCCGTAAGGGTTGAATTGCCTGGTGCTTTAAGATAAGGGCCCATGCGGTGGTCTCAACCATATAAGGTAAAGAGAGTCTTCCAAAGGTCTGTGATGACAGAGGATGGAAGGATTTGGAACATACATAGAATTGTGAAAGTAAGTGGTGATGAGGATGACCTTGTGTCGGTCAAGGAGAAAAGTGGGAGTGAGCAAGATGCTTACAGAGAAAACATTTTGGTTTGCAGATTGGTCTGTGAGGCAACCAGAGAAATTCAGAGATTTTGCTTAGGTTGATGAAGGGGAGGTGTGTTGTGTGCTAGCAGCTAATGTGACCGTGGATGAGTGGAACAATGGGATGGCATGGAACGTATGAGAAACCGTGAAGGGAGACGGTTGAGGGAGCTCAGGGATCAGAGAGAGAGCCCCATCGCTAAAATGCTGGTGGGTTTAAGGAGAACATTAGTCACATTATACTGTTTTGAAACTCAATCAAATAATTATTTTGTTTCTTAAATTCTGTTACTCAAGCGTACATTCGTAAATAATGAATATTGAAGAACAATGTTTCCCTAATCTCTATATAAAAAAGATGTATAAAAAAAGATGACATACATCACTATATCTATGAATCCAAGTGTTAATTACGATCATTGATATAAGCAATGTAGGCACCTGCCCTTGAGTTTGAATTGTGAATTGAGCTTTCTATTCAGTTTCCCCTTTCAAATTTTCAAATTTTCCAATTTACACCCATGCCCGGAATCTAGGCATTTACTTTGACTCTTCCCTTTCCTTTACTGATCATTTTTCCCTTACTTCTCACACATGTCACTACCACCTCTTCAATATTGGTAAAGTCTGTTCTTCTCGAACCTTCCATGCTACCAAGCTCTTAATCTCCTCCATCATCTTTTCCTGTCTTTTCTACTGGTCTTCTCTCTTTTTTGGTCTCCCCTCCTCCCATCTTGCCCCCCTTAAATCCTTCTACCACTCTGCCATCCGTACCATCTGTCTTCTCGCTCCCCATGATTCCATCTCCAACTCCCTTTCCAACCTAGGCTGGCTTCCTTTCCACTCCCAACTTAAATGTCACTTCCTTTGTCTTGTCTTTAAATCTCTTCATGATCTTGCCCCTCCTTACCTATCCTCTCTTCTCTCACTTTATACCCAACGACACATAACCAGATCCACACCTCCACCACCACTTCCGGCCTCCTACTCAACCTGCATCAGAGATCTAATACGTACTCTAGGTAACTTGCATGCATGAGCACCCAAATGGTTGTACATGATGCAGAATTACATATTATTATGATGTATATTTTATAAATATGATTTGTATGTGTGCCGTCCTTTGACACATTAGCTTTGCTCTGTACTTCTGCATGCCTGCATATCTGTTGTATATACCTATGCTAAGCACTGTAACCAAGCGTAAGACGTCTTGTTGCACATTGTATTGCTGCGCCCCGGCTACCCAAGGGTTTGGTGCGCATTACTAAATAAATAAACAAACAAACACACCCCCTCTCGTTTCCTTCGTTCTGCTGATCTCTTCTCCCCCATCTCCTTGTGCCTCTTCTCGTTTCCACTCCTTTCAGCTCCTTGCCCCCCTACATTGGAACTCCTTATCATTCACTATCCGCTGCATTCCCATCTATTCCTCCTTCCGCTCCTCCTTGAAATCACTCCTTCACTCCCCTCCCTGACACCTTTCCCCTTTCCCCTTTTCTCTCCCCTCCCAATTCCCTCTTCGTTGTTCCATTATCTTTCCCTGTCTCGCCTATGATCTCCTTCCTCACTACTACTCCCTTTATTCCCTATTTTCTTTCCCCCTTCTCCTTCCCCTCCCCTCTCCTTTCCTCTTCCTTCTCAAATGCAAATTATTCCACAAATATAAAATACAAATAAGCGGTGAGCAACCGCCTGGGTTGGTCCTTGGTGTTTAAGGTGAAAGGAGATATAAATGAATGTACATGCTTTGGCGTGATCGCTGCACGTTCAAAAGTGGTGGCTCGTGAACGTTTTGATTGGAAGGGAGTAGATATTTATTATGAATATATGAGAGCAAATGGGCATAGCAAAAGATCACCAATTAATGCAGGGCTGTTCAGGGTGGATGTTTCCTCCGAGAAATGTTTTCAAGTCATGGGTTCAAACAGTGAAATTTCTATCACACTTTTTGGGGAAAAAGTTATACAATTTATAATCTGTTTCATAGCGTAACACATGAAAAAATCCAATAAATGATAGCGCAACAACAGTACACAGAACCATTTTCCAACACGATTTATGATCATGTTGCCAACAATTTATAACAGTATTCCCGCGTAAGAACGTACTCATGGTGGTTTTGCCCATAATGCCACTAATGCCAATGTAAGAAGACCTGGGCATGCTGGCTGTGCCAATATATGCCAGGTGTTGTCTAGCTCCAGACTTACACGCATATATTCTCCAGAGGAACCAACCCAGAAGACTCTGCAGGTAGAAGGCAGGAAGCAAGAGGGGGAGTCAATCAAACACCTCTCCCTGAGTCCTGGTTCTTGTGATGCTCGGAGCCCAAGGAACTCACCATCCCTGACAGACCTTAAGCACAGGGATGCATCTGAGTGCCCTTCTGCGCTCTTCTGGGCAAAACACGGGCATGGGAATCTGGGGTATGCCAGGCCACTAAAAACATGCTTTCACGCACAACAGGGCCAGCTCATAAGTGCTTCATTAGTTGCTCACTGCAACTGAGAGAGCGCTCAGATTTTACACTGGGCCGGTTTTGACTCCTCAATAATGTGTGCTAAATGGGTGTCGTCAATTATAGATGAGATGTCACTGAGGATATCTGTCAGCTGTTCACATATTTCTGGGTGTTTCTGATATTATGCTGCTCAATGTGCCAGTCTGATAAGAAGTGTTGTGGCACTTCATAGCCCATCAACATTTGTGTATCAGAAATTAAATATCATCTGTAGCTGGTACAGCTGTACCTCTCCATACAGCAGTTAGAGCTCATCAGAATTTTGAGACAGAAAATAAAGCACCATCTGTAAAAGTTCAGAGCCTTCGTAACGCAGGCCCCCAACCCCACATCCACTCTCCCCACAAACATCACACTCCTACAGCCCCTCCACAAGAACATGCTAGACCCCCAACCTACACAGCTCCAACCACACAGTGTTCCTGAACACACACACAGACACCATCTTACCCAAGTCTCCCGTGCACCTCCTCATCCCTTGCATGCAGCCGCAATCACTGCTATGTAAATGGAGGCCTGCATGGGGGTAGCGGTCAATGGCAGTCCTGCGACCATGGTTACATATTGAGGAGGCTCTCAGTGCGAAGCCAGGCATTTTTTTAAACAAAACATGGGCTGAAATGACTCAGACTCCCGTCCGACCCCTATTTCAAATGAGGATCATCATATAGCCCCTCAAATGAGGGCCACTTGAGGGGTGTGGTGGATGTCATCTTGCCCAAGTGTTCACTGTTCACCATATGTTGTTCTTTCCTTTGAGCTTTATGTGCCCCTTCTGTATTACCATCTGGGCCACCCGCGCGTTCCTATGTGGTCCTGCTATGTCCACTTTACGCCCGTCAGAATGCCTTGCAACGTGCTCCATTACTTTTGTCAGATGTTTGGCTACTCATTTTTTGTCTTTGTATTCTGGGACTTGTAGTACTGCAAGTGTAATGAAATCATCGCGCTCTGAAACACTTGTGTACTAGCGCGGTATAAATAAAATATCATTTCATTTCATTTCAAGTCCCACAATGCAAAGACAATTAAAGGACTTGAGTAGCATTTCCTGAATGACATTGATAAGGTTGGAATACGTGCTATAGTTGCCACTTGACCATGTCCTATCGCACTATGCTCTTCATAGGACTGGTGCAGATACTGGCGACTGGCAAGGATTTTGGTTGGACCTCTGTCAATGCTCCTTTAACAATGATGCCCCTGACTCCTATCTCCCAGTCAGAAGCCTCATGTAGATGTCACCAGTGGTGACAACAGCTACACTTGGGCAGTCGGTTGGCAACCCTGGCCAATACGTTGACATTAGCTAATCTAATTAAGTGTACATGGCTGTGCGAGGCTTCAGACATCCCGCTCCATTGTGTTGTGTTGCAACATGGCACACTATACACATTCTGAAGATGGGCTGCATGAAGTCGCGCGCAGCACCCAGCTCCCATTATGTTATGAAGTTCGGGCCAGTAGTATTAAGAAATACAAGTTGCCCGTGCTGTTTTAGATTTGTTTACGGAGCATCCATAAACTCTTCAACTTCATCTCTCACAATACCAGAAGAAGCTGAAATGAAGAACAGGAAAGAAACGGAATGGCACAGCAAGTAGCCATGTTCCTCTCCAACCTAGATATGCCTCCTACAACACACCAGCAACGGCTGCAAAGTGTCGGAGTGTACATGGAAGCGTCCGTCTACAAGAGTCTAGTGAAGCAAGAATTGGCAATGGCAATCCCAATAGTTTGGGCTTTTGAGTAGCAATGGGAAAGGCACTTTCAAGGCACTGCCATAGTGGTATTAACTACCCATTGTTGGCAGCAGGTGCAAAATGGCGCGAGTGCCTCAGCATCTAATAGCAGTGCCTGGCAAAAGCTTAAAACGCATGCAAACGTAAAAGCTTGCTTTAAACGGGACTTGTGTGGCTTTGCCAATGCTTGTTTTTAACAAGACTGTTTATGAATCGAGTTGCTGAGGGCAGGTTTGGTAAGACCTGTTTATTATAACAGTAGTGGGTTTACAAATCCAATTAAGTGATAAACTCCCAGAAGACCGCTTTGAAACCACATAGGCAGGCACTTCCATTGAAAGGTGTGATGGTAAGGCTTGATTAAAGCGAGCTCAAAGAGTTTGCATGAGGAGGTGTTTTGGGCGGGCAGAGGCAGCGATGGGTGGGACTGGCCATAGGGATTAAATTTGCCATGGGCAGGCAATGAGTGGGCACACAATCAACCAAACAACACCTACAGACACTGTGTCCCTCCTCATATGTAATTCCTCCCTATCTGTACTCCAATTAAATAGTTTCGGCTTATAGGTGTCACAAGAGAATACTAAAAGCCCAAACTAAAAAAACAGAACCACAAGTCCCAGAACTCAAGTGCTGGTGTCTGAAACGGCAGCCCAGCCATATCCGACCCTGTCTGTAACATGGTAAGACTAAGCATACTATACTACCAATTATAAAATGGAGAGCTAAGAAGTTAATTTGGACTGAAAAGGCATGACCTTTTAACAGAACTGTGCAGATTGCACATGTGGGAGTGGGACTCAGTTTGAAAAGAGATCTCAAGTTGCTTCTTGTGAGGTATGAGATGTTCAGCTAGTCTTGGTGTTTTAGCTCATATCACTTTGTAGGCTGCCACCAGTGGTTTTCTTTTACCCGTGTGAAACACGGGACTACTGGTCCCAGAATGCACAGTGGTGTATCTAAAAATCCCAGACTAGCTGAATTGCATAAACCTGAAAACGTACGGCTACAATACTGCATACTTTTGATCCTGGCCTTGCATTTAGCAAATCATTGAGTTCTGCCCTTTGGCTTTTTGGGTCATTGTTGCACCGATAAAACGAAAACTACTAGAATGCTCTTGTTTTGTACTACGCAATATTAACCTGAATCCTTGGGGCTTGGGGCTTGCTGTCCTGATGGTCCCCTTAATATGGAAGCATTCAGGCCGCCAAGAGTGACGTGTTGTGACACACTGTGAGACTCACTTTGCAATGAGTGGGATTCGCTGAAGAGTGAGTTTCCAGTCAGATCACCTTGGGAGATGCTGTTCCTTTAGGAGTGAAAGAACCTGTGGGTGGGAAGAAACGCCTCAAGGTTTCCTACGGTTACGTGGACCCCTTTCTCCCTGTGCACAGAGAGGCACAGCTCCACCTCACTGACGAGGCCCAACATGGCTGAAACACGTGTATGAGGTTGCTGTTGGTACTCTTGTTCAGAAGGGCATTGCCATACCATTTTGATGCCGGAATGCCCATGTGGGCGGGACAAAGAGTGATATACAAATGGATATTTCCCATCTGTGAAAGGTACAGTGAGCTAAAGTGTGGCTGCAGACTCTTGAGTGGGTACCTTCCCAGAGAACAGCTAAATGGGCCGTATTCATTCTCGCAGAGGGGCGCCTATGGACTATTTTTTTGATGTTATTCTATTAGACGGGTTCTATCAGGGGTGGTAACACTATGGATGATGAATGCTCTAGATTTGCTGTATATGGCCTCACAGTTTGATGAAAACTTTCCTTCGGAGCTCAAGTGGCACAGGCTTAAGTAATGTGAACCAGCAGGTGTCTATAAACTCTTATCCGGCTCCTTTCATGCCAGATTTGTCCAGAGTGGCCCACAATCCTGTTGAAGAACAGCGTGCCTATACCCAAGATCCTGAGTCCAGTAGTTTGTCGGCTGCTATGTTCTCGATTTTGGAATCATTAGGTACACAGTAGACATCCAAATGTGATGCCAACACAGTAAAGTTGAAAGCCTTGATCTGTAACTTTGATAAGCTTGGACACTCACTAAATGAGCTGTTGAAGGCTGCATATCCATTGGCGAGAGGGATGGACACCATCAGTCGACGCTCAGGAGCGGTGGTGTGTATCAAGCTGGCACACTAGATTGGAAGTTTCAGCGTCCAGCATTCTTGATTCAACTTCCTGGTATCAACGGAAAAGAAAGAGTTGTGAGACAGGCAGTTATGTACGAACATTTGGCAGATAAAAAGAGGAATATTTATAAGGTGTTAAAGGAAAAAAGGCCACTGATTCGGGGGCGGAGTCTTCCCATAACCTGTCTTTCAGAGTGTGGGCAAGCAACTCTAAGGAAGCCTAAAAGCTCAAACAAGGCCCCACATCTTTAGAACTGTGCAAAAGCAACTCTTCTGGGAGTTGAGGAAGTTGAGGAAATGGCCACGGGGGAGCTCCTGGTCAACGTAAAGTGCACGGACCATCTAAGGTCCAGAAGAAGTGTCCATTGGTTAAGCCTCAAAACATTCTGGAAAAAGGCTCTAGGCCACGGAATTCTCATACGCACAATGGTCATCTGCCCAATGTAGAGGACCTAGTTTGCAATCTCGAAGGCCTCTTTTCTTCTATTCCAGTAGCAGAGAGAGGTGAACCGAACTGTCTCCGGTAGCTGCACAGGTGGAGCAGCCTGCCTGGCCTAATACCATCAAGGCTTTGCTGGTGCAAAGCTTTGTTTTGAAAGGGCAGCAGCTTTCATCAACAGCAGTGACATAAGGACAGTGGACATGTGTGAGAACACAAACTTAACCGCTTCACTTGTGTATTTGTTTACTGAAGATACTCTTTTCTATAGATTTGAACACTGTGCAGCAATTTTTTTTTCTTTTTATTTCATTTAGTTTATTCATAAATTTTTGAAAAGAAAAGAAAAGAAAAAGAAAAAAAATCCCCTCCCCATCATGCGGGATGTCAGAGAAAGCCCGAGATGTCAGATTATTGCCGAATGTCACTGTACTTTGACCACTACTCAAGACAGATTAGCAACCTCTTTAGGACTTTTCAGATCTCATTTTCCTGGACAAAGTTCAGTTAGGAGGATTTAATTTATCGTACCGAGATTTTCCAAGATACCTCTTTTTCCTATCCTATGTTGTCATAGCAGCTTCCCTGATACACCGACATTTTGTATTGTCTATCCAACTTTCAGCAATGTTTCCAGATTTTGCATAAAGTTTGTTAGCCCAAAGATATCTTTTTCCCTTGGGTTGTAGAATATTCGCCATAGCTCCTCACCACATAAAGTGGCGTACTGTTGTACCAGGCTTCCTAGGTGCAAGGATCTCAGATCTTTCAGGCTTTCACAACACAATGTGAGATGTTTAAGAGTCTCATGCTGTTTATCAAAGAAGCGACAGCTAAGTATTTCTGTCGTTTTTCGTGCTCTTATCGCTTGACTCACTCTTGTGTTAAATAAGTTTAAACGAAATTTCATATAGATCGCTCGGTGTCTTGCATTGGGTGTCTTAATCATATATTGCAGCATTTTCTTGCGATCTTTAACTTTAATGGGTGCATCCTCCATGAGCTTGTGACGATTTTGATCATCCACTGTCCGACACCAATCCTGTTCCCATAATTTTTCCTTAACATGGGATGGATTGTTTTGCAATGTTGCTTGGTCAGTGCCGAGTTGTGTTAGCTGATTTTTACAACCAGTTGCCCATCTACACAGTAGGGTTTCAGGGTTACCCTTAAGCGCATCTTGTAGGATCTTAAACTGAGGAGTGCAGTCTTCCGTGATTATTTTCCGATAGATACATAGCATGTTCCATAACACTCGGGCCTGCATGGAGATAAGATTTAGTTCATATCTAACACATGCACTCGAGATTCCTTTTTGTATATAAAGGACTCCCCTCCAGTACTGATTTTCCAATTCTGGCCACAGAGTTGCAGACATTCCTAAAGCATTTTCCGCACCATAGATCAGCGTTGGTATGACTTTTTGGTTGTAATGAGTTAACACTGGTAGAAAGGAAAATTTTCCAAACTTTTTGTTTATGGTTACACATTGACATGCTTATTGTCTGCATTTTTGTTTAACATTCTCAGTCCAAGGTGCGTCGTTTATATTACTACTGATCCATACTCCTAAATACTTTGCTTTTCTCACGCATCTCAAGATGTGGTTACTCAATCTCCATTTCGGTAAACTTTTTGAGTTCCGTTTGTTATTTTTAGTGAGATCTTGGAAAATTATTATTTCAGACTTTGCAGAATTGATTTTCAGTTTATTTTCTTTCACATATCCCTCTAGCGCAGCTAACTTCCGTGATAAGCCAATTGGGGTTTTATCTAATATTGCAATATCGTCTGCATATAACAGCCAATTTACGGTCAGCCCATTGATTTTCGGTGGAAACGATTTTACAGCTTCTAAACTATCTCCGATATCAGACAGAAATAGGCCAAACAGCGTTGCTGCCAATGGGCAGCCTTGTTTCACGCCTTGATTTGTTTTTATTGGCTGACTCAGTGTTACACCGGAATCCAACCTTACTTTAATCTCTGTATCAGTATGGAATTATTTTATAGGTTGAAGTAGGTTTCCCGGGCAATTCCATTTCTTCAGCTTATTCCAGAGTATCTCTCGGTCAATGGTATCAAAAGCGCAGGACAGATCAATAAACGCCACATATATCTTACCATTTTGGCGGATTGCTTCCATCTTCATGAAATTCAGGATTATTAGGTTCAGCCCGCAGCCAACTCCTTTTACAAATCCTGTTTGACGAGGATCATATCTTTTGGAGTCTTTGATCCATTTAAGTAGTTGATTTGGAGCTGGGACGCAAAGATTTTACCAACCGCATCGAGCAGGGCTATGGGTCTGTAATTCTTAGGGTCTGTTCGATCTCCCTTTTTGAAGATCGGTACCACAATAGCACTCTGCCAAGAAGTTGGTATCTTTCGCGTCTGTAAAATTGATGAAAATAAAGTGTAACAAAATTCTGCCCATAGATCAGGATATTGTTTAAGATGTTGATTAGTTAAGCCATCTGGTCCAGGCGCTCTTGATGTACTTAATTTAATGATGTTCCTATATATGTCTTCTTTCTTTATTTCAATTGACCATTCCTGCTCTTGAGCTGATGATATTATTGCCTTTATGAAATTGTTGTAAAATGCCCCTGCATAATGACTTACCCATGCTTCTTCTGGGATCATGGATTTTATAATTGCACATTGGAGAGTTGAGATGTTATTCAAGTAGTTCCAAAAGTCACTTGTATTTCTATTTGCAAGCACTTTCATCATGTGTTCGGCGTCTCTTTGGTACATTATATGTTTGTGACTAATGAACCAGTTCTTATAAGTTTGTTTCAGTTGCTTTGCCTTATCTTGATTGCTAGATGACACTTTATTTTTAAGCAATCTTAGTGATTTATTCAGATTTCTTTTCCTTCGATTAAGCTCTGCATCCCATACATGGACCTGTGTAAAGTCCACTTTGGTTTTGCCAGATCTCTTTTCTCTATAGGTCTCTAATAGAGTCGTATATTCAATTTGTTCCTTCTCAGATTTTTCCCCCAATGATTTAAACAGTGAGGTCACTTTGTTCGCATTGAGTCTTAATCGATTGCGACCCAGTCCAACTTCCAGCACATTTTTTTCCATGACAGTTTCACATCCAGTGATCACTGAACTCCATTTCAGTGATTTTTAAGCGCATGTCTTCACTTCTCAAACTTTCATTGACAAACATATAGTCAATTATCGATCTGGAGATGCCCCTTCGCCATATTGGATGAGCGGGAATGTTCCTCTAGTTTGACCATTCAGCATAAGGAGGTTCCATGCTTTCATTTCCAGCAACCAGCGCCTTGCTGCATATGTACCTTTAGTGTCTTTCTCATCATGGTCAATTTGGTTTTTGGTGCTCATGCAGTTTATGTTGAGATCGCCACATATTAAGATGTGGACTTCTTTTTCATTCCTTTTGATGGTACAGATGAGTTATGAGATGGTTTTTAGGAATCCATCAAGTTGTATTGCTGCATGTTGCCAATAAACATTTATCAGTATAAGTAAATTTTCTTTGTTCGTTGAGATCGCAGGAAGTTTAACTTTACACACTTGTAGATACGCTGACACATTATTTACAGATAAAATACGAACACCACTTTCAGTTTTTGTAAAAATAGCCATTCCTGACATGGGGCTTCCTTTATTTCCTTTGATGGCCGTATTAAAGGCAATCTCAAAGCCATCTGCAACAGGGGGGTGCATTAACCATGTCTCTTGGAGACACAGTAAGTCTATGTCTTTCAGTTCATTTGGGATATCTTCAAAAAATGCATATGCCCTTGTGTATTCCATGAGGCTATGCATATGTTGCCAGGCTCAAAGAACTTTTGGCATTAGCTGTTTTTTGGATTGTTGATGGTTTTTGCAACCCAGGACCAATCAAGATCCTCATTTCGTATGTTAAGTTTCCTCCCGGTTTTGGAGTCGGAGGGCCCCATCGTTGTTGCAGTCAGTTCCTGTGTTGTCATCAAGATTTCATCATCAAGTAGACTCTTTGAGGCGACAGATTTACTCTCTACACTGCGGTCTTCTACTCGTGGTACAGGAGTGTTACCTGTTGCAGCTTTGAGTCTTGGGGACAATCGTTTGTCCATCAGTTGTTCCGACTCCTTTGGGTTCTGAGTCTCAGTTATGTCAAACCCCAAGGAGTTCAGTATGGTGCCCGTGTTCATTATTGAATCACAAATAATTTTAGACGCTATGTGTAATATCACACAATCGTTGTTTTTTTCGTCTTCAAATTCCACAATTTGGATGTCCTCAGCAACAACAGTTCTTAATTGCGGAATGTGATGTAATAGTCTCATCACGTTTTTCCTGTTTAAAAGAAGACCATCTTTTTCTCTCACTATTCGCTCCAAACGCAGCAAGTATTTCCCCATTTTCTTGTTACTTCGAACTTGTTTGCCATATTCCTTTCCACCAGCGACATATGCTCTCGCATTAATCTGTGTATTCGCAGACGCGGCTTGGCTGATGTCATGGTTGCTCTTTTTGTGCAGTGATAAATCTTTCAACAATCGTTGAGTGAAAAGTGCATCGTGTTTCAGGAGTCCCGTTCTAGACTCAATTTCGGTGTTCAAATGGGTTTTAGTTAATCCCACATCCATTAGAGCCATTTTAGCCTCCAGGGCTGCAAATTGTTGTTCAGATTTTAATAGATCCGTGTTATGAGATATGAACGGTGTATCGGACTGTTCTCGCTTCTTGGAGGCCATGATTAATGCTCTTTTAGCCTCTAACGTGATGCATTCAGTGAGTTTGTCTTCAGCTCAGGTTAGCTTTTTTCCATCTTGTTTCCGCACATCCATTGTGACACATCTTGGCTGATTTACTGATTTCTCCACTGCTATATAGCAGGATTTGGTGGTTGAAGCTACACGAGATGTCAGCTGATCAGAGGGGTTATCTTTTATAGATGAGAATTTCTCTTGACTTTTTGCCAGACTGGTATCAATATTTATAGAGAATCCTGGGGGTGCACAATTTTTGTTCAATATAGCTGCGGGCACTTCATTCCACTCATCTGGGTCATCCTCGCAGTCTTCATACATTGAGAGATCCAGGAGATCCTCTATGGAGCTCTTGGTTCCAATTAGTTGAACTTCAGTTTGATCCCCTGTGGTTCTCGAAGTTCCAATTGGTTGCACTTTTCTTACTTCATTGCTGCTCAGTTGATCAGCTAACAAAGAACTCTTCACATTGCCAGGGATGGTTTTTGATGGCGCGCCAGATGCTTTCTTGGCAGTTGTTGTAGTACAGAAGCCTTTTATGTTTCTTAAGAATGAACGCACACTAGATCTTGTTTGGTTTTTTCTTTTCTTCATATTTTTCGATTTTTTCCCCATTGTAGATTCTCCTACTTTATTAATTGGATCAGAGTCCAATTTTTTTGACTTGAAAATAGAGAACATTTCTTTTGTAGTGACTACCGACTTATTCTTCAATGCAATTTCTGTAGTAAGCTCTTCATTCTCATTTATGGTGTTCACGGGACCTTGGTTCAGGGAGTCCATACTAGGGACGTCTTGTATAGCAGATATACCACTGGCGACGCCAGCACATACCGATTGCTCAGATGTGGGACAGATATCATAATAACCATGGTGCTCATCATGCAGTTGAGATAAGTTCATTGCCTTATTACTTTCCAGAGTTCGAGGGATACAGACTGTTGCTGTGATTTTCACACTTGCCTGTTCTTGGCCACTATGGCTTGTAGCTTTTGCTTTCAGGAGATTAGCTTCGTTTAGTCGTTTTAGTTTACATTTTATCGACACATTTTTCTCGCATTCCTCATCGCTCCTTGTCTCTTTCAGATTTATGTGTACGACTTTATCTATATCTAGAACTACAGAGCAAGTGGACAAATTAGATGAATTAGCAGCTGAGATCACTTCCCCACTAGCATCACAGGAGTCTATGTTCTCTTTAGGAGCTGCCCACATATGTGGTGCATGCGACTTCTGTTGTTTTAGTAGTCCAATCGCTTCTCGTGCTACTTCTACAAATAATCGTTTGTCGGTCGCACTGTTCTTAGTGTGCTCCATTATTATCTTCACATTTGCTTCGGTTCTTAAATGTTCATCTGATTTCACTTGTTTCATTAGGTTTAGTTCTTGTTCCACATTAATCATTTTCGAATTTAGCATAGCTAAAAGAGTGGTTTGGTCCTTAACGTTCTCATTCAATTGTTCATAGAGTTTCATATATGGCAGCATCGATGTAGTGTGTGCGGCCATTATCAGTGTATTTAACTCTCTTGTGATTTCCTTCGAGAGACGCTCTGCCAAATTTTGTGTAAGAACACTTGATTTTTTCGGAATGCTTTTCCTTGATCTAGCTACTTTAGAGTTTTCCCTCTGTGCTTTGTGTTTATTTATAAATAGTTCATCTACAGAGGGACCAGCTAAAGCCGGAGGTGTAGAAAAATCATACCCGACTGTGTTCAAACTGGCTAAGTCCCATTCTTCACCATGTCTTTTTTGTGAGGCAGATAGCTGATCTCTATAGTCTTCATTTGGAGAATCAAGTCTTTTCCTTTTCGACATTGGTTTCAACCACAGATTTCTTCCTTGATTATGTCCTTGTGTTGTGAGGGTCTGGCTGGGTGCGTTCTCTCTCACAGGGTTAAGTGCACATCTCTCCTGCCCGTAAGGTGCTTGAGCTTCAACAGATGAGAGTTCCACTCCATCTCAGAGCTCTGTTGACTTCCCAGTCTGATGTTTGTTTGGATAAGGTCTTTAGAAACCTTATCCACTGCGGCGATCAAACTACGCCGATTTGGATTCCTCTCGGAGAATAGGGCTTGATCCAAAGAGCTGACCAGAACAGGCCAGTCCGTTTTATCTAGTGAGCCAGATTCGACCTCAGCTTGCAGATTCCTTGGTGCATTCACAATGTTAAGACTTATCTCACGTTCTACTTGTATCAAGTCTTTATTTTCACTGCGATCACTCACAGCTGAGTCGTTTCCACTGTTTTCACTGGCCTCCTCATAAGACCAAACTCTTGACCCCACAATATTGGCACCTAAGTTCACTCGACCCTCTACTGGGGCCATGTTGTAACCGAGTACTTGGCCCGCCAGTACCTGTTGGGTCTTGACATATTGGAGCTTGTCTGCCTCCTCTTGACTAGGGGCTGTGGTTGTTTGTTGAACATTATTATTCATACGGCTTTCAGCCGACACATCTATCTCAACCTCTGAAGGTGCTTCCGGCACAATGTAGCTATAATGATCTCCCTCCAAGTTCGGGTTGTTAACTGCATGCCTTATTTGTGGAGATAGAGGTGATAATGCCATTACGATTTTTGGTGAATTGATTACTCGACAATCAAAAAAAGTCTCAGAGCTTAAAGAGGAAGAGCAGGCGCAGCCCCTTATACGGGGCTTGCTATTGCTTACCATGAGAGCCGCACGCGACTCAGAAGTCTCTTGTCCTCCTGCAGCCAGGAAGCGTCTCTGCTGTCGTGTAAGCGGGTGAACCCCTTCGTCTCTCCCTTGGTAAACAGCAGCCTCTTCCATAATCAGGCCGGAAGGGCCCGGTTCCAGCGTTTTCATGTAGCTTTCCAATGTAGGTTCCAATGCAGAATCGCTGTTGTCTGTTCAAAATGCTAGAAGAGCAGAGAACAAGGCGGCGGCTTGCAATTCCAGAAGATTCAACGGTCTCAACACTGCGTACAGTTAGAGGTAGGTGTGTACAGTACACCCGACGGGCTCGTGCAGCCCCGTGCACCCCTGGCAACACTGTCAGCACTCGGCTTCACTCCGCGTCACTCCGCGACCGGACCTGGGTATTTGAAGCTGAAAAGGCACTTCCTTGCACAACGAGGCTGACAGGATACAAAACCAGCGTCTCCAACACTGTCAACACTCAGCTCAATCATTGAAATTGTGGAATTTAATGGGCATAAATGTAGGGACAAGGCCGGAGGGGTGAAGAGCGTTAGTAGGCCCCAAACAGAGGTTGCCAAAGGGGTACAGCTTGGTGAAACTCACAGTACCACTCAATCACTGGCTCAAGTCATGTGTAGGCAACCGCTTAATGTTGATGGGCAGGGACCTCATGTTGCCATTTTTACTAACGAGTTGGAACACATGGGGGCATGCTCATCTATTTCAACAGCATGGCCTCTTGGCATATACAGATGGGTTGAGCATCATCTCACTTCAGGAGTCTGGGCTTTCAGACCACCTTGTGGTGGATGATTGGAGTTTTATATCACTTGAAGCGGCACAGAGCCCTAGAGGCCGTCCCAAGGGCGGATTGGCAATGGCCGTAATGCACCCTGTGGGGCTTGTGGAAGTCCCCTCATCTTCTGTTAACATCTTAATGGGTAAGTTGTCTCTTGTTAACCAAGTCGATACTTCCGGTAATTCCTTCTTATAAACATCTATTTTCCCCCTTACACAGGGAGTGTTTCCATCCTGCTTGGTGAACTAAAGTCCATATTAGAAGACTTGCATTTTGGGGTCCCGATCCTACTTGGTGGGGATTTCAATGCAAAGATCCTTATGCAATTTTGTTGTGACAAAGATGAATTGCTTGATGATGGGGACTCCATGCTGGGTGGAAGCACCTCCAGAGCCTATCGATGGGGGATGAGCTGGGTGTGTTTTATATCTACACACGGCTTCTCAGTGATCAATGGTGTATGTCCCTTGGATAAATCAGCTATGTTTACACAGGTGAGAAATGATGGGAGTAGCACATTTGATTACCTCTTTGTAGTTAACTCACCCACCATTGTGGTGCACATGGGTGTGTGCCAGTGTCCAGAGAGTGACCATTTTCCAATGCTGGTGCACTTAAACCTCCAGGCTTTGGCTCATGCCCAGCGATCTACTGGACTATTAACTGTTACCTCCGTTCTAAACCGCATTACGCGGAATGACCAGAATTTGGACAAAGATCTGAAGGTTGCACTAAATAATTTGGGCTCTCTCACAGTGACAGGGTCATGCACTTTGGTGCTCTCTTCACTAGAGTGCACTCAGTTGGTTACTGCCCATTGTGAAACTACTAGGATTACCATTCAGAAGTGTTCTCTGGCTCCTATTCCCTCCATAGGTAGGGAGGGCCTTGACCTGAGGAATTCCCATCAGCATCCCTATGATAGGGAAATCATAAATAGAAAGAGGCTGTTGAGGGGGGAACTAAGGGCCATTGCCAGGTCAGTTCCTCAATCGGTAGCTCATAGTCAGGAGGTGAAGTCTGACAAACGAAAGTATTCTAAATGGTTGGGGAACCATCGATATGTCTCCAACTGTCTCCGCCGGCATGCTTTAGTGCAGGTATCCCTGGCTAATAATATCATAGAATTTTGGAGGAATGTCAGCTGCAGAGATTCTATCATTAGAGGCATAAATGGTATATTGGAAATTGGGATGGGCTCAATGTATACAGCAGGAGCTGGGAGGCCCAGAATCAGATCATCTGGGTTGGGTGAAGGCATTGAACAACTGGGCTTACATTGGCCCCGCTGATATTCTTAGGATAATTGGTGCCAGTCAGCATTCCAAAGAGATATGCAGTACAATCTTAAAGTCATACCCAACAATCTGGTTGCATGCCTTACATCAGCTTTTCTGCTCTATTGAGACCTTGCAGACTATTCCAGCCTCATGGCAGGATATTATAATTGTTACTCTTTGGAAAAAGGGCAAGCATTATTAGCCCAAACACTGTTGTCGACTTTCCATGCTAGATGTGTCTGCAAAAATATTTGCCTGAGTACTGCTCAAAAAGATTTAAGATTGGGATGATGCTTCTAATATCATCCCCCATAATCAGACAGGGTTCCGCAAGAAATCGAGCACTACTATTAATATTCTCGCCTGTCTACTATTATTCAACAAGCAGGGATGATTAGGAACCTCCCAGTTTATGTGGTGTATATAAATCTAAGCGCTGTGTTCGATACCGTGGATTGGAATAGGCTATGGGGGAAGCTGTATAGCTTAAATATTGCCTCAGGCTTGTTAAAGATGATCATCTTGTTATACTCGCAGACCAGGGTCAAGATTATACTGGACCAGAAAGGGAGAGCGTGGTTGGATTCCGACTCAGAAAGCCCTCAAACAGGGCTGTATACTAGCCCCTAGGTTGTTCAAACTTTATCTTGCTGATTTGGGAGCGGCAATTAAAGATCTTGCCGCCATCCCTCCCAAATTAGATACCACCCCAATACAGTGGCTAGGCTATGCGGATGACCTCGCCACCCTCGATCCTACACCTGCAGGACTAAAAGCCTTGCTGAATAAACTGAACGTGTACATCAAGGCTAATTTGCTTGCTTTAAATACCAACACAATGAAAATAATGGTCTTCTACGCAGGGAGAACGAAAACAAAGAAACTGAGTTGGGTTATAAAGGGGGTTAAGCTGGAAGTGGCTCCTCTTATAAATAACTGGGTATATACCGGATTGCCTATTTTGTTCCCAGGCCACCCATGGGGTGTGTGTGTGTGTGTGCAGGGCCGGTCTTTGTGTCAGGCAGCTCATGCGGCTGCCTGACTTCAGTCAGCCTCTAGGGGCGCTGCACTAGCAGCCTGCAACATTCATTTTTGAAATGCGAAACGAAACAAACGTATATTCTAGCAGTGCTAGAATATACGTTAGCGCACTGCTGCAGGCTGCGTCCTCGGCCCTCAGGCAGAACAGGGCAATGGCAATTAGCAACATTTGTTGCTCTATTACTTTCCCCCTCAGCCCAGGCCCCGGGTGGCGCTGGCACACTGAGTGGGATTGATTGGGGGCTGGCGTTTTCGTGTTTACCCCGACATTACGGAAAGCGAGTGGGTGTGCAGCAGCAGGTAAGTGTGTCGCCTCCTGTCCTGGGTGCAGGGTGCTCCCTCATGTCTCCTGCCCTCGGTGCAGGGTGCTGTTCCCTCATGTCTCCTGCCCCCTTTGCCCTGGTCAGTTCTCTGCCCCTTCCCAGTCTCAGCAGGGCGCCCGTGCACTTATATTTGAGAGGCCGAGTACATCATTACATTAAAATCGTAGGCTGAAACAACACAGTATTGCACATGCTTTTCTGCTACAGCCAACGAAAAAGCCTCCCTTTATTTGGTTGTGACAGCCAGGGTCGGACTGGGACAAAAAATCGGCCCGGACATCCCAAATAAAGTGGCCCACCCAGTGCCTCAAAAAAGTGGCCCACCCCGCGCCTCAAAAGTGGCCCTCAAGGCTATTCTTTTGCTTTTACCCTCCCCCCATAGGAAATTTAGTAGGATAGAGTAAATTGATTTATAAAAGGAAGGAGATATTGGAACACATAGGAGTTGTAGATAATATAAAATTATTGGTGATAACATCATCTTGATCGTATCTAGTCGACCCCACCAAGACAGATACAAGGGGGACCATCTGGATGTTAATTCCTTAAGTCTATTTAGTAATGATTGAGTGTTCTGTTTGATGGTGTCTTGGATGGTAGGAGCAAATCTAAGGCCTAAGTATTTAATAGAGGAACTGCACCATTTAAAACCAAAGGGGTCTATGTCATGTTTAAAGCAGTAGGGATTGAGGGGCATAATTTCTGACTTATCTTTGTTAAGTTTGTACCCTGAAACTGAACTAAATTGGGATAGTACTTCAAGTAAATATGGGAGGTGTATTTTGGGGTTTTTGATGAGAATAAGGATGTCATCAGCGTAAGCAGCTATTTTAATATGGGATGTGCCACTTGCTATACCTGGAATATTTTTATTGGATCTGATTAATTCTAGTAACGGTTCTAAGGAGAGGATGTATAGAATAGGTGAGAGGGGGCAACCTTGTCTAGTACCTCTGCTGAGGGAAAAAAATGGGGAGGTAAGACCATTAATACATATTGAAGATTTTGGGGATGAGTAAATTAAAGGCTCCATATGACAAAGGAGGTGTTAGGTTTCCTGATTTCAAAGCATACCACACTGCTTTTCTTTTGAAGCAAGCTAGATACTGGTTTGCCTGCCCCATAACGTCAGACATTGCCACATGGTGTACCATAGAGAAGCAGTTAATGTATCCAGTAGAAATCACCGACCTCATTTATATATCTAAGCACTCCTCACTGGCTATATCAGAACCCATTAGAGCCACAATATCAGCCCTCCAACTCTTTTTATTCACACAGACAGACTCCCCAAAAAAACACCTTTCTCCTTACCTATGGCATAATAATAAGATACTGATTAAGAATAAAACCCTAAATAGAAAATCCTGGAAGAAAAAGGGTATCAGATTTATACAACAAATCATAAATAAATCATCTATCCTTTCCTTTCAGCAGCTTAAATGTCAATTCTCAATTCCCAACACAGATTACAACTTTTATAATGAATTAGTTAATTCATGCTTTGACGCTCTCCACAGCTCCTCCAATGATATTCTGACTCCTGATGCCTCAAGATTGATACATCTTACAATGCCCACTGACACAAAGGCTTCAACATTCTACAACATTCTCATATCATCCCTGAAGTTGTGCTCGATACGCCACAAATGGGAAGATGACTTCGGATACATTTTAAACGATCACACATGGTCTAAGCTCTTCTCTAGAATCAAATATATCTCAACATCAGCAAATAACTCCCAACATTTTTTCTTCTTTATACACAGAGCTTTCATCACACCAGCCAGACTATCTCTATCCAATGTCAATAACAATGATAATTGTTGGACATGTGGAGTCACTCCTGCATCGTATGAGCACATGTTCTTCTCATGTCCCTATACCCTTAAGTTCTGGCAACAAGTGTGGAAATACCTTAACTCTATTTTTTTCATTGACATACCACTTTCATTTATGAATATTGTTTTAGGTAGTCTGGCTATTACCACCCACTTGCCCTCTGGTGCATCCAAGCTCTATGATCTTTTCATTTGTTTAGCTAAGAAATGTATAACTGCCAATTGGAAAAATTCTCGTTCCTTGTGTATAAGAAGTTGGTGGAACAATATATGTCTCACGCAAAAGATGGAAATGTGCATGGCAAACAATCTTAATTCTATACCCAAATTTAATGCTAAATGGTCATTTTTCATTCGCTATCTGAATCACTTTAATGTAACCACGCACGGAATGTGACATCCTCAAATATATCATACTCCTTTGATGCTCCCAAGATCTTTACATGTGAATTTTGATCCGATCACTCAACTGAATATTTATTGTAATATATGCCAAGGTGCCTCTCTTCATTAATATTTACCTCCCTTCCTTTTTCCCCCCTCCCCTCACATCTCGTGTTTGTCAATTGTCAGTCTTGTGTTTGTCTTCCCCCACTTAAGACATCATAATGCAGAAATCGTTTTACACTAAGTTTAGCACAATACTGTGCCATGGTTGTTTTCAATTGTATTGACAATTTGTTCCTCTAATGCTTAACTCCTAAATATACACAGTGTACTAAATTAATTGCTCTCTCGGAACACCTTCTTGTACCACTGTTTAACCCATACCATTGTATAGGTTTTACTGCATTATGTTTGTGAAGTTATGACTTTATGATTGTATACTACATAACTTAATAAAAATTATTAAAATAAAAAAAAAAAAAAAAAGTGGCCCTCAAACCATCATCCGTGATTGGTGAATTGTGTCATTTAACGACTTTCCAGAGAATGCTACTTAAGATTCACGTGTCTGTTACATTACAACACAACTCATACAATAACATAACTTTGCATACAGTTCTGTGACAGGGTCCACAGCTCTGAGGTGCAGGGGTGGCATGAACACGACCTTTCACCCCTTGACAAAACAGGAAGGAGCATCAAATAGCATTATTCCTAAGTACACTACAAAAAATATGGTTATTATTTCACTAATGTGATATACATTTCATACAAGAATGTATCCCCATATGTATCATTAATATCTGTGTGTATAGATCCATATTGTCAAATTACTGTGAATGCAAGCAGACATCTAAGGCCAAATGATAATATGTTATTGTATAGCACTTACGCTTAAGCTCTTTTCTTATAGAACAAATAGGCATACAATATCACCCAACCTGTGTTGGTACTCATTTATTGACCACGGAAGGAGGAAATGCTGAGATGGTTCGAACCTGCAACCTGTAGATCACACACTCATCGCAGCAGCGAGCGCTCAACCCACTGAGCTATCATATCGGGTATAGTAAAATGAGCATCTGCAGGTCTGGTGCAAATTTGGCCGCATTTCAAGCCTGTGTGCAATGCATCTAAGTTTCAGCCTATGTCTCTATTAGAAGTCACTCAGTATGGTGTGACCAGTGCGCCCTGGAGATAAAATGGCCCAGGTGTGACCAGGCTATTAAATGCCCCAGTGCGACCAGGAGAAATAATGGCTCCCGTGCCACCAGCTTATAAAATGCCCCCAATGTCACCAACAGGGTGCCTGCATGACCGATATATAAAATGCCCCCAGGATGAACAGGCTACAAAATGACCCGAGTGTGACAGGATGTACATGTGCGCCCGGGTGATCATAATCTAAAATGGGCCCATTGGAATAAGCACGTCATAAAGTGGCGCCTATTGTTACCGGGCCGGGTATACAATTTCTCATAGTGATCTAGTGTACAATGACCCCGGTGTGAGCAGGGATGTCCAGAGTTTTATCAGGCTATCGCATGGCCCCAGCAGAACCCGGATGTCAAATGTCTCCTGTAAAGTGAACAATGGAGGATCCGGGTGTGACACGGCCCTAGCATGACGGGGATGTAAAACAGTCACAGCACGGTGACGATGCAAAGAGGCCCTGGTATTGCCAGGGTGTATTTACGCAAGGTGGTTTTGGGGACGCGGTTCATTTTATTTTTTTACATCTGATTGGGGCAATACAAAGTGCACTCTCACCACAGACCATTGAAGAGGCGCTCTTCACTGTAGCCAAAAAAGGGGTAAAATCGCTATAAGAAGTACACGCACCCAAAAAACACCTGTAACGGCTTTGCTGCGTGTGCCCCAAATCAGCACTTCTCGGGGCAATGGCATGCGGTTATAGCGAAGAATATTGTTTCCATACGAAGCGCGACAAAAAACGACCTGTGCTTTCAGAAAAAAACAAAATATGGTATGTGAGTGACGGTTTTCGGCAGAGTTTATAAGTCACCTCTTTGAACATGCCATCTTCTGGAGTTTTTAAAAAAAGGCTGAAAATAGCCATAACATGAAGAAAGGCCGAGGGATGGGCTGTGCGCGTGTGAGGTACAGAAGAATGCTTTCGGAGCACTTCAATGTTACCCTGACATTAAAAGGACCAACTGATACATGACGCTTTATATATCGCTTCATGCCAGATGCTGCCCGTTTCAAAGCACTGTAACAGAAATGTTTTGCTTTTGCTTACTTTAATGGTACTCAGTTCATCGCCCTCTGAAGGGTGGAGGGCTGAGTCAGCGGAGACTGCGGAGTTACCATTGAGAGCTGTCCTGCAGAGTGAAAACAGAAGGCTTAACTTGCTGAGCTATCTAGTTTGCAGTTTTAAAATAAAGTGCCCTTGAAAAATCATGTTTTACTTAATTTGGCGAGCACCGGGCTTTAAGTGCTATCCCCCAAACGTCGCCTTGACCATGCGTGGCTTTAAATGCTTTGACCGAATATTTCCTGTGTGGGGGGGGGGCGGCATTGCTTCCACTACTTGTCGAGTCAGCCACTGTGAGGGCTTAAGACCCTCCCAAACTGAGGAAGGCAGCCCTCTGCCGTGACTCTCAGCCGGGGAGGCACTCAGGCACTGCAGTAAGAGACCGTCACATGTCTCACCTGTGAGAGCAGGCTGTGGGCTTGATTTTATGGAATTTTTTGCGCGGTGCAAAGTCACTTTGTACTGGTGCAAATTGGCTTTGCGCTTCAAAAATACACTTTGCACCGCTCTGTGAATCAGGGTGTTTGTTGGCAGTGGAAAGTCACTTTGCACCGCGTTAAACATTCCATAAATCAGGGCATGTAAGTTTAAACAATCAAAGATGGATCTAATGAGCCGAAGGAAGGCATCATAACCAGCCTCCTGGTCGCAGAGGAATGGGGGAGGGCGACAGCGCAGTGGGTTAATGCACCTACTGCAGTGATGTATGTGGAGCAGGCAGAGCACCCAGCCCCGGGTGAGATACTGATACAGGCTCGCTTGCTACGCTGGGACCTACAGTCACATGACATCCCGTAGCTTTGATTCTCGGCACATGTAATTATCCACATTGTCCCCCGTGGTTCACTTTTTTCAGGAAAGTTGTGGGACAGTTCAAGCATGAGGTTTACTGAGGTGAGAGTACACAGAGCAAAGGCACTGGTCATAGAGCTACACAGAGCAAAGGCACCGCACCGCTCATAGCGCTACACAGAGCAAAGGCACCGCTCATAGCGCTACACAGAGCAAAGGGGCACTGCACCGCTCATAGCGCTACACAGAGCAAAGGCACAGCTCATAGTGCGCACGGTTAAAACTCTCCCCTTTCTTCACCCACTCCGCCCCTTCCCTTGGTACACAGCAAACAGGTGCTATTGGGAGACCAAGGGCCCGATTCATGGCATATTTTGCCCGGTTCAAAGTGATTTTCCACTGCCCACGCCGTGATTCATGGAACTGTGCGAAGTGTATTTTTGCCAAAGTCCGCGCATAGTCATTTTTGCAGTACAAAATGACTTTGCACGGCAAAAATACACTTTGCACAGTTCCACGAATCAGGGTTTGTGCCGGCAGTGCAAAGTCACTTTTCAGCAGTGCAGTGTCACTTTGAACCGTACAAAATATTCCATATATCGCTGCCAAAAGTCCAAACATAGTGGCATTCGGGAAAACAAGCATTCGTGCTTCCGTTGGTCAAATGCACGTTTTTTAATTAGACAGCATCTTGCTGATAATGCTGCCACGTGCCTCGGCGCGTTTGCCTTTCTTGCACAGCAAGGATTAAAAGAGAAAGGTGAACACACACATGTATTAATCACTTGTTGCTGCTCTTGTAAAGTTTCTGCATCTGTTAGAGAACTTTAAATGGTTACAAAGAAGTTCTGTTCTGTTCTGTCTGAATACTAAAATATACCTCTAGGTGGCCGGGTAATATGCTGACTGTGCGCCGCTGTGGTGTGGCCTCCGGGGGCGCCTCTGCCTTTCTCACGGTGTCGGTCCCCGCTTCATTCAAAGTCTCCCTCTTCTCTCTCGTTCTAACTCTCCCTGTGTCTCTGACTGTCCCCTTATTTCTGTCTTCCGCTGCTGCTTCTGGGGAGGGACTGGAGTGTCTCTTGCCTCTCGGGACGGACAGGTGCTGACTGTTTGCCTGGAGTGTGGACTCGTCGTCTCATGGGCTGGCTCCTCCTTGGCGCTGCGCTGCCTGCTGCTGCCAGTGTCAGTGTCACTGGCCAAAATCATCATGCCCAGGGACGGAGGAGAGGCCCAACTTATCCTCTCTCTAGTCAAGTGGTATGAACAGTCAGCGGCGAGTGGCGACAATGAGTCTGGGCCGCGGCCTGAGCCACAGACAATTCCCAGGGCCCTGCCCAGCCCCCCAAGCACAACAGTTGCTTTCAACTTTGCACAAAGGGTACTTCCTAAAGTTGAAAGCAACTGTTGTTGTTATGGTAAGGTGCCGCCCGGGGAGGCCAGACTCTGTGCTGTACCCCGGGGCCCTGGCCCAGCCCCCGGCCCAACCCTGGCAGCATGAGGCCGAGGGGGCAGCCAGGCAGGCAGGCCTGCTAATGTCTTTCATTAGCATTTCAGAGCAAGCCGGGGGCGGCCCAGGCCCAAGGCGAGTGAGCACCATACCATTTGGCTGGAACGACTGCGGGGGCCCTGAGGCCTGAGCTCTGGCATCTGCATAATGCATCATGCATCATGCATGCATGCAAATTTACAAATGATTTATGAAATCATCAAAGCAAGGTAATAACGTGTGTGTTGTTACCTTGTTTTGATGAATGTATGCTGCACTGACAGGCTGACAGCCCTCCTGACCCCTGCCCGGGCCCTGAGTGAGACTGAGGTGTCAGTTTCCTTTCCGCTAGCAGGCGAGGCAGCAGCAGCCAGCCTGGCCCAAGCCGCCCCCCGCCCTACTCGTGCGTGATGCTGATGCGACAAACATTCCATTAAAAAAGAAAACATGCCCCAGCTTGGGACTCCCACACGACCCTGCACACTGACTCACGCATGCAGGCAGCGCCACGGCACTGCCTGACACAGTGGCTGGCTGCCTGACGAGCTGTGTGAGTCAGTATAATAATTTAGTCAAGCCCAGGGACGGCTTCAAGAAAAACAGCCCCCAGATCCCCAAAGTACATCGGCCACTGGCCAATCGGCCGATGCGGCCAGTCCGACCCTGGTGACAGCCAGCCCTGGAATCGGATCTCGCCATGCTCGCTTGGCTGATGCAGGGCAGCCCATCAGCAATGGGATAATGGGGGGCCCTTCAGCCCCCACAGGCACTGCTAGGGGCCCCCAAGTCCTGCGTGCTCTCAGAGGGGGAGCAGGCCTTTAGCTGCAGCAGGGGGCACTCCACTGTGCTGGACTTTGATGGCTCCATGCTACCCTTGGTTGGCAGCCTGGGGCTCATTTGGTTGGCAGCCTGGGACTCATTTGTTATATCCCCGACATCACCTGTGACATACCTCCGACAGCCTCTGCGTCCCTTGCACAATATTCAAACCCCTTCCACAACACACACGCCCCATGCATAACAACTGAATTACCTCCAAATGTCCTGCACTTCTTGTTCTTTCCCTGAAAACCTGTGCAGCACCCACACAACCCCTCCCCCTCAGCCGTACCCTCAGCAACCACTGGAATTAGCTAATTGTAATGCCAAAACGCTCATTGGGTTACAGTCCACTCTATCCCCCCTCCCTCATCTTTGCCAAGACACTGCCTCTCCCACACTGTCCAGGTAGGGAGTGCTGTAGAGGAGTGGGCGCATGAGCCCACCGAGTTGGCTTTCACCACACTCTGTGCATCTGCCTTATGGAGAGGTTTGTGCATAGACCTCCCACTGACAGAAAACCCCAAAGGTAAGACCTAATGAGATGGTTAACTGTCAGTCATAGATAACAAGCCTGAGTTATGCCACCAGCTCAACGTTTCCAGATATTGCTTAAGTGTAGGCCGTTGATTGCAAGTGGTGCTCACTCGAGCTTTGATCCTGGCCTTCAGGGCAGACCTTCACCCAGAAAATGCAGGGGATCGGGCTGGTTGTGTCCAGTGGCGTTTCCTGGGAATCCGGTGTGGTGTACTAAACATCAACAAATCGCAGATTCAGTTTCGGAACCAATAGCATATGTATTATAAACAATATCTGGGTTAACTAGATTTTTCAGGGTGGCATTAAATTGCATTCTGGGACTTATAGTTTACCATTAAGGAAGTGAAAATTAAAGCCACAATCTTCCCAGGTATGCAACTTCATATCAGTATTTTAAAGGTTTGGTAATTGAAAGGGTATATTATTATATGTCGAGCAATGCCTTGACAAGTACAAAAATCACATGATAAATGAACCTGACAATATATACACATTATAGAAACGGATCAAGCAAAACAGGTCAAACAAAAGAATGTGAATAAACATTTATTTTCCCCATCCTGGATGCCAGGTTTTTCTGTGCAAACCAAGATAATTTTGTGGTGTGCAATATATGAATGGACACTATTATTAATATCTAATAATTGTAGTCTCAGGAGGCTCGGCTTGGAAGCAAGAAGACGCGGAGCAATACAGGTTTGATCCCGGGTCTGCGCTTAGAAACCTCTCAGTATTAAACACATTATAAATAACCAATTATAACACCTCCATAATATGGGCATACTCCTTTAATTGCATCTGTGATGTTTAATGATATTTCAAGTGTGTGGGTAAAATACACCGGCGACATGCACAAAATGGATTTGCATGCTCTAGGAATGATCCCATGATATCACATCCTGTAATGTCCTCTCCCATTGCCCATTGCCTTGAACGCTATCATTTCCAAATTTAGCTTCGGCATGATCATTCTATATTGCTACCATTGACAGCAAAACCTGGCGAGGATGCCCAGCTGTCTCTAGCTAGAGTCAGACCCCCAAACACAGAAAACTGTAAAACAAACGACTTAAAAAAATGAGTCAATCATCTATCCCCAAAGTTAAACATTGTGCAACTCTGCCCTCTAAGCTCTGCCTCCATGCCCTGCCCACTTGGGGCCCTGTGTCATTTTTGCCCATAGGGCCCTTTGCCTTAAATCTGCCACTGGTGCAGGGTTCTGTTCCCTCACGTCTCAGTCTTCCCCAGCCCTGTCGAATTTGCAGAGGCACTGAATGACACCAGACGAGTCATGGCGTATGTGGTAGGATCGATAGCTCAGCTCAGGAAATCGCTTGAAACCTGCAGTTACAGGCACCCGCCTGACGTGCACCTGGCTTCACACTAGCATTTCAGGTTCCAGAGGTGTGACTGACTCTGCACCAGCTCAGCTGGCCTTTGAGGTCCCAGCCTGAGGCCCGTCTTGGGTGCAGGGTGCTCCCTCTCATCTCCTGTCTTGGGTGCAGGGTGCCCCCTCGTGTCTCCCTTCTTGGGTGCAGGGTGTTCTGTGACTCCTGTCTTGGGTGCAGGGTGCTCTCTCACTCGTCCGGTCCCCAAGGGCAGGGTTCTTGCACACTGTACCCTAATAGTGGCGGACTGGCCTACAGGTAAGTCTGGCAATTTCCCGCTGACAGTGGGTGGGGGTGGTCTGTGAACCATGGGCCGTTTTTCTGAGGGCATGCAGAATGTGCTGCATTGCTGTGTGAAGCACAATCAGGATGCAATTTCGCTTTCAAAAAAAGGAATCCAAGGCCTCTTTTGCTTCTTAGTCCACTCCTGTGTAACCAGCACAGAGAGCCCGGTGCATGATTCCAGCCCTGCCTCCATACCGAATTTTCCCTCAATTCCTGGTGGAAATCTCTGCCTTTCAGTCTCACTTCAGCAGAAGGGAGGGGGCGATCGTGGGCTGTAACCATGGAAAGGTGGTGCAGGGTGAAAGTAAAACGAGCTGAAATAGGCAAAAGATGAGGGCAGCGAGGGAGGTTGGGGGCCAGCATGTATTGGAACAAGAGGGCTTTCTCAAACACACTGAGAAAGGTAAGTCTACCTAAAGAAATATTCAACGAGCAGCTGCACCCATTAAAGGGAGTAAAAGGGAAAAGCCCAAATTGTTAATAAAATAAAGGAGATTGGGTGTGGGGATTGGTTGGCATGTGGCAGGTGTGCTTGTACTGGCCATGCCCCGAACCCAAGTGGTGCCAATTCTAGGCGTGTAGACTGGACGCCATCTTTTAAGTCTTTGCCGGACTTACCATGACCCAAAATTAGAAATCTAAAGATGGTCCACTAATGCCCACCTAGTGAGGGAAATGATGGGGTACTAGCCAGTCCATTTACTAAGCGGTCGGGGGGACGCCAATGATGCTTCCTGTCTGGGGTGCAATCTGGTGTAAGACCGGCCCTGTGTGTGTGTGTGTGTGTGTGTGTGTGTGTATGCAGACATCAATAGCTGTTGTATATAGCAGTTGTATAAGTAATGTTTGTTTTATTACTGTTATCAATATTAATATAATTATTGGACCTCATAACGAGTTAGGCAGAAGTGGTAAATAAGGTGGAATGTGGAAAGACCATCAGTGTTACTGCTCTGCCTAATTATGGAATTCTAAACCCCCCAAAAAATAAGCACCTTGTTTTTGTTGGAGGAATTACTGCAGCAGTATTACCACTGCTCCCCAATGAAGTCTTCTGGCAGTTCAGAATGGGTTGTAGTGATCACCTTCAATCAAATGGTAAATTACTGTTACTGCTTGCAGTAAAGATAATTGAGATTGGTGCTATTAGTGGGTGTAATATTGTCAAACTCATAATAGGACATAATTGTGTTGTTTTGCATCAATGACGCAAGTCTGCTAACATTTGCTGTGAGTGGTCATTAACCCATTAATGGAAAACAGACGCTCTCTCACTATTCAATTACTGTGCCCCTTCTTAATCCAAGGCATCACTTTCCTGTGGCCCAAGTGTTGCATCCATACCTAATGTAGAATGGTTTAGTTGTTTTTCCAGGATACAGTAATTATGCTGCCTTTTCCCAAGTCGAATGCTTTACTTTCTCTGACCACAAGGAAATGTAAAAAGCTCCATTTGCAAGCATTGCAGCTCTCTTATGCTGATGAGCTGAACGTCAACAATAAAACCTGTCAAACCAACTGTCTTGGGCTGCCTGATTTTATCAATAATTGAACACAAAGACAGAACTTGCAGATGAAAGCAGGGGCGAAAGAATATTATAAAGTTGAGGCAATTGCTTTACTCACAGTAGCATCCTGTGTTGCTCTTGTCAGGGCCCCCTCGGTAGCCATTTTCTGGGTCTAAACATCATCAGAGAGGCACTCCCCTTGCTGAGAAACGGACGTGAGTGCTTCTATTTGTCTTCCCTTCAATTAATTTGTTGTTTTGTAAAGCGCTACATTGTGGCAAGCCGCCCCAATCAGGAGTGCATGTGAAAAACTGAGCTCCAATGTGAAGTACATTAATTAAGCAATTGAACCCGAGCGGCGGGGGCATTACCGACTCAGGTAATGCCCCGGGGCCCATATTGTGAGGACAACCAAGCCCGTCTAGTGTACACATTCAGATTGTGTATATAGTATCCACAGGGCTCCAAGAATGCAGAGATGTGCGATTTCTATCAAAAGGGGGCAGTTATTTAATAGATATTTTTAAATTAATACGGGAATATTAACCTCTCTATCCCCCCTCATTGAATCCTGCTGGTTTTGAAAGCAAAGTTCCGAATCTGTGGTGAAAGATCAGAATTCGAGCAGACACCCAGGACCAGATTCTCAAAATATATTTTGGGTGCAATTTAGAGATGTGCAATAAATGTGCAAGAAAGATCGGTGCATGGTTCTCAGAAATGTGCAAGTCAGACAGGTGCAAGCTCACAGAACACGTTCAAAAGCAGCACAAAGATACACACATTGGGCAGAAAGCATATAGGCAAAGCCAAGTAAGCATGCAAACATTGGAAGCCCAGCAAATGTGTGCAGAAATGATCCAAAAAACAGAATCTCAAAATTTGAGCACATGAATTCCTCCAGAAATGGCCTTCAACATTTGTTAGAATCAGAAAGTGACCAAATGGAACAAAAAAGAATGCAACTGATTCACTCACCAAAATAAGTGAAGGAGGTCACTCCAATCACAACGCACAAGTATAAAAGACCAGCACACTATGGCAGGTGCACGTAATGAAAATTGCAGATCCACAGGACATCATGCTGCTGTGACCTGTGAGGAATGTGTAGGATATACAGGAATAAGGTTCCCCGATTTCAACTGGCAGAAACAGAAGTTTCCGTAGGTACCATTTCCCATCCCAGGAAATATTGGAGATGCTCACACAAAAGAAGGGGGTCTTACCTCACCTACTGGGCACAGGAATGCCTTAACACCACTACTGAAGCTACTAGGATCCTTGCATGTGTTACCAGAGGAGGATCCTTTCACAAGGCCAGTGATTTCACATTGAGCACCTCCTGGTCCGCACAGTGATTGACACTATGGCAGATCCTCAATATGATTCTTTCTTCTGCTAGGAAACATATAGCCATGCACCCCGGTGCAAGCACAAGTGCAGGCATAATGAGGGCATGTTATGACATTGCTGGGTTCTGTGAAATGTGTAGTGTCATTGATTGCACCCATGTGGCGCGCATATCCTGGGAAGCCACAAACCATCTCTACAGAAACAGAAGACACTTGAATTCTGTGACTACAGAAGGGGTGTAATACTGGCACCCACATCTTGAGGGTGAATGAAAACTTCCCAGAAGCAACACATAAAGATACAACTACCGGGCAATCTAGCAGAACACAACAGTTTGATGCTGGAAATTATGGCGAGACCTTGTTGCTTTTTCTGACACACAACCTTCTACACATGTCCAACTGAACGTATGTCAAAACACATCACATGACAGTTTTCATCCACAGGGGACAGTGGATACTCCCTGAAAAATGCACCCATTTACCCCTTTGAAGAACCCAGGCACTATAGGCCATTAACATTAAAACATAGGTCAAATGTGACCAAGACATTCCACACTGAATATGCCTAAAGGTGTTTCTTTATGAACCCCTGACCCCTGCCCTTATGCACCTGTAAGGTGTTTCTACCTAAGGTGTCTGAAAAGTGATGTGTGCTGCAACCTGTAGGAGTCCTGAGAAAGGGGGCCGCACACCTTACTGCACACATGGGCGAAATGATATCCCAGGGGGCCATGAGTGAGCTCTCTCATGATGACCATATGCCACCCGCTGAGAGAATAGTAGGTCCTGGGCAGTGAAGGCCCTCTTCTATGGGATATGATACACCTGGTTGCTAACTATGGTTAGGGTGCACCTGTGTGAATAAATAGTCACAGAATAATCTTCAGTTGACCAGCTTGACAGCTTTCTTTATATATGTCAGACATGGATCAAATAAATATTGTTACATGAAGCAGTGCATAACATCCAGGGTAAATCCGTCAGTTCACATCTGTTACATAAGTGGTTGAATATCATACATTGTGTCACCTAGGGGTGATTCAATTCACTTCTGGTAAATAAATAATAGAATTTTAACACTTGCGTCCATGGTAAGCCATTAAATTCACATTTGTCACATAAATGGTTGAATATCATAAATTGGGTCACCTCGGAGTGATTCAATTCACCTCTGGTAAATAAATAATCAAATATCAATACTTGGATCACTGGTAGGCCAATCAGTTTACACTTGTCAGATAAATGGTTGAATAACATAAATTGGGTCACCTGGGAGAGATTCAGTTCATCTCTGGTAAATAAATAATCAAATATTAATACTTGGATAGGGAGGAACCCTGGCCTTTCCCTTCATGCACGTTCTGATTAAACTGATTCTCAGCCCTTCCTCTGTGAAGAGTAAGAACAATAAAACTCCCCCTTGAGGGGGAACCAAGACCACTACACCTTAGTGTATAAACCACCACAATTACATATGCTTTCAGGCCTCTACAACAAACCCTGTGAGGAACTAGGGGGCATGTGCCTGCTTCCCTCACTCTGTTTGGTCTGTTTGGTATAGTTTACTATCTCCTCTCCCTTCCTCTATGGAATACGGTACGCGCGAGACAGCCCTCCTGTGCTTTTCCAGACGAGTAAGTATACATCTACACAGTTCGATGTTGTACGTTCGTTCCCCTTCACTTTGACAGACAAAATGTACACTTGACCCAGCCCGCCTGTGCATTGCCGGCGGGTAAGTATACCTCTACACAGTTCGATATTGTACGTTCGTTCTGCTTCACTTTGACAGAAATAATTTACAAATGACACAGCCCGTCTATGCATTGCTGACGAGTAAGAATACATCTACACAGTTCGATATTGTACGTTCGTTACCCTTCACTTTAACAGAAAAAATGTACACTTGCCACAGCCCGCCTGTGCATTGCCGGCGAGTAATTATACCTCTACACAGTTCGATATTGTATGCTTGTTCTCCTTCATTTTGAACAGAAAAGATGTACACTTGAGACAGCTCACCTGTGCGTTGCCGGGGAGTAAGTATACCTCTACACCGTTCGATATTTTCCAATCCTCTCCCTCAATTTCCACCTTCTACCTCAGAGACTCAAAGCACGCAGTAACGCGTGCCGGTGCCCCAGATCGGCTCTAGTAGAGCAGCCCCAGCAGTTGAGGAACACTCCTTCCGACCTTACTCCCTACGTCTCCAGCTGGGCCCAAAACCCTCGACCCAGGGATGGGGAGAGTAACTCAGGGATCCAGGAACACGGATGGCCTCAGGGGACATCTCTTCCAGCAACAGGGAGCCGGTCTGCTCTCTCTGGATCCCCCAGGAGCTTCTCTCTTTTGCGCCACACTGGAATACATTTTATACAATAACGCCCGGCCCATCAGTCGCTACACTGCAGGGGCCTCCCGACAGATATAATTCACAAAACTCATCAGCCTCATACACGCTCCCCCTGTTGGCGGAGCATACCAAGTCCCTGAGAGCTTGCCCTCTGATCATTGCTACAGAAAGCGAGGAATGGTGAAAGTGCTTTCTACTCCTCCCCCTACCTGTTCTATATTGGATATGATACATTGTATGCTGAACACCTAAAATTGTTCAAAATTTGAACTGAGTGACATAGCAAAAATACTGTACCACCTATCTTCCTATTGTTTAGCCTTGAAAAGACCAAGACTGGTCAAAACACGTGTCGGCTTGGCTAGGGCAATTTGGCACGAGAGTTTTTTCTTTTTTTTTGTTAGAATGACTATTCAAATCTGACACCAATTTAGTGGTGATATTAAAATTTCATGATTTATGATATGATATGGCATTTATAACGCGCATGTACACAAGTGTTTCTAGGCACAAAAAGACAAGTGGGGGACAGATGGAGGAAAAAATCAACTATCTTAATACGCCTTGTGTCATGCAGATCACGCAAGTGCGTAGAAGTGGATGGGGAGAAGTGCTAAAGAGGAGGATTGAGAAGTGCAGGTAATTGTCAAACTCTGAAGAATCCTCCCTCCCTTTGTCCTCACCTGAGTCTTCCTCAGTCCTCTTTTCAGGTTCTTTCTTCTTCTGACCGAAGACTTAAGGCAAGAACTCAACAGTGTGTTCTCCCCTGGAGTAAGCCCCAAATACAGGGAAAAGCCTCCTGACTGAAAAACCCTTTCCGTCTGAAGATGGAGTATTGGTCTGGCGTGTTCGAGCAGTGAACCGCTAAGAAGAGGATCACTGGTCCGATGGCATAGGAGCAGAAGAGTATGCCTTGAATTTCAGGGGTGGCGAATGATCAGGAAGTGATCCTCGTAGCAGGTTGGCTCTGAGATGAGTAGCAACAGGCAGCAGTCAAGAACCATTGAAGAATGAACTCAATAATAAAGAGTCCGGAGAAAGGCATAAGGCCACATCCAACATGGAAGAAAGAAGGAAAACAAAGAAAAACTGCTCGGGGGGCGAGCACAAGAAACAGGGTGGAAGAAAAGGTAAGTCAAGAACGGAAATCCCCAGAATCGGGAGATAACCACGCAGAAGAAAAGGGCAAGAAATGGTAGAACAAACAGGGGTCCAAAGGACCGAGCAAAGCAGAGAGGAGTCAGAAAGGAGAGCAGAGAAAAGGAGACTCGGGAATCCAGAGAAAAACAAGGAAGTACCCCCTCCCCCCCCAAAAGGTGAGGGCAAGTGACCTAGCGAGCATCAGAAAAACGAGCAGCGTAGAGCCCAGGGAAATCCAGGTGCAACGCACCATGGCTCTGTGTGTGTGTCCGTATATCCATGGTGGTGGCCATCTTGAAAAGAATTAGACCGCAACTATCGGATCTACAGAAAAACGTGGTGGCAACTAGAGGCGGCGCCATTGGTCCCATGTCTTCTAAGAAGGCATGACAGTAATCAAAAGTGCAGCCAGCTAGTGGCTCAGTGCAGGTAAAGGAGAGTACAGCCAACAGGTGGCTCTTAAGTACAGAGAGTGTGGACTGTAGGGTTACAGATACAGACCACAAGTGCTGCAGGAGCTAGGAGGCAGTGGAAGGTAGGTACAGATAGACATGCAAGGACCTGGGCCAAGGTTCAGAGAGTGGCCAGGTGACCAGTGCGTGAACCAGACGGGTCATCAGCATGGGAGAGGAAGGTTCCACATCTTTAAAATTGCAGCAAAAATGGCAGTGAATACAACATTTTGTGGCAAAAATGCCATGGTATAATGGGGTACACCTTTACCGGGTCAAACCACAACATTTTTGCCGTGATTTTTTTTACCACCGACATTTTTGCCGCCGCGACTTTATAACCTGGTACAGAGAGGAAGAGAGTCTTGAGTTGCTTCTGAAAATTGGAGGTGGTTCTGCTCAAGTTTGAGAGGGGGGAGGCCCCAGCCAAAGAAAGAGATCTACCTCCAACTCTTGGAAAAGCGACTGACCCTCAGAGAGTTAGAGGTGGATGAGCAGATAGCTCGAAAAGGGAGATTTTTAGGGAGAGAGTATTGGAGGTAGTGCAGACCCAGCCCCCAGAAAGCCTTATGGACGATGCAGAGGGTCTTGAACTTTATCCTTGCTGCCAAAGGGAGCCAGTGAAGAGATTTCAGTGATGGAGAGATACGATCCCTGGGCTTGAGGACAAGGACAAGTCTTGCAGTCCTGTTCTGGATAAGTTGTAGTGGACGGTGAGTAGATGCAGGAAGATTTAGAAAGAGGCTGTTGTGAAAGTCCAGCCTAGAGACGACCAGAGCTCTGGAGACAGTGAGTATCTGTGGGAAAGTCAGGGAAGGAAGAATACCTCTGAGGAAGTGCAGCTGATAGTTTGAGTGCTTAGAGATGTCAGAGATGTGAGAAGAGGAGTAGAGGGTGGAGTCAAAGATGTCCCCAAGGATCTTAGCCTCACAGGTAGGAGAAGGAAGAGGGCCCAGCGTGGGTGGCCAGAGAGAGAGATGAAAGGAGGGAGCTGGTGTTCCAATGAGGAGGCTCTCAGTGTTACTGGCATTAAGGCAGAAATAATTGGCGGCACACCACTCCTGGATTGTGAACAAACAGTCAGGAATGAGAGAAGGAGTAGAGGCAGCCGAGGGGAGCCTGAAAAAGGCTGGGTGTTATCAGCATAACACTGAAAGTTGGAACAAAGAGCAACGATGCAGTGGGCAAGAGGTTCCAGGTATTGGTTGAACAGCCTGGGAGAAAGGTTAGACCCCTGGGTTACACCACAGGTAGAGAGAGAGATAAAAGAGAGGAAGGACCCAAGCTGGACCTGGGAGGGTCGATCAGTGAGAAAGGAGGTCAGCCAGGCCAGTGCCTGATATTTGATACCCAGGTTATCACGGAGGTGGTTGAGCAGGATAGCATGGTTGACCATATCAAAAGCAGAAGACAGACAAGGAAAATGAGGACAGAAGGAAGGTTAGAATCAAGGTTATACAGCAGGCCTTCAAAACTACAAAATCGGATCAGCTCAAGAGATTTGGTCACGAATAAACGCAGCGATCTACTATAGCAATCCAATAATAATATATATAAACATTACCTGGTCATTTTCTAAAATGGCAGAATATCTGCCACATCGAGAAGAAGAAAGAGCAGCATTATTTGCACCAAGAGGGTGCATACTTTAGCAATAATAACGACAGAGATCTAGCCCAAAAATGGGAAGAGAATATGAACCAGAGGTCATGAGTAATGATGGAGCTTTTAGTAGAGCATGCAGAACGAGAGCATAGAGGAACCCTGACACAAATAGAGCAAATTAAACAGGAAATAGCAGACATGAACTCACCAGAGACAGTTAAGACTAAGACTATAAAAACGATATACTATAGCAATCCAATAATAATATTCGTCGTGCTCGCAGTCTCTCTCCCCTGTCTACTACAGCGTGTGGGAGGGCTTAAAAACCCATACCTTGAGCGGAGCGGTGAGCAGAGTTGGTGAGGAGAGTTGAGTCTGCTGGAGTCGTGCTTGCAGTCTCTCTCCCCTGTCTACTACAGCGTGTGGGAGGGCTTAAAAACCTATACCCAGAGCGGAGTGGTGAGCGGAGTTGGTGAGGAGAGTTGAGTCTGCTGGAGTCGTGCTCGCAGTCTCTCTCCCCTGTCTACTACAGCGTGTGGGAGGGCTTAAAAACCCAGACCCAGAGCGGAGCGGTGAGCGGAGTTGGTGAGGAGAGTTGAGTCTGCTGGAGTCGTGCTCGCAGTCTCTCTCCCCTGTCTACTACAGCGTGTGGGAGGGCTTAAAAACCCATACCCAGAGTGGAGCGGTGAGCGGAGTTGGTGAGGAGAGTTGAGTCTGCTGGAGTCCGCGAGAGTCCGTGGGAGCAGAGGGAGAATGGACTCAACTCAGAAATCTGAGAAACCTCCACCGCACCGAGGGCGAAAAAACGCCAGAAATGAAAGACTGGAAGAGGCGGTAGCAGATTCAGACGCTGACCACAGCAGGCGTTGTCTAAGGAGCTTTAAATCACCAGTCAAGAAGCTGAAAACAAAGACGTCCACCAGCGAAGAATGTGCCCATGAAGTGAATAAAGAGCCTCAAGCTCTTAGAACTCATAGGAAGAGCACGAACAGCGAGCTCAGGGAAGAGGCATGTAAAACGGCAGCCCCCCCAGGGCAAATACAGCAGAAGCCACCCAAGTTGCACTAGAAATACAAGAGCTGCAAGTAGACCAAAGCAGTGGGAAAAAAAAGGACTTACCAGGACCCGAGGTGAGCAGCGCCCCGTACTCCGCCGATAAGGCAAGTGGGTTTCCGGCAATGGCAGCCAAAGGGCAGCCACTGACGGACCCTCAGTGGGCGCGCTGCAGTGCCGAGGACTGGGAGGAGACGAGTGCATCGGAGCAGTTGGAGAGCCGCGGTGGAGGAACTGCAGGCTTGCCTGGCCCAGGGCGGGCTGGGAGGAGTCCAACGCGGACGGAGAGCGAGGAGGGGCATGGCCGCGAGAAATGACGAGGGCTGACAGGCAGCCCCGAAAAGCAAAACGAAGCGGTGTCGACAGCGGAACTCACAAATAGCCTGATATTGGAGCAGGAAAGGGCAGCCGCGGAGAGGGACAAAGTATCCCAATAAAGGGACGGAGGAAACAATCCCGAACATCTACAAAGGAAAAATTCTGAAACGGTCGCACGAGCAATTGTCCACAAGGACCCAGTGTCCACAAAATCTGCTGTGGAGCCAGGCAGAAATGAAAGTGCCATAGAAGAAGACAAAGGTCTTAAGGAGAAAAACCAGGAGACAATCAATAACCCCAACAGACACGATACTAAAGAGAGCGGAATAGATGAAAGTACGAGAGAAAGTGAAATTGTAACATCAGATTCGGACTCGGAATTGGAGAGAAAGGCGCCAGCACTAAAACAGAAAAAAAGGAAAACTGCTAACAAAATAACAACACAAAGAAAAAACCAAGAAAAGATCAGTATAACGAAAACATCAAAGAATACCCAAGAAAAAGGTTGCATGCAACTAGGAAAAGTGAAAATGGTAGGAGAAAACAGAAAAACGAAACCACAAAAAAATGAAGGAACACAAAAAGGGCCGTCGCCAGCATCTTTGTCAGGCACATTGAAAGCATTCTTTTTCAACCAACAGAAGCGCAAATTAGACTCGGTAAACGAACTGTCGGACGCTGAAATGTTAGAAGCGGTCGAGGAGAATTCCGCAGTGAACAGACAACGGACCTCTAGTATAAATGTGGTGCAAGAAGGCCCTTCTGCCGTAGGTCTGTCACAGCTCCTATTGGAAAAAAGAAATGCGGCTAAAGCAATCCGGCACCAAATAGAGGAAAGAGAAGAAAGTCGGAGGATAAGCAATTTGAAAGAACATGAAGGGGGCGGCCCCAGAAGGGGGTGAGAATACATTAAGAACCGATGATGAACATCTAAGACAGAAGCTGGCCCGAGAGAAGCACCGACAGAATCAGACGAAGCCAATAACCAGGAGGAAGTAGAAACGCTGAAACACCTAGTCCTAAAATGCCCGAAAACAAGGATAAACAGAGATAAATACCTACAATCCTGTGTGCAAGGGGTGATTAGGCTAGACGAAGAGGCGGTGTGGAATAGGTTAATCTCAGGAGAGACAACGAGATGGACCATCGCAGCGGTGAAATTGATAGATCTAGCTTTCGAAATGATTCCCAACGCACCGACTTACTTATCAACATCAGAGGAGGTGGGGACATCGACATCTCTAACCCCTCCTTCAATCTCTGCAAACAGTTAAGAGGCATCATAATCCGGAGACAGATGGTTCAGATGACTTTAACTCGAGACTTTTATCTCCGCAAACACAATATGAGAGCGCATAGGCGCATCTGAAGAAGAAAGGTTCTTGTAAAAATCGTTAAAAGCTTTTCGATTAAAACCAAGCCAAAAAAAAATATATATATATAAACATTACCTGGTAATTTTCTAAAATGGCAGAATATCTGCCACATCGAGAAGAAGAAAGAGCAGCATTATTTGCACCAAGAGGGTGCATACTTTAGCAATAATAAGGACAGAGATCTAGCCCAAAAATGGGAAGAGAATCTGAACCAGAGGTCATGAGTAATGATGGAGCTTTTAGTAGAGCATGCAGAACGAGAGCATAGAGGAACCCTGACACAAATAGAGCAAATTAACAGGAAATAGCAGACATGAACTCACCAGAGACCGTTAAGACTAAGACTATAAAAACGATGTATGGCATCCTGAAAAATTACAAGGATGAGTTGAAACTAAGAAAAGAAAGGAGGCGGCAGGTCTAAGAAGGTGGGTGGTGTTTAGGTCAGGTGACCTAGATCTACTTGCAGCTGCTCACCAACTGCTAAGGAAATGAGGCTGGAGGAATGCTCAAGTAGGGAAAAAGTTCAGTAAACCAGGAAGGCACCAACAGTTTAAAGTGATTGACAGGTGGGCGGGGCTTACGCCAGGTGACATAGATCCACTTGCACCTGCTCACCAACTGCAAAGGAAAAGAGGCTGGTGGGCTGCTTAGTAGGGAAAACCAGTGGAAATGAATTCAATGGCATAAATCTGGCTTTGCAGTCAATGCCTTCCTTACAGAACTTCAAAATTGATAGAAAGTCAATAGTTTATAGAAATCAACTATTCCACCATTCAAAAGGAGTTGTTGACGTCAAATGGTCACTAGAGAAGTTCAGGACATTTTTGTGGGGTACGAGCTTTACAATATGAAATGATTACAAACCTTTCAGAGAAAATCTACAAAAGAAAGTACTGGATGATGTATCATCAAGGATAAGGAGATGGGTGATAGTACCCCAGGAGTACCGATTCGATGTGGAATATGTCACCGGAAAAATAAATGTTCTTGATTATTGTTTATCTCATATCGTCAAGAGTGAGGAGGATGAAGATGAGGAGAATGAGGAACAATGTGTTCTGAGTGTGGAGCAAAATATGGTGTCTAGGGAGGAATGGGTGAACAGTATGAGCGAGGATATTTTTCTGACAAAAGTGAAAAGCAAATTGGATGAAAGTCGGATCTTTATGAAACAGAGGGTAACAGGAACTACTATGGAAGGGGTGTGGATTGTGAGAGATGCATTGCAGGTAGCTGGAGAGCATATAATGAAAGGTGACAGAAAAATACCTCTCTATGTTGTGAGAAAAAGAATTGTACAGAAAGCTCATGAGGGTCATCAGGGTATCACCAAGATGAAACAAGCTGGTGTGCTGAATTTTGGTGGACTAGGTGTGAGCGTGTGGTCGAGAGAGTGGTAAGGGATTGTGTCTCATGTGTGCTAAGTGAGAACAGTCTTATGCCTAGAGAGAGCCCCATGATACTGGTGCATGTGCCACAAATGCCCTAGGAGAAAGTGGCCATGGATATTTGGGACCCATTCAAAGCAAGGGTGTTCATAAGTACTGCATCTAAATAGTCAAAATTACAGAGGGCATCACCAAGAGAGATGTGATTGACTTCATGGAACTAGTATTCCAGCATGAGGGATATCCTTGTGAACTGCCGACTGACAATGGTGTACAATTCAAATCAAATCAAATGTGTGATTATTTGTTGGAGAATGGTGTAGAGCATACATCTACTGCTGGTTACCACCCTCAGGTGGATGGTGTTGCAGAAAGCTTTAACAAGGTGATAAAAGATTGCATAAGATGGTCAGGGGCCAACGGAGAGTATTGGAAAAAAGTTGCATTGAGCAGGGTTGTAGCTCATCATTTCACCCCTATGTGACTACTGGGATGTCACCCTTTGAACTCAGCAGGGGGAGTAAACCCAACAGCAAATTGTGTCCACCATATTTGAAAAGGGCGAGATGGATGTGAGAGAACATACAACAGGTCACGTTGCGAGTTAGGGAGAGGCAGATGGTTAACAAACTACATTATGAGGAGAAGATTTTAGTAAAAGAGAGAAGTGTGCAAGAAGGTGATTCCGTAAGGGTTGAATTGCCTGGTGCTTTAAGATAAGGGCCCATGCGGTGGTCTCAACCATATAAGGTAAAGAGAGTCTTCCAAAGGTCTGTGATGACAGAGGATGGAAGGATTTGGAACATACATAGAATTGTGAAAGTAAGTGGTGATGAGGGTGACCTTGAGTCGGTCAAGGAGAAAAGTGGGAGTGAGCAAGATGCTTACAGAGAAAACATTTTGGTTTGCAGATTGGTCTGTGAGGCAACCAGAGAAATTCAGAGATTTTGCTTAGGTTGATGAAGGGGAGGTGTGTTGTGTGCTAGCAGCTAATGTGACCGTTGATGAGTGGAACAATGGGATGGCATGGAACGTATGAGAAACCGAGAAGGGAGACGGTTGAGGGAGCTCAGGGATCAGAGAGAGAGCCCCATCGCTAAAATGCTGGTGGGTTTAAGGAGAACATTAGTCACATTATACTGTTTTGAAACTCAATCAAATAATTATTTTGTTTCTTAAATTCTGTTACTCAAGCGTACATTCGTAAATAATGAATATTGAAGAACAATGTTTCCCTAATCTCTATATAAAAAAGATGTATAAAAAAAGATGACATACATCACTATATCTATGAATCCAAGTGTTAATTACGATCATTGATATAAGCAATGTAGGCACCTGCCCTTGAGTTTGAATTGTGAATTGAGCTTTCTATTCAGTTTCCCCTTTCAAATTTTCAAATTTTCCAATTTACACCCATGCCCGGAATCTAGGCATTTACTTTGACTCTTCCCTTTCCTTTACTGATCATTTTTCCCTTACTTCTCACACATGTCACTACCACCTCTTCAATATTCGTAAAGTCTGTTCTTCTCTAACCTTCCATGCTACCAAGCTCTTAATCTCCTCCATCATCTTTTCCTGTCTTTTCTACTGGTCTTCTCTCTTTTTTGGTCTCCCCTCCTCCCATCTTGCCCCCCTTAAATCCTTCTACCACTCTGCCATCCGTACCATCTGTCTTCTCGCTCCCCATGATTCCATCTCCAACTCCCTTTCCAACCTAGGCTGGCTTCCTTTCCACTCCCAACTTAAATGTCACTTCCTTTGTCTTGTCTTTAAATCTCTTCATGATCTTGCCCCTCCTTACCTATCCTCTCTTCTCTCACTTTATACCCAACGACACATAACCAGATCCACACCCCCGCCACCACCTCCGGCCTCCTACTCAACCTGCATCAGAGATCTAATACGTACTCTGGGTAACTTGCATGCATGAGCACCCAAATGGTTGTACATGATGCAGAATTACATATTATTATGATGTACATTTTATAAATATGATTTGTATATATGCCGTCCCTTGACACATTAGCTTTGCTCTGTACTTCTGCATGCCTGCATATCTGTTGTATATACCTATGCTAAGCACTGTAACCAAGCGTAAGACATTGTATTGCTGCGCCCGGCTACCCAAGGGTTTGGTGCGCGTTACCAAATAAATAAACAAACAAACACAGCCCCTCTCGCTCCCTTCGTTCTGCTGATCTCTTCTGCACTCACCTCCTTGTGCCTCTTCTCGTTTCCGCTCCTTTCAGCTCATTGCCCCCCTACATTGGAACTCCCTACCATTCACTATCCGCTCCATTCCCATCTATTCCTCCTTCCGCTCCTCCTTGAAATCACTCCTTCACTCCCCTCCCTGACACCTTTCCCCTTTCACCTTTTCTCTCCCCTCCCAATACCCTCTTTGTTGTTCCATTATCTTTCCCTGTCTCGCCTATGATCTCCTTCCTCCCTACTACTCCCTTTACTCCCTACTCTATTTCCCCCTTCTCCTTCCCCTCCCCTCTCCTTTCCTCTTCCTTCTCAAATGCAGATTGTTCCACATGCTGTTTTCTGGTTTGATTCATGTATACTGTTATTGCTTCTAATGTTCCTTGTTTGATGTTTCCTTGTTGTTAAACTGTAAAGCGCTTTTTATTAAAGCGCTACATAAACAATAAAATACAAAATAATATACAAATAAGCGGTGAAGCCATTCTAACTACTTTCAGAATGAGATGTTAATGGTGGGAGAAATAACAAGGAGACACAACAGTTCCCCCAGTAAGGAACCAGTTACGACCACAAATTGAGCGAGTTTATGACATATTGGCTTGAATATGAAGGATCAGTAAAAGCCTCCATGTTATAGAGGATGACAGATTTTAATATGAGTACATTTCCCCATGATACAAGGTAAATCCGGGCTAAGAAATCAAGTTACACCTTATGGTGCCTATTATGCAGCAGAAAGTACCAACATGCACCAAAGTATTTGAATGGATGCACTAATACATATGTTAGGGTACAAATCATTTAACAATACTCACCAATATATATAACTGTTGATGATAGTTTAAGTAAGAATGTACATCTCCATAATGGAGAAAGAATCTTGGGTCAATACATGAATCCATTCACTATGTTGCAAAAAAATGAGCAAAACAGGAGCTCTATTTTACTTTGTGGTGTAAAGCCCACTTGGAATGACATACTGTCGGAAAGGACGTCGACAGCATGTGATGGCTTTTGTTTATGATATCTGATACTCTCGACATCCTTGCCCCCGTCATGAGAATCCGCCTGAAGCCCAAAGCCAAATGTAATTCCTGGTACGACTCGGATCTCGTCACCCTAAAACGCAAGTGCAGGGTGGCAGAGAGGAAATGGCGTGCTTCATGTTCATCCTCTGACAAACTGGCCTGCCGCCTGCTCCAAAGGCAATACCGGCTCTCCGTTCTCACTAAGAAGAGAGCCCTTATCCAAGCCCGCATCTCTGAGGCATCAAACAACTCGGCCGAACTCTTTAAAATCTGCAAGGAGCTGGCCAACCCTGCTGCAGTCTCTACCTCTCCTGTCCCCTCCCAGGCCCTCTGCACTGCACTGGCCTCGCACTTCATCTCAAAAACTCAGGACATCCTGTCCTCACTCTCCTCCCCTCTCCTCCCTCCCTCTCTTCCTGGCTCTTCCTCTTGCTCTCTTGCAGCCGCCCCTCCGCCCTCCTTCTCTTCATTTCCACCTTTTTCTGCTGACGAGGTTTCCAGACAAGTCCGATCTATGAAAGCCTCGTCTAAACAGGTTCACCCCTGTTCCTCCAAAACCATCAAGGACCACATCGTCTCCCTGGCTCCTGCCCTGGCTGACTTTTGCAACCACTCATTCGCCTCTGGAGTCTTCCCATCCCCCCTCAAGCACTCCCTTGTGCACCCCCTCCTCAAGAAACCCTCTTCCGACCCCTCCTGCCCGGCCAACTATCGCCCAATCTCCATTACTCCCTTCCTGGGCAAGCTCCTGGAGAAACTGGCCATCTCCCAGCTTAACCTCCATGCTGAATCTGTTGGTAATCTTCATGACCATCAATCCGGCTTCAGAGCGGCCAGAAGCACGGAAACTGCTCTCCTGAACATCCGTGAGGACCTGCTCCTGAACCTCGATTCCAACACTCCCTGTGTTCTCATTCTGCTCGATCTCTCCTCTGCCTTTGACACTGTCAACCATGCCATCCTGCTCAACCGTCTCCGTGATAACCTGGGTATCACTGGTCAGGCTCTGGCATGGCTGACCTCTTTCCTCTCTGGTCGACCCTCCCAGGTCCAAATGGGCCCCTTCCTCTCTGACATCTTTTTCTCCACCTGTGGTGTCCCCCAGGGATCCAATCTCTCTCCCTGGCTTTTCAACCAGTATCTGGCACTCCTTGCCCACCGCATCGCCGCCCTCTGCCCGCACTTCCAGTGCTATGCGGACGATACCCAGCTCATTTTCAGGCTACCCTCGGCCTCCTCCTCTCCTTCCCTCATCTCCGACTGTCTGTCTGCTATCCAGGAATGGTGTGCCGCCAATGACCTCTGCCTTAACGCCAGTAAGACTGAGATTCTACTCATCGGCGCACCCACTCCCTCCTTCCCTGCAGCTCTCTGGCCGGCCTCCCTTGGCCCCCTTCCTGCCCCTACCTGCAAGGCTAAAAACCTCGGGGTCATCTTCGACTCCACACTCTCCTTCTCTCCTCATATATCTGATGTCTCTAAGAAATCACACTACCAGCTGCACCTCCTCAGAGGTATTCTTCCCTTCCTCTCCTTCCCCCAGAAGCTCACTGTCTCCCGAGCCCTGGTTCTCTCAAGGCTGGACTACTGTAACAGCCTCTATCTTAATCTCCCTGCCTCCACTCTCCGCCCTCTGCAACTTATCCAGAACAGAACTGCGAGACTTGTCCTTGGCCTCAAGCCCAGGGACCGCATCTCTCCAGGACTGAAATCTCTTCACTGGCTCCCAGTGGCTGCGAGGATTAAGTTCAAAACCCTCTGCATTGTCCACAACGCCTTCTGGGGCCTGGGGCCTAAATACCTTCAACTCTCTCTTCCTAAATATCTTCCTTCACGAGCCCTTCGCTCATCCATCTCTAACTCCCTCATGGTCAGCCGCTTCTCGAAGCAACGTGCTGGGGGTAGATCTCTCTCCGCAGCAGGGGCCTCCCTCTGGAACAGCCTGCCTGCCTCCCTGAAACTTGAGGAGAACCATCTCCGGTTCCGGAAGCACCTCAAAACCTTCCTCTTCGCTTCTGCTTTCTCTCTCCCTCTCCCCTGCTAGACCTGCTTAACTCCCCACTGAATTCTGCACTCACCTGCATCTGGGCCACTCTCAGCGACCTCGGTCCAGGGCCCAGCCACTCTCCACGTGCACTGCCCCCCTGGCTCCCCCTGCACTTTGGGACTGTCACTGTATCCCTACAGCCCCCTACCCAGCACTTGCTCTGCACTTACCTCGCACTTGCCACCATCTGGCCCTTTTTATTTATTATTTATCACTTATTATTTTTTTTTTTTACGCCACTTACCTTGTTCTGCACTTTTCCCCCCACCTCCTCCCCCTGCACTTTCTCCTTTTCCCCTTACCTCTGCACTTGCGCGATCTGAATGACACCTGGCCTAGTAGGATCGTTTGTCCGTCTTCCCCTTGTTTTCCCTCCCCTCCTGCCTCGTCGCGCCTTGAAACACTTGTGTATAGGCGCGTTACAAATACCATATCATATCATATCATATCATATCATATCATGTTTACATCTGACGTCACGCGCAGTGGCACGCGTGACATCACATTTTTCTTACGTTCTTCGTTGCATTTACAAGCCGGCGGAACCCGTGCTTTCCTTTACATGTAACGGGAGGACGACTCATTTCGAGCATTGCCTAGAGACCAAGTTCAAAGGGATAGAACCCTAGTATAAGGTAACGTAACATATGAATACCGAACATGGCAGGATGACGCATTTATATAATCTATAAAAGTGAGGGGGACTGTGTGCTTCTTTGACCTTAACAGGATAGCAGCATACAACATTTTGGATTATGTTACCCACTAATCAGGGTGCATTACAGAGACATACAACTAAACTGATGGGAGAAATATTCTCCATATCTTTTGATGAGTCGGTTTACATTTAGGAATGATTATTTTGTCCATATTAAGGAGTTTACTAACACTAAGCATATTTTGTTACGGTATGCTGAATATGGGTATCATATTATTTTATAGGTGACTTATGACATTTGAAGTTTGAATTTCATTTTACCAAGACACTGGTTCAATCGACATATCTCCAAGGAATTGTGATAACAGGATACTCCCGACAGGTGGGTTAGAAGCCCGTTCATGATATTATTTGGACTTCCTCAATTTTGAAAGGGACAGAGTGGTGACTGTTTTTTTTTTCCTCTTAGGAGTGAATACACAAGTATCTAGAGACTCAGTGGGGTGAGATCATTTGTGATAAATCTACAACACCCATACTCAAGTTGAGAGGATATAGTGAAAGACGTATGGGGTAAGCCCAAATTAACATTTTCTTTGGCATTGCATGCTTTCTTTGACTACATTAATATGGGAGTAGGGACTTATACTAATATCCTTTTGGAACACTGGCATTTTGGATCTATTAGAATGGTTTCACAAGGTGTCTTTTTGATGCAGATGTGTGGACAATGAACACGTAAGTGGTATATTTAACACAGGTTTTTTTTATTGGAATATGTATGGAAACAATATTATTAAGCACAACTACTACCCCTTCAATAGAGACTCAATATATGAACGTAGCAACCAGGCAATATTGGCATAATCGCTAACACGAGGCTTCACATTATGTTTTTCCCTCAATTGTTTTCTCTTTCATTTGACTATGGCGTGAAATTACCCCTCTATCCTGACCTGACATGTGACATTATACGGTATGGTTTTTCTCATTTATGATGGTTGTTGTTCTTTTGAATTACAATGGAATGTATATGCATTTATTTGAATATTACTTGCATTTACTTGGTAATCGAATATGGTGCAGCCTTGAAAACGACCATTGGTCGAAACACATGTCGGGTGTTTATACGGTGAGAAAATAAACAGTATTTACAAATCATCACAGAATTGGATCTTTTGGAGTGACACCAAACTTTGTTTTCACTAATACTGAGTGACATTGGACTTGTTATATTGTCATATAGTAATGATACAGAGGTTTTGTCGTTAGAGCGTGAGATATATCCCCTAACGTTAATTTCTCTGTTAATTAGTTACAAACTTTGTGGGAAGTTTGAGGGTTTGGTTGCCATCAGTTTCAACCAAATATCCAAGAGTGGAAACTAGCGCACACAAATAGAGCGATCCCACAATCATGAATAGTATATATTTTGTTAACCCCCCTACAAAATTCAATGAGTTTTCTCGTTGAAATAACAACAGAGAAAAACCCAGCGTCCTTTCATCCCATGATGAAAGGACGTTGTACCGTATTAATTGTGCATTGGAGACACATTTAAAAGGTTATTGCCAGGTGGCACTAAAGTAATTGCAGAGATGTCTAGGCCGCATAGGCTGCGAAGTCTGGCGGTGTACTGCTTGAACTTAGTTAACACCTCCCGTAGGTTTCACGGGGTGGTGTGCCACTTTCCTTTCGCTTTCCTTAGAGTGGTTGTTAAATGAATATCTGACCATTTGGGACTGATAGCACATGTGTGACATCTACTGATTAAGTGAACCAGTTATAACCCACTATTAAAATACAGAATTTCACGCAGGTTTGCACCCCAGCTTAACAGTAAGCAAATGTATGACAATGAAAGTGCGGCTCTCACTCGACATGTAGATTTGCCAAGTCACCTGCCGAACTCCTTACCAGCCCATAGAGGTAGATGGGCTCTTACCTGCTAGAAAGAAGAGAGTGGGAGAAAAAAAGAAAAAAGGTGAAGGATGCAAAATAATAAATGTCACTCTCTCTCAAACTCTCCATGTACTATCACTCCCTACATGTGCTGTCACTCTCACTCTATCTCCATGCGCTGTCACTCTCTCTCCATGCGCTGTCACTCTCCACCTCTCCATGCACTTTCACTCTCTTGCCTTCTCTCCATGCACGGTCACTCTCTCTCCATGTGCGGTCACTCTCTCAGTGTGCTCTCTCTCTCTGTAATCTCACTCTTTCTTTCTGTGTGTGGTCACTCTGTCTGGGCCCTGTCTCACCCTCTCTTGGCTCTGCCTCACCCTCTCTGGGCCCTGTCACACACTCACTGTGTGCTGTCACTCTCTCTGTGTGCTGCCACTCTCTCTCAGTGCGCTGTCAGTCTCTCTCTCTCTCTCTCTCTTCTGACACACTCTCTCTGTGCGCTTTCTTTCTCTCTCTGTACACAGACCTTCTCCCAATCATGGGCGCTGTCACTCTCTCACCTTGCACTGCCACACTCTCACCTTGAGCAGCAGCTCTTCACACCCTTCCTCCTCGCAACCTTACCTTCCCTTTCACCCTGGCATCCTTGATGCTATCCCTTCTGGTATCCTCATTTCATCTTCTCCAACTCTCATATTTGCTTGCAGCGCTTACTTTTTCTCTCATCCTCCCTCTCACACCATTATTTTTTCTCTTATCCTCCCACTCGCACCCTTTCTTGCTCATATTTCCTCTTGCTCATCATCAATGGCACCCTCCACCAATGGCTTTTGCCCTTTCCCTATTCCTCTTCTCATTCTTTTGCATACCTACATCCATTCTCGCATTCTCCCTTGAAACTTTGCACTCTCCTCCTTGCACCCTGGAGCCTATAAATGCAAAATGCAAGAACAGCACTAAATGCTTAGACAATTGGCGGTGCCAATGCTTGTTTCCCAGGGGACTGAAATTAACAATCAATTGCAGCTTGGCAAACCCTGCTTGGCAGAATAGGTTCCTTATCTTTCCTTTCATATTTGTTGAACATTATTTTATTTCTCTGGGCCATCTGTTTGATGTTTAATTTGGGTTTAGAATTACAGAGCAAAATGCTGATTCTTCGCCACTGACTGGAAATGATTGGCGTGTTTCGAACGTTATGGACATGTGTGGCAGACAGTATAAAGCATCACTGCCCTTGCTGTTTCATGCTTCACGTCTTACACTAGTAGTTACAATTTGTTTCTGAGTAGTATAACTGTATCTGTAACAAACGTGTGTGTATCTGCAAACCCTACAGTCTCCTTACCTGCATGTATTAGACACCTGTTGTCTGCACGTTTAACCCTCGCACTTACCCCGTGCTGGCCGCACTACTTGTTGTTTTGATCCTGTGTTTGGCACTTGCCCTTCCTCCCCCTCCACTGACACTTTTCCCCTCCACTCTCCCCCGCACTTGCGTGATCTTAATGTCATTTGGCCTAGTAAGTTCGTTGTCTTTGTCATCCTTCTGTTCCCCTCTTTTGCCTCGTCCCGCCTTGAAACAGGTGTATAGGCGCGTCATAAATGGCATATCATAGACTGGCTTTTAAATTATTTTTCTAGATATTCCAGGTAAAAACCTGTGAGGTGTTCTTTTGGCTTGTCATACAAAAGTTCTTGTCAGATTGAAGGCAACTAGAAGAAAATCTATTTTTTTAATTATTTTCGAAAATAAACAATCGCTTTAGAAAATCGCTTGAGACTGCTCCGAGCACTCTTTCTAAAGGGACCTGTGGCGCCCCTGGACACACACAAGTGCGACCGGGCTGGAAGAGGGAAATGGCGGCCCCCAAGGTAAGAGGTGTGTTGTGTGTGTGTATGTGTGTCTGTCTATATTTATGGCAGGGAAGTTAGGGGCGGAGGAGGGGCAGGTCAGTGTCTTTGAGAGTTTCCGTGTGTTCAGTTTAGTGTGAATGTTTTGGACGTGGAAGGGTGAGGGCAGGGAAGCAAAGGGGGCCTCTGAGGTGAATTCCCTGAATTTTAAGTAATCCCAGCAGCATGTGAGAGGGGGGGGGAGTGGGCAGGCTGGGGATTTGCTTCCCTGGGTCCTCAGAGGAGGTGAAACCCCCCGCCCCCTGGAAATAGTGATAATTCCGCATTTGATGCCCACACAAAATCTACCCAAATAAATCTGACTTTTTTGTGTGCAGCCTTTAAAATCCAGAATTATCACATGGAACCCTTTGAGCATCTAGACAAATGCACTCCTATTCCAAATATAACCTAAAATCTCTCCACTCTGGGGGACGCGCCCATCTTTTCATCCCTTGACCTTACATCGGCGTATCACCATATCAAATTTCATCAACATTCGAAATAACTCACAGCTTTCATTTCACCTTAAGGCCTCTTTCAGTTCGTGTGAATGCTGTTTGGACTTGCGTCAGTGGCATCTGCATTTCAGAGAATGATGCATTACATTTTAAGGAGGAACCAGGGGTGATATGCTCCCATGACGAACTGCTGGTGTTTGGTTGTGGATCGGCGAACACATGATCAAAGGTAATGAAGATGCTGGTTTAGCGTGGCCTGACCCTTTTTAGGGATAAAGAAAAATTCAATCAGAAAGAGATTCAGTATTTGGGCAACACAGTGTCTGGTGATGGAACTGAGATGAAAAGAAAATTGGCCAATAATTTGATAAGTGCAGCGAACCACAGAGGAAGGAGGGACTACACTCCTTCCTGGTATGGCCGAATATTATTTGAAATGTATACCCCACTTTGCGGACAAAACTGTTAGCATGAGGTCCCTCCTGAAAGATCGCTCTCCATAACAGTGGAATACGCAATGTGCTATAATATGATTTGATATTATATAAGTTTAAGCGTTTAACCCTTAGAGGGTTGGAGGCAGCTGAGCGATAGGGCTCCAGAAGTAAGGTATTTTGGAAGAGAGTGTTGGATGTAGTGAAGAGCCAGCCTCATAAAGCCTTGTGGACAATGCAAAGGGTCTTGAACTTGATCCTTGCAGCCACCGGGAACCAGTGGAGAGATTTCAGGGCTGGAGAGATACGGTCCCTGGACTTGAGGCCAAGGATTAGTTTTGCAGTCCTGTTCTGGATTAGTTGCAGAGGAAGGCAGATTGACAAGAGGATGTTGCAGTAGTCCATCCTACAGTCAACCAGATAGTGAGCTTCTGGGGGAAAGTGAGAAAGGGAAGAGTCTATTTGACGAGGTGTAGCTGGTAGTGGGACTTCTTGCTGATGTCTGAGATGTGTGGAGAGAAAGAGAGATTGGAGTCGAAGATGCCTCACAGGAAGGCAAAGGAAGAGGGACCAAGGTTGGCAGCCAGAGTGAGAGAGGGAAACCAAGGGCTGGGGTCTCAATGAGAAGGATCTCCGTCTTACTGGCATTAAGGCAGAGATCGTTGGAGGAGTACCAATTCTGAATCGCAGATAGATAGTCAGGAATGAGAGAGGAGAGGAAGGTGAGTGTAGTCTGAAGGAAAGTTGAGTGTCACCCACATAAAACTGAAAGTTAGAGGAGAAGGTAGAGATCAGGTGGGCGAAGGGGTTCAAGTAGAGGTTTTAAAATCATGGTGAGAGGATAGTGCCCTGGGGAACACCAGAGATAGAGAGAGGTGGCAGAGAGAAAGGGACCAAGTTGAACCTGGGAGGAGCAGTCCAAGAGGAAGGAAGCCAGCCACTCCAGGGCCTGATCCATGATACTCAGGTTCTCACAGAGTCGATTGATAAGGATGGCATGGTTGACCATGCTGAAAGCAGAGGAAAGATCAAGGAGGATGAGAACAGAAGGAATGCTGGAATCAAGGTTAGGGAGCAGATCTTCATGAGTGTTTAGGAGAGCAGTTTCCATGCCTCTGGCAGCTTTGAAGTCAGACTGCTGGTCATGGGGAAAACAAACAGATTCAGCGTGGAGAGTAAGCTGCGAGATGGTCAGATTTTCCAAGAGTTTGCCCAGGAAAGGGGTGATGTAGATTGGGCAATAGTTTGCCAGGCAGGTAGGATCGGCAGACGGCTTCTTAAGGAGGGGGTGCACATGGTAGTTCTTAAGGGGAGAGGTGAAAGTTCCAGTGGCGAAAGAGTGATTACAGAAATTGGCCAAGGTTGGAGCGAGGGTGTCAATATGGTCCTTGATGGTTATGGAGGAGCACAGGAGCACCTGTTTGGACAACACATTCATAGATCGGACTTGTCTAGAAACCTTGTCGGTTGTTGTCAGAGAGAAAGAGGAAAAAGGAGGAGGAAAGGGTGAGATGGCCAAAGGGGGACCGAGAGAGGAAGGGGAGAGGAAGAGGAGTTAGAGGACATGATGTCCTGAGTTTTAGCAGAGAAGTGAGAGGCCATAGCCGTACAAAGGGCCTGGGAGGGAATAGAAGAGGTATAGACTCCAACAGTATTGGCAAGTTCCTTGCATATTTTAAAGCGTTTGGCCGTGTTGTTCGAGGCTGACGAGATGTAGGCTTGAATGTGTGCTCTCTTCTTGGACAGGACAGAGAGTTTGTATAGCCTTTGGAGCAGTCGGCAGGCCAGTTTGTCAGAGGATGTGCTTGAAGCCCTCCACTTCCTCTCAGCCACCCTGCACTTGCATTTCAGGATGGCGAGGGCAGCATCATGCCAAGAGTTGCACTTGGAGGTAGGTTTCAGGAAGATTCTCATGGCAGGGGCAAGGATGTCCAAGGTGTTGGAAATAGAAAGATGCAGGTTTGAAAGGGCTGTGTCAGGGTGTGAGTCTTCAGCAGGAGTAGGAGGAGCAGAGAAAGTAGAGGCAAAGGCATCCACTGACACGTGCCTCATGTGCCGAATGACTGAGAAGGTAGGTGACAGTGCTGGTGAGGGCTTTGTCTGAGGGATAGAGAGTTTCAGATGAGAGTGAAGTAGAACGTGGTCTGTCCAAGGGACAGGAGTGGTGAAAGAGTTAGAGAGGGGGATGTCTGAGGTGATGAGAACATCCAAAGTATGTCCAGCAGGGTTGGTCGGGCCAGAGGGCAGAATGGAAAGAGAGAGAGTGTTGCATAGGTTGTGGAAAAGCCCAGACGAGGGATTAGAAGCATCCAGGTGGATGTTGAGATCTCTGAGGAGAAGTTGAGAAGTAGAGGAAAGGAAACAAGAGGAGAAGTCGGCCCATTCAGAGAGGAAGAGGGCTTCCTGGCCATGTGGCCTGTAGATGGTGGCCACAGTTAGAAAGAGGACAGGAGAGATATAGAGCCTGCAGACTAGGTATTCAAAGGAGGAGTAGGCCTGCATAGGGATGACAGTGGCCGGGTCCAACTCCACCTCCAGGACAGGGCTACTCCACCTACAGGACAGTTGGTTTTGAGTTTGGAGAGGATCTTGTAGCCCACAGGGAGGACAGTGTCAAAACATGTGACAGAACTGGCTGTAAACCATGTCTAAGTGAGAGCAAGGACATCTAGGTTGAATTCTTCGAGGAGGTGACAGATGTCAGAGGAGTTTTTGACAGCAGAACAAGAGTTGAGAGAGCGACATGGAGCAGGTTGCCACATTTGAAATACTTCCGTGGAGGGGTACAGGCTTGAAGTACACCCTGCAGAGGTGGTAGAGTGGCTCAAGGATGGGCAGAGGAGGAAGATGAGGGCGCCAGAGAGCTGGCGGAAGGAGTAGCAGGAGAAGGGAGGACGTGGATAAGACGCAAGAAACAACTATCAAAACGAGGAGATTGGAATGAGGGCCTGAACCAAGATGTTGCAGCTCAGATAGACATTAATGATGGTCTTGGAGGAGTGCAAGGGGGCCAAGAGGACCTCCCATCTAGTGACACCATTATTGGGAGAGGAGGAGAAAGGAGAGAACACAGAGACCATATGATGGGTCCATAGGTCTGGAGAGGGGACAACAAAGAGTATGGCAATGAGTCTCTTTCTGGAGGAAGCACTTGTGTAGGGATCAGCGATAGGGAGGCCTGGGCTGGAGATCAAGATGTCCCTCTTGAACTTCTTCCTTCCAGACTTAAAGAGAGGGATAGGGTAAGAGATAGGGTAGCAGTTAGAGAAGATGGGAGAGACAGAGAGCACCATAGGGGGTGCGAAGGAGGTAGGTATAAGAGAAGGGGGTGAGAGAAGAGAGAGAGACGCACAGCCCTGTGGCACACAACTCAGAATACGCCTGAGGAGGTGGGGGAAGGGGGCCGGGTGAACAACAAAGGAAGACACAGAAGGGAAATAAGTAACTCACAACATTGAATGGCATGCCTTCCAGGGGCTTGGGGGATCTAGGTGGGAGCCAAGAGAGAACCAGCAACCTGGCCAGTTACCAGAATACAACACACCCAGATTCGACTTTCCCAGTAGGGGGAAAAAAGGCTAAGTTTTTGAGAACAGCACAATATAACACACCCAGATTCGACTTACATGATTAGTCGCAGCAGGTCAGCAGCTGCAGGCTACATGCTACCAAAGTGAACACCGGCAGACACCACTGGAGCTGTACTTAACCTCTAGTCCTTGGCAGAGAGGGCTGCCACGCCAGGAGATGCTTTGGGTGGCCAATTTAAAGTGCCCGCCAACCAATGGGAGCGTGGTGGGAGGGAGGGGGGAAGGCCAACAAACAAGGAAGAAACTGGGACAAAGGGAGGTGGGAGTACGCACACATGCACTGCGGCACAAGAATACAACTTTTACAAAGGCATAAGCTACTGTGCTACGGAGCACCTGTCCTCACCCCAGCACAGGAGAAGTTGGCGTTCCCCGATGATGGTGGGGATAGCCTGTGGGGACAGAAACATGTTGAGGGAGAAAGCACATGTTGGCGCATGCTTACCTGTTGTATGTGCAGGGGTTCGGGCCCTGGGTCCTCCTGGTCCGAACAGGCCGAAACAGGAATTGCCCTTTTCTTCGTCTGCCCTTCGTTTCAGACGCCCTTGGTATAAGAGTTAAGAGCAGGAACGAGGAGGCAGGGCTAAGAAGGTGGTTGGTGTTTGGGCCAGGTGTCCTAGATCCAATTGCACCTGCTCACTAACTGCAAAGGAAAAGAGGCTGGAGGGCTGCTCAAGTAGGGAAAAAGAGCAGTAAACCAGGAAGGCACCAACAGTTTAAAGTGATTGACAGGTGGGCAGATCTTAGGCCAGGTGACATCGATCCACTTATACCTGCTCACCAACTGCAAAGGAAAAGAGGCTGGAGGGCTGCTTAAGTAGGGAAAACCAGTGGAAATTAATTCAATGCCATAAATATGGCTTTGCAGACAATGTCATCCTTATAGAACTTCAAAATTGATAGAAAGTGAATAGCTTATAGAGATGCCAGAAATAGTGGGTTAGAAGCTGTATTTACACAAGTCGAAAGCGGCAAAGAATATATCATAGCTTCTGCATATCACCTTCTTAAGTGTTCAGAAATCAACTATTCCACCATTGAAAAGGAGTTGTTGGCCATCAAATGGTAAATAGAGAAGTTCAGGACATTTCTGTGGGGCACACGCTTTATAATATGAAATGATCACAAACCGTTAGGAGCAAATCTACAACAGAAAGGACTGGGTGATGTATCATCAAGGATAAGGAGATGGATGATAGCACTTCAGGAGTACTGATTCGATGTGGAATATGTCCACGGAAAAATAAATGTTCCTGATTAGTTTTTATCTCATATGGTCATGTGTGAGGAGGATGAAGATGAGGAGAATGAGGAAGAGTGTGTTCTGAGTACGGTACAAAAGATGGTGTCTAAGGAGGAATGGGTCAACAATGTGAGCGAGGATATTGTTCTGACAAAAGTGAAAAGCGAATTGGAAGAAAGTGGGTTCTTTATGAAACAGAGATTAATGGGAACTAATTTGGAAGGGTTGTGGATTGTGGGAAATGCCTTGCAGGTAGCTGGAGAACATATAATGAAAGGTGACAGAAAAATACCTCCATATGGTGTGAGAAAATGAATTGTACAGAAAGCTCATGAGGGTCATCAGGGCATTACTAAGATGAAACAAGCTGGCGTGCTGAATTCTGGTGGCCTAAGTGTGAGCTTGTGGTCGAGAGAGTGATAAGGCATTGTGTCTCATGTGTGCTAAGTGAGAACAGTCTTATGCCTAGAGAGAGCCCCATGACACTGATGCATGTGCCACAGATGCCCTTGGAGAAAGTGGGCATGGATATTGTGGGACCCATTCAAAGCAAGGGTGTTCATAAGTACTGCATCTAAATAGGTGGAAGTACATATTACACATGGCATCACAATGAGATGGAGCAAGTATTCCATCATGAAGGATATCCTTGGGAACTGCAGACTGACAATGGTGTACAATTCAAATCAAATCAAATGTGTGATTATTTATTGGGAAATGGTGTAGAGCATACATGCACTGCTGTTTACCACCCCCAGGTGGATGGTGTTGCAGAAAGCTTTACCAAGGTGATAAAAGATTGCATAAGATGGCCAGGGGCAATGGAGAGGATTGGGCAAAAGATGCATTGAGTAGGGTTGTAGCTCATCATTTCACCCCCATGTGACTACTGGGATGTCACCCTTTGAACTCAGCATGGGGAGTAAACCCAACAGCAAATTGTGTCCACCATGGTTGAAAAGGGAGAGATAAATGTGGGAGAACATACAACAGGTGGTGAAGTTATGTGTTATGGAGAGGCAGATGGTTAACAAGCTATGTTGAGATGAGAGGATTTCAGCAAAAGAGAGAAGTATGCAAGAAGGTGATTCCGTAAGGGTCAAACTGCCTGCTCCTTTAAGACAAGGGCCCATGCGGTGGTCTCAACCATGTAAGGTAAAGAGTCTTCCAAAGGTCTGTGATGACAGAGGATGGAAGGACTTGGAACATGAATAGAATTCTGAAAGTAAGTGGTGATGAAGGTGACCTTGAGTCGGTCAAGGAGAAAACATTTTGGTTTGCCAATTGGTCAGGTCTGGGAGGCAACCAGAGAAATTCAGAGATGTTGTTTTGGTTGATGAATGGGAGGTGTGTTGTGTGCTAGCAGCTAATGTGACCGTTGCCGAATGGAACAGTGGGATGGCATGGAATGTGTGAAGAACCGAGAATGGAGATGGTTGAGTGAGCTGAGGGATCAGAGAGGGAGCCCCATCGCTAACTGCTGGTGGGTTTAAGGAGAACATTTGTCACATTATACTGTTTTGAAACTCGATCAAATAATTGTTTTGTTTCTTAAATTCTCTTACTCAAGCGTACATTCGTAAATAATGAATATTGAAGAACAATGTTTCTCTAATCCAGTTATATAAAAAAAAGATGACATACATCACTATATCTATGACCCCAAGTGTTAATTATGATCATTGAGATAAGCAATGTAGGCACCTGCCCTTGAGTTTGAATTGTGAACTGAGTTTTCTATGAATAAGCGGTGAGCAACCGCCTGGGTTGGTCCTTGGTGTTTAAGGTGAAAGGAGATATAAATGAATGTACATGTTTCCTGCATTTGGCTTCGGTGTGATTACTGCACGTTCAAAAGTGGTGGCTCGTGAACGTTTTGATTGGAAGGGAGTAGATATTTATTATGAATATATGAGAGCAAATGAGCATAGCAAAAGATCACCAATTAATGCAGGGCTGTTCAGGGTGGATCTTTCCTCCACGAAATGTTTTCAAGTCATGGGTTCAAACAGTGAAATTTCTATCACACTTTTTGGGGAAAAAGTTATACAATTTATAATCGGTTTCATAGCGTAACACATGAAAAAATCTAATAAATGATAGCGCAACAACAGTACACAGAACCATTTTCCAACACGATTCATGATCATGTTGCCAACAATTAATAACAGTATTCCCGCGTAAGAACGTACTCATGGTGACCTTGCCCATAATGCCACTAATGCCAATGTAAGAAGACCTGTTCGTGCTGGCTGTGCCAATATATGCCATGTTTTGATGTCTAGCTCCAGACTTACACGCATATATTCTCCAGAGGAACCAACCCAGAAGACTCTGCAGGTAGAAGGCAGGAAGCAAGAGGGGGAGTCACTCAAACACCTCTCCCTGATTCCTGGTTCTTGTGATGCTCGGAGCCCAAGGAACTCACCATCCCTGACAGACCATAAGCACAGGGATGCATCTGAGTGCCCTTCTGCACTCTTCTGGGTCTATACGCTCCAAGCCAAGTAGACCAATGAAGTTTGGGGAAGCAAAACACGGGCATGGAAATCTGGTGTATGCCAGGCCACTAAAAACATGCTTTCGCGCACAACAGGGCCAGCCCATAGGTGCCTTATCAGTTGCTCACTGCAACTGAGAGAGCACTCAGATTTTACACTGGGCCGGTTTTGACTCCTCCCCTGTCGTCCATTATAGAGGAGCTGCCCCTGAGAAAACTCACAATATACATCTGTCAGCTGCTCACATATGTCACGGTGCTTCTAATATTATGCTGCTCAATGCGCAAGTTTGATAAGAAGTGTTGTGGCACTTCATAGCCCATCAACCTTTGTGTATCAGAAAATTAAATATAATCTGTAGCAGGTTCGGGGCACCAACAATTACATTCTAGAAACTTAATCTGAATATATAGCAAATAGACCTCATCAGTATTTTGAACCAGAAAATAAAGCACCATCTGTAAAAGCTCAGAGCCCTCGTAATGCATGCTCACAACCCCACATCCACTCCCCCACAAACATCACACTCCTACAGCCCCTCCACAAGAACATGCTAGACCCCCAACCTACACAGCTCCAACCACACTTCCTGAACACACACAGACACCATCTTACCCAACTGCTACACTTGGGCAGTCGGTCTCCCGTCCACCTCCTCATCCCTTGCATGCAGCCGCAATCACTGCTATGTAAATGGAGGCCTGCATGGGGGTAGCGGTCAATGGCAGTCCTGCGACCATGGTTACATATTGAGGAGGCTCTCAGTGCGAAGCAGGCATTTCTTTAAACAAAACATGGGCTGAAATGACTCAGACTCCCGTCCGACCCCTATTTCAAATGAGGGTCATCATATAGCCCCTCAAATGAGGGCCACTTGAGGGGTGTGGTGGCTGTCATCTTGCCCAAGTGTTCACTGTTCACCGTATGTTGTTCTTTCCTTTGAGCTTTATGTGCCCCTTCTGTATTACCATCTGGGCCACCCGCGCGTTCCTATGTGGTCCTGCAATGTCCACTTTACGCCCACCAGAATGCCTTGCAACGTGCTCCATTACTTTTGTCAGATGTTTGGCTACTCATTTTTTGTCTTTGTATTCTGGGACTTGTAGTACTGCAAGTGTAATGAAATCATCGCACTCTGAAACACTTGTCCCGCTCTGAAACACTTGTGTACTAGCGCGGTATAAATAAAATATCATTTCATTTCATTACAAGTCCCACAATGCAAAGACAATTAAAGGACTTGAGTAGCATTTCCTGAATGACATTGATAAGGTTGGAATACGTGCTATAGTTGCCACTTGACCATGTCCTATCGCACTATGCTCTTCATAGGACTGGTGCAGATACTGGTGACTGGCAAGGCTTTTGGTTGGACCTCTGTCAATGCTCCTTTAACAATGATGCCCCTGACTCCTATCTCCCAGTCAGAAGCCTCATGTAGATGTCACCAGTGGTGACAACTGCTACACTTGGGCAGTCGGTTGGCAACCCTGGCCAATACCTTGACATTAGCTAATCTAATTAAGTGTACATGGCTGTGCGAGGCTTCAGACATCCCGTTCCATTGTGTTGTGTTGCAACATGGCACACTATACACATTCTGAAGATGGGCTGCATGAAGTCGCGCGCAGCACCCAGCTCCCATTATGTTATGAAGTTCGGGCCAGTAGAATTAAGAAATACAAGTTGCCCGTGCTGTTTTAGATTTGTTTACTGAGCATCCATAAACTCTTTAACTTCATCTCTTACAATACCAAAAGAAGCTGAAATGAAGAACAGGAAAGAAAAGAAACGGAATGGCACAGCAAGTAGCCATGTTCCTCTCCAACCTAGATATGCCTCCTACAACACACCAGCAACGGCTGCAAAGTGTCGCAGTGTACATGGAAGCGTCCGGTCTACAAGAGTCTAGTGAAGCAAGAATTGGCAATGGCAATCCCAATAGTTTGGGCTTTTGAGTAGCAATGGGAAAGGCACTTTCCAGGCACTGCTATAGTGGTATTAACTACCCATTGTTGGCAGCAGGTGCAAAATGGCGCGAGTGCCTGGGCATCTAATAGCAGTGCCTGGCAAAAGCTTAAAACGCATGCAAACGTAAAAGCTTGCTTTAAAAAGGGACTTGTGTGGCTTTGCCAATGCTTGTTTTTAACAAGACTTCAGTGAAGCACATGCAGAGTGTTTATAGATCGAGTTGCTGAGGGCAGGTTTGGTAAGACCTGTTTATTACAACACTAGTGGGTTTACAAATCCAATTAAGTGATAAACTCCCAAAATACCGCTTTGAAAAAACATTGGCAGGCACTTCAAGTGAAAGGTGTGATGGTAAGGCTTGATTAAAGCGAGCTCAAAGAGTTTGCACGAGGAGGTGTTTTGCGTGGGCTGAGGCAGCGATGGGTGGAACTGTCAATAGGGATTAAATTGGCCATGGGCAGGCAATGAGTGGGCACACAACCAACCAAATAACACCTACAGACACTGTGTCCCTATCTGTACTCCAATTACAAAGTTTTGGCTCATGGGTGTAACAAGAGAATATTAAAAGCCCAAACTAAAAAAACAGATTCACAAGTCCCAGAACTCAAGTGCTGGTGTCTGAAACGGCAGCCCAGCCATTTCCGATCCAGTTTGCAACATAGTAAGACTAAGCATACTGGCAATTATAAAATGGAGAGCTAACAAGTTCATTTGCACTGAAAAGGCATGACCTTTTAACAGAACTGTGCAGATTGTCACATGTTGGAGTGGGACTCAGTTTGAAAAGAGATCTCAAGTTGCTTCTTGTGAGGTGTGAGATGTTTAGCTAGTCTTGGTGTTTTAGCTCATATCACTTTGTAGGCTGCCACCAGTGGTTTTCTTTTACCCGTGTGAAACACGGGACTACTGGTCCCAGAATGCACAGTGGTGTATCTAAAAATCCCAAACTAGCTGAATTGCATAAACCTGAAAACGTACGGCTACAATACTGAATACTTTTGATCCTGGCCTTGCATTTAGCAAATCATTGAGTTCTGCCATTTGGCCTTTTGGGTCGTCGTTGCACCGATAAAACGAAAACTGCCAGAATGCTCTTGTTTTGTACTATGCAATATTAACCTGAATCCTTGGGGCTTGAAGCTTGCTGTCCTGATGGTCCCCTTAATATGGAAGCATTCAGGCCGCCAAGAGTGAAGTGTCGTGACACACTGTGAGACTCACTTTGCAATGAGTGGGATTCGCTGAAGAGTGAGTTTCCAGTCAGATCACCTTGGGAGATGCTGTTCCTTTAAGAGTCAAAGCACCTGTGGGTGGGAAGAAACGCCTTAAGGTTTCCTAGGGTCATCCAAACGTGGACCCCTTGCTCCCTGTGCACAGAGAGGCACAGCTCCACCTCACTGATGAGGCCCAACAAGGCTGAAACACGTGTATGAGGTTGCTGTTGGTACTCTTGTTCAGAAGGGCATTGCCATACCATTTTGATGCCGGACTGCCCATGTGGCCGGGACAAAGAGTGATATACAAATGGATATTTCCCATCTGTGAAAGGTACTTTGAGCTAAAGTGTGGCTGCAGACTCTTGAGTGGGTACCTTCCCAGAGAACAGCTAAATGGGCCGTATTCGTTCTCGCAGAGGGGCGCCTATGGACTATTCTTTGGATGTTATTCTATTAGACGGGTTCTATCAGGGGTGGTAACACTATGGACGATGAATGCTCTAGATTTGCTGTATATGGCCTCACAGTTTGATGAAAACTTTCCTTCGGAGCTCAAGTGGCACGGGCTTAAGTAATGTGAACCAGCAGGTGTCTATTAACTCTTATCCGGCTCCTCTCATGCCAGATTTGTCCACAGTGGCCCACAATCCTGTTGAAGAACAGAGTGCCTATACCCAAGATCATGAGTCCAGTAGTTTGTCGGCTTCTATGTTCTCGATTTTGGAATCATTAGGTACACAGTAGACATACAATGTGATGCCAACACAGTAAAGTTGGAAGCCTTGATCTGTAACTTTGATAAGCTTGATAAGCTTGCACACTCACTAAATGAGCTGTTGAAGGCTGCATATCCATTGGCGAGAGGCATGGACACCATCAGTCGACGCTCAGGAGCTGTGGTGTGTATCAAGCTGGCACACTAGATTGGAAGTTTCAGCGTCCAGCATTCTTGATTCAACTTCCTGGTATCAACGGAAAAGAAAGAGTTATGAGACAGGCAGTTATGTACGAACATTTGGCAGATAAAAAGAGGAATATTTCTAAGGTGTTAAAGGAAAAAAGGCCACTGAGTCGGGGGCAGAGTCCTCCGATAACCTGTCTTCCAGAGTGTGGGCAAGCAACTCTAAGGAAGCCTAAAAGCTCAAACAAGGCCCCACATCTTTAGAACTGTGCAACACCAACACTTCTGGGAGTTGAGGGAGTTGAGGAAATGGCCACGGGGGAACTCCTGGTCAACGTAAAGTGTACGGACCATCCAAGGTCCAGAAGAAGTGTCCATTGGTTAAGCCTCAAAACATTCTGGAAAAAGGCTCTAGACCACGGAATTCTCATAGGCGCAATGGTCATCTGCCCAATGTAGAAGACCTAGTTTACAATCTTGTATTCCAGTAGCAGAGAGAGGTGAACGGAAATGTCTCCGGTAGCTGCAGAGGTGGAGCAGCCTGGCTGGCCTAATACCATAAAGGCTTTGCTAGTTCAAAGCCTTGTTTTGTGAGGGCAGCAGCTTTCATCAACAGCAGTGACATAAGGACAGTGGACATGTGTGAGAACACAAACTTAACCGCTTCACTTGCGTATTTGTTTACTGTAGATACTCTTTTCTATAGATTGGAACACTGTGCAGCAATTTATAAATTGGGGTACGAATGCTCAGTCATTGAAATGGTGGATTTTAATGGGCATAAATGTAGGGACAAGGCCGGAGGGGTGAAGAGCGTTAGTAGGCCCCAAACAGAGGTTGCCAAAGGGGTGCAGCTTGGCGAAACTCACAGTACCACTCAATCACTGGCTCAAATCATGTGTAGGCAATCGCTTAAGGTTGATGGGCAGGGGCCTCATGCTGCCATTTTTATTAATGAGTTGGAACACATGGGGGCATGCTCATCTATTTCAACAGCATGACCTCTTGGCATATACAGATGGGTTGGGCATCATCTCACTTCAGGAGACTGGGCTTTCGGACCACCTTGTGGTGGATGATTGGAGTTTTATAGCACGTGAAGCGGCACAGAGCCCTAGAGGCCGTCCCAAGGGCGGATTGGCAATGGTGGTAAGGCACCCTATGGGGCTTGTGGAAGTCCCCTCATCTTCTGTTAACATCTTAATGGGTAAGGTGTCTCTTGTTCACCAAGTCGATACTTCCGGTAATTCCTTCTTATAAACATCTATGTTCCCCCTTACACAGGGAGTGTTTCCATCCTGCTTGGTGAACTAGAGTACATATTAGAGGACTTGCATTATGGGGTCCTGATCCTACTTGGTGGGGATTTCAATGCAAAGATCCTTATGCAATTTTGTTGTGACGAAGATGAATTGCTTGATGATGGGGACTCCATGCTGGGTGGAGGCACCTCCAGAGCCCATCGATGGGAGATGAGCTGGGTGTGTTTTATATCTACACACGGGTTCTCAGTGATCAATGGTGTATGTCCCTTGGATAAACCAGCTATGTTTATACAGGTGGGAAATGATGGGAGTAGCATATTTGATTACCTCTTTGTAGTTAACTCACCCACCATTGTGGTGCACATGGGTGTGTACCAGTGTCCAGAGAGTCACCATTTTCCAATGCTGGTGCACTTAAACCTCCAGGCTTTGGCTCATGCCCAGCGATCTACTGGACTATTAACTGTTACCTCCATGCTAAACCGCATTAAGCGGAATGACCAGAATTTGGACAAAGATCTGAAGGTTGCACTAAATAATTTGGGCTCCCTCACAGTGACAGGGTCACGCACTTTGGTGCTCTCTTCACTAGAGTGCACTCAGTTGGTTACTGGCCATTGTGAAACTACTATGATTACCATTCAGAAGTGTTCTCTGGCTCCTATTCCCTCCATAGGTAGGGAGGGCCTTGACCTGAGGAATTCCCATCAGCATCCCTATGATAGGGAAATCATAAATAGAAAGAGGCTGTTGAGGGGGGAACTAAGGGCCATTGCCAGGTCAGTACCTCAATCGGTAGCTCATAGTCAGGAGATGAAGTCTGACAAACAAAAGTATTCTAAATGGTTGGGGAACCATCGATATGTCTCTGACTGTCTCCGCCGGCATGCTTTAGTGCAGGCATCCCTGGCTAATAATATCATAGAATTTTGGAGGAATGTCAGCTGCAGAGATTCTATCATTAGAGACATAAATGGTATATTGGAAATTGGGATGGGCTCAATTTATACAGAAGGAGCTGGGAGGCCCAGAAGCAGATCATCTGGGTTGGGTGAAGGCATTGAACAACTGGGCTTACATTGGCCATGCTGATATTCTTAGGATAATTGGTGCCAGTCAGCATTCCAAAGAGCCGGGTCCTGACGAGATATGCAGTACAATCTTAAAGTCAGACCCAACAATCTGGTTGCATGAGTACTGCTCAAAAAGATTTAGGATTGGGATGATGCTTCTAATATCATCCCCCATAATCAGACAGGGTTCCACAAGAAATCGAGCACTACTATTAATATTCTCGCCTGTCTACTATTATTCAACAAGCAGGGATGATTAGGAACCTCCCGGTTTATGTGGTGTTTATCAATCTAAGCGCTGTGTTCGATACCGTGGATTGGAATAGGCTATGGGGGAAGCTGCATAGCTTAAATATTGCCTCAGGCTTGTTAAAGATGATCATCTTGTTATACTCGCAGACCAGGGTCAAGATTAGACTGGACCAGAAAGGGAGAGCGTGATTGGATTCTGACTCAGAAAGCCCTCAAACAGGGCTGTATACTAGCCCCTAGGTTGTTCAAACTTTATCTTGCTGATTTGGGAGCGCAATTAAAGATCTTGCCGCCATCCCTCCCAAATTAGGTACCACCCCAATACAGTGGCTAGGCTATGCGGATGACCTCGCCACCCTCGATCTTACACCTGCAGGACTAAAAGCCTTGCTGAATAAACTGAACGTGTACATCAACGATAATTTGCTTGCTTTAAATACCAACACAATGAAAATAATGGTCTTCTACGCAGGGAGAACGAAAACAAAGAAACTGAGTTGGGTTATAAAGGGGGTTAAGCTGGAAGTGGCTCCTCTTATAAATAACTGGGTATATACCGGATTGCCTATTTTGTTCCCAGGCCACCCATGGGGTGTGTGTGTGTGTGCAGGGCCGGTCTTTGTGTCAGGCAGCTCATGCGGCTGCCTGACGTCAGTCAGCCTCTAGGGGCGCTGCACTAGCAGCCTGCAACATTCATTTTTGAAATGCGAAACAAAACAAACGTGTATTCTAGCAGTGCTAGAATATACGTTAGCGCACTGCTGCAGGCTGCATCCTCGGCCCTCAGGCAGAACAGGGCAATGGCAATTAGCAACATTTGTTGCTCTATTACTTTCCCCCCTGACCCCAGGCGGCGCTGGCGCACTGAGTGGGATTGATTGGGGGCTGGCGTTTTCGTGTCTACCCCGACATTATGGAAAGCGAGTGGGTGTGCAGCAGCAGGTAAGTGTGTCACCTCCTGTCCTGCGTGCAGGGTGCTCCCTCACGTCTCCTGCCCTCGGTGCAGGGTGCTGTTCCCTCATGTCTCCTGCCCCCTTTGCCCTGGTCAGTGCTCTGCCCCTTCCCAGTTTCAGCAGGGCGCCCGTGCACTTATATTTGAGAGGCCGAGTACATCATTACATTAAAATCGTAGGCTGAAACAACACAGTATTGCACATGCTTTTCTGCTACAGCCAATGAAAAAGCCTCCCTTTATTTGGTTGTGACAGCCAGGCCTGGAATCGGATCTCACCATGCTCGCTTGGCTGGTGCAGGGCAGCCCATCAGCATTGGCATAATGGGGGGCCCTTCAGCCCCCACAGGCACTGCTAGGGGCCCCCAAGTCCTGTGTGCTCTCAGAGGGGGAGCACGCCTTTAGCTGCAGCAGGGGGCACTCCACTGTGCTGGACTTTGACGGCTCCATGCTACCCTTGGTTGGCAGCCTGGGGTTCATTTGTTTGGCAGCCTGGGGCTCATTTGTTATATCCCCGACATCACCTGTGACATACCTCCGACAGCCTCTGCGTCCCTTGCATAATATTCAAACCCCTTCCACAACACACACGCCCCATGCATAACAACTGAATTACCTCCAAATGTCCTGCACTTCTTGTTCTTTCCCTGAAAACCTGTGCAGCACCCACACAACCCCTCCCCCTCAGCCGTACCCTCAGCAACCACTGGAATTAGCTAATTGTAATGCCAAAACGCTCATTGGGTTACAGTGCACTCTATCCCCCCTCCCTCATCTTTGCCAAGACACTGCCTCTCCCACACGGTCCAGGTAGGGAGTGCTGTAGAGGAGTGGGCGCATGAGCCCACCGAGTTGGCTTTCACCAAACTCTGTGCATCTGCCTTATGGAGAGGTTTGTGCACAGACCTCCCAATGACAGAAAACCCCAGAGCTAAGACCTAATGAGATGGTTAACTGTCAGTCATAGATAACAAGCCTGAGTTATGCCACCAGCTCAACGTTTCCAGATATTGCTTAAGTGCAGGCCTTTGATTGCAAGTGGTGCTCACTCGAGCTTTGACCCTGGCCTTCAGGGCAGACCTTCACCCAGAAAATGCAGGGGATCGGGCTGGTTGTGTCCAGTGGCGTTTCCTGGGAATCCGGTGTGGTATACTAAACATAAACAAATCGCAGATTCAGTTTCGGAACCAATAGCATATGTATTATAAACAATATCTGAGTTTATTATACAAGTTCTTTTATTACAGGTCTTAAATCACTGAAAGTACACTGGGTTAATTAGATTTTTCAGGTAGGTATTAACTTGCATTCTTGGGCTTATAGTTTACCATTTAGGAAGTGAAAATTAAAGCCGCAATCTTCCCAGGTATGCAACTTCATATCAGTATTTTAAAGGTTTGGTAATTGAAAGGGTATATTATTATTTGTCTAGCAATTCCTTGACAAGTACAAAAATCACATGATAAATGAACCTGACAATATATACACATTATAGAAACGGGTCAAGCAAAAGAATGTGAATAAACATTTATTTTCCCCATCCTGGACGCCAGGTTTTTCTGTGAAAACCAAGATAATTTTGTGGTGTGCAATATATGAATGGACACTATTATTAATATCTAATAATTGTAGTCTCAGGAAGCAAGACGACGCAGAGCAATACAGGTTTGATCCCTGGTGTGCGCTTAGAAACCTCTCAGTACTAAACGCATTATAAATAACCAATTATAACACCTCGATAATATGGGCATACTCCTTTAATTGCATCTGTGATGTTTAATGATATTTCAAGTGTGTGGGTTAAGTACACCGGCGACATGCAGAAAATGGATTTGCATGCTCTAGGAATTATCCCATGATATCACATCCTGTAATGTCCTCTCCCATTGCCCATTGCCCATTGCCTTGAACACTATCATTTCCAAATTAGCTTCGGCTTGATCATTCAATATTACTACCATTGACAGCAAAACCTGGCAAGGATGCCCATCTGTCTCTAGCTAGAGTCAGACCCCCAAACAAAGAAAACTGTAAAAAAAACAACTTAAAAAAATGAATCAATCATCTATCCCCAAAGTTAAACATTGTGCAACTCTGCCCACTACGCTCTGCCTCCATGCCCTGCCCACTTGGGGCCCTGTGTCATTTTTGCCCATAGGGCCCTTTGCCTTAAATCTGCCACTGGTGCAGGGTTCTGTTCCCTCACGTCTCAGTCTGCCCCAGCCCTGTCGAATTTGCAGAGGCACTGAATGACACCAGACGAGTCATGGCATATGTGGTAGGATCGATAGCTCAGCTCAGTAAATCGCTTGCAACCTGCAGTCACAGGCACCCGCCTGACGTGCACCTGGCTTCACACTAGCATTTCAGGTTCCAGAGGTGTGACTGACTCTGCACCAGCTCAGCTGGCCTTTGAGGTCCCAGCCTGAGGCCAGTCTTGGGTTCAGGGTGCTCCCTCTCATCTCCTGTCTTGGGTGCAGGGTGCCCCCTTGTGTCTCCTTTCTTGGGTGCAGGGTGTTCTGTGACTCCTGTCTTGGGTGCAGCGTGCTCTCTCACTCGTTTGGTCCCCAAGGGCAGGGTTCTTGCACACTGTACCCTAAGAGTGGCGGACTGGCCTATAGGTAAGTCTGACGATTTTCCGCTGACAGTGGGTGGGGGGTGGTCTGTGAACCATGGGCCGTTTTTCTGAGGGCATGCAGAATGTGCTGCATTGCTGTGTGAAGCACAATCAGGATGCAATTTCGCATTAAAAAAAAGGAATCGAGGGCCTCTTTTGCTTCTCAGTCCACTCCTGTGTACCCAGCACAGAGAGCCCGGTGCATGATTCCAGCCCTGCCTCCATACCGAGTTTTCCCTCAATTCCTGGTGGAAATCTCTGCCTTTCAGTCTCACTTCAGCAGAAGGGAAGGGGCGATCGTGGGCTGTAACCATGGAAAGGTGGTGCAGGGTGAAAGTAAAACGAGCTGAAATAGGCAAAAGATGAGGGCAGCCAGGGAGGTTGGCGGCCAGCATGTATTGGATCAAGGGGGCTTTCTCAAACACACTGAGAAAGGTAAGTCTACCTAAAGAAATATTCAACGAGCAGCTGCACCCCTTGAAGGGAGTAAAAGGGAAAAGCCCAATTTGTTACTAAAATAAAGGAGATTGGGTGTGGGGATTGGTTGGCACGTGGCAGGTGTGCTTGTACTGGCCATGCCCCGAACCCCACTGTTGTGGTAAGGCATCAGTGTCCCGGTATAAGTGAGAACATCACTGCCATGAGCTCCCATTGGAGTCAATGGTGACGCTATTGGGCGACACAGAAGTCAAAGATGTTTAAAGCTCAAGTGGTGCCAATTCTGGGCGTGTAGACTGGACGCAATCTTTTAAGTCTTTGCCGGACTTACCATGACCCAAAATTAGAAATCTAAAGATGGTCCACTAATGCCCACCTGGTGAGGGAAATGATGGGGTACTAGCCAGTCCATTTACTAAGCAGACGGGAGGGCGCCAATGATGCTTCCTTTCTGGGGTGCAATCTGGTGTAAGACCGGCCCTGTGTGTGTGTGTGTGTGTATGCATGCATCAATAGCTGTTGTATATAGCAGTTGTATAAGTAATGTTTGTTTTATTACTGTTATCAATATTAATATAATTATTGGACCTCATAACGAGTTAGGCAGATGTGGTAAATAAGGTGGAATGTGGAAAGACCATCAGTTTTACTGCTCTGCCTAATTATGGAATTCTAAACCCCCCAAAAAATAAGCACCTTGTTTTTGTTGGAGGAATTACTGCAGCAGTATTACCACTACTCCCCAATGAAGTCCTCTGGCAGTTCAGATTGGAGTGTAATGATCACCTTCAATCAAATGGTAAATTACTGTTACTGCTCGCGGTAAAGATAATTGAGATTGGTGCTATTAGTGGGTGAAATACTGTCGAACTCATAATAGGACACAATTGTGTTGTTTTGCATCTCTGACGCAAGTCCGCTAACATTTGCTGTGAGTGGTCTTTAACCCATTAATGGAAAACAGACGCACTCTCACTATTCAATTACTGTGCCCCTTCTTAATCCAAGGCATCACTTTCCTGTGGCCCAAGTGTTGCATCCATACCTAATGTAGAATGGTTTAGTTATTTTTCCAGGATACAGTAATTATGCTGCCTTTTCCCAAGTCGAATGCTTTTCTTTCTCTGACCACAAGGAAATGTAAAAAGCTCCATTTGCAAGCATTGCAGCTCTCTGATGCTGATGAGCTGAACGTCAACAATAAAACCTGTCAAACCAACTGTCTCGGGCTGCCTGATTTGATCAATAATTGAACACAAAGACAGAATTTGCAGATGAAAGCAGGGGCGAAAGAATATTATAAAGTTGAGGCAATTGCTTTACTCACAGTAGCATCCTGTGTTGCTCTTGTCAGGGCCCCCTCGGTAGCCATTTTCTGGGTCTAACCATCATCAGAGAGGCACTCCCCTTGCTGAGAAACGGACGTGAGTGCTTCTATTTCTCTTCCCTTCAATTCATTTGTTGTTTTGTAAAGCGCTACATTGTGGCAAGCCGCCCCAATCAGGAGTGCATGTGAAAAGCTGAGCTCCAAGGTGAAGTACATTAATGTGAAATAACGGACATTCGCATATTCCATCCAAACTCATCACTAAAGAGTTTGATAGGTGAGGACAACCAAGCCCGTCTAGTGTACACATTCAGATTGTGTATATAGTATCCACAGGGCTCCAAGAATGCAGAGATGTGCGATTTCTATCAAAAGGGGGCAGTTATTTAATAGATATTTTTAAATTAATACGGGTATATTAACCTCTCTATCCCCCTCATTGAATCCTGCTGGTTTTGAAAGCAAAGTTCCGAATCTGTGGTGAAAGATCAGAATTCGAGCAGACACCCTGGACCAGATTCTCAAAATATATTTTGGGTGCAATTTAGAGATGTGCAATAAATGTGCAAGAAAGATCGGTGCATGGTTCTCAGAAATGTGCAAGTCAGACAGGTGCAAGCTCACAGAACACGTTCTAAAGCAGCACAAAGATACACACATTGGGCAGAAAGCATACAGGCAAAGCCAAGTAAGCATGCAAGCATTGGAAGCCCAGCAAATGTGTGCAGAAATGATCCAAAAAACAGAATCTCAAAATTTGAGCACATGAATTCCTCCAGAAATGGCCTTCAAAATTTGTTAGAATCAGAAAGTGGAGCAAGTGGAACAAAAAAGAATGCAACTGATTCACTCACCAAAATAAGTGAAGGAGGTCACTCCAATCACAACGCACAAAGTATAAAAGATCAGTACACTATGGCAGGTGCACGTAATGAAAATTGCAGATCCACAGGACATCATGCTGCTGTGACCTGTGAGAAATGTGTAGGATTTACAGGAATACGGTTCCCCGATTTCAACTGCAGAAACAGAAGTTGCCCATAGTTACCATTTCCCATCCCAGGAAATATTGGAGATGCTCACAGAAAAGAAGGGGGTCTTATCTCACCTACTAGGCACAGGCATTCCTTACCACCACTAGGGAAGCTACTAGGATCTTTGCATGTGTTACCACAGGATGTTTACAAGGCCAGTGATTTCACATTGGGCACCTCCTGGTCCTCACAGTGATTGACACTATGGCAGATCCTCAATATGATTCTTTCTTCTGCCAGGAAACATATAGCCATGCACCCCGGTGCAAGCACAAGTGCAGGCATAATTAGGGCATGTTATGACATTGCTGGGTTCTGTGAAATGTGTAGTGTCATTGATTGCACCCATGTGGCACGCATATCCTGGGAAGCCACACACCATCTCTACAGAAACAGAAGACACTTGAATTCTGTGACTACAGAAGGGGTGTAATACTGGCACCCACTTCTTGAGGGTGAATGAAAACTTCCCAGAAGCAACACATAAAAGATACAACTACTGGGCAATCTAGCAGAACACAACAGTTTGATGCTGGAAATTATGGCGAGACCTTGTTGCTTTTTATGACACACAACCTTCTACACATGTCCAACTAAACGTATGTCAAAACACATCACATGACACGATCCACATGTGACAGTGGATACTCCCTGAAAATGCACCTATTTACCCCTTTGAAGAACCCAGGCACTATAGGCCATTAACATTAAAACACAGGTCAAATGTGACCAAGATATTCCACACTGAATATGCCTAGAACACTTGGGGTAGTGTTTCTTTATGACCCCCTGCCCTTATGCAACTGTTAGGTGTTGCTACCTAAGGTGTCTGAAAAGTTATGTGTGCTGCAACCTGTAGGAGTCCTGAGAAAGGGGGACTCACACCTTACCGCACACAAGGGCGAAATGATATCCCAGTGGGCCATGAGTGAGCTATCTCATGATGACCATTAGTCCGCCCGCTGAGAGAATAGTAGGTCCTGGGCAGTGAAGGCCCTGTCCGTCTGAAGATGGAGGATTGGTCTGGCGTGTTCGAGCAGTGAACCGGTAGGAAGAGGATCACTGGTCCGATGGCATAGGAGCAGAAGAGTATGCCTTGAATCTCAGGGGTGGCGAATGATCAGGAAGTCATCCTCGTAGCACGTTGGCTCTGAAATGAGTAGCAACAGGCAGCAGTCAAGAACCATTGAAGAATTAACTCAATAATAAAGAGTCCAGAGAAAGGCATAAGCTGGCCACATCCAACAAGGAAGAAAGAAGGAAAACAAAGAAAAACTGCTCAGGGCGAGCACAAGAAACAGGGCGGAACAAAAGGTAAGTCAAGAACGTAAATCCCCAGAATCAGGAGATAGCCACGCAGAAGCACAAGAAAAGGGCAATAAAAAGTATGAACGACCAGGGGTCCGAAGGACCGAACAAAGCAGGGAGGAGTCAGAAAGGAGAGCGAGAGAAAAGGAGACTCAGGAATCCAGTGAAAAACAAGGAAGCGCCCCCTCCCCCCGAAAAGGTGACGGCAAGTGACCTAGCGAGCAGCAGAAACACGAGCAGTGTAGAGCACAGGGAAATCCAGGTGCAAAGCACCACGGCTCTGTGTGTGTGTCCGTATATCCATGGCAGCGGCCATCTTGAAAAGAACTAGACTGCAACAGTCGGATCTACAGAAAAACGTGGTGGCAACTAGGGGCGCCGCCATCAGTCCCATGTCTTCCAAGAAGGCATTAGCAAAACAAAAGAGTTGATGGCTGGAAGGTTTAGAATAAATCTTCACCTCTGGCATTGCTCTGGGCAACCCTCCAGACCATCGTTCTTCGCCTGCCAAGCCATTACAAAAGGGGAAAAACCATATGCAAATCAGGCTTGGTCCCACCCCCAAAGGGGTAGTCCAGCCCGAACTGCTAGGTCACATCCCTTTTGCACGAGACCACAAGCATCCCCAGACATGTTTCAGCCTTGTTGGGCGTCATCAGTGAGGAGTAGCTTGGGTCTCTAGGCCCAGCAGGCAAGGGACCCACGTCTGGGCATACCCTTCCCACTCGGGGTGACAATAGCAAAACAAAAGAGTTGATGGCTGGAAGGTTTAGAATAAATCTTCACCTCTGGCATTGCTCTGGGCAACCCTCCAGACCATCGTTCTTCGCCTGCCAAGCCATTACAAAAGGGGAAAAACCATATGCAAATCAGGCTTGGTCCCACCCCCAAAGGGGTAGTCCAGCCCGAACTGCTAGGTCACATCCCTTTTGCACGAGACCACAAGCATCCCCAGGCAGGCAAAGAACGATGGTCTGGGGGGTTGCCCTGAGCAATGCCAGTGGTTAAGATTCAGTCTAAACCTTCCAGCCATCACCTCTTTGTTTTTGCTTCCAAGAAGGCATGACAGTAATCAAAAGTGCAGCCAGCTAGTGGTTCAGTGCAGGTAAAGGAAAGTACAGCCAACGGGTGGCTCTTAAGTGCAGAGAGTGTGGACTGTAGGGTTACAGATACAGACCACAAGTGCTGCAGGAGGTAGGAGGCAGTGGAAGGTAGGTACAGCTAGACATGCAAGGACCTGGGCCCAGGTTCATAGAGTGGCCAGGTGACCAGTACGTGAACCAGACGGGTCAACAGCATGGGAGAGGAAGGTTCCATATCTTAAAAATTGCTGCAAAAATGGCCGTGAATACAAAATATTGCAGCAAAAATGCTGTGGTTTTGCCGTCAAAAACCTGTAAAGTATGCGGGGGACACCCCCGCAACCCCTGGACCCATAATACCATTTAAGGTGAGCGGGGGACACCCCCGCAGCTCCCCCTCCCCTTAAATGGTATAATGGGGTACACTTTTACTGGGTCAAACCACCGCATTTTTGCCGCAATTTTGTTTACCACTGACATTTTTGCTGCGATTTTATTACCTGATACAAAGAGGAAGAGAGGAAGAGAGAAAGCAGAATCGAAGAGGAAGGTCTTGAGTTGCTTCTGGAAACTGGAGGTGGTTCTGCTCAAGTTTGAGAGAGGGGGGAGGCCCCAGCCGAAGAAAGAGATCTGCCTCCAACTCTTGGAAAAGCGACTGACCCTCAGAGAGTTGGAGGTGGATGAGCAGAGAGCTCGAGAAGGGAGAGGTTTAGGAAGAGAGTATTGGAGGTAGTACAGTCCCAGCCCCCGGAAAGCCTTGTGGACGATGCAGAGGGTCTTGAACTTGATCCTTGCTGCCAATGGGAGCCAGTGAAGAGATTTCAGTGATGAAGAGATACGATCCCTGGGCTTGAGGCCAAGGACAAGTCTTGCAGTCTTGTTCTGGATAAGTTGTAGTGGACGGTGAGTAGAGGCAGGAAGATTTAGAAAGAGGCTGTTGTGGAAGTCCAGCCTAGAGATGACCAGAGCTATGGAGACAGTGAGTATCTGTGGGAAAGTGAGGAAATGAAGAATACCTCTGAGGAAGTGCAGCTGATAGTTTGACTGCTTAGAGATGTCAGAGATGTGAGAAGAGGAGTAGAGGGTGGAGTAGAAGATGTCCCCAAGGATTTTAGCCTCACAAGTAAAATAAGTAAGAGGGCCCAGCGTGGGTGGCCAGAGAGAGAGATGAAAGGAGGGAGCTGGTGTTCCGATGAGGAGTATCTCAGTGTTACTGGTATTAAGGCAGAAACCATTGGCAGCACACCACTCCTGGATTGTGAACAAACAGTCAGCAATGAGAGAAGGAGTAGAGGCAGCCGAGGGGAGCCTGAAAGAGGCTGGGTGTCATCAGCATAACACTGAAAGTTGGAACAGAGAGCAGCGATGCAGTGGGCAAGAGGTTCCAGGTATTGGTTGAACAGCCAGGGAGAAACGGTAGACCCCTGGGGTACACCACAGGTAGGGAGAGAGATAAAAGAGAGGAAGGACCCCAGTTGGACCTGGGAGGGTCGATCAGTGAGAAAGGAGGTCAGCCAGGCCAGTGCCTGATATTTGATACCCAGGTTATCACAGAGGTGGTTGAGCAGGATTACATGGTTGACCGTATCAAAAGCAGAGGAAAGACAAGGAAAACGAGGACAGAAGGAAGGTTAGAATCAAGGTTAGACAGCAGGCCTTCAAAACTACAAAATCGGATCATTGCAGTGTTTTGGTGTGATGTTGATAACCTTTAAATACTCAAGAGGTTTGGGCATTTACTCTTGTCACGTATAAATGCAGCAATCTACTATAGCAATCCAATAATATATATAAACATTACCCGGGCGCACTAGAAATTTGGACTGCCCACACTAATTTGACTCTTTTATTTCCAGGTTAAGTGCAGCCAGGGCCCATATATATATATTTATTTTCTAAGAAGAAGAAAGAGCAGCATTATTTGCACCAAGAGGGTGCATACTTTAGCAATAATGAGGACAGTGATCTAGCCCAAAAATGGGAAGAGAATCTGAACCAGAGGTCATGAGTAATGATGGAGCTTTTAGTAGAGCATGCAGAACGAGAGCATAGAGGAACCCTGACACAAATAGATCAAATTAAACAGGAAATAGCAGACATGAACTCACCAGAGACAGTTAAGACTAAGACTATAAAAAACAATGCATGGCATCCTGAAAAATTGCAAGGATGAGTTGAAACTAAGAAAATCGTTTACATTTTTTATGGACGATGGGGATTAAAAGCAGGACAGGGTCTACACCTTTCAGCCCAAATATGACGAGACCCGTAAAACACAATCCAGAGATAGTACACCAGCTTCTTCTCCAGCAACTTCGGATATAATTTCAGAACAAGAAACTGCAAAACACACTAGAACCAGTAACCACCAGCAAGGCTAGTACACAGAAAGCCCCCAGTTTAAGACAACTCATGTTTTAGTCCAAATCAGACAATTAAAAAGAGGAGACTTTAGAACCAGATACATCAACATGATGCATGAGTTTAGAGGTAAGAGGGGAAGAAATTGGAGACTCAGACAAAGAAAGAGATTCAGTCAGAAGGACTACCAGATCCAATTCAAAGAAACAACAAACACAGAGTGGTGGAAGAATTTAGTTATCAACTTATCTAACAAAATCTTGACAGATACAGAAAAAGTAGCCCTTAATAAAGTACTAGCATTTGCCCCCACATTTGAGACTAACTTCATAGACTTCCAAATAGACCTCAAGCTCAGAAAAATATTCTACACATACTTATAACCTTCCAGAAGACCTAATGCCCAAATGCCAACTAACAATAGCAGGCATACAAAATACACATCTGCTGTTACCTTTGGAACAGGAAACATGTGTTAGCCGAAGACAATTGTATGAAGAACTAGATGTTCACCCAAGAAATGTAGACATTCAAGAATGAAAACCTACATCTAAATTTACTCTGCAATTCACAATAGACAATGTAATAGAAACCTTCCAAAATATACATGACTATCTAGATCTGGGTAACACCATGGTCAGGAACAAAAGACAGAATCTCACAAAGAATGGAAAACTAGCATTAGCCAGCCTAACCAGACAAGAATATATTGACATGGGGAATACACACTTACAAATACCAGGTTGCAACCTCAAACTTACATCCAATCCAATGAAAGAAACTGTAGCAGATCTGAAGACTTTAATTCTCAAATGGTACAGCAAAGGACCCCTCACTGATGAAGAAAAACAATTTATAACTGTGACAGACCCATCCATGCCCACCATGCACTTACTTCCTAAAATCCATAAGCAATATGACAATTTACTGGATGTGCAACCAGTGAGTGGCATAGGTTGGGCGATGGATAAACTATCTGGATATATTGACAATGTGATTAAAGAAAATATTATCACTTTGCGATAGTACATTAGGGATAAAACCCAGGTACTGCAGATATAGCAGGATTTTAAATGGCAGGCTAACTTCTTACTGGCAACCCTAGACGTTAAGGCCCGATATACTTCGATAACACACGATTTGACAATTAAAGCTACTGACTACACATACAAGAAAACCTCGGCCTCCAATTTAGAGCAAATTGAAATGGGAAAGATTTTTTGAAGTTTACACTTGAACGCAATAGATTTTTATTTAATCTAGAATACTATGTACAAACAAAGGGAGTGTCTAGGGGTTCAAAACATGCCCACCTTTTAGCCAATTTATTTATGGGCTAATTCGAGGAGTCCTTTGACCTATCCAACAATGACGTCATCATGTTTTAATGGTGTGGTGAGTCACTGAGCAACAATTTGCACACTTTGGGAATTTCCTTAATGCAAACTCTTTTGGTCTGGATGTGACAGGGCAGAGTGATGCTTCAGCAATTCATTTTCTAGGCCTTTGCATTTATGTAGAAAATGAGAAGCTATAAACCTGCAAATTCAGAAAACCAGCAGAGGTGAACTAAGCCTTGTTTGCAACATGCTGCCATAGAAAATCAAGAATTGACAAAATGCCTGTGGGTGAGTTTCACAGGGCAAGATGAAACTGTAGTCATGATAACATTCTCCAACAAGAATGTGAGAGGATAACTGAAAGGTTTAAGGATAGAGGTCACCCCATAAAATCAATCACTAAAGCACAGAACAAGATTAGCAATATTGATAGACTATCCACACTTGCAACTAAAGACAAAACAACAACCAACCCCAACTTCAAAATTATCACACAGAACACTAGAAATGCCAACATACTAGCTGGTGCGCAAGCATTTATATCTCCTACTGATGGATTCAGATCTCTGTGATGCATTAGATCTAAAACCAGGTTTCATCTTCACAAGACCACCAATGAGTAGGAATGAACTAAGCCCCTCATTTCTGAAGGACCCTGATGAAAAGTCAATGCCTGGGAAAGAATGGTTAAAACCACTACCTAAGGGTTTTCGTAAATGTGGGTTTTGTAGCATGTGTAAATTTGCTCATGGTAACAGAGAAGTGTTTGTGAACTACTTGGGAGAACAAGGGCAGATTGACAAATTCATTAATTGTCACACAAAATTCATAGTTTATGCGATTGTGTTCTGTGTGCAAGAAATCAGACATATGGAAAACCATTTATGAGCTAAGGACCCGGATTGGAGAACATCTCTCTACCCATAACATTCCGGACCAGAGACTACCACGTGCACAGCACTGGCAGGAAAGTCATCAGTTGGATGATAAAAAAAAAGACATTAGATTAATTGGATTACAACAGGCAACCTGCAGCAAGAGGTCAGTGGACTGCAGGCTGATGCTACATCAAATGGAATCACAGCTGATTTGTAAATTACGAAGCACTTATACCGGTCTCAACAAAGAGCATGAAATGAATGTGTTTTTGTAATCTTTATGTTGAGATCTCTTAAACAAAACATAATGTGTATAGTGTACTGTTGAGGGACTTTAACAGGACACTATCAGAGAATGATATTTATGTAAAATGTGCATATTAAGGATACTTTAAATGACTTTGTCTCACGAGAGCTGTTGGCTAATAATGTATTCTCTATTGTTGAAGGTAATGTTAAACAATCGAGGAACTACTGGTTGTGGGGTATGGTCAAGGCTAGGTGATGTGTGCACTCAGGTCTGTGGTTAGAAACTAACTCAAATCTAGGTTAGAGACAGCTGCAGATTGCGACACTAGTTAGGATAACCTCTGCCTAACCGTATAAAGAGTAAATCATGTGTTGTGCCAGTATCTAATGCACTTGCTCCAAGTAATGAATATCTGTTTCTTGTGACACAAAAAAAGTCAATGAGGATGAGGTATTTGCAGTTTCAGTTTGTTTTATTGGGCATTTGTGCAATTACGCCCTCATATATTGCCAACACGTGTTTCAACCTATTCAGACTTTTTCAAGGCAAATAATTGTTCTGCATATGCAAACAATATATACAGTGTCATATTAATTGAACAGCGTCAATGTGTTGTCCAAATTAAATATAATTCAAAAAGCATTGCTAAACGTGAAAATAATACATGGTTCAAGGATCATGCAATATTTGGGAGAAACTAGAAAAAGAGGGACGTTATGGTTAAGTTGCGCTACTAAAAACCTATGAAATTCAGTGAAAAAACGTTGTTAAAGGGACGTTATGGTTCCAAGTAAAACTGAAAAACCCTTGAAATTCGCCAGTTATGGTAAGCTAAGCAACCATAACTCGCGCCACCACCCTGCACTGCTAAGACTAACATCCACGACATCAAAGATGACATCGCAAATGTCATTGATGACATCACTGATGACATCACATGTCTGGCAGGCGTCCCGGTAACCAAGATGGCCACCATGGAAAGGGAAGGCGGGGTGTATAAAGAGAACACAACAGGGCATGAGCCGGGGGTGGGGAGGAACAGGGCACACACGGAGCATGAGCGGTGGGTGGCGGGGAAAAGGAGAGAGACACGGGGTATGAGCGGGGGGTGGGGGGAACACGAGGGAGACACGGGGCATGAGCAGGGGTGGAGGCAACAGGAGACACACGGGACATGAGCGGGGGGGGTGAGGGTACACGAGGGAGACACGGGGCATGAGCAGGGGGTGGGGGAACACGAGGGAGACACGGGGCATGAGCGGGGGGTGGGGGGAACACGAGGGAGACACGGGGCATGAGCGGGGGATGGGGGGGTACACGAGGGAGACACGGGGCATGAGCAGGGGTGGAGGCAACAGGAGACACACGGGACATGAGCGGGGGGTGTGAGGGTACACGAGGGAGACACGGGGCATGAGCGGGGGTGGGGGGAACACGAGGGAGAAACGGGGCATGAGCAGGGGTTTTGGGGGGTAACACGAGGGAGACACGGGGCCTGAGCGGGGGGTTTGGGGGAAACAGGGGAGACACGGGGCATGAGCGGGGGTGAGGGGGAAAAGGAGGGAGAGACGGGGCATGAACAGGGGGTGGGGTGGAACAGGGGAGACACGGGGCAATGACGAGGGGTGGGGGGAACAGGGGAGACACGGAGCATGAGCGGGGAGGGGGGGAAAAGGAGAGAGACACGGGGCATGAGGGTACACGAGGAAGACACGGGACATGAGCGGGGGGTGGGGAGAGCACGAGGGAGACACAGGGCATGAGCGGGGGTGGGGGAACACAAGAGAGACACGGGGCATGAGCGGGGTGGGGGTAACACGAGGGAGACACGGGGCATGAGCGGGGGGTGGGGGGAACACGAGGGAGACACGGGGCATGAGCAGGGGGTGGGGGGCAACACGAGGGATACACGGGTCATGAGCGGGGGGTGAGGGGAACAGGAGGGAGACACAGGGCATGACCAGGGGGTGGGGGGGAACAGGGGAGACACGGGGCATGAGCGGGGGTGTGGGGAACAGGGGAGACACGGGGCATGAGCGGGGGGTGGGGGGAACAGGGGAGACACAGGGCATGGGCGGGGGTGGGAGGGAAAAGGAGGTAGACACGGGGCATGAGCGGGGGTAGGGAGGAACAGGGGAGACACTGGGCATGAGCAGGGTGTGGGGGGGAACAGGGGAGACACAGGGCATGAGCTGGGGTGGGGGGCAACAGGAGGGAGACACGGGGCATGAGTGGGGGTGGGGGGTAACACAAGGGAGACACGGGGCATGAGCAGGGGGTGGGGGGAACAGGAGGGAGACAGGGCATGAGTGGGGGGAACAGGAGGGAGACACAGGGCATGAGCGGGGGTGGGGGGAACAGGCAGACACGGGGCATGAGCGGGGGTGGGGGGAAAAGGAGGGAGACAGAGGGCATGAGCGGGGGGTAGGGAGGAACAGGGGAGACACAGGGCATGAGCAGGGGTGGGGGGAACAGGGGAGACAGGGCATGAGCGGGGGTGGGGGGAAAAGGAGGGAGACAGAGGCCATGAGGGGGGGGGTAGGGAGGAACAGGGGAGACACAGGGCATGAGCGGGGGTGGGGGGAACAGGGGAGACAGGGCATGAGTGGGGGTAACGAGACACGGGGCATGAACGGGGGGTGGGGGGAACCGGAGGGAGACACGGGACATGAGCAGGGGGTGGGGGGAACAGGAGGGAGACACGGGCATGAGCGGGGGATGGGGGTAACACGATGGAGACGGGGCATGAGCAGGGGTGGGGGGGTACAGGAGGGAGACACGGGACATGAGATGAGCGGGGGGTGGGAGTACAGGAGGGAGACACGGGGCATGAGCGGTGGGTGGGGGTACAGGAGGGAGACACAGGGCATGAGAGGGGGGTGGGGGGTAACACGAGGGAGACATGGGTCATGAGCGGGGTGTGGGGGCAACACAAGGGAGACACGGGGCATGAGCGGGGGTGGGGGGAACAGGAGGGAGACACGGGGCATGAGCGGGGGGTGGGGGTAACACGAAGGAAACACGGGGCATGAGCAGGGGGTGGAGGAACAGGGGAGACACGAGGCATGCGCGGGGGTGGGGGGAACAGGGCAGACACGGGGCATGAGCGGGGGTGGGGGGTACAGGAGGGAGACACGGGGCATGAGTGGGGGATGATGGGTAACACGAGGGATACATGGGGCATGAGCGGGGGCTGGGGGGCAACACGGGGCATGAGCGGGGGGTGGGGGGCAACACGAAGGAGACACGGGGCATGAGCGGGGGGTGGGAGGCAACACAAGGGAGACACGGGGCATGAGCGGGGGGTGGGAGCAACACGAGGGAGTCGCGGGGCATGAGCGGGGGGTGGGGGGAACAGGGCAGACACGGGGCATGAGTGGGGGGTGGGGGTAACACGAAGGAGACACGGGGCATGAGCAGGGGGTGGGGGGCAAAACGAGGGAGACACGGGGCATGAGCGGGGGGTGGGGGACAACACGAGGGAGACACGGGGCATGAGCAGGGGGTGGGGGGCAACAGGAGGGAGACACGGGGCATGACCGGGGGGGTTGGGGGGAACAGGGGAGACACAGGGCATGAACGGGGGGTGGGGGTAACAGGAGGGAGACACGGGGCATGAGCAGGGGGTGGGGGGTAACACGAGGGAGACACGGGGCATGAGCAGGGGGTGGGGGAACAGGGCAGACACGGGGCATGTGCGGGGGGGGTACAGGAGGGAGACACGGGGCATGAGCGGGGGGTGAAGGGTAACACGAGGGAGACATGGGGCATGAGCGGGGGGCGGGGGGCAACACGAGGGACACACGGGGCATGAGCGGGGGTCGGGGGGCAACACGAGAGAGACACGGGGCATAAGCAGGGCATGGGGCAACACGAGGGAGACACGGGGCATGAGCGGGGGGTGGGGGGAACAGGGCAGACACAGGGCATGAGCAGGGGGTGGGGGGCAACAGGAGGGAAACACGGAGCATGACTGGGGGGTGGGAGAACAGGGGAGACACGGGGCATGAGCGGGGTGGGGGGAACAGGGCAGACACGGGGCATGAGCAGGGGATGGGGGGCAACAGGAGGGAAACACGGAGCATGACCGGGGGGGTGGGGGAACAGGGGAGACATGGGGCATGAGCGAGGGGTGGGGGGAACAGGGGAGACACGGGGCATGGGTGGGGGGTTTGTGAGGGAGACACGGGCATGAGCAGGGGGTGGGGGGACAGGAGGGAGACACGGGGCATGAGCGGGGCTGGGGGGATCGTGAGGGAGACACGGGGGATGAGCAGGGGTTGGGGGGTACAGTAGGGAGACACGGGGCATGAGCGGGGTGTGGGGGTGACAGGAGGGAGACACGGGGCATGAGTGGGGGGTGGGGGGATCGTGAGGGAGACACGGGGGATGAGCGGGGGGTGGGGGGGAACAGGGGAGACACGGGGGATGAGCGGGGGGTGGAGGGATCGTGAGGGAGATACAGGGGATGAGCGACGGGTGGGGGGATCGTGAGGGAAACACGGGGGATGAGCGGGGCTGGGGGGATCATGAGGGAGATACGGGGCATGAGCGGGGGGTGGGGGGAACAGGGGAGGCTGGGGGGATCGTGCGGGAGACACGGGCATGAGCGGAGGTGGGGGGAACAGGGGAGACACGGGGCATGAGCGGGGGGTGGGGGAGAACGGGAGGAAAACACGGACATAAACTCAGTATGCAGGCAGCAGATCCGTTCCTCAGCCTTCCGCAGGCCACCGTGTGCCGATGGCGTGAGTGGGGGCTGGAGGAACAGGGGAGACACGGGGCATGAGTGGGGGTGGGGGGGACAGGAAGGAGACACGGGGCATGAGCGGGGGTGGGGGGAACGGGAGGAAGACACGGGCATGAGCAGGGTTGGGGGAACCGGAGGAAGACACGGGCATGACCTTACTAGCAGGCGGCAGATCCCGCTCCTCGGGATAAACAAAGATGGCGGGTGTCTTTCAAAATACGACGCACTGCACGCTGCACCGCAGCCAATGGGAAACCATGCAAGCCACTTGCCCAATCCCTGTCCTGTCCACGGAGCGAACAGGGAAGTGTGTCTGCGAAGCGGACACAGATATCACACATTTTTTCTGACCTACTTTTTGGTCATTTTTTAAAAAACTACTGGACGGATTTTCACCAAATTTGCAAAAGCACGCTTTCGGAACCAAGCCGCTGCTCCTGGTCCAAATTTTGTGAAAATCCATCCAGCGGTTTGAGCTGTAGGCTTGAGCAAAGTTTTTTTCCCATTCAGTCTAGCGGAAAAAAAAAAATTCGGGACCCCCCCTATAACTTTGCCCCCCCTGGACCAAACCTCACCAAACTTTGCAAAACAGCAACTTAACCATAACTACATGGCCACTACTACAGTAGTGGCCATGTAGTTATGGTTAAGACTACATGGCCATGGTAGAATTTTTTTGTAAAGTCTGGTGAGAAATCGTCCTGGGGAAGCAGAGTTATAGGGGGGTTCCCATAGACTGAATGGGGGAAAACTTTGCGCACGGCTACAGGTGAAACCGCTGGACGGATTTTGACGAAATCTGCGGCAGGTACAGGTGCTTGGTCCAGAAAGCGTGCTTTTGTAAATTTTTTCACCAAACATGCAGTACGTTTATTTATAATTATGAAAAAGTAGGTCTGAAATAAATAGTGATATCTATGTTCGCTTCGTGGTCACACTTCCCTGTTCGGTCGACGAACAAGAAACCGATTGGCTAAGGGGCTGCCGTCATGACCGCATACACGCAACGTCTCTGCCCATTGGCTGCTTAGAGACGTGTTCTGTGTCAGATGGTTTGGATGCGCCCGACATCTTGGATCCGTGGAAAGCGGAGCAACAACCAGCGTACACATGTTTTTTTCATTACCCTATTTTGCTGTTTCACTGAGCATTGGGAAAGGTTCACACAGTAAGAAATGGGTGATCTATGCATTTGTTCTTCGGCCGTCATGATGCAATTTCTATGGACACCTAGTACGTACAGTAAATGTGGGGGGTAATAACGATAGCACTTCAGTCCATGTAGTGGACAGGAAATTTGTAACTCTTGAAAGCACACGGGTATAGGTAGGCAACATTGAAATTGACAACATGCCGTGAACGCAATATTTTTACCAATGGCTATTATTATATTTATTAGTTCGCCGCCATGGGTGGCACATGCTATGGTGGTAGTGGCCAGGGGCTACAGTCTTAAGATATGGGTGACCAATGCTGGGGGTCAGTCGTCATGATGTCATTTCTATGGACCAAATAGTACACTTATACCTACTTTATGACGTATGTCCTGTGGCCTCCTTGTACGCACAGAAAATGATGGGTCCAATAAGGCCAGTATTTAAGCCCGTGCAGTGCACGGGGGAGTAGTTATATTTGTAAGGACACGTGTGGTGTTAGGGAACATTGCAATTGCCAACATGCCATGAATGCATTATTTTTTCTAATGGTTATCATTTTATTCATTACTACGCTGCCATGGGTGGCAGATGCTACAGTGGTTGTGGCCAGGGCCTAGAGTCTTGGATGCATGGCCGTCAGCCAAAGGCCGAAGGCCTTACTTACAAGACTGTAGGCCCTGGCCACAACCACCGCCACATGTGCCACCCATGCACACACCCATAGTGTTGCGTTTTGATTGGCAAGTTGTGGGGAGTGCGTGCAGTCTTGGGTGCATGGCCAAAGGCCATGCAACCAAGAACAAAGTGGTAAGTACTAGTCTTGGAAGACACTGCACACCCATCCCATGTAAGATCTCCAGACATACACCTAGGAGGCAAGCCTCTGGGCAGAGGTACTGAAGGATAACACACCTATAGAATAACCCCCACTACCACACATCACCATGGTGGTTGTAGGGAGACTCTGCAGTCTTGGGTGCAGGGCTAAAGCCCATGCATGCAAGACTGAAGTCATAAGCAGTGGAGTTACAAGTTAATATGGGTGTGGTGGATTGTGGTGGTTGTTTTGATGCCCTCGTTTCTTCACTTCATGGCTGCAGACGATGGTCCAAAAAGTACATTTATAAGCAGCTAATTTACAAGGACCATGTTTTCCATAGGCAGCGATGATTGTGGATAGGAACTGTACTTCTTGAAACTTGGTTGTAAGGCGTAGGTGGTAGGTCACTCACCGCAGACGAAAGGCCAGCTTACAGGCACTGCAGCATATTACTACCATAGATTAGATGAGTAGATTCCCATGTGTAGAAAATGCCTGCCAATATACTTACTCCTTACTTTGTTCAGAATCCATAAACTTTTTTTAAATTGGTTTACGTACTTGGCGGAAGTATCACTTTTTCCATTTCTGTGATGAAAGAAAAAGGTGTGTTTATGTTTGCAGTTTTTCCACATTTACCACATTGCATGATAGACAGTTAACTTCATATTTACTTTACAAACCAGTGTACTGTGCATTGCGCCCAGTTTCTGTGTTTGCTTTTCTAATCCTTGGGTCTGGGGAAAGAAATCCTTGCCGAATTAAAAAAACACTTCATTTCTTATGCAACTAAGTACTTCATTTTTTCCTTTCAGTGTTTTCTTCATTTTTCTGATCAATGTTATGTTTGTTGCCTTCCTGCCCATTTTTAACAACAGTTAGATACGTGTAGGCGTATTCGAACTGTGCATTTGTTCCTACAGATGTTTGATACTCATTCATTTGTGTCGTTGTTACATCCTGTTTCCTTCATCTTTCCCATTAATGTTTTCTTTGTTGACTTCCTGTCGATTTTTAACAACACTTAGATACCTATAGGCATATTCTACCTGTGCATTTGTTTCCAATGATCTGTGATAATCATTTATTTGTCTCATTCTTCCATCCTGTTGGGTAGTTAGATACCTGTAGGTGTATTCTAACTGTGCTTTTGTTCCTACAGATTTGTGATACTCATTCATTTGTGTCATTGACATATCCTGTTTCCTGGATCTTTCCCATTAATGTTTGCTTTGTTGCCTTCCTGCCGATTTTTAACAACAGTTAGCTACGTATAGGCGTATTCTGCCTGTGCATTTGTTTCCAACGATCTGTGATAATCATTTATTTGTGTCATTCTTCCATCCTGTTGGGTAGTTAGATACCTGTGGGCGTATTGTAACTGTTTGTAGTCTTTCACTTACTTTGTTGACAAGTCTGAAGTACACATTATTTCGAAAATTTTGGCTTCAAGAACATTAAATACGCATGTGTTAGGTTAGATGGCAACCTCTGCTTTAGAGTAATGGTGCTATCATTACATTCAAACCATCCAGAATTATTTTTAATGTATGCAGTGTAGTGACCTGCATTGGTTGTAGCTCCTGCATGGTAGATTATTCCTACTGTTGTAAAGGTTTTCTTTCCAAGTGACACTTGCCCATGTGTAAATCCAGTTAGTTTGCAGTTGTTTTTGGTGCCATCTGCATTATATCGCAGAAGCATAAGTTTTATGTAGGCACTATGTGATTGTATCAGTAAGGTAGAGCGATTGTCTGAATTGCAAATACTACATATTCTGCGATGGTTTGCATTTTGTACAAGTTGCTGAAATGGAATGCTCTCACAATTTGGTATGGAAATATACACAAATCGCTCATTTGGGATTTCTTCCTGTATCACTTTGTTACAGAGAGTGCATGTATGTTTCCACATGTACGAAATTTGGAAGATTTCATTTACAGGTATGCTTTTGTTTTCCAATACTAATAGTATGTACATTAGAAATTCTTGTGGATCTTCTTGTGAGTTCATAGTGAATCTCACCATTCCAGCACAGTCGTCCAATTGTTGCCTTACTCCATGAACACTGTATGTGCTGTCAGGATTGCTTGTTGCATTTTTATGCAACACTAACATTTGCAAACACAATTGGTCTGTGCTGTGCAGGTAAATATTGTTAACAATTGGTGGCAATTGAAATAGAATATTCATTGCTACATTTGCATAGCAACTTACACCACTTTCATTTGTAAATTTGAATGGGCCAGCAAGTTCTGTATCTGAGTGCATTTTTCGGTTTTTCTGTTGCTTCTTTGCCGACGTGCCTGGTTTACATTCCCTAATAGGTTCTTCTATGTTTGCGGCAATTGATGAAACTTTAGCTTCTTTTCTATTTTTTCTCTGAATTTCCTGTTGCATTCTGTTGCATTTCTGTTTCATTTACTTTTCTTTTACCAAGTTTCACTTTATCTGGGACAGGGTATTGTTTCAGATGAGGGGTGTACAGTGAACACAATCTATTGTGTTCTAGAATGCAAGGAATATCAGCTTTGACTTTACTTGAATCAAAGTTTATTAGCAATAGACCATCAAGTGTACGTAAGCGTGATAATGCTACGTAGCTCATGCCTTCCTTAAACACTGTCTTTCCTATATCTATCAATGCTTTCTCTAGGGTAAGAGCTTGGGATTTATGAATGGTAACTCCATATGCAAGAGTTAGAGAAAATTGCTCTCTACGTACATACATGTCTTTGAAGAGAAGAAATCGAGCTATTGAGCGCCCTATCCTTTTTACTTCTGAAACTTTATCAAAGCGAATATTTACAAACTGAATGCTGCTAGCACGTGGGTATGATTGAAAGCCAACAACTGTGCCCAGTGCTCCATTAACTAGCCCTTGCTCTACGTCAAGGTTACGTTTAAGCATTACTCTACAATTGAATGATAATTTCAATACTTTTTCCAACCCAGCTGTGTTGGAGATTGAATTTTCTAAACTATTTAGTCTTGTTGTGGCTTGCTCACACATGGGTACTGTCAAACCATGTACGTCTAGTTTGTCTGTGGCGCTAATTTCTAATATTGCTTGCATTTCTTTCTTTAACATTGTTTAATTGAATTTGAAACAGCTTGCAAGAGTTGGCATTAAGGCCATACAATTGACATTTTTGTGCGCTATTTGTTACATAACATCAGTTGCACATGCATTATCGCCATAAAGTGCATGTGCATGCCGCTTTTTGAATACAGCTTGTGCTTCTTGTGATAATACACCAACTCTAATACATTTTAAGATGTTGGCATAAGTGAGATCTGCAGATTGCCGCATGTTCTCAGTTAATTCTCTGTATTGGAAATGTTGCCAAAGGTTAACATTACCTATGCTACCAGTTTTCCTGCAGAGTTTGTGGCCTAAGGTTTTAAAAATCGGTTCACCTTTTACTGGTGTCAATTGTAGAAGACCTCCGAAAACGATAATGTGTTTCCCTGCAAAGAGTTCTTCGTTATTACTTTTAAGTACTTCTTGCAATCTGAGATGAATCAAAGCCAACATTAGATTGGAGACCATGCTCACTTCATCTATTAGTAGCATTTTCATTTGTTTCAATACTCTACGTAATTCCATTGCAGCTTCTGCAGAAAGTTTGTAGTAGTCTAATTTATTTTGATGCTCTACTGGAAGCAGTAGTAATCGGTGTAAAGTCACACTGCCTATGTTGTAGGCAGCTAAACCTGTGGGGCTGTTACAACAGCTGACAGTTTGTTGTTTGTCAATTGTTGAAGGAACTTGCTGATCATTTTGATTAAGAATGTTTTCCCTGATCCAGCTTCACCACTGACATACAGCAGTATAGGTTTGTAATTTTGGCAGGTGCATTCTTTATTTTCGTGTTGTACACCATGCACAATTTGTTTTGTTACCTCTTCAAAAATGGTGCGCTGATCGTTGTTAAGTTTTCCTTGTTGTACAGTTAAGTCCTCTGTATCTTCTTGATACTGATACATGGTGTTTTCTACTTCTACCATAGCAACTTCAGCCTCATTTGCTATTAGTGGTTGTCCTAATGATTCTTGACTTCCTGTTACAGAAGGTTGACTACTGTCGGAAGAGTCTTTATCTAGTTGGGCCTGAATTTCTTCTTCCTGTTGCTGTGTGCATTGTGTAACATTGTTTTATACTGCGTAAGTTAACATCGGTGATAGTGCTTAAATTTGCGTTGAAAGCATCTTCATAGCACTCATAATTATCTAGTATGTCTTCCTCTTTTCTCCATGGTTTGAAAAGTTGTAACAGAGACATGTAATATAGTTCTTTCTGTTGAGGAGTTTTTAATGACAATTTCACATGATTAATTAAGCTTCGTTTGTTAAGTTTCACTAAGCACCCTTCACAATCGGTCCCTCTATGTCTACGTTTGCTCTCATCGGGTTTTACATTATTTTTGTATGCAAAGTTTTGAGCTATGTGGTATAGACACATGCTTTCCAGAGTGGTACTCCTGTTCAGATAGTATGTGTCCAGTAAATTGTTTTTTAGAATGTCTTGGCTGTTGGGATCATTTCTGGCAATTGTTTCCATGTCCTCATATAATTTTAGCACTGTTTTTCTAGATTTTGCAGGACCATGACTGAGTCATACTATGTTGTCTGATTTTCCATACAAAGCAGTGCCGGTTAAGCGATCTGCTGCTTCATAGGCCCCACATTCTCTATGAGAGAGCATTTTTATGCCTAGGCTGTACAATTTCTGTGATAATGTTTTGTCTGATGCTAGGTCATCCCAGAGGTCTTGAAACTCGGTTTGTCTGCTTTTCTTAAGTAGGCTGTAACATATCGTGCAACAGCAGTTGAATTGTCTGCAATGTACTGCACATCTATGTTTGCATTCCATAATAGGGCAATGATTGCATTGTAATCATTAATATATTTTGATTCTTCCCTTCTTTTTATGTAATACATGTTTTTAGGTGATTTACCTTTAACACTATGTCGAACTGAAGACATGAAGTTGTTTAATTCACCTGTTTCTGTAACTGGTCTAGGGAAACCAAAGCGGTATTTGGTGTAGTATTTATCTTTGTTTTTGTATTTACGGCGACAATATTGCCACATTTGTGTCTTTGAAATTGTAAAATCTGCCCATGCAGCTCACTATGTGTCTGTTGTGAAGGGATTTCACATGTGACATATTTTTGGATAAACTGCAACACAGTGCTATCACTGTCATGCCCAAATTTCGGTGCACCTTTGATCCATAACAGCATGTGAATATGTGGTGCTCCTCTCACTTGATATTCTTTTCTCCAAAAGAAGTGTTGCACTTCTCCAAGGGGAGGACCAGTTTTAATGCAAATAAAGTGTAGGATAGCAATGAAACGATGATGGAAATATCTTGAGACATTAACTGGAAGTTCTCCAGGTGTTAATATATCTATGCTGTTTTTGTTGCTGTTTGCTATGCGTAGGAACTCATGTAAATCTTCCCATGCATATTCTGCACAATTTAGCGTAACAAACAAAGTCGGTGGTCCAAAGTTTCTGATCATGCAATGCATGTCTCTGTGCCGTCTAAACCAGTGTTCCTTTGTACCACGCATGTTTGCAAACAAATTTGTTATACTTGATTGTAAAACCTCATCTTTTTCTTGTACTTTTTGTATTAACTGCGTAGCTGACATATTTTGAAAGTGCGTTCCAGATTTAAGAATGTGTGCAACTCCATAACATAGTGTTGCTAATTCACTTTCATAGAGTAAGTGGAATATGTATTCCACATTTTGTCTAAATCTGGGATCTTGTGAATACATTCGTAATGAGCGGTATTCTGATGCCCCAATCTGAGTGGGTCTATCATCGTATCTCCCACCTTTGCCAGTAGGAAATAGCAGTAGAAAAGCATGTGCTTCTATACTTTTTTCCCAAATACTCATTGGTGACCCTTTGGTTTGTCGCATTTGGTAAGTTTCTAGTGCATCATCTATACTTTCATTGGAATGCAATGGATGAATTGTGTAATGGTCCAAAAGAGTGGATACTGTAGTTGGTTCCAGAAGTTCGAATTGTCCGGTTTCTGATGGCTCTTGAATTATTTCAGTTGTTTGCCTTAAGCTTTCATCAATATTTATTTCCTTGTAGTACTCACTGTTGTCTTTTAGATATTGCAATGCTTGTGTAACTTTGTTTAAGTCTACTAATTGTCGCCACATTTTTTAGTCCTTTGTTGGTACTCCATTTACCAAGACTATTAAAGAATGCTCTATTCAACGTTCCACTCCGAGAGTGTGCACATTTTCCGGTAGATCTAATGGCAAGTAAACTACTTTGCCATGAATGCCTTTCACCAATTCAGAGGAAGGTAAATTTGCTGTTTTTGGATGAAGGCGTATAATTGCTTGAAATGGGTGAACTGTTTGAATTATTATGCTCTCATACAAATTGAGCTGTTGCAGGATTTTTGGTAATGGAAACAATTCCAAATTATTTGTAATTGCACGTGAAGGAGTGTGGTTGTTGTCTAATTTTGCAGTACAGTAACTGCAACATATTAGGCGTTCAGTTATTTCATATTTGCTTTCAGCTAAAAAGTACAAAGCTAATTCAAACCATTTAGAGTCTTCATTGTTTTCTATTTTGTATGCTATGTCCACATTTTTTGTGTTCCTTTTGTAAAACGTTCTGCAGCAACATACACACACATGGTTTGGTACTTCAGCCGATGACCTTTTAAATTTTAGTATTTTGTTTCTGTATGTGTGTAATAGAAGGTTGCTATGTTCAGAATTGTCGCTACTATGCTCTAAAATTTCTACGTGGCTCTCACTTCCAAAATACTTTTTCTGAATACGGTCCATTTCTTCTTGTAAGTATTTGGGTGTACCATGCAGAAGAGTGGTATTTAAATTGCCTAATTCTGAAGCTGGACTTTTTGCACAGTGTTTTTTATACACTAAATTTCTTACTTTGATGTACTGATATTCTGAGGTAATTCTGAGTTTTCAGAAGATAGTTTTGTAAGCAGTGTTTCTTGTTCCATGATGGTAGTATTGATTTTCTCATACCCATACCTCGTCCACTGCTATGGATGGAAATTGTGTTTGTTTGATTTTGTTTGTATACTTCTCCATTAAAATATGGCTCTGTGATTGTTGTGTGACTCCATTCACCACCACAAACATGCAAAAAATTATTTTTGCTCACATTCCGTTTATTGCTGAGTTTCATTTGTAGTTTGGTACTTAATTTTGTTAGTGCTTTCATCCTTTTTCACACTAATATGAACAACTTCCTTTTGAGAAAGATTGCACTGTCCACGAGTGCTTGTAGAATTAACTTTCTACGGTATATTTTAAGGGGTGAGGATGATTTTGGTCCTCTTCTTAGTAGATTCTGAAGGACTCTGTGATGAAACATTTTTGCTAAAATACTTTTTTTTTACTATGGGCTCTTCTTACACTATCAGGATTATTAGGAACATTGTTAGCTGTACTGGCAGCCGTTTTATTTACAACATTTCTGTGTTTTGTGACACTTTATGATGGAGGAGGTACAGTTTCGGTAGTTGAGACTTCTTTTATTATGTTACCCAACTGCATTAGGTGGTTTGCACCAAGATTCTCCACTAACTCTACAACATGGGGATGCTTACATTGGGCACCTTTATTTGTATTTGCTCTAATTATGTGTTCCTTTCTACGGAGCTGCTTTTTGGTAGGCATTTTTTGGTGTCTGTTGAGAAAAAAAGTATACTTTGGTCTGTTGTTGTCCAATGTATGTGTGCTGTGTGCATAGGTGTGATGGGGAAGCTCTTTGGCATGGTGTGTCAATGCATAGTGACCACTAACTATCATTTGGTAAGGTTACTTTACTGTTTGTATACTAGTACAATGTGCTTTAGATGAGAGTACAAAGTGCCCTACTTGTGACGAGAACCATTATTAATAACCGAAATGCCAAAAACTTGCTACCGCAACTTATTTTCACAATCTAACCTTCTAAGGATTTCCTGTGTTATTTCAGTACCAAACACACAGGGATTTGTCAGCCATTCCACCTGTTATTCTTTGTTCATTAAATGGATATTTGTAGGTAGAATGGTTTACAAATGAATAATTCCTTTGGTGCCCAAAATAAACAAATAACCCACACAGCCTCTTTAAGGAGTAGTTACAATATGAAGGTTGTACTGTACTTACTTTTTTGTTCAAGGTGACCAGGTTTCTTCGGATATGTCGTCTGCGGTGTAGATGCTGTTGATTCTTAGGAGAGTAGTCTTCACTGTGAATTAAAAAAACGATATCAATTACTTTGTGTGTTTGCAGCCGTCATGATACTGCAGACTTTACTTGTACTTCTTTCGTCAGAGGCTTCAACTTTCATATTTCAACCCAGTCCACGTGCACATTTCACTTCTCTCTGTGCAGTCTTTGCATACTACTTTCAATATGTTACATGAAAGTCCTTCAAAATAACTACATTTTTAGAGGGCTTGCAAATGCCTTGTTCTTTACAAAGTGCAGTATGCATAGGAGAGAGGTTTGTAAGCGATAGGGCAAAGTAGTAGATGGGCAAACATTTTGAACTTCTTAATGAAAAGCACGATGTCCAAAAATCGGGAGACCCTCCGAAGGACATGTCAGCACCAAAATTGGGAGTGATTACTATTCTCATACGATCACATTGCAAGTAGCATTACTGTTGGCAGTACAGAGTACAGAACTCCGACATTTTCACATACAAAATTGTGGTCTGCCCTAAATTATACTTCTCAACTCACACGCTTTTGGCGGGTGTCACCCGCCTTGTAAAGGGCAGACTCACCTGCCAAGCCTCCTGCATGGCCATTCATTCCAATGGGCGTCTCACCCGCCAAAAAACAAAATCGGCTGATTTCACCCGCCTTTCAGACAAAAATGGTTGAGAGCTATGCCTAAATAGTCATGCTTGCAATGTATTTACAGGTTATGCAAAAGACAGTAAGCAGTGCAATTTGTTAATGACAAATCGGCAATCTTGCACTTTAAAAGGGGGAGCGTTGTTATGTGTTCCCTATGGAAATTTACCAGCATTGTTTTGTCTATTTTAAATCATAAGGCTTCCACATGTACTCTGATTAAAATTTACATACCTGTACTCTATACTGATGCATGTGGACATGCATGGAGCTGTACGTAGAAATTCGCAATCCTTGCACAGTAGCTTGTGAAGTAGGTGCTTTTCAATGGTATGCGATTTCCATTAAGAATCATCGACAGTAATTTTGAAGTGCGCAATGTTGATGACGGAGTTAAAATTAGCGATGTTCTATGTGATTGGTGGATGATTGTGCGCCCGCTTAGTTGGTCCAATGAGGGACTCGCTTTGGTACCGCTGTAGAAAGGGTGGAAGGACTGGGTAAGAGTTACGTGCCGCACGTAGGCAACGCTTGTCCGCTGGTAGGGCGTGTCACATACGGGTTTCTACAGCAAATCCTGCATGGAAAGACGACTTAAGGCATCAGCCCATCAGATGTTCACATTACTCTTTTGTGTCGAAAGATGGTGGGCACACTGAAAGTGGCAGAGGGTCAGTGTTTTGCTGCTTGGAGAATTTTTGTGCAAGGCTTACAACACTATGCCGAGAGTAGGCATGTGGCACACCATTTCGATGTGCGAGGAGTGGAGGTGGTGTGGAGTGCTGACACTGATGCCAATGCTGCGGCAATTCTGCAAGTTTGCAGAGACATGCGTAGAATGAGCACTCCTCATGTGGTAATTCTGCACTACGGTGCTTGCCACTTGGGATACCTGACTTCACGTACTTTGTTAGCAGATTTGGCACAGTTGGTTGAAGCACTCATGACCATCTTCCCAACATCGAAAGTTATTTTTCTGCTTTACTCCCGAGACTACAATGGAACAACACTTCTGTTTTCTTTCCAGATCAAAGCATCGGGAGGGGCATCATCAATCGCGGCATGCATGCGTTCATACTACGAGTTGGTATGTTTTTTTGTAGCCACGATAACATTGCTCCAAGCAATGCGCATTACTTTGAAGGAGATGGTGTTGCGCTATCCTCTTTGGGAAATGCGATGTTCTTTTGGAACATAAGGCTTGCTTTAGAGAAGGTTCTGTAATGTTTGCAAGAGTAAAGCAAGGACAAAAAATACAAAAAAATACATAAAATACCACATGTCTGTACGATATGTGGCCAAAAATAAAAAAAACTGCTCTTTTCAGAGCCTACCTTAAAGGGGAAAAAGGGGAATAGTACTTTAATGTACCGTCATCACGCTCTGATCCTGTACATGTCCGCGAACATGGTGGTAGTTAGCAGCCAGCACATATCACCACCGGGGATTGAAGGGTGGAGCCGCATGTAAATGAGAATGAGCAGAGCTAGGGATTGGTCCATAAAGTTCAGTAGGTGTGTTCTGACCGACGTAATTTAGTAAGACCGTCTTCTCCCTCACAGGACACCACACAGCCATGGCTTTGCATGCTCGAAAACAGATTATCTGGATTGTGGGAGACTCATGGATACATTAGTTGAAGATGCATGCAGAAAGCTGCAGTTTATCTACCAATCTCGGATTTCCACATGCGGAAGTGCACTGGCATGGCGTGCGTGGCATGAGATGGCTGGACTTGGTACCTCTTTGTGTTACTTTACAGACAGAGCATCCTCCAGATATACTCATCATTCATTGTGGAGGAAACAGTTTAGGCCATGTATCTGGAATTTCTTTACAATTTGCCATGAAGGAAGGACTCGCGAAGCTCATGGACATGTTTCCAAATTGTCAAATACTTTTTTCCCGTATTGCCCAAAGACAAATATGGTTGTGTTCTTCTGCATTTGGTCCACAAATGGAGAAAGCGAGATGCAATATGAATAAGGCTATGTGTGCCTTTTTAAGAGATGTTGGTATGTCCTCTTTCCACAATGAAAACATTTTGTTTCGTAGCAGTTTCATTTTCCGCAGAGATGGATTCCACCTCACATATGCTATCAGATGTTTCTTCACAATTTACAAAATCCATTGCGCCTTCTTTTGCAATCACACTAACCTATCTAACAATCCGTTTTCCCCAATCCACTATTTTTGACCCACACAACACACCACCAAAAGGCTCTTTTCAGAGCCGCCACTTACTCCCAACGTACACTTTATTGCGTTTGCTCCGCTTGCACCCTCCTTTTTTCCCCTCTATGACTGTCCGCAAACTTTTGCTGAACTCTGCAGGGGTCTACGGCCTTCACTTCTTAGTTCTATTGTTACACTCAGAAAGGCGGCTCTGAAAAGAGCCTTTTCTGTCATTTTTGTTGTTTTTACATTTATTGATTAACAGCACTCGACACACTAGGAGAAGAGGCGAGAGGAGGGTAAGGAAGGGACACCAGCCACGGGAATAAGAAAGGGCAACTGAACAGAGAAATATTAAGGGTGATCTTTATTTAGGTAAGGAGCTAATCTTCTGGTGCTCGGTGACTGCAGCCTCAAAAGCACTTCGAAAACTCTCCCCCCTGCAGAGTACTGCGTCACAATACGTGCACACTACTGTCACCTTTGAAAGGTAAGGGTCCACAGCATTGCGAATGGCTTGTGAAGCAGCTGGAGGGAGGCGCTCCCCCACAGGAGTGTCTCTTGTGGTGGGAGGTTCGGATTCCGAGGATGCTGTGGAGGAAGTCAAACGACTATGCTCTTCACATGGCACCACCTTGCGAATGTCTGCAGTGTGTAACGAAGTGAGGTGTCGCTTCATGGTTGTCGTACCAAAACTGTACGCTCCAAATCTCCCGTGACTCAACACCACATCGCACTGGTTACACTTCACCAGGTTCGCACGTGCTTTTGGTACGTTCCCATAAATGGAAAACAACCGCCACACCCACGACTCCCACCGAGTGCTCCTAGTGCGGAGTTCCTCCACTTCATTCTCTTCCTCCTCTTCTTCCTCAATCTCTACATCCTCACCCATATATCTCTCTGCAGGCCCTTGGTGTGGTGGTGATGGTGGCGGGTTTTGCGGGTGGTGCAGAGGCTAATAACCCAACAGCAGCCATGGAAGCCATATCGATTAGTTTCCTTTTGGTCACTACAGCAGTAAAGGCAACGCACCTCAATCTGCTATAGCTAGAAGGACAATGAAGATGCGCTTGGGGGTGTGGCCTTTTGTAGGGGTGCAGTGGTGTGCCTCGTCACCGTCTTCATCCCTACAAAGCGGTACACACATTTTACACAGCAACTTCTGAGGTGGCCTATTGTTTGGGATGTGTGAAATTACATTTTTACACTCCACAATACTTTGCCTTGTGTCTACAAGTTCATTTTTATTGTTGCGGAAGCACACAAACCGCGGAAACTAGTCCCCACGCTCAGCATAGGTGTGGTCACAAGATGACGTCCTCAACACATCCGCCCCCGTAATGAAAGTCCCCTGGACAGCAAATGCAAAGAATCAAACATGCGCATGAGCAAAAGTGTCCTACGGACAGTGTTCGGGTTCTGAAACTACTTCAAAGTGCGACACAAGTGAGACACAAGTGAGACGAACAGTTAGGAACTGGCGCAATGTTCGCAATCCTTATGTTTGTACTGCGCATGTGCACGCCTGCTATGTTCACTGTACGGACAGTTCCAGTGTCCTTAGGACAACTCCATTTTGTTTGCCTACGAACTTGCCGGCCACCCTGCCTGTTCTACGGACGGCACCATTTTGACTGCACCCAATACGGACCGCTATACTGTCCTTCACACACTCTATTTTTACTCATTTACACCCATTCCGGACATCTTGTGTGTTCTACGACCATGTATTATCTCGTTTCCAAGTGGTACGCCGACGTAGTATATCTTTTGGACACCCCTTTCTGTTTATGTACGCACATTTTGAAAAGATGGTGCAGTCACACATCACATCCGTCTTACTTCGCATTAGACAGCACCCACATTCCATTGCTTGCGGATAGGTCGAACAGTCGTTGTTCGCGAACATTTTACGTCTTTTAAAAAAAAAATCTACACACACACTCTTTCTCTAGAACTACTGCAAAAAAACATTTCAAACACACACACACATCAATCTACAGAAATAGCGGGAGAAGCGGACACGGAAACAAATATGGGGGAATTAGGATTCAACACGGGCTGATTATGAGGGGAAGAAGGGATGGATATTTCGTCAAAACGTCTATTTTCCTGTTCAAGGTTTGGGGATGGTTCACTAGGGAATGGAGAAGCAGGGCAGGTGCAGGTAGGGCAATGATAACAAACTTTTCCTCTGACACAGTCCTCCACAAACTCCCGTAAACTTTGAAAATTGTTGTTCAATGTGTCCATTTTCTGCTCTATCCTTTTTATCTTGTCGTCTTCTGTCTCGTTTGTTGCCCTTTCTTCTTTTCTTTCCTGGTCTGTTAAAAAAAACAATACATAGGTTGAATGCCTCTAAAATACTGGTCACTATTTTGCATATGCAGAGCACTATGTACCATTATTGTCGCTGTCTTCAGACATTTCGTCATGTGGGAAATGCTCCTCCAGCCACTCCAAAGTACTTGCCATTTCTAAATCAAAACAACAGAAAGAAATTACTATTTATGCACTACATACCACAAAAAAAATCACCCATATAAAAACATGACCTGTACTCACTCTTTTGCTGTAATATCCCTTCGTCCTACTGCGTCCGTCCATTGTCGTTCCAGGCTGCCTAGTTTCTGTGAAGTGATTACGCTGGAGGCATCCTTTCTTTTTTATGGTACCATCCACTTTATTCTACATGGTTATTAAATGTGTGGTTTTCTTTTCCTAACTTCAGGTTTCCATATTTACTTATTACTACTTATAATATCTTTATGTCCTTCTTCTACGTTGCACATTTTTTCTATAAGACAATAGTACATTTTCAGCTATCCCCCGCCTCTTTGGGTAATGTTGATGCATGTCCAACCCCATCCGCAAACAGGCGCTCAGTCCGTCCCTTTCCAATATCATTAAGGAGGGGGTTCTGTATGTTCTATGTTAAATCTATGTCAAGTACGTACATTATACTACATATCTTTCAAAATCATATGATTACAGTGTATATTCTGCTGAACCACTTCATTGCCACAATTTCATGCTTAAGTTCCACCTTCCAAAAACCTATGCAATTCCCTACAAAAATAGTACGTTGTTACGGGAACGTTATGGTTAAGTTGCTCTCCCAAAAACCAGTTAAATTCACTACAAAAAAACTTTGTTTAGGGGACGTTATGGTTAAGTTGCCCTCCCAAAAACCAGTGAAATTCACTACAAAAAAAACATTGTTGAGGGGACGTTATGGTTCGGTTGCCCTAACAAAAACCTGCACACTTCACGAAAAAAAAACTTTCCACCTCCCCTTTATGCTTCAAATTAAAACCAAAAAACCCCTAAAATTCGACAGTTATGGTAAACTAAGCCCCCAACCCTGCCACCACCCCTGTGCACTGCTAACACTAACACCCAGACCATGAAAGATGTCATCTCAAATGTCAATGCTGACATCAATGACGACATCACTTGTTTAGCCCCTTTCTTTTCTTTCCCTACCATACATATATATGTACAATCAGTGAAAACATTTCACTAAAGGAATGTTATACTTCACAGTGCAACCAAACACCACTGCACATTCCCCCATTATAGTAAGCTAAGCAACCATAACTCACACCATCTACGTGCATTGCTAAGACTAACACCCAGGACATCAAAGATGACATCACAAATATCACTGATGACATCACTGATGACATCACATGTTAAAATAATATTCCTAAAAAGTCCCTACCTACAAGGGGTTCTTTCTATTATGTTGGTAGCAAGATGTCAGGGATGATTGTGTAATGTTACACATGTAATAACTAGCTCACAAATCTAGACTTAATACACACTTGTGCTACAACAAACAATACATATGACGACCCAATGCATATAACTGAGCGGCACGTGCAGGGAAACTGAAGTAGGGTAGAAGGAACTAGCAGCATCCGACAGTTTATCTTCCTGTATACAAATTAATTGTGTGTTTGAGGCCTGCTATTGCTCCATGCATGTGCATCATGAGCTGCCACCAGACCCTAAGGAAAGTACTATAAGAACACACGACATGGGTAACGTTTTGCTATACAGCACCTTTTCAATTTTCATATTGCGCTGGTCAGTGAATAAAACCACCTAGCCTATATTTTTCAATGCACCAAAATAAGTGAGGCAAACATGTGATGTCATCAGTGATGTCATCACCACTGTTAGTTTGAGGCTGTTTACAAGGACAGTGCATCTTCCTTTTGACAAGGATTTTGATAACAATTTCCGAAATCTGGTTTGTGACTGTGCTTCGGCTAGCGGACCAGAGTCTCTCGGCTGGTTGCAGAAATAAAATGGGGGTTTTGTGTATTTTTAGTTATCACTTAACCTGTGCTTGGACATCCAAGGTGTGGAATGCACCATCCTAAATTTAGCACATTAATAACTGTTATGGTCTTAAAAAGGTTTCCGGCCATTTTCTTGGTTAATCAGTATTGAGATCCCCACAAAGCAAATATGGTAACTCAACAACAGTTTTTTTACTTATGCACTGAAGCCATTGTCCTGCAGTTTATTGTTGCTCTACTGCAAGGTGATTTTGCTGTGCATCCTCTTTGGCTCCTTAACCAATGGTGAGACATTATTGGGGGACAGTAACTTGAATAGCAGTTGTCATAATACATAAGTAATGGTACAGGACAGCTGGTTGAAATATCCTCTTGGCACATGGAATTTGATGGACATAGACTGCGCAGGTCACAAGATCTGTGAGTGATGTTACTTTTTCTGGAAAATAAGTCATGCTGAACAATGTTCGTGGGGTGGCATAATCTGACCTAATTGACTAGTTTCTCTTATAGCCCACAAAACGCTGAGTCTATTATCGGGTAGGTTGTACTGCTTTGTAAATGAATAAAGGAAAGTAATCATAATCGGAATTTGAGCAGTAAATGCTTCTGATTTTGCATTGCGTTATTGTGTGCCACAATGGATTAATGTTACTGTTGCCTTCTGTACCACAATGTTTAGGTATCAGATAGTTTAAGGATCAACTTATAGTTCTGCCAATATCTGACTGAAAAGGTACTTTTACAATTCACAATGTTGCCCAATGTGCTCACATTTTTGGAAGCTGATGAATTAGGAACTTACACAGATAACCGCGAACCGTATGCACAGGCAGATGTGATAGGTGCACGATGAGATACATTTTGGGGTAATTGGTGTTTTTTCCCTACTCGCATTTGCCTGTTATTTTGAAACAGGCCCTATGAATTTCCTCAGAAATATTCTGTTTTGCGAACTTCTACAGGTCAAAAGAACATTGTGTGTCATGTTCATACTCTCTGCATTCCATATACAGGTTGTACATGTTGTCATATAGTCAGGAATTTCCATGCCACAACCAATTCTCTTATGGACCTTTGATATATGGGGCATCATGCAGCACCAATGGGTCTCCTAGGAAACATCCTGGGCCCTGGCACTTATATGAATTAAGCATTGGGTAGCATTGGGGAGAGCAAGTAGCCAAGGTATGACTGGAGGCACAGTGATAGCACCAGACAAAAGTATTTATTTTCTATGCTGCCAACAACTAAATTTGGCAGTGGCAGTGTGAACAAGCCCACATCGAGGGCCTGGTATTTTTCACTTTTAACATAGAATTTTACTACATTGCAATCTGCACAATCATGTGTGTTGTGGAAACCGGGTACACATGTTTGCACTGGGGGACTGTGAATTCACTTCAAAAACAATCATCAAGGCAGCTGCATGCTCATCAGCTGTTGAAGCTTCCTCAGAAGGAACACTGCTTATTGTGAAAGATTAAGAGAATGATAGGGAGGGATAAACAAAAATATTCTCAAGATGTGAGCAAGTCATCAACCCCTATACTATTTATACCCTTCTCCAGTAGCACAGTGATGGCTTCACAGAACACCTTTGGAGACAGTTGAAAAAGCACTTACACCATACTATATGTGCATCACTGAATATACTGTTAATAAACTGCACCCTACGACTATCTCAAGTGCCAAACCATAAAAACAAAGCCGATAGGCAATGCCTTCAATGTTTACATGAGAAGGCACCAACACTAGCAAACATCTTGACAGTACTCAAAGTCAAGGTTTGGCACATCTTAAACTAAAAGGATTGACTGGTGGTTTTGTCAGCGACAATGGTAACAACATGGCGCCTGTAATTATGGATGGTAAATTACTGCTATGTTCACTTGATTTCGCACTGCTTAAACCTCATACTACTTGAGTTCCTGAAAAAGACAAATAGGTTACCAACATGATGACCATACGTCGCAATATTTGTGGCCATATTAGCCATTCTATCAAATCTCGGAAGATGTTAAAAGAGGGCCTTCCAAAGCTCAGCCTAATAGAGCTCATTCTCATATATTAGGTTTCCACTTGATGGAGTTCAATCCTATGTATGCGCCAACGACTCCTTGGGCTGCACAGAGCTATCAACGAGTATGAACAATGGAAATAAACCCAAAAGAAGTCCTCCTATTGCGCACCACTAACCATAAATACCAAAGGTAATCAGATTGCATGTCATAAGGGTAAAACACAAAAATTAAATAGGGTTCTGTTGAGAAATGTCGATGTCTCCCAAGGGAACAAAAATGAGTTACTTACAGTGGATGCCACGATGAAAACTAAAATATTGATGGGTATTCTAATTACAATGAAAAGGAGGGAAACAAAAATTCATAGACACAACTTTGATATACAAATGTATTAAATGAAAAGAGTATTCACAAGTTGATACACCATTTAAACAAATCCTCCATAGATAAGTCACTTAAGAGGTGGTTCATACTGAAGGTAAAACAAAAACAAAAGAATTGGTTAATAGCTCATAAACATATTTGATATCAAAGAGATGGAGAGGCTATGTTGGACGCTTTAAGAGATTGTAATCCAAGAAGTTTTTGGACCCATATAAACGCATTGCTATCAAATCAAAGTGAGTCCCAAACTAATCCTATCTCTGAAGACTCTTGGAGTCAGCATTTTAAACAAATGTATTGGCATGGAAGCACCACAGGTAGAGACTACTCTTGTGACAGCTCCATGTTGCTTACCGGACATCTCAAAAGAAGATATTTAGAGAAAGATAAGGAAATCCAGTAGATGAAAAACAGGAGCCCCAAACCAACTGACTAATGTTATTCTTAAGGGAAATGTGACGTAATAGTCTGACATATTGTGGGCGATATTCAGGAACGTTGTAATATCAAAAACAATTCTGCGCTCCTGGAACAGCACAATAATAATCCCAATATATAAAAAAGGGTAACAGAGAAAGTCTGCTGAGCTCAATAGCTCTACTAGATGTAGATTCAAAGATATTTGCATCCTTAGTTTTAGAGAAAATCGAAGAATGGTGTGTCTCAAACGAAATCCTAAGCCCTTTCCAAATAGGTTTCTGGAAAAACGTAGGAACCGATAGTGGTGACCTCCTCTTACACCGCTTGCAGAGTATAGCCTGGAAGCCAAATGCGACCACAATATACATTGCATCAAAGGACTTATCCCTAGCGTTTGACTTAGTAGATACGAATACATTGTGGCACAAATTGGATAAATTGGGGCTACCATCTAATTTACTATCGATCCTAATACAGCTTCATGATGGGTCCAAATTGCAAGTGAGACTTAACAGTAACGGGTGCTAAGCAATCCTATTTCCATGGACAACGCCCTGAGAGAAGGCCGTATACTGGCATATTGTTTATTTAACTTGCATGTAGCGGATTTGGGCAAGTGTCTCTAAAAAGCTTCTTTTGCGCAGCCTAGGATAGAAACAATGAAAAACATTTGGGCAGCATGCGCTGATGATTTTAGATTTTTTTCTCTTTGACCACACACCAATAGGATTGCAAAGGCCTTTGATCAGTACATCCAAGTTAATAACCTACGCGTCAACCCAGTGAAATCAGTTGTACAAAGGCTGAATAGGAAACAAAGCAAGTGCAAATTTGCATGGTTTTCAGATCTGCCCAAACTTCAAATAAGATTTTCAATGATTTATGTAGTTTTCCCTATTATCTCTTTCCCTAATAAATGCTTCTACTGCTTCTATTTGAGGGAAGAGGCATTCAAATTGTTTTTCCTAATGAAAAAGATTGATGGCAAATACAGTAAATTATTTTTGCTCCCTACTTTAAAATTCTACATGGTTGAATTGTTTGCAACTTGGATGGTTAGGGAAGCAGGAACAATAGAAGCTTTGATTTGCCAATCAATTGTATGCTTTATCCCTAAATGTGTGATGTTATCAGCCCTAAGATATGAATTGGGCTTGCAATTTATGCAAAGTGTCTTCGAATGGAAAAGATTGGCTCTTTTTTGTAAAATTACATGTCTCTCAGGAAGCAAGTGTATATTATTTATTAAGCAAGGGGGTGAGGAAACATCAGAGAGGGTTTCATCTATTAATTACAGACTGAATGCTTAGCTTTAGCAGATGAATTGGGGACTAAGCTAGAAATATTGCTGACAAATCCTTTAAAGTTAAAAAGATACTGTTGAGATATGATTGGATACGTACTATTGATTCAATCCTGAGTTCTCAACTCTATTCCAAAATTATCGCCCCAAAAACATTAGGAATGATGGAACCCTATCTCATGCATTTTTCTAATCAAAAAATGAGAAATGATTTTATGAGGTTTAGACTCAACGTGATCTACACTAATGGGATTCTTAGTATTAGAGACAGATTAATGAATGTATCACCTAAATGTTGATACTGTGAAAATGCAAATGAAACTCCCCTCCCCCCCCACTTTATCTTGTACTGTGAAGTTTTGCAAACCTGCAGATTTTTGGAGATTCTTGACCAGTTTTAGTTGGGTTCGCATAGACCTCTCGTGGTATAATATCATGCATAGCAAATCAGTGGCTCTGACTGTTGTTGCACTGAGTATTTTTAAAACATGTATACAATCTTATTTGAATGACTTGTGTGATTAGGTAGTTTTTCCGTTAGTCTCTATTTTCAGAAATCAGGTCACAGTGGCAAGGGTTATCTTTTGTAAATTTGTATCATGAACTGTACTTCTCTTTGTATGTTCTACATTGAAGTTTTAAATTGAAGTTCTCTTTTGTAAATTTTGTAAAGGTTTTAAATGAACCAATACAAATAAATAAATAATAATAACAAGGGAGCCTCTGTAAACCGTCAAGCTTCTAATCCCTTTTGAAAATGCTACACAGCCTGTCAGTAATTATAACAATAACATCAGTGGTGTGATCCGTCTGGTTCATGTGCTCAAAGACCAGATTGAGACGGTGATGGATTGCTATCTGCAAGTGTGTGAAAGCCCAAGCTTTGTTGATTTTTATTAACATGAGATGATGCTGCTAATTATGGCTCTGAAAAAGAGGTCTGCTAATTATACCTGTTTCCAAAATGCTCTATGCCAAAATTGTTTTGCACAAAGGTACCTTGCTGTACTGGTTCTCCTGACATGACAGCACCATCTCGACTGTAGTACATTGCAAGTGTGAAGGGCACATGTGCTTCCCCAAGAGCTTCTGGGACACAAAGTCACTGCATGCAGAGGTAGCAATTTTACTTCTGCATCTCTTATCTAAATTATAAGAATTGTATGCCTTAATCAGTCTGATGGCAGGGTAAGCGCTAAATAATAAGCCACGCCTGGCCACGGTATGGTGACTGGTAAGAGCACACAATTATCAAAGTCAAAGCAATTCATTGGCGTAATTGAGTCAGCCTCACACCTGGATGAATATCATTTGGCAGATGTGCGGTGCTAGAGTAGCCATAGAGGACAGGTGGGCCTGGGGAAAGGGGCAGAGCATTCTGCTTTCTGTCAGGGTTCTCTTCCCTTTCCTATACACTCTATTTCCTGTATGCAAGCCACTCTGGGTGCGGTGTCATAAAACAAATAGCAATTGCTGCAACAGGGAGTGGACCCCTTACAGTAGGCTTACTTTGGACCGGTCTGCAGTTGTATTTTCCCTATAAAAGCAGAGGCCCCCTCATTCATTGATACATCTTTGGACACCAGGAAGAAGAGGTGTACCCTTTTGAACCCATGATGAGAGTCTTGATCATTCCAGAGTCCTCTACTATAGTGGTGTATACAGGATGCATCCAATGCAGAGGAAAATCATCTCCAGGGAACAGTGGGAGCGAACACTTGCCGCCCTGCCAGCTTCACTGGAACCAGGGTCCTGACTGGATTTGAAGGACCTCTGCATGTGCCATTCCAAATCCTTGGACTAGGAGTGCAGAGCAAGAGGACTCACATTGCCCTGAAGCCCCCAGATTGGATCTACAAGCACCCTGACTTTCCAAAGCAGTTGGAATCTTGTTTTACTGTTTCAAACTGTCTTCAAGCCATTTAGATCACGTTTGACACCTTCAAGCCGATACAGGAGCCACAGTGCTGCGTTTGGCACTTCAGACAAACTTCGAAACATTCACTGCATTTCGAGCCATCCAAGCTCTGGCTCAAGCCAGAAGAAGCCATTGTATCGCCACCAACTTTACTGCTGCTCAAACCATTGGAAGACATTGTCTCACTGTCTCAAAAACTGATTTGACCCTCCGGGAACCTGCACCATTGAAATGACTGCGCCAACCACCAGTGGAATTCCATCGACTCACACTACTTCGACATCAGCTCAATGTCAGCTAAACCATGAAGAAGCCTGACTTGATGCAGTTGAACCTCCTATGACAAGGATATGGTACTGTTAAGAAGGATATGACAAGGATATGGCACTGCTAAGAAGCCTGTGCGCCTGGGCCATTTTCTTGGGCTGAAGTGGCTTTTAAGCCTCCCTGTCCATTGTATTCTTCAAAGAAATATCTATTTTTGAACAGTGGCATTGGTGCAATTTCTTACTTGAGCACACATGCTCATTTACCCAGAGTACCATGCTACAACAGTCTGCATTTTCTGTGTTTTCATTACAGGGGTGGGTTTCTGCAAGTGTGCTAGTTAGTTTATAACATTGTTATTGTTTAATTAAAGTATGTATTGTTATAAAACCTTGAAGGGACATTCTTCTGTTTTGGAGTCTTTGTACTATTGCAGTTTGGGTTGCTACTGTTATCACTTCACATCCCTCCTGAAGGAATATCCTGCCCTCTGCCCACGTTTCCAGAAAAGGCGAAGGAGGTATACCTATTGAGCTGTGTCTGCTTTGCCTTTATGATTGTGATCATTGCTCCTTTTGTAGCAGTGTGGGGCTGAGTTGGCGGGTTAGCCACTACTCATCCCTGCGCTCCTGCAGAGCAGTAGTCATTTATCACAGTGACCATGGGTCCAGAAATTCGAGAAGAGCCTTTTGAAACTTTTGGTCTGGCAAACAGAGTGCACCAGAGCTTAAAAACAAATGCCAGGCTCAACAAAGACATATTTCACTCTGGGGAGTTTATCTATGCCACAATGTTAAGCCCATGTTGCAGTTGTTAATCAGCTTATTTTTTGAGTCCGATATAGCAAACTACAAGACATGGATCCTGGACAAAATTGAGGCACATGAGAGTGGGGTCTCACTTGCAATTTCGCAGGGAGTGGTGGATGTGAGTTGGATAGACTTGCTTGCAGTCAGTGCAGGAACCTTTGCAGTCAGTGCGGCTCAGTGAGTGAGTGCAGTAAACCTATTATAACATTGGGCCTCATTACGAGTCCGGCGGTAGCCATGCCGGAAAAAACCAGCAGGCTGCCGCCGGACCGGTAATTCCATTCCGCCTCTGTGATTGCCGGAATCACCGAGGCATTACAACCCGGTGACCCGGTAATTCTGGAGGTGGAATTCTATAAAGCCCCATTCCCATGGAGTTCCATAGGACTCCATGGTGATGGGGATCATGGAAACACTGGTTCCGTCTATGACAGAAATGGTGTTTCGCTGTCGGCCTGCAGGCGGGTGGAGTTACTTCCGCCAGGTCAGACTGGAAATCAGCCGGTCCGGAAACAAAGATGGCAGCAGATTTACCGCCACGGTTGTTTCCGGACCAGCTGACTTGTAATGAGGGCCATTGTCTTTTACCATGTCTCATTAACACAGCTAATCACACATCATTAAAGCCTAACATGATCATGACAGCTTCAAGAAAACTAAGGGGAAGGTTGGCTAAACCTCCTATGCCCTGCCCCTATGCGTTGAGGAGTAAACTTGTTCTGAATGTCACCCTCTCATGAAATCAAAGCGCGGTTGGTTCTATTGATGTGAACAAGCACGTCCTTGCTCATTCACAGGATATTATAAGCAGCCCCTCTGCCGCCCTTATGCCCGCCGCAGTCAGTACTGAAATTACAAAAGAGCAGCCCGAGTGAAAATTGCCAACTTTTTTGCGAGTATTTTGTAAAGCACACGCAAACAAGCTTACCGTGAGATCGTGACCTGGCCTACTCCACCACTAATTGCAAGCTCTCTTTCCATCACAGCAGAGTTTAACAACAACTTGCTCTTAAATCTGTGTTTGGGCTTGCAGATGGATTCACAGAAAACACAAACAACACCACCTGCTTGTGTCCCGCCAAAACATCACTGACTCTTCCTTTGTTCCTGGGGCCAATCCACCAATTAGCCCTTACCTTGTGGAAATTGCGGCTTACATTGTCGAAGAGTCAGACATCAGTAGCTGCTCGTTTAACTCCACAATCAGTGATACAGTCTCTGAACATGAAAATCTGACATACAATGCCAGCAGTGCTTTAAGTGGATCAGGGCCAGCCGGGGACGGGCCCCAGCAGTCTCCAAAGCGGAAGCTGAGCCGGGGCCTTGTCAGGCCCCTCCGCCCCGTTCCCACCACCCCAGGGTAGGAGATTATCCTGATAAGGCCGTAGACGCGATGGGAGATGAGCACGACTTCATGGTTGGGAGGCAGCTGTGACTGACATAAATGCCAGCCACAGTGTCACGTAAATTGCAGGTTGAGTGACGCTGTCTCTGGCTGGCACTTCTGTGAGTCAGAAATGCCTGGAGGAAACACACAGCTCTCCAAGGCACGCTCAGTCTCTGCATCACTGGAGGAACAAGATACCATAAGGGGCACAGCCAAATGCTGTATTACCAATGGCAGAACGGTTTATAGTCAAAAAACCGAATAAAAAAATCTTGAAAAAAAAAACATCGAATTGAAAATCTCGAAAAAAAAATCTCAAATTTTTTTTTTAATACGTTTTTATTTCGGAATGGGGGGTTCCCCCCCAAACCCCCTTTTTTTATTTTTTTTTTATTTTACCCTTTTTTATACTTACCTGAACCCACAAATACATATAAATAAATAAATAAATAATTCGAGATTTTTGTAATTCGATATTTTTTTTTTCGGTTTTTTGACCGACCACCTGGCAGAACACTGCCTTTGATTCCCACAAAATTGCCTAAAGCTTTGCCCTTTGGTCTCTGAGTGTCAGGATGCCTGAACCTGGACTCCCCCCCCCCAAAACAGCCCTGCCGGGGCGGCTTCTATTGAGGTCTGGGAGAAACCCCTACTCTGGCAAAATGTGCTAATAGCTCCTTTTGTCCTTCCCTTCGCTGCCTGGCCTTCATGGCGCCTGAAACTTCATCTGCCCGCTCCCCTCACACCTTTGCTTATTGCCTTGGACCTCGGCGTGCATGGCTCTGTTGCCATTTTGGGCCCAAGGACAAACTGCAGAGCTGGCCAAGCCCTCTGTGGTTGCCTGTCAGGGAGTGGAGGAGCACTTCATGGAGCAGCCTGGATCTGCCTGGCACAGGTTAGGATGCCATTTTTTGGGAGTTTTAGGATAGATGGGCTATCCCAGCAGCATGTGTGAGTTTCACTATATGTTGGACCCGCAGATCAGAAAAACACAGACACACAAGAAACACTCACACAGAAGTAGGTACATGCAACTATCACACCCATGTAGCACTCACATACAGATATTATAATTGCATAGAGACAATGCCCACAAGCAAAAATAAAATACACCTACAGAAACTATATACATAGGAACTATTTTCTAAATACCACAAGGAACCAGTGAACATAAACAGACCATGGAAGCGCCCTGCGGGAAAGTACACGATTGAGGCACACAGGGAGGAGAGGGGTTTGGGGAGAAAGGAGGAAACCAGCCAGCGCTGTGCAGGAGGAACCCCACAGCTGCAAAGCGGGGGCCAGTAACCTGTGCCCCATGAAAGGCAGGATAGGGAGAGGGGTCAGGACAGTTGACTGCCAACAACACAGCCAAGGTCAGGGGACAGCAAAGGCACACTGCTCTCCCTCTACTCCCCCCCTGCCCCTCAGACTCCTGGAGCCAGGCAGGATGAGGGGCAAGGTGGGAGCATCACCTTGGACAGTACACCAAGGAAGTGCTAAGCACCCCAGGGCAGGCAGAAAATACCAGCCAACAACAAAAGAAGCACCTCAGTGTGCAAAATGCTGTCAGCGCCAGCTGGCTGTTAGCTGGACACAGCCCCCACACAGGCAGACAAAGCCCAGGACCAGCCCCTGGCACAATATAAGGAGCTGCATTTGGAGCAAACAAGCACAAATCAGTTTGGGACTCTGCGCGGAGCCCCAAACATGTACCTTGCTTACGCAGCATACTTTTTCTTTTCCCATAACCCTCCCACCCAAGAAAAAGGGAGAGAAGAAGGAGAAGAAAGAACAGGGCACCGTATGGGGCCCACACTGTCGTGGGACCAAGAAGGCGGCACTGGCCAGGAGGCGTAACCTCAGGAGCTCGTGTCCAAAAGTACACATTATGTTTATGGTTATTATGATTATGATTGTTTTGTTTATTATCACATAATGATGTGCAATAAAAACCCACAACATTTTTATTGCCAACACTCAATCAATGTTCGTGTGGTGCATGGGGGAACATTGGGTTCTAGCTGTCTACCTTTGGGTCCACTGGTTATTGAGGGATGGAGAGATAGAAAGCGAGCGTGAAAGACAATTAATGTGATTGATGAAGAGAACACGCGACAAAGAGCGTGAGGGTCAGACCTAGAGCCAAAGCCTGGGAGAGAGACACACAGAGAGCTGCTGTGTAGTCACAAGGACACACACAAACATGGTGCAGGTGCAGGGCGGGCTTTAAGTGGACTGAGGCCGAACCCCAGCAGTCTTCAAAAAGTGGGGCTCAGTCGGGGCACCCATCCCCCCAACTCTTTAGTTGTTAGTTTTTTTTTTTTTTTTATAATGGCATGATATATTAATATAAGCTATGAAGTGAATCCAAATCACGTACAGAGCTGCAAATAAGACACACTGGCCCTCATTACGACCCTTGCGGAAATCGACTGACCGGACCGCCACAGCGTAAATAGCGTTTCCGCCATTGCACGAAGGAGCAAAGTGCGGCCCATTCCGACCCATCGGGCACGAGCACCACGCCACGGCGGAAGTGCAAAGTCCGCGATGGCGGAAATGACCCCAAAACGGCCCACACCGCCGCCGTACGGCGCCCTAGGTGCAATACCGCCACCCCTCTTAGCGCCACCGCAGTGTGCGCCTACCGCAAAGTACGGTGACCGGAAATATACAGAAACGGAAGTTAAAACACGGGCCCGGAACGGGAAACATCCCGGCGTACACCTATAAAAACACTAAAACCACACAACCACTAAAATCACTACCCTGAAACACACCCCAACCCGTCAACCACCCTAGCGAAACCAAGAAAAATGGGAAAAGTAGCGAAGAAAGCGTGCGACCGCAAGCGGCAGGTCCACTTCTCCCGTGAGGAACTCACCGTGCTAACAGAGACCCTCCAGGAGAATGCTGCCGTCGTCTTCTGCACGCAAATGACCAGGACGGCACTTGCAAACAAGAAGGCCATATGGGCTCTGGTGGCACAGCGGGTAAGTGCGGTGGGGACCGCACCCCGCACCCCACAGCAATGCCGCAAGCGATGGGACGACCTGCGGATACGCGTCCGCAGCATACTCTCTGCCAACCGCAACATTGCCACAGCCACCGGGGGAGGTCCTGAATCACCCATCAAGTTGACCCCCTGGGAAGAAATCTGTGCCTCCACCATCGGAATGGAGAGCATAGAGGGAGTCGGAGGGATGGAGAAAGGAGTGCAGACATCCGAAGATTCAGGTAGGTGGGCCAGATAAAACAATGACAAATCCACACAGTCCATCCATGTGAAGTACCATGCGTCCACATAGTGCAACAGAAACACATGTCCAGGAGAACGTCCACACACATCGGCCTGATAGCGCACGTTAAAACCCACAATAAATACATAAATAATTAAAAACCCCTAAAACACGCACTACACGTGCAGCAGGCACACCCTAACTGCAGGCTGCCAAACAACTGCACCCTCACTCCACACACAAATGAAAGCACCTCCAAGGCCCCGACCCAAATCACCCTCAGGTACCACCCCAATGCATGTGATACAATGCCATTCCAATTCCCACAGACCCATTAATAACCCTCGCCCTCCTTTACTCCACCACAGGGTCCGATCCAAACGACGAGCTACAGGACACCCCTACCAGCACACCTGCAAAGAGGGCCAAGACCAACGGCCAGAGACCCTCCACCTCAGCTGCACGCATCAAGACACGGCAGCAGCACAAATCAGGTGGCAGCACAGAGGAGGGAACATCAACAGGCACCCCAGCAGCCAGCATGCCCACAACACCACCACCACAGGTCCCCCCAATGGATGCCACAGAAGGCACTGCCTCTGGTGGCAGCAGCACCATAGGTGACACCCCATTGATGGCAGCATGCTCGGACACAGAAAACGGGGATGCCGAAGTCAGATCCATCCATGACCTGTCCCAATCCCCCTGTCTGTCCCATCCCGTACAACATGAGGATACCACGCAGGGGCACCCACAAGACGACGACTGGCCATCCCCCACAAGCCCTGTGGCAAGGCAACATGAGGACAACAGCCCCTCTGTGACACCCCCGCAAATGGCCATGGCCCAGCAGAGGCAACAGTCCCTCGACCAGTTGATCGAACAACAGCAGCAACTGGCCACACTCCTCAAGGACCATGCCGATGAATGTGGGGGCACTAAGGCAGACATAGAAACATCAACTGAGACACTTAGGGCAGAAATGGAGAGAGGTACAGAGACGCTAAGGGCACAAATTGAGAGAAGCACCGAGAGCCTGAGGGGGGAACTGCATGCGACGTCCAAAGACGTATGTGCCGAACTTGCCGCAGTGCGCCGTGTGCTCACTGAGCTCTCGCAAACCCTTAGGGACATGCATGGACGTGAGCAGGCAGACACATCATCCGTTGCAAGTTCCGTCCAGGGCAGCCCCCAACGTAGATCTGGAAGGAACCTGCGCTCCACAGGCAGGGGTGCCCCTGATACCCGCAGAGGGGGCATGCAATAGCGACAGCCCACTGACAATGAGCATCTTTGGACACTGGTGTTCGGGGGGGAGGTAGGAGGGTGGAGGGGGTGTGTTGGGCTCACTTGGGTGGCGGGTCGATAGGGTGTTCAACATTATATCACATATGCCATAAAAAGTGCACGATCAACCAATGAGAAGTGTGGACATTGATCTTTGTGTACTAGGCCATCATAGGCGTACCGTCCATATTGTGCATGTCCCAGACACACGCAGTGCCACGAGTCCCGTGTCCATGTATCAGCCACCAGGCGTGAGTGCTAGAAGCATACATCAATGAGATGCTGACGAATGTCACGGGCCTCCGGTGCCTCGCAGACTCCATGAGGTGCTGCCACATCCCCACCCTCATCATGACCATCATCAGGTGCTTGCAGTTCTGCGTCAGGGGGCATGGGCACATTTCTACGTACGCACATGTTGTGGAGCATGACACATGCCATGACCATCTTTGCAACCTTCTCATGGCGGTACAGGAGTGCCCCGCCAGACCTGCTGAGGCAGCGGAAACGGCCCTTCAGTAGGCCGAATGCCTGTTCAATGACTACACGGGTACGTGAGTGGGCATGGTTGTAGTCCTCCTCATGCTGGTCCCGTGGGTTCCGGACTGGTGTGAGGAGCCATCTCTTCAGTGGATATCCAGCATCACCTGTATGTGGACGAGAAACGTATGATGTGGAATGCCATTGATACGTACGCACACCCCCCCCCCTTCCTGCCAGGTCATTGCCAATTCACATACCCCACATCATCATGCATGTAATGAGACTCACCGAGTAGCCAGGATCTGTTCCCTGCGTGTCGCTCCATGTAGCGTGGTATTGTAGAGTTCCTCAAGACCATAGAATCATGGGTTGATCCAGGGAATCGGGCACAACAATGTGTAATGATCCTGTTGGAGTCACACACCATTTGTACATTCAGGGAATGAAATTGTTTTCGGTTGCGGTACTGGGCCTCCATGGCATGTGGGACGACCAATTCAACATGGGTGCAGTCGATGGCACCAATGCAACCCGGTATGCCGGCAAGTGCATGGAATCCCACTTTTGTGTTGGTTATTTCCTGCTCCGAGCGTGGTAGAGAGATGTAGTCGTCTGCGTGCTGCAGGAGGGCATCGAGCACTTGCAATAGTGTCCGTGAGAACAGTGGCTGAGAAATGCCATGCAACTGTCCGACTGTGTGCTGGTAGGTGCCTGTGGCCAGGAAGTGGAGTACAGACACCACCTTCAGTAGGGGTGGGATGGCGGTTGGGCTATCTATCATGCTGACAAGGTCAGCCTGTGTCATGTCCACAATGGCGGCTATGGTGTCCCGGTCCAGACGGTAGAGGGTGTGGATCTGCTCATCAGTGAGGTTGAACGGATGTGCTCGGAGGCGTGGGATTGCGGGCTGCCTGCGTGGTGGTAGTGGCTGTGCTGGTGGGCCTTGCTGGCCCTGCCTTGGCCTCCTCCTCCTCCTCCTGCGTCTCCTCCGTGCGGCTGGTTGTAGTTGGTGTTCGTCTTCTTCTTGGAGTCGGAGCACTTGCAGTGCTATCAGGTCCCCCAGGGCCAACATCGCGAGTCCTGCCGGTAGCATTTCGGTGTGGTTGTGGGAGGAGACTGGCTGTGCAATTTATGTGTTTTCAGGCTGTATGGCCTCCACCTGTGGTGATTGATTCCACCTGTGCAAACTGCTCTCCCCTTTGGCCGAGCACGTCCCGCGCACTACGCTGCAATTCGGGGAATTGTATCTTGCTATTGCAATCATGTATTTGTACCCGATGGCCGTGTAAGATTGGTTGATATGTTCATTCTGCTGTGGTCCCATTGTTTCCCATACTATCTGTGCAGTCGCGAACAGACTTGTGAAGGGTCAGTGGAACGTAGTACTCGAGTAACGGAGGGCCCTCATGCATCACTGTACCGAGTTGCAACGACGGGCGGGGCGTCCCATTTGTGGGTGAAGGCAGTTGACATTTTCACACACAGCCGCACTCGATGGAATAATTAGTGATTTCAAACGGCCACAGATGCCTTTTCGACGTGATGTTGCAAATGAGGAATTCGAAGGGCGGCGCTTTCGGTTTCCAGCTAGCGGCGAGGAGATGCCCACAGGTCTGACTGCAAATATAACGTTCTATTGTTCTATGTCCTTGAGACAGGGCCCATGGCGAGGGAGCAATGATTGATATGAATAGTTTGGGATGCGCAATAGCTACGTGGGCGATGAGGCCGTCCGTTCCCAAATACATGTTACTTCACAACACTGGAATTACGGGCTGGGGCACTGTGGATTTAGCAGGCTGCATTACGCACAGACTCAATGGATGTTTCTAATGTTATGTGAGTAATTATTCAGGCGTTTTGATCCCGGGATGAGGGGATGATGAATGGATGCATGGGCAGGTGATTTGATACAGAGTTTGCCATGTACAGGGCTTCTTGGGATCTATCCGCCTCCCCTACGCTATGTGATGCAGGGCTGCCATAGTGGGACCATCGTCTATCTGGCCTTGTTGAGCCCTCCCTGTCTCGAGGCGCCCTCAGACACTTGTGTCCATGCACGTTAACATTCCCATCTGATGGAATCTGTTTTGACAGACGCATGCACAGGTACACTCGTTTGTGATGGTGTTTGCACCTCGATATAGATGGTTATGAGTCGCAAGTGGTTTTGGGGTGGTGATGATCCTTTGGAGTGGGCTAGCATGCATATGGCTGTGGATTTCGTGTGATCATTGAAGTGAGTTGTTCGAATGTAGTTCTGATGGCCATTCTGTTCTTTTTCTTTTCTTTTGGTTGACAGGTATCTCCTCCCCTTTTGCCACTGCCATCTGTATGCCACTCCTGCAGATGGATTTTACTCCCGACACCTGCTGCTTCGTGTTAATCAGTGGAGCAGCATTACGATCTTATGGGACGATCGCCAATGGCCCACATGCCCTTACGCAGTACTGGTGGCTCGGAGCAACATTTCGGCCTTTCAGCTGGACTAGTGCCTCCCCATTGGGACGGCCCTGCGGTTCTGTGCGCTTCCATGTTGCCTTTTCGTACGTGAATGTGGCTCTGTGTACCATGGGGGAACAGGGCGACACACAGGTAGTGGCTGGTCATTTCTTGCGGAAGCAGCCCACAATGGTGATTAGTGTTTTGGAGTTCATGGCCTGATGGCTGTATGGGCTTGGTGACTTTGATGTGCATAAAATTTCTATTCTGATTTGGCCCGTGTAGCGTTTTTCTTTGCAAGTGATGTGGCATATGCCTATTTGGGGGGCGATGTTTTGTGAGGAGATCTGCATTGGGTTCCAGCTTCGGGGTTTAGTTGCGTGGTACTGTGCTGGGCGCGTTTGCCTACGAAGCCCAGTGAGGTCAGGGATGGGGGCTGCCAATATGACTGTTTGAATGTTGTCATGCTCAGGGGCGGGGGATTGGGTTTTGTGTAACAGATGCCGGTCAGCCAGGTGGACTGGTGGAATGATGTGATTTTCAGAATATTGCTGGTCACAGGTGCCTGTGTTTGCGTGCGTTTCTTGGTGGGGGACTGTGGTCATGTCCATTGGGATGGCTTCTGTATTCGTGCCATCTGTGCCCTGCAGCTCCCATTGGCCCCTCTTGTGTTTCTTTTGTTCGTTGCCATGCATGGGTGACTTGTACATTTCAATGGTTGCATTGTGGCTTCATTGCACCTACGGGGAGTTGTACTTTGTGGGCAGGGAGCGGTGTACAGGCACTCAGTGGGGCCGTTTACGGTTGATTCGCGATGCCGTACTTCTCGCCATGGCGGAATGGTACATTACGCCATGCCTGATGGCGTTAGGTGCATGTCCGCTAGGGTCGGAATTGGCGTACCCTTGCGCCATGGTGGTGTTTGCGGTTTGGCATGGCGCGCGCGCGCGTGCTTGGTGCAGTTAGCGTTGGTGTTCACTACGGTGTCGCTAATGGCTTCGTACTTTGCGGTGACGGGTCATAGTCGCACCGAGCGCTATTCGATGGCGGTATTGCATTTCCGCCATCGTTTTTCGATTTCCGCAAGGGTCGTAATGAGGGCCAGTGCAATTAAATGATTTGCCCAGGATCACACACTTTGGTTGTAGCAAGCAGATGGTGTTATGATATGAATTTAGGTAGGCCATACGACCCCTGCACAATTGTACATGTTCTTCTGTAGGCCACTCCCACCATGTCTTAGGCCACGCCTAACAGGCAAGCCACACCCTCAAATGAGCCCCATCCCTCACTTTCTTGCCTGACTTAAAGTACTGAATGCCAGTGTAAATGCCTGGCAGCCATGGTGGAGGCTATTTTCAGCATGGTCTCGACCCTGGTGCATGACCAGCAGGTCATGAAGCAGACCTTAGCTCGTGTGGTGGACATTATTTTATTAAATAGTGCACGCAAAACTTGAACAAAACCAGCAGTGAACACAAAGAGTCCTTTACACGCCTGATATTGGTCAGATTGAGTCACTCAATGGTATTTAAAAAAAACACTGTCTATAATATCCATTGGTCGAAGTGTAAAATAAATAATAGAGGAACTATGGCCACTCCTCACACCCATGCTCACCGTCACTCCCCCCCACCCCCAAATAAAGCCCCATATCGGGTCCTTCCTTTCCTTCACTCCACACTGCAACACTGCATCCTACAACAGTTCTAACAAGACTGAAGAAAACAGTGCAAAAAAATGCATTTAAATGTCAACCGAACCATTAGTTTGTCACTGTCCCCCAAAGCAAGCAGCTTTATGCAGGCTCCCCTTCTATGGCCTACCATTTGCACCTCTTAAGGAACATGCCCATGTCCATAGCCACCCACCTCTCCCCCTCCCCTTACCTGCAAACACTGCTGCACCTACAGCAATTCAAATGCCGATCACTGCCGAGAAGGGCTTTTTTGGCTGCTTGGGAAGGCGTTTTTGTCCCGAGCAGTCTATTGGAATAAACACTATCTTTCAGGCATGCAAGATATAGCACCGTGACATATTGCACTGGCTTGTTAGTGGCAGGGCCCCGGTTTCTAAACCCCAGTAGGGGAGAAGTTGACTTTTTTTAAACGTTGCTCTCCTGGACCCGTAATTCCGGTTACATAGAGTAAGGGAACGATCATGGATTGCCCTGAGAAGCAAGGGAACGTCGTACCCTTTAGTTCACGTCCACTTTGTCCTCTGATAATATCTACAGAAACGCCTGTCAAGGTGACCCCAATTCTCCCTCTGCAACACCAGGTTGCTCAACAAGAAGAAATTAAAACTATACCTGGGCGACGCAAGCGTCTTCCAAAGAAACAAGTACAGAACTCATAGGGCCTGATTCATGGAAGTGTTTTATAAAGGCGCAATCCCAGGCCTGATTCATGGAAGTGTTTTATAATGGCATAATCCCATAGGAATATGTTCCATGAATCAGGCCCATAAAGTCACATATCAAGGCGCCAAAACAAACAAGGTAATTCTAGTGGCTCAGAGTAACACTTGAGTCGTCTGTACTGAGACAGCTACATGCTACACACTTGAAAATCAAAACCAAGCACATGCTAAACGTGTTAGGAATGGGGGTACAACATTTGCACCGTGTGGAAACTTGGACAAATGGCTCGAATTTCCAGAGCCTGTGAGACAAAATAGCAATTTAATTTCACCTAAAAAAAGAAGCGGGAAATAGCCCTGCACTAAGAACATAGCTTATGGTCCACCACCTGGGGAAAATCCTATGCGTGGACATCCTCGGTATATGGAGGCACCTCAACTTGATGAAACCCCACTGTCTGTCCCAGAATGGAGCACTATCGCTTCTCAAAAAACGAGCACCAATTTTAGACATGCAATAAAGTACGCCGACACAAACATATTCAAACCGAATTCCTAGCACGAAAGCACATCCATATGTGAGAAATTGAGCGGGAAAGCAAATAGGATTCTTGGAGAAAAACACCAGAGCTGACAGCCCATTTTGTATTTGTATTTATTGTGCATTTGTAAGGCGCTTATACATCAAGAAATTGTGTTTCATGGTGCTCACAGGGCAAAGGGGTGGGGATAGGGGACCACATAGGCAAATGAACAACACTGATGGATAAGACCGAGGCGGTTCTACTAGGCCTTGTGAGCATTCGGAACGTGCACGTGCAGAGAGAGAGAAGGGACAAGGGAAGGGGGTAAGTGAAGAGGTTCCCAGAGGGGAAGTGCCAGAGAGTCAGTTGCAGATAGCAGTTAAGTGCCTGGCAGAGATCACTTGGTAATGAGTGATCATCAGCCACTACAATAAGTGCAGGACTGTGGGAAGGAGGAGGTGAAGAGGAAAGTCTTGAGGAGCTTCCATAATTTGAGGAGATCTGGCTCAAGACATAGAGGCAGGGAAGGCTGTTCCAGAGGATGGAGCAAGCTGAGGAAAGTGATCAACCAGCAGCTCGCTGCTTAGGGTTGTGCTTAACACACAGAGTTCGAGCCGGAGGAGCGTAAAGATCTGGATGGAGAGCATTTGGAGAGAGCAAGTTGTAGATAGCATGGTGCCCATCATCAGACAGCCTTATGGATGATGCAGAATGTTGAATGTGATCCTTGCGGAAACCGAAAGCCAGTGGAAAGATTTTAGGACTGAAGAGATACGGTCCCTGGGCTTGAGGCCAAGGGCAAGTCTTGCAGCCCTATTCTGGATTAGCTGGAGGGGGCGGAGAGAGGAAGAGGGTAGATTAAGGAAGAGGCTGTTGCAGTAGTCCAGTCTAGAGAGTACCAGAGACATTGAGCTTCTTGGGAAAAGTGAGGAAAGGAAGGACAGAGACGTCAATTCACCAAAATGCCAGGGGTAGCCAAAGTGACATCACAGGGAGTTTCGAGCACCTCCCTCACATCCTGTCCACCCCAGACACTCAGGCGCCAGAGGAGGGCTTCCCTGGTTTGGCGCGCAGAGACAAACACTTAAAGGACCTATCCAAAAAGAAATGACGAAAAAAGTCGATCAGAACCGGTTTTTACAGAGGGGGCTCAGACGGCATCTTGAAAAACATGGCTCCAGTGGATTTCAGCTACCGGAACGTTTAAACAGGTCGCGGTCAGAGAAATCATGGTAATACCACTGCCACCAGCCATTCAGAGAGGAAAGGGTAGCTTTTGAGGGCTAAATTAGTTTTCTAGGAATAGGGAACACTTGGTATTCCCTCCAGCACTCTGCTGTAAGGCAGTGTGTGCTGGGTCTAGCAATTTAAAAAAACTTGCAAAGTCAATTTAACTTTACATTCACTGGGAGACAGTAGTCAGTCCCAGAGAAGGTATTCACACCTTGGGAAGTCTAAAAGATATCCCTGTGCCTCTGCACTGGGGGTGCTGTGTGACACACAAGAAAAAGATGATGCCTATAGAGTTGTCTAAAACTCCATATCCAAAGAAATAAACACAGAAAACAAATAGAATTAAAAGGTGCAGACTCCCAAAGTTCAGCAAAAGAACTGGGGGCCTCTAAGGTGGGGAGGAATTAGCACATTTTGAGATTCCTCCCTAACAAGCCTTTGACATCTCCATAATAGCACTGCAGCCAGAATGGGGTAGTCTGCTGAGCAACCATGCAATTATATCAGCATTTACAACCTCTTGAACCTCACATGCATACTCACATGCATTCAACCAGTCCATAATGTAATTCTTCTCATCATACACCTGGAGCAGATCTTTAGGAAATGTTGGATGAGAGGAGGACCCAGACCCATGTCCAGATCCCCTGGACACATTTGAAACTTGAAGCTTGGCCAGTTCCAACTGGTGATGTCTGTCCTTTTGTTTGTTTGCCTACTCTATCTTCAGCTTAGCCATAAGAAATTCAAGCTTCTTCTGCTTAAACAGCAGCTCTTGTTTTTTGAATTCCAACATGGCATCAGCATCAGAGCTGGCAGAGGAAACTTGGGGCATTACATCATCCCTGTCATCATGGGCACCATGGATGAGGGCAGCGACAGAACTGTCAGTTCTGTCAGTGGTAGCAGGCCCACCTCCTTCTGCAATATCATCTGATACTATGGCTTTGAGTTGGGACTCTTGCTATTCCATGATCCTTTGGATCATTTCAATCTTTGTACCTTGAGCAGGCAAGCCTGTCTCAGTACACATCATTCTCAATATTTCAGATTTTGAAGCATTCAAGGTTATATTGGTAATTGTTTCCATTATTATAGATAGGTCTATGGCCTTCACAGTTACTTACTACTAAGGTCACTATGTGTCCTGGGAAGGGATCATCTGAAATGCCTTCACTAGTGTGCAACACTGGATACCTTCAGTCCTATCCCACTGCTGCCACCCATTTGTTAAGATGGATTTTTGAACTCTGACCTGGTAGGCAGAAGATCAGAAGGCCAGCCTAGTTTCTTGGAACAGGGTAACCTTCTGGACAAGCCAGACCAATCAAGGTAGCATTGGCGGCCGTCAAGACTAGGTCTCAGGAAGGGTGAGGGTGACTGAAAGACCTCCATGAGCACAAAGAGTAAAGGACACTACAAATCACTCTCAGTCAGGTGTATATATATTAAAAATACATGTACATTTATACAAGGCCTTTGAACTTCAACACAAAGCAGCTATTCAATTGCAATACATGAAACCAATACAACACCTCTATAACACATACATACAATACCAAGTGGCCTAAAGGCTTAAAAGCACAGAATGAGTCCACAACCTAAAAGGGAAGGAAACAAGCAGTGCAAATAGTCCTTAGGCAATTCTTCATTAAATTAACCCTAACTGAGAGACAGTCCAGTCCCTACGAAGAGAGGAGCCTAGCTCTCAATGTACTTTGAAATGCTGGTGCACGAGATAGTACAGAAGGACGAAAACAGGGTCTCTTGCAGGGGCTGTAGCCGCTCATGCAGGTGGGTGACACAATGAAGAATAAGTTCCCACTATTCTTGGGGGGTCTCCCCAAGAGGGCAGAACACGTTCCAAGAGTCGGGATTGGGGCGGTTGCACAGGCTAACTGTGGAAAGGTGAGTGGCCATCAGAGGACACTTGTGCACAAAAGTGGATGGATGCACTAGGGGCCACCGGTAAGGGTTGCAGGTACTCACCGACCCCAAGCACACTCCGGACCAAACGTCAGCAGTCGAGTCCACTTACGTTTCCGGTTCAAATGCAGCAGTTGTGAGCTGCTGTGGCTTTCAGTGGTAAAGTTACAGCAATGATTCCCTGACGGGACAGTGGCGATTTCTCTGCTCCTGGTGGATGGATCAGGCCAGTTTCACTGTAGCAGGCTTCAGGGTGCAGCGTGGCACAGCAGCAAGGCACCTGCAAAGTTCGTCACCACGGCTGGGCGACACAATAACCACATGTACTCCGGTTTGTCGCTCTCTCTTTATTCCAGATCTGGGAATGCCATGTGTACGAAATTTGGTGTGAGTGCCGTGAACAAAGAGCTTGCGATGTACCAAGTCTCAAGGGTCTCTTCTAAACAGTGGCAGTGTCAGAGCAAAGGTCCTGCGCAAGCTGGTCAGCCCACTGGTCGGCCCAGGGACCCTTCTGAGAAGGCTTACTTGCAGGGTTTGATGAAGTTGCCGAGAGTAGTTGGTCCCACTATTCCAATGGGTCGAAGCATCTTCGCAGACCTTCTAGTTCGATCAGATACAGAGGGGCCCAGTGGGAAAACAGCACGCTCAGGGTGCCAAACCTCCCAGCGGTTCACCAGTGGTTCACCAACGGTTTCTCTACTCGGCTTCTTAATTTCGGGATACTTGGATCCTATCCCAGGTTCAGTGAGAACTCAAGAGATCGATCTGGTGTGGGTGTTTGGGGCCTTCTCTTATCCACAATCTCCTTTATGCCAAAATGAAGAGGACCCAATGGGAGATCAGCTCATATACAGGCACACAAGACGTGGACCATTCACAGGCCACAGTGGTCCCAGTCATTTACAGCACACCACACTCTCTGGCACCCAGGTTGTGTATTGGAACTAGACAGTCCAGCCCACATCCTGGAAGCACACACACCAGGCATGCAGAAGCCCACAAAAGCTTGGCGTTTTGCGGGAGAATGCATGCCCAAACAAGGACTGACCCGGGTCAGTTTGACCTGGGGAAGGCAAAGACGCAAGATGGCCAAAGGACAAGACAAAGAACCTTGTGGCATGGCCATTTTGGAGCCAGGCCACCTTTGTGTGCCCACCGCAGTAAACACGGTTTACATGGCAAGAAAGGGTTAAAAATATGCAAAAAGATAAGCTGCCACCAGCCCTGTCCAAGGCACATCTGCACTTCTCCTAAAAATCCTTTGAGGGAGTCTAGGGCCTTTGGAAATGTTAATGTTAATGTTAATATTAAAGAATATTTGTACCGTGCCCTATCACCACTGGAGTGGTTCCCCTGGTGCTCTGGCGTATCTGAAACAAAGGGGTAGGTTAGGCCTGTTAGTAGGAGAAAGTTTGGAGAAAAGCAAGGGAGCTGTGATGTACTGTTGGCAGCTTCGGTTCGGTTAACATCATAGGCCAAGCATGTTGCTGTGTTATTCGGCTTTGAGTCCGTCGTGTGCTGTTATATGGTTGTCTGCGAGGTATGGTTGTTGTTGCAGGTGTGGTGAAGTACGTGCGGGTTGCTGCAACTTTAAGATGTGTGGTTGTATTTGGTTAGAGTGTGAGAGGTGTATGAGGAATGGTGAGGTTTTTAGTAGTTTTGGATGGGTTAGTATCCTTGTTAGGAGAGATGCATATTTCTATTGTGTCTCCTTCATGGTTTCGAGATGGTTGTTTCCTTTCTGTGATTTAGGTTTCAGCCTGATAAGGATGTCTCATCTCTCTGTCATTATGCTTAGTTAGCTATTTTCGTATTTCCATCTTTGTATTCGGTCAGTCCTTTTATCTCAGTTTGTCTCTGCTGTAACCTAGTATTTTTGCTTGATTTACTTGTCAGCTACGGCCGTACCCTGCGTCCTTTCTGATTGGGTAAGGTTGTTGGTAGTGTTGAGCATGTATGCTAATTTCTGTCCTCATGGGGCTGTCGCTTGTGTTCTACTCCACCTAGCGTTGTCTCTCTTGTTCTTATAGGAGTTTCACTTAGTTGGTTCTGGTTGTTGCCACTGTACTGTAAGGTACATTGTGCACTTGTAACAGGTTGCAGAAAAGTTGCAACATTGGACAGGATTAAGGGAAACAAGTCTCCCAGTACTGGCTGTCTTTAAGGGCATGTCAGTTCATCCATATAAAAGTGGGCGAAAGCCCAGTGGATTGCAGCTGAAGGTTGTGCTTCGCTGGCAAAGTCAGACTACGGTGTTAAAACAGCAGCAAAAAGTTGGGGGGTACACAACTGGAGGGAAAATTACACATGAATGGAAATCTTTCCTAACAATCAACTCCCCCCACCCGATTTCTTCTGACAATAATTTGTGTGCGCTTGAAACCTGCTGGGCCTAACAGAACATTGTTGATGATGGTATTAAACCAGGTCTCTGTTACACCTAGATTGGCACACTTGTATTGTTCAATTCGACTATTAATGTTAGGGGGCTTGAATAGCAGACATTACATTATTAAGGAAACTTCCGTGATGGGCAGACTGGACAACCGATTACTACTATTAGAAGGGTCTGATGTTAGGGTATTCAGATTGGTAGTAGAAGGTGGGAGACTAGTGGAAGCAGAACTTTCTACTCCTTTGCATAGACAATGTGGAAGTAGGCTCCCCATCTTTTGTGTGAGTTTGGTTGAATATCTGGTGTGGAACATTACAGTTGCTTTCATAGAGATAGATAGATAGATAGATAGATAGATAGATAGATAGATAGATAGATAGATAGATAGATAGATAGATAGATATACTGATTTCTGTGTATGCAATGTATATAGAGCTGCAAGCAATGTCACTGTAGACCTTTCTAAAGTGACACTGCATGCAACGTGGGAAGGGCATACCCCCTGCCAGGAAGAAAGGAATTGTGGAAGAAGGTGATCACAAAGATGGAGCTGATAAGCGTAATCAAGAGCACAGGATTGAAGAAAGCTACAGCCACAGAAAGGAGAATTATGTAAAAACACAGCCCTGAAACTGTTCAATGACGGCTCTCTACAAAAACACATACAGATGTAAACAGTTATTTTATGGGACTTTAAAAAGGATACAAAGCTGAATTCAGAGTGTGTACAAACAGATACATCAATGCATTGTTACACAGTGGTCCATGATAAAGACGGAAAACAAACAGTCATGATATGAGACAGTGCAAAACACGTAAAGCTGTTGGAAGCTCTCTGCATAAATTAAAACATACAGTGTGGCAGACCCTCATGTTACAATTCTCTAATAACATGCAGGATCTGATTCACATCATAAAAAATAACACAACTAAAAAAAACGGAGAATATTTGTTTGAAAGCTGTGCATTTCTTGACGAGCCCCTTAAATGCATTTGTATCAGGCGCACATGTCTGACACTAATGTAATCATAATTGCCTGCAGCTTTCTTCAGTGAATCATTTTGCTCGATAAATGCAATCCCCATAAGAGTCTCTTCAGCTTCTGAGCAAAATGTCCCCTTTTCCTGTCACTTTCAGCTGGCAAAGTAATGGGCAATAGTACACAGTATGTTTGCTTGCTAATTTCTGGAGTCTTTTTTTCTCTCTTTAAACCACACACATGCACACACACTCTGAGGGACTCGAGGCAGTGATACAAGTCACACCTATAAACCTATAAATCTGGCTTAGCACCTTTCTATTTACGGATCATAATGGTCAAGTTTAGGGTGTGGCAAACGCCTAAAGGAACTAAGGGAAACTAAAACTAAAACGCGATTTCTCTAATTCAAAAAACGGTGTAATCATGGGCCAGATAAATAAGTGATTGCCCAGTTCTGAGTATCTAAATATCTTAGACCAAAGTCATGCCGAATCTTTATAAGCCCTTGGCCCTGCTTGCACACACACCCTGTTCTGCAAAAGCAAGGTCCAGGCAATGTGGTCAACAGAAAAGTCTAAATCTCCATCTTAATGGCTCTTTCACTTGCCATGTACATAAAAGTTTCAAGGATTGGAGAAAACATTTCTTAAATCCTATTATTAAAGTGGAATACAGAAAACAGAGTTCCTTGGCTCTCTCCAGATTTACAACTTATACAATTCATTCAAAGAAACTGGATATATAACGTCATCTATGGAGGAAGCTAAAATGATCCTCTTTCCAAAATCCAATAAAGACCCCACAGTATGTGGATCATATTGACCTATGGTCCTGATTAATCTCGATGCAAAAATGTATATGAACATTCTTGCCAACAGACTACTGAATTTACCGTCCCTAATCCACCCTGTTCAGTCAGGATTTATTAAACATCGACAAACCCATGATAACATCGAAGGGCATGTCATTTGATAGAAAAAAATAGCAAGAAGCAACAACCACCGCTCTTCCTCTCATTAGATACAGAGAAAGCTTTCGACAGGGTGGAGTGATCATTCTTGTTAAAACCTTTGAGGCTATGAGATTCGGTCCTAATTTTATGAATAGATTATACGTGTTAACTATATTGACCACAATATAAGGTTATCAATAAATGGTCTGATATCTACTCCGATTATATTATATGAGGAATTCCTGGGGAGTTTCATTGACTTGGAGCATAAGGACCAGCCTCTGCTGTTTCGCTGTATTGTTGTTCAGTGCCCACACATACCCCTTTTTGTGTTGGTCATCCCTGATGATGGTCAGTTGCTACTGGAGGGTGACCACATCTCTATATAGTGAACGTATCTTCTGCGGCCCCCATGTCTGGAACTTTCTGACAGCCTGTGATCCTCATGTGAATAAGGTCTGTTGTATTCAGTGTCTGCCTTGGCTTTGTGTGGGCCCACCGTTGTCGACCTCTTTTGCCCCCTAAGTGATCTTCTGCTGGTTGACTGTAGAGGTACGTTTTTGCAGACAGATGGGATGTGGTCATGACGACCGCAAGTGGCACATTTTTGACCCAGTGACGGGCATTGTCCTGCATGAGGATATTCATATCTGCATCTGAAACAGGCGACATCCGAGCATCGTGGTGTAAAGTTTGAGGCAGTGTGTAGTTTGTTGACTGTGTCATTTGGGCTGTATCATGATTTTGCCTAGGTTGTTCAGCTGCGATTCTACTGCAGCTTCCATGCATGCCAAGGCTAGGATCTCCTCTAGTGAACATTGGTTTTGCAGCAGTTTCTTCCGGAATGCTCGGCAGTCACATCTGCCGATGACCTCAGATCTCAGGGCCTCTTCGTTGGAGAATCAATGGAACACGCAGTGTTTTAGCTTAATTTTTAGTCTCATGATGTAATTGTCTAGGGATTCTCCTTTGTTTTGGCGCATCATGTGAAAGATGTGCCTTTCATGATCAATGTTGGTATAGGGTGCAAAATATTCTGATATTTTTGTGTGCAGGTCTTGAAATGAGACTGTTTCAAGGTTGAGCAATTCACCTGCGATGTTCCTGACTGCCAGCCCTCTCGTCGTTGTTGAGCCCTATGGCTCCTACATTGAATTTGAAGTCTCTGCTTGTGTCGCGTAGGTCAAATGAGTGTGGTTGATTTAGCATCTGATTTCCTCCACCTGAGGGGAGAGTGAGACCCGAGGTTCCATCTCCTGATATGGAGGCAACCTCGTCCTTCAACATGGTTTTATCACTGTTGTGTTGTGGGAGCGCCTCTCGACTAGTTCAGCTGTGGGGGGCTTTGCTCTCTTAGCTGCTTGCCGTCACCCACTCTATTTGCTTGTGGCAGGGTTTACTATATGTGCACTCCGCACTGACCCCTGGGTGTGCTTCACCTGCTTCTACTCTTGGAGTGAGGGTGTGTGGCCTTCTGACCAATGTCCCTTTGCGTTTGCCCCTTTCTTCTATTTTTTGTCTTTTGCTTTTCTAGGGCTGGGCAGCTGTGTGTAGGGGGCGCTTGTGTACTTGCACCACGTGTTGCAGGAGACTTGCAGGAGTTTTTCTTTGTCCCTCCCCCTCCATACCTTGCAATGGCTCCGGTGTGAGCTGCATGTACCCGGAGGTACGCTGACGCGCTTTGGTCATGTCCAACCCCACCCTCTGCATTGCCACTGGGGCGTACGATGGGTGACTCTTCTGGCGCCCTCAGGGGCACGTCATTAGTCGAGGCGTGGGTCCCGCAGGACCTCCTCGTCGCCAGGGTCAACTCAGGGTTATGCCCGCCTCGAGGACCACTCAGAAGGTGGAAGGCCTCCTTTCGATAAAGAGGCATACACGGCCAGTGGGACTCAAACACTTCTTTAATCCTGCCACCGTATTTCCAACTGTTGCCATGTCCCGCCCCCTCCCTAGCCCAACGTCAGATCCCCTGGTCCTGGCCCAAACATGAGGCTTCCCCTCACAAGTATGAGGGAGGGCTGGACGCCCTAGTCACGACGTGACACAGTGTAGCCCATGTGATGAGCAACATTAGCACTTTTATTATTAACTTTGGGTTTCCTCTTTGAAATGGTGGCAGCACAGAGCCTTTGTCCACTACATGGAAGATAGTAAATAATGAGTAAGGCACAACTTGTTCTTTCGTTTCTTTCGTTTACGTGGAACGTCCTTCATTATGTTGCATTGTTCACGTAAACATAAAATTCTGACACATCACATTCCATAATTGCAAATCCCTGCTCAGTGATCTTCTTCAGATCTTATATCTAAAAGAGAGGGAGTTGAGAAGAATACATTTCGTAAAACCAAGAGTGATGTGATTGCGCTCTTGCTTTTTGCCACTTTTAAATGTCAAATGTGGGTGAGATGATTGTTATTTGACAATAAATTATAGCTCTATTTTAAGCTTACTTTTCAAATATGTTGGCGTGTCATACAGGTGAAAAGCTGAAAACTGTCCAAGGAATGGTTGAATATTAGTAAGAGAAATATCTACAAGCAAAGGGAATTAATACTAGTACGACATGACACCTCCTGAAACATGTTTAACTCCATACCCCTTGTCAAGTCAGAGCTGCAGCTGGGGGGCACAGTTGCTGAGGTGACAGAGCCAAAACCTGTCAGTCGGAGGAAGAGTACTTCACCTCTACTCCTGGATGTATTTACTGAAGAACAGGGGCATCGCGGCTCCCTCCCTGGGTTTAACTCACAGATCTACGTCCCCAACCATAAATCTGCACTCACATCTTCTCCTTTTGAGAGGCCTGCAGTTCCATCAAAAGGCTCATCAGGTGCCTGACTCTGGGAACTGTGTATAGTCTCCTACTGGCCCCATGTCAAGACGGTGACCTTATACTGATTTTCTTTAGGAAAAAACACTTTGGATGATGGAGCTTTTATCTCTACCTTTTCCATCTTACATATGGGCCTACAAATCTCATCATGCAAATTGCTGGTGTTTAAAGGCTCTTATAACTTGGAGCCAGCTGACCCCTATCCTGCAATGCTTGGCCCCATTGACCTCTGTATGCAGGATCCGCTCCTTGAGGCATCATGCTTTGGTTGAGGGGATTGAGGAGATCCTGCAGTGGCTGAGGCGGTGAACAGGTAGACATTGTTCATGTCTTGGCCTCTGGGTAGGAGATGGACTCCTGCATTGCTGGGTGGTATCTCCATTGAACTGTCACTTGGGAGGATTGGCTCTTTACACCCACTTCACAGCAGCCCCACTCTCCTTGCCCTGATGACTGCACAATGATATGTGCTGAAGTCACTCACAAGACACCCCAGAGGTCAGGAGCTGGGTGGCAGATAGCAACAGACCAGAATAAGCAGGACCACAGAGTACCAATATAGAACTAGAATGATTTACTTCACTAATAGAATGTACCATCTCTGGGTGTCATGGTGGTGGAACGTTAATGCGCCACGCTTCTCTAGGCAACCAACAGAATTTGTTTGGCAAAAGCAGTTTGGCCCTCATTACGACCCTGGCGGTAAGATTAAAACGATGCCAGTAAAGGATTACCGGCATCGCTTACCGCTATGGCCGATTATGACCTGAGATAGCGCTATTAGTGGCACTGTAATCAACAGTGCCGGTAAAAGCGCCAAGGGCGCGGGCACGCAACCCCCAGGCCGTAAATACCGCCATGGCGCTAAGTGGGGAACATTACAAGTCACGCGGACATGCAAATAACGCCTTTGTGAAGGCCGTAAAGTACCTCACCGCCATGGTGCTAATACCGCCCGTAAATGGCCATGTGTAGTGTTCCCAGCTGCCACAGGTGCTCTCAATCAGCACAGGTGGAGGCAATACAGACTGGGCAAGCACAAAAGGAGCACACCCAACCCCACCCCTTCCCACAGCTAGTCACACTCCACAATGAATGCAATACTACTAGCAATGCTGGGGCTGGAGGACCTGATTGCAGTGGAAGTGCTACAACAACTACAAGAAGAACAACAACAGGCAGCACAGAGGAGACGCAGGAGGAGAAGGAGGGCAAGGCAGGGCCAGCATACCCCACCAGCAGAGCCAGTGCCACCACGCAGGCAGCCTCCAATCCCACGCATCAGAGCCAGTCCATTCAACCTAACCGCTGAGCAGATCCACACCCTGTACCGCCTGGACCGGGACACCATCACCACCCTTGTGGACATGATAACTGACGACATTGTCAGCCTCATTGAAACACGCACCGCCATCCCACCCCTACTGAAGGTAGTGTCTGTGCTCCACTTCCTGGCCACAGGCACCTACCAACACACAGTGGGGCAACTGCATGGCATTTCACAACCATTATTCTCACGTACGTTGAACCAAGTGCTTGATGCCCTCCTCAAGCACACAGACAAACACATTTCCTTACCATGGACTGCCCAGGAGATCTCAAACACCAAAGTGGGTTTCTATTCACTGGCCGGCATACCTGGTTGCATTGGCACCATCGACTGTACCCATGTGGAATTGGTGGTCCCACATGCCATGGAGGTAGCGTACCGCAACCGTAAGCTATACCACTCAATCAACGTGCAAATGGTATGTGACTCAAACAGGATCATCACACATTGTTGTGCTTGATACCCCGGATCAACCCATGATTCAATGGTCCTGCGGAACTCCACGATTCCACGCTAAATGGAGCGACATGCAGGGCAGAGATCCTGGCTTCTCGGTGAGTCGCATGTTAGGTTCATGGAAATGTGATGTGGGTAGGTGATTGAGGCATAGATGCATACTTCACCTGGCTGAGATGGGGGTGGGGGGAGAGATGCATACTTCACCTGGCTGAGATGGGGGGGATGCATACTTCACCTGGCTGAGATAGGGGGGATGCATACTTCACCTGGCTGAGATGGGGGGAGATGCATACTTCACCTGGCTGAGATGTGGGGGGGAGAGATGCATACTTCACCTGGCTGAGATGGGGGGGGGGGGGGAGATGCATACTTCACCTGGCTGAGAGGGGGGGGGGGGTGCATACTTCACCTGGCTGAGATGGGGGGAGAGATGCATACTTCACCTGGCCGAGATGGGGGCGGGGAGACGCATACTTCACCTGGCTGAGATGGGGAAGGGGGGAGATGCATACTTCACCTGGCTGAGATGGGGGGAGATGCATACTTCACCTGGCTGAGATGGGGGGAGAGATGCATACTTCACCTGGCTGAGATGGGGGGGGGAGATGCATACTTCACCTGGCTGAGATGGGGGGAGATGCATACTTCGCCTGAGTGAGATGGGGGGGTGGGTGAGATGCATACATAACCTAGCTGCGAGTGCCAGAGGGAATGGAGCAAGCTCATACCCCGAAAGCAGCCCAGACTGGACCTGACACCTGACCACATAATGCAAGATGTAAGCAGCCCTACCATGCGAATGAAGCGGTGTCCCAAACATCCCACAGACATCTGTATGTGCACTGTACCAAATCTGACCGCATCCCCCTCAACAAAATGCAGCTACACGCAATGACTATAGCCAATACACAGCACAAAACACCATGAACTGAAAGGCCAGTCCCCCATTACTGCGTACAAACGCGAGGAGGACTATAATCTTGCCCATACACAAACCCATGTGGTGATTGAGCAGACATTTGGCCTCTTGAGGGCATGGTTTTGCTGCCTCAGCAGGTCTGGTGGGGCACTCCTGTACTGCCATGAGAAGGTGGCAAAGATCGTCATGGCATCTGTCATGCTACACTATATGTGCATCAGACGGAATGTGACCCTGCCCCGTGATGCAGAACAGCAACCACATGACGAAGAGGATGAGGAGGGTGGGGATGGGGCAGCACCTCAGGGAGGAAGCGATGCACAGGAGGGACGTGACATGCGTCGGACTCTGATCAACCAAATCTTCTAGCACACATGGATGGGGGGTGTCACATGGAGATGGCACTTGGGGCACTGGGTGTGTCAGGGACATGGACACTGTAGACTGTTAACCAATAAAGCACACGTACGCAATAAGCAATGTCCATGCATGTGATTTCTGCATAACCAAAAAGTGTATTGTAAAGGTAAATCTAAGTGAACACACCCACCACCCCACACACCCACTCCCCCCTCCCCCTCTACTCCCCAACACACCCACTCCCTCTTCCCCCTCTACTCCCCAACACACCCACTCCCCCCTGCCCCCTCTACTCCCCAAAACATGGTGTGGATGACTGTGCACAAGTGCATCATGTTGCACCAGTTCACAAGACTGCGCCTATTGGCATCCCCCGCTCCCAGCACCTGGTGCACCCCTGTTGGAACGCCGCAGGTTCCTGCCCGATCTGCGTACGGGGCTGGTTCTGGTTGAACTGGCAGCTGAGAAAGAACTGGGTTGCTCACTTGGACGCATGTCCCGCATTGTTTGTACTAACCAGAAAGTACATGCTGCACCGCGGCCAGTTCAGCACATATGTCCTTAGAACTGGACTCGATAGCAGACCTAAGAGTAGCAGCACAATCACGCATTTCCTCCTTAGTACTGGTGCATTCTGTGACATGCTGTGTCAACAGGGCTGTAAGTTGCTGTTGGCGCGTAATGATTTCCTGCATTGCCTCTTGGGTGTTGTGGCCTGTGGCTGATGGTTGTGGCGTGTCCATTATACTGCTGCCCTCCTGCACATGTGTGGTTGGGCTGGGAGTAACCGGCAGAGAGTTTCCAGGAGATCGCCCCTGCATGATGTTGTCATGCTGGCTGCATGGGGACAGGTAGGGGGAATGCAGGGGGCAAGTGGGGGGACTCACAACATTATCAACATCCCCTTCCTCGTTGTCGGAGATCGCTGCGGTGGCAGCAGTTTCACCGATGGTGCTGCTTTCTGCGGATCCAGTGCCTTCGGCGGACAACACTGGGCAGATGGTGAATGTCGGTGGCGCCAAAGTGGTGGACTTGGTAGCCATCAGTGCCGTGGCCTGTGCTGTGCTGTGGGACATTTCCTGTTGTTGGGTTTCCTTGTTCCCCTTGAGGTGGAGGGACAGTGTTGTGCCTCTTCGGCCCTGGCTCCCTTGGCAGTGGTTGCACCTGTGTCATCATCGGCGCTGTCCGAATGTGAGCCTGTGGTGGACCAAAGGAGGGAGAGGGTTAGTGATGGGTCTACGGGCATTGAGCAGGCATTGTGATGGCTGCATTCATTTTGATTGCTGGATGGTTCACATTGGAGGTAGTGACAGACAGGTAGTCTCACTCTTAGGTGGTTGATGCATGGAGGCATGTGGGTAGCTACAGAAACGGGGAGCATTATGCATGTGTACAAGATGGAGGTCAGCACTGCCTGTAGGCAGTCTTGTGCTAATGTGTCCGGTGAACCCTGGTATGCATCATTGCACTTCCCAATCATCTGGACATCATCGTGGTGAGATTGGCATAGTTGGACCTGAGGCACCTACCTGCATCGCCTGATGTCCGGGTTCCTCTCGCCATGTCCCCAACTCCCTCAATGCTCTCTGTGCCTATGGTGGCGGCACATATCTCCTCCCACGGCTGTAGTTTTAGGGGCGACTCAGCACCTCCACCAGTCGCCATGCCGAGATTCCGATTTGCCGTCAGTATGCTTCTGACGCGGAGACGTAGATTGTCCCACCACTTGCGGCATTGTTTGGCAGTGCGGGGTGTTGTGCCAACGGCACTGACCCTCTGGGCGACCATGGCCCATATTGCCTTTTTTCTCTGCAGCGCTGGTCTGGTCATCTCCGTGGAGAACACAACATCAGCATGCTCTTGGAGTGTTTCGGCTAACATTGTTAGCTCCTCCCTTGAAAAGCGCTCCTGGCGCAGCCGATCTCCGCTCTTTTTCAAAACTTTAGGCATCGTGATGCCAAAGGGGTGTTGTAGGAGGTTTGTGGAAGTTGTGGGGGTCAGGTGTCTACTGGTAACAGAGGATGGCAATGGATTGTGTTTTTAAAGATGGCCGCCGTGCTCTTTCCAGTTCCTGTGCGGTGACGCTACTTCCGGATCCGCTTATTTATGGTCACCGCTGATAGCGATTCCTGCGGTGACCGCTAATGTCGATGGCTAGGGTGGCGGAGGTGCTATTTGCACGGCATACGATGCCGGTAAGTGGGATTTTACGCCCTTTAGCGGCATGGCGGTGATTCCATTAGCGGCATGGCGCAATGCTCGTGCCCGAGAACTCGTAATGTGCCGCTTTTAGCGGTCTCTGGCCAGCACGGACAAGTTATTTGCGCCATGCCGGTAATGGCCGATACTTACCGCCAGGGTCGTAATGAGAGCCTTTGTCTCTGTGCTAATAACCGTTGTAGGAATAGTGTAGGACCCAAAACCACTGTTTCATTCCATACAACAGTAACTTCAATGATCCCTGCTATTCCCTCAGAGTTGGAGATTGGGGGCACAGCTATTGTAGAGACAGAGACAAGAAAGGTGGAGGTACACTTCGACTTTGCTCTTGCAGCTTTACTCGTATATGTGAAAGAACAGAAGAATCAGTCCTCTCGCCCTCGGGTCATTACCCTGCAGCGCTCTCAATTGGATTTCACTTAGTGGCTTCCTGGTGCTGACACTGTGTGCACTCATGCACACTCGCTTTGCCTGCTACGCACATTTATGCCGATTTAACATTTATAAGAACTTGTCTAATGCCCAGCAAATGCATTCAGATGTATTAACTAGCATTCCAAAATGCATTCTGTCTCATGGGTACCACTAATTCCCTAAGCGCAAGCCAAAGGCCATGAGCCATCACTATATTAGGGCAGGAACTCTCTAAATGGCAACTTTCAAATTAAAAGTCGTGTACGCTAAGCTAGCATTTTAAACGCCTACATTTTGGAATTCCCCCTTTTATGAGATTTAGCATGCTAATCGTTGCATGTGTTGGCAGCATGTCAGAAAGGAGCATTGCACATCTGCTGCAAAACCAAGTGACCACAAGACTTTTTTAAAGTAAATTACTTTCCTGGGAGTTAAATTCATCCACCTCTTGCAAGCCTGCTCTGCTTAACTAATAGGCTCTCAGTCACCCAAAGCCAGTAGGACAGTAAATGCCTTAGAACAATAGGGAGATGTCCTTTGCTTCTCTACAAATATGTTGACTCTATTTTAAATATTCTGTATAATTTGCCTTCATTGCCCCCACCCTCCTTAAGTTGTGCAGTAATTGTAAAACAGTCTGCATTTCAAAATGTAGCCATACCTTCTTATTTTAGGGCACAGAAACGATTATGTGCCCTTGCCACTTCCTGTCGTTTACTCTCCTGAACTGTCATTTTTTTAGTAATTTGTCTGACTACCACCCACTTTCGCCAAATCCTTTCTGGGCCATAAATGTGCTAATCACAAATATTACTCCTCTTCAAAGGCGTATTAGAAAAAGCTGAAATCCATACAATCTAAGGAATAGGTTGTGTGATAGAAAGCCATCTGGTGGAAAAGTCGAAGCTTTTTTGATTTTTGTTAATATAGAATTATTAGAAAATGATTTGGGTAATTCTGTTTCCTGATCAGAACCGGCTTTCAGTGCCGAAATTATAGCATACACAGTACACACAAGTGCCTTGCTGTAACCACTCTACTGGTATGACAGCACCAACTCTGCTGTGGCACAGAGCAGGTTCAAAGGTCATCTCTGCATTACAAACATTTGCTGGAACACCAGGTCCCTGCAAGCTAAGATAGCAATTTTAACTTATGCACCTCTGATCCAAATTATATTTGTCTGATTTAGGGCAGCAAGACTTATCCTTGGCTTTAAGCCCAGGGGCCGCATCTCTCCTGCACTAAAAAGTCTTCATTGGCTCCCGGTTGCTGCACGGATTAAACTCAAATCCCTCTGCATCATCCACAAGGCTGCCGGGGGCCGGTGACCACACTATCAACTTTATCTTACTAAATACTCCCCCTCTAGACCACTACGCTCCTCTGGCTCTAGCTCTCTGTGCATAAAGCGTTTTGCTAAACAGATGGCAGGTGGTTGTTCACTTTCCTCAGCTGGCTCCGTCCTATTGAACAGCCTGCCCCTCCATCTGTACCTTGAGGAAGATCTTCTTAAATTATGGATGCTCCTTAAAACTCATCTGTTCCTCCTCCTTCCCTTCTTCTCTCCTCTGCTAATCCCACAGTTGGTGTGATTGGCATCCTGGGCCCTTATGCATCCTCGGTGCCAGCCCAGCTCCTGTCTATCTACACTTGCACTTACACCCTCTGCACTGGTAGCTCGCACTTAGACACATCACAGCTCCAGGCCGTGTAGCACTCAACAACATTCCTAGCACTTAATCTGTGGCTCACCCATGAGCTCAGACTCCACCGCACTTAACCCCTGCCTTCTTCCTTGCTGCACTTGCACGTTCTGAATACTCACTTGGCATAATAGGTTCCTCCTTTCTTCCTCTTCCCCCACTGCTCTTATAAATTGTGTTTTAATATATTTTCATGTATGTCTCACCCCTGCTCCCTCCCTTGCCCTTTGGGTGCTTTGAAACAGTATTCTATTATTGTATAAGTGCCTAACAAGCAAACAACAAATAAATGAAATAATCAGTCTGGTGGCAGGAAAATCTCTAAATAAAAACCATGCCGAGGTTGTGGAATGGTATCTGATAATAGTACACCAATATGAAAGGCCCAATGATCTGATATCACTCCAGTGTCCGCTCTGTGAGCATATCCCAGATGTGTCATGACTGATGTGTATTAACGTCTATGCTGAGCGGCTCATCAGCTCCCATGTGAAGCAATGGTCAGGGTGTTGTCTCCTTTGATTCTCCAGGAAGAAGGGACACACCTTCCGCAGGGAATTGAAACCTCCATGGGGGGTCTCCTGTGAGCAGTGCTTTAAATGCTGTGCTGATATTTAAAAGCCCTCCTCAGACCAGGGTGCAGGTCTTTGAAATTCCTTTGAAGCTAGCAGGTATGGGAGGGTTGGGATTAGAGTCGCAAGAGAGGAAAGGTAGGGCTGGAGACAGATCCGACCATCTTGCATTCTTTTTGGGATCTCTTCTCTTTCCTGCCCCCTCCATTTCCTGCAAGGAAGACACTATGGGAGTGATATATTAAGGCAAAGATGACTTGCATAACTGAGATTGGACCACTATACAGAAGGCTTGTTAAAGGATATTCTTCAACGCGGACACAAGTATATTTTCTGGCAAGTTTTATTGTAGCGCAGGCCCACCAAGGAGCCCAACATATGGCCATTAGCTCACTTCAACTCAACCGGCCTCTGCCTCATGATCTTGCATGGAACTTCCAGCTCAGCTCGTGAAACAAGGACAACAGCAACAGTAAATGAAAGAAAACAAATCATTACATATCTCCCTCCCCAACATAAAGCTAAACCCAACAAGAATATTAAAATAAAAACTAAATAAATAACAATTTAACTAACTAACAAATAATTTGCAAAGAAACAGTAAATTCACTCAACAAAATCCCTCAGCCAACTAGGTTTGCGTGCAAGTCTCTTGAAACCATCTGAGCCACTCACTTTACAACTCGTGCCTTCACTCTCCGTGACATCAGGCCTCCTTTCTTCTTCCTCACCATCCTCACGTATAACTTGCTCATCACTCACTCCCTGAGTTACTTCACATTCTCCATTCCTCACAGTCTCAGCTTTTGCCAACCTGCCCTGAGACCACACTTCCCCTCATTCTAGGATGACAACACTTCCCCGCACAGCAGCAATCCTCTTGGGGCCAATGAATTTACTGTCCACACACATTTGTGAAAGACTGGGACTCTTCACAAACACCCAGTCTCCTACTTTCCACTCCCTCCTCTTAACACACTTTCTCCTGTCAAATGACTCTATTGATTTTCTGCCCCTGTCCTATAAGTCTCATTATAGTGTCTCTATCCACCACAACTGCCCCTGCCAATCCTAACCAACCAGGACAAAACCTAGTTCCTGGCTCCCTACCCTTGAGTGACACGAAAGGAGACATTTTGGTAATGAAAGGAGGGGTAGTCAAATAACTCCACCTCATGTGGTCTAGTACATTTTTCCAGGGCTGCCCAGTATGCATCGCAAGCTGAATACCTCCCTTGATATACCTGTTGACCCTCGCAACCAATCCATTTGCCTTGCGATGATAAAGTGTTGTCCTAATGTGTTTAATGCTATAACCTTCTAAGAATGTCCTCATAAACTGGGAAACACACTGAACACCATTTTCAGACACTAACTGAGAAGGACAACCCTCTCTAAGAAATACTTTTTTCTAAGAAGGAAACTAAATCTCTAGCCGTAACTTCCCTGGTTGCTTCCCACTCCACCCATTTGGAATGGAAATCTACAAGAACAAATATGTACTTGAATCCATCACCCAAACCCTCCACGGGTCCCAAAATATCCACAGCCAGTTTCTGCCACGGTTGAACTGGCACTGTATTAGGAATCAATGGTACCTCTAGCACAACCTTATCTTTGTCACATAGTTGACATGAATTACAATTTTTTACAACCTCTTCAGCCATCCTGTCCATCTTGGGCCACCAGAAACTATGTCTCAATCTCCTCTTAGTAGCTCCCTCACCCAGATGGCCTTGATGTGCCAGTTCTAACAAAACCATTCTCACCCCTTCTAGAGGAACAATACAGTTCCCTCTTCTCAGTCTGCTTCCCACCATTCTCAGCTCTTCTCTGACTTCCCACAGGTATCAAACTTCTTCTCAAGAACCTCCTGGTCAGGCCACCCATCAACAGTCCACTGCTTAATAAGTTTCAGATCCTGATCTACAAGCTTAACTTCTTCCCATTCCCCCCAGTCCACACTGACTAGCTCGGAAACAACACATTCTTCACAATCCTGAGCTTGCACTAGTTGGCCCCGTTCCACAGGCATTCTTGACAGCCAATATGCCACCAAGTTCTTTTTTCCCAGTAGATAGCTAACATCGAAATTGTGCAACTGAAGACCAAGACCCCACCTGCTTATCCTTGGAGATCCCACAGCCCATCTGCCACTATCAAACAACTGTACTACGGGTTTGTGGTCTGACCTCCTTCCCCATAGAAAATATTTAAAATGATTGACAGCCCAGAACATGGCCAATGCTTCTCGCTCTATTACTGAATAATCCTCCTCAGCTCCTTTGAGAGTTCTAGAGGCAAACGCTATAACTCTCTCTACCTTATTAGTATCATATTGTATTAAAGTGGCTCCTAAACCCTAGCAGAGTCTTGTCATTGGCATCAAATTTCCCAATCGAAAGAGCTTGTACAATTCCTTGTTTTATCTTTCCAAATGCTTCCTCACACTGCGTAGACCACTGAAATTTCACACCCTTTCTCAATAAAGCTCTTATAGGAGTGGATATGCTAGCAAAATCCTTTACAAATTTATGGTAATACTCTGCTTACCCAAGAAATGACCTAACTTGATACTTGTCCGAAGGACATGGGGTTCTCTCAATAGCATCCACGAGGCTCAATTTAGGCTTGATAGCTTCACTCAACATAACATGACTTAAGTACTCAACACTGTCAACATACAGTTTACACTTACTCCTCCTTACTGTTAGTCCTGCCTCCCCCAACCTTGACAAACCACAACTCTCAACCCCTGATCATGCTCCTCACAGGACACAGCGAATACCAAGATATCATCTTGGAAAATGATCACATTCGGAATAACATCCATCACTGTCCCCATCACTCTCTGAAAGACCGCTGCCGCCGATGCCAGACTGAACGGCATCCTACAATATCTAAATGTCCCTTCAGTGGTGATGAAAGCAGTCAGGTGTTGACACTCCTCTGAAAGTGGGACCTGGTGGTAAACTTGCGACAAGTCAATCGCTGAAAAGTTATTCGCCTTGCTAAACGTAGCTAGCTTTTCAATAATTATGGGTAGGGGATGACGGTCTACCAGAATGTTCTTATTAAGATCTCTCAAGTCCACACAATGGGCCTCATCATGACCTTGGCGGTAACGCCGGCGGTATTAGCGCGACCGCCGTAGCCCCCGGCGCTAATAGCGTGGGATCACGAGTTGGGCGGACTTGGAAGTCCCCATTCCCCATTGAGCCCATTCGGGAATGCCCCATTCCCCATTGGGCTCAATGGGGAAATTTCACGCTCATACCGCCGGTGGAATGAGCGCGAATTCTCGGCGGATTTCACACCAGCTCAGAGCTGGGTTGAAATCCGCAGAGGCCCTGATTCGGCGGACCCTTAAATCCGGCGGTAATAGCGCTACCGCCGGATTTAAGGGTTACCGCTGAGGTCGTGATGAGGCCCTATCTTATGTCACTGCTGGATTTTGTAGCAACGACAACTGGCGACAGCCACTCATATCATTCCACCCTTTCTATGATGCCCCTCTGAAGTAAAGCTTCAATCTCTGCCTTCACTTGGTTTTTAAGGTTCTGTGGGACAGGTCTGACTTTATGTACTTTTGATACAGCACCTTTCTTTAGCTTGATTTGATGCACAAAATCTTTCAACCTCCCAAGGTCCTCTGAAAACACACTTGGGAACTCTTTTTCCCAATGGTCCCTCACTTCTGCGATCATGACCGGAAACTCAGCATTGGCTTTTATGCGTATCCCAACTTTTTGTGCTCGCTCCCACGTAAAAGCAATGATCCTTATCTGGTAACAAAAATTTCAGCTTCACAACTCCTGCCCTTAAACTTGATGGTAGAAGGACACTTCCCTAGTACATTTATCTTGACGTTGCCGTATGCGTAGGGTTCAATATCAGGTTGCTTCAGATACTCCATCTTCCCATTGATGCAGTTTTCAAATGTCTGTCTAGACATTATTGTCCACAAGGAACAACTGTCCACTTTCATGGTGACTACTCTGCCATTTACCATAAAGACATCAATTGGCCCCTTCTCTCCATTTGACATGTCCCCAATTTCCAGGACATTCTTAATTTGCGCAAGTTGAATTTCTACAGCATTTTCTTCCTGCTCAGGACATCTTGCATTTGTCTGAATACTTTCTACTGAAGAGTTCTCCCTGCAAACTCTGGCAAAATTCCACTTCTTTTTGCACTTAAGACAATTGGCATTTCATGCAGGACAAAACAGATTTGAAGAGACATGATGAGTGCTGCCACACTTAAAACACTTTAAACCTTTACCAGTGTTGAATCGGCCAAAGGTCCAAACTCACACGAATAGCTCAAGGTTCGTAGTGTGGCAATAAAAGTTTCAACTGTTTCCTGAAGCTCTTGACCCCTTGAAAAAAACATATGTCTCTCGAATGTGACGTATCTTCCTTGGCGCAAAATGCAGTTGTAATTTCCTGACGGCTACTGAAAATGTATCTTCATCCCCTTGTCCTACCTCTGTCGGTTCTGACAACCCATCAAAGAAACTGCGTCCTTCTGTTCCCAAATTGTGCAATAAAACATCTTCCTTTCTGGCTGGAGCAAACTTACCCCCCCCCCATGGCAATTAAGTAAGTGTCAAATAGTTTCTTCCATCTGTACAATCTGATGATAGGCGTACCAGGTTCTGACAGAAAGGGTGGAGGAAGGGACATGCTGGCAGCTGCCATTGTTAACAATTATGCTGTACAAGTGCAAGACCAAAATTCTGTTTGTAACGGATAACTCCTTGGCTGAACTGACTTTCACTTGGTGTGTCCCTTGCTGGGCTCCCTCTATATTTCTAGATCGCTCTGGATTCCCTTTAGAATAGGGTTTCCTCAAGGTCCCCTTCAGCTTTCCTTCCCTTAATGTGATATGTATCACCCTTCAGCTTTCTTTCCCTTAAAATGATATTTATCCCCACACTGGGCTGACTGCTATTGGCAAGGAAAATAAAACTTGCTGCCCCTTGTTTATATTCCAATTAGATTTAGCTGTTTTGTGGGAGTGCACCACTATACAGCTTCTACGGTAGGGAAAGTCGATGTTTTATAGAAAGTGAAATGGTCTTGTCTGTACCAGCCCACAGAAAGCAGGAAACTGTCAGGCACCCCTATCACAAGCAGGTACCCCTCTTCGCCGGCCGCTGCAATGCCCTGGGGAGGGGAGGAGTGGCTTTTATGTAGACAGGCTCTGAACCGACCTGGGCTGGAAACGGCTCCCTTCCACACCTCTCAGACCGTGGAGATCGCTTCAAAGCACCAGGGAACACGGAGCAGCACTTTTCTGGTCAGCCGCTGCTGACATGAACTCGAAGTGCCAGCTGGCCGCTACAACGCCTCGGGGAGAGGCGGAGCAGCCCCTCCTTCGTCGTGCTTCTCGCTGGGTGTCTGCCAGTAAGGACCGAAGGCAGACGTTCATCCTCCTCTTCGGCTTGGACAGTTGGAGAGTGGCGTGTGGCGGGCCTGCTGCTACTTTATCCTCGTCGCCAATGAAAGGATATTCTTCAACACGTACACAAGTATATTTTCTGGTAAGTTTTATTGTAGCGCGGGCCCACCAAGGAGACCAACAAACGGCCACTAGCTCACTTCAACTCAACCGACCTCTGCCTCACGAGCCCGCATGGAAATTCCAGCTCGGATCGTGAAACAGAGACGAACAGCAACAGTAAATGAAACAAAAAAAATCATTACAGCTTGCTTTGGACCAAACAGTTGGGGCCTTTTCCATACGAAAGGAGAGGGCAACCCCTTATTCTTTGATTCCTCTTTTGGACAACAGGAAGGAGAATACAGTTTTGGATCACTCTGTTGCAAGTGCAGTCTATTCCAAAGTCCTCTGTCAGAGAGAAGATGGCCAGCATCCAAGGCAGAGGAAATCTCTTCCGCCAGAACATGCCTTGGGTAGTCAGGGTGAACTGCTGTGAAGCAAGGCCTGCAACTCTGCAAGCAGCGGCACTGGAATCAGGGTCCTCACTGGAGGTGAGGGAACCCTGTAAGTATTATGAACTACCCTACAAGAAGTAAACAAGCATTGACAATGCCAATAGTTTGGGCTTTTCTGTGGGCAATGGGTGGACAAATAACCAAACAACACGTACGGGCAGTGTGTCCATCCTCATATGCCATTTCTCCCTATCTGTACTCTACTTCAATAGTTTAGGCTTATAGGTGACGCAAGCACCACCTAATATCCCAAACTTAAAAGCTTTATAAGATGAAAGGAGGGAACAGAAAGATGAAAGAATCAGAGAAGTAGGAAAGGAGCTTTGTTTTATGCCATGCTGGTCGCTGATATGGTGTTTCTGCTGCTCTTAGAACACTTTGAAGTGTTTTGGCATGGAGAAAGACGAATGGGAGTGAGTGAAAGAAGGGATTAGATATCATGTCATATTGGGTGCTTTTATGGCCCTCGCACCACAGTAAAACCCCTTCAAATTCAACAGCACAGCATAGATGCCAATATGCCCAATATCAGTCTGGAATGCCCATCCAGTCTTCCCTTTTGTTGCATTCTGGGACTTGTAGTTACACTTATCCCATTATAAATCCAGGACTACAAGTCGAAAAAGGCAGAAAGAAAACAGGTCTAGATGAGCACTTCCAGAAAGCCATTGGCAAGAAATACAATGCAAGAAATTTTTATTAACCCCTCAAGAGCATTTGGATAGCGAGATATATATCGATTGTATATTATTTGTACGTTGAAACCCACTCAATCACTCTCATAACCTCTCGCTTCACTCTCATAACCCGTCCCCTTCTTGGGAGGAAAGCTGCATATTTGGACAATTTAGTGATCCTTGAACGGAAGAAGAGTTTCATGAGAACATGTATATGTACCATTTGCATGCTCTTAGTGTTGGCCCAATAAAGGGGGATTTTTAAGTATGCATCTGAAAGTATGTGACAGCATCTGCCAGGCCAGCCTAAGGATGTTGTTCATCTCAAAGAAAGGCGCCATACAGTGTGGTAAAAAATGCAAGTTAAGCGCTTTAAAAATGCACAAACTTATCAGGAGTATCCTGCTGATATGGGAGAGGGCTTCACTGATAGCCACATTATTCTCTTATGTACTAGGCTGGGGAATGCCCTAAATGATTGTGTTGCAACAAGTATAGGCTACAGGTAAATATATGTGGCATAACATTAGACCGAGGCACTGTAAACATGCTTTTGATAAGAAACAAATTCACCTTTTATTACTGTGCTCAGTAACCGCAGAGGCTGACAGCACATTGCAAATTACAGATTTCCAGGATCATACAGTAAGAAATTAACAGCTTCTGATACTTTCGGGGTCAGGGAGCAAAGCTCATGGGTGCTGGGGACAGGCAGTAAAAACACAATTATTTTGTAATTCAGCAAATATGAAACAGGTCTACTGACGGTTTCAAAGTGTCCCATGGCGGTTTCAAATTGGCCCTTGGCACATGTGATCCTGGGAAGAGGTTCAAAGAGTTCTTAAGATGCAACAATAAAATGATAACTTGTCAGTGGTTCAAGGCTCCTATAGTGTCATGAGCTATATTCTAATGAGAAATGGATGGAGATGACTGGCGGCAGATGAATAAACATCTGCTGGTCATCTCAAATGTCTCAATGTTTTGGCACTATTGATGTGGGAATTGTGGGTTGGACAGTGACATCACAGAGGAGGTTGTAGGTGGTGTGGAAAGGTTTGCAGGACCTAATTATTGCAGGGTGGTGTATGTCTCTCCATAGGGTAATGGCGTAGCTCTACCAATTAGCTTTGCATGGAGGACTAACCTAATGTTTCAATGTGTCTTGATGCTAATTAGTTTGTATTATTATAAAAGCTCTTGCTTTTGGGACGTTCTTGGACAGCACCATTAATGAAGCACTGTTTTATGCCGTCTGTGTTAATTTTGCTTTCCCAGCTGTACCTGGCCCAAAATAAATTGTGTTACTACTTGTCTGGTGTACACTCTTTTTTGGATTACTTTTATAGTTTTTATTGGTGACATGGGAATTCCAGCCGTGCTCCCAGAGGACGTTTGCAAACCCGTTCTAGAGCTCTACACCGAGGAGGCCGTGCAGATGCTGAATTCATGAAGGTGTGCCTGGTCGAAGCACTCCCCGCACTCGGAAGGGAGTACTGGACTTTAAAGGAAGACTTTGGGGTCAAAAAGACTCGAGAATCTCCAATATGTGAGTGTACGAGGGCATGAATGAGCCAGGGAGAGGGATTATTTTTATGGGGTTTAGGATGCACCCTAAAGAGGTGGAGGGTGATTGGTCCTATTAGTCGTAGATATTAGGTCCACTTACCTGGTAGGGAATGAGTGGTCGGTGGCACATCTGCGTTAGAGTAGAGAGTTGCGTAGTAAAGTGGCGGACCTTGTTAGTCAAGATTTGTGTGTAGTGCAGGCAATTTTTATAGTTGCATCATTTTTTATTTACAGGTTAAGAAGTATTAAAGTTATAGAGAGAAAGAGTGTCTTTTAGTGACAGCAGTAGTTTATTAGTATAGAGCGAAGCTATTATGATTTATGTTTATTGTGGCTGTGGGAGTCGTGGAAGGGCCGAAGCTAAAATAATATGTAAATATTGGAGGAGCTGTCTAGCACAAGCAGGGGGACACGGTTGAACAGAGGGAGGACCAACTCGGCACATTAACATAAGACATCATTGTTATGATGGTGGGCCTGCAGAGAAAGCCATTTGTGTATTAACCAAAATTAACAGGATGGGCCTGTGGAGAGGGCCATTTATTGAGTGTAAGTGGTGTGAAAGGGTGGGGCATGAGGAGAAGGCCAGTGTGAACAAAATAGGTGGAACGAGTAAGACGGTAAGTATACGAGTGAGTGAGTTGTTATGAGTTCATGAGTAAGTGTGGATAAGTATGTTGGTAAAAGTGATTTGAGATATAAGTAAGAGGGGCCAAGAATAAAAAGGGAGAGAAAGAGTACCCTATAAATTGGGAAAAGGGCGTAATAATGTCATTCTATTATATGGACTCACACCTTGATCATATGTGGAAAAACATTGCCCCAATATCGCAATAAAATATAGAAATTTCACTTTCAGTGGATCAACGACACAGTGGGAAAGTGTTATCAGGAATGGCCCGGGGAGGTAACATTTGAAAAGGATATAAGTGACAGTATGTATTCATATCTGATAGCAACATATAAAGGTGAGAAGCTTAAAAAAGAGACAGGACATCTTGGGTCTCTGGAAATTTAACAAGGAAACTAAGGTGGAGAAAAAGAAGAGAGAAGGGAAAGGGGAGAAAACTAGTGCTTGCTCCCTATGGATTGTTTCCGTTATTAAATTGATGCAGGATATACAAATCCTAGGTGGGCATCGCCAGATAAGGAGAAGACAAAGAAAAATAAGGCACAGGCAGAACATCATTCAAAAGATAAGGAACAAAAAGGAAATACAAATATTTAGCAGGCATAAAGATGAGCGCACAACAGCAACTGAACTCAATGTTTAGAGAAGCGGAAAAGGTAGTGGAGAGGCAGATCGGGAAAAGGGGAAAGGAACAGGGAAAAGAAGAGGACCAGCAGAGATGGACAGCAGGACGCATACAATTTTAAATGTATTAAATTTATAACTGGGGACAGGACATGGAAGAGGATTAGCCAGATACAACAAAAGGAGATAATACGGCATCAGACTGGGAAGACAGCAGTGACGATGACAGTATGGATGATGACTTCGAGCCTTGTGATTTAACAAGTGTCTGTACTGGAAGGAGGAGGAACGAAGGGGAAGAGGAAGAAAGAGAGGAGCACACAGGGAACTGGGGATGTAGGCTTTGAAGCAGGAAAGCAAGGATGGTAGTAGCAAAAAGACCACGACAGGGGGTTAAGCATAGAGCACAAACTTAGTTGCCACTTCTGTAGAAGGGAAAAGGGGAAGTACATTAGTACCCTGGCAGATGATGGATAGGGATAATTTGGTCTACAGTCGCTAATGCCAGGGGCCAACAAGTGGATATATGTATTTGAGAAGGAGACAGCAGGGATCCGTCTGGCAATAGTAGAAATTAAGAGTTAGTTGGCAGTTTTGATAGGGGAACTAAGGGGAACTAAGTTACAAGATTTGGCAGCAAGCAGGATATGGCGGGGTAAAATGAAGCACTAACATACATGTTGGGGTACCCTTTAACAATTATCGAGCACACGTGTGGAAAGCTCTGAGAGAGCTATCTCCAGATTCATAAAATATGGGATCAATATTAGCACATTAAAAGAAGCAAGATGAGGACCCTACAGAATACATACAAACAATACAGGAGATGTGGACGCAAGAGAATAAACAGTGATGGGACAATAAAATACCTTTATTTTATCCCATTCTAGTAAGGGGGCTACTTGCCGATGTGCAGGCTTCTCTAGAGAAGGTGGTAGGGACTGAGGCAAAGGGATGGCCTGAGATACAGGCGACGATCGTATATTACTGTCAAAGAAAAAAGGAAAAAGACAGGGAGGCAGTGGACAACGCGGTAAAAGCGGAAAAAAATGAGTGCAGAAAAAATGTGTGAAAATAAGCATGGAAGGAGCAGTGCTCACGGTACCAGTTAGCATTATACCCACCCAACGGGGGGGCTTCTAGTATTTGTATTTTATTCATACTAGAATGGTAATTCAATTTTAAAGGAGCAAGACGAGAACATGGGAGACCAAATAGTGTGACAGAACAATAGAAGAGCCGTGAGAAAATAAGAGAAGAGATAAGAAGTTTAGTAGCGTGGAAAGTGAGAGAAGGACATACTTTATGAATATTGTAAAGATGAAAATGAGAGGAGCGAGACGTGAGAGAAATGTGGTGAGTAAAGGAAAGGTTAGAGTCTTTGCGTGCGGTAGAGAAATTGAAAGAATAGATGGAGGAAATTAATTAGACGATGGGTGGGAGAGGAGAAAGAGTATTAGCAGGGAAGAATAAGACCTCAGTCTTCCTGGCATTTAAAGTAAGAAAGTGAGACGCCATCCAAGATTTTATGGCGGAAAGACAGGTTGTAAGAATATAGTGTATTTCCAGAGTAAAAGACGAAAAGGATAGAAACAGTTGCATGCCGTCAGTGTAAAAGTGATGAGAGAGTCCAAAAGAAGAAATAACAGGAGCAAGAAGTACAGTGCATATTGAGAAAAGAAAAGGACCCAAAACGTACCCCTTGGGGTCACCGTGCTCAAGGGGGAAAGGTGAGGAGGTTTTACCACCCCAAGAGACAGAAAAAGTTCTGTTAGACAGATAAGAAGAGAACCAGGAGAGAACAGATCCCCTAATACCAAAAGAGAAAAAGAGTTTCCAAGAGTAAAAAGTGACCCATGTTGTCGAAAGCTGCAGATAGATCAAGAAGAACAAGAAAGGAGGAGTGTTTAGCATAACGAGCTGAAAGAAGACAATTAAGCACACAGGTCAAAGCAGTTTCGGTTGAGTGACGGGGACTAAACCCTGATTGAAAATGTGGAAGAAGGGATAGATCATTGACAAAAGAAGCAGTAGTAGCAGCAGTAGTGCAACAAGGAGGGTATACACAAACATCATATAACCCAAAATGGAAAGTACAAGTGTGTCCTGTCCTAGCAATAACTGAAGACCCCAAAAGGAGCCAGTGGTAGCAGTTCAAATAGGACAGAGCGTATTTTCTTTTCTAATAGATACTGGACCAACTAGGTCCTGCATAAAAGAAGCAGGGTTCCATTATCCAACAAGAAATTGGACAGGCAAGGCTTTTCGGGGACCATTCAAGCGGTTTCTCTAACAAAAGATTTACCATTAAAAATAGGGACCCAACATATCATAGCACCATAAATGTACTCAAAAGACACACCTATTAACATATTGGGAAGAGATTTGTTAAGTAAATTGAATGCCACAATTTCATTTTCAGAGAAGGGGGTGGTGTGCATCACACCTGTCATGTACCCAGCTAGAGTGGCAGTACTGATACAAGAGTACTATGCACACAGCACACAGAGGAATACCCACGCACACAGAGATGTTCCTATATGGAGTGATAGTACTGCTAGGATGGGTTCTTAGGATACAGGGAAATGTTTTCCGACTGTCAAATTAATTTGTATTCAGACCACAGCTCCACACAACAATCACACCAGGCTCACACACACTGCAATACCTAGAGGAGGTAGTATTGAGAAAAGATATGATTATACTGTGTGGTACAGATGACGCTAGGAAAGGCTATTAATACTATGAATCGATCCCACACTAACACTGACAGGAGTAAAAGACACAGATTTGTTTGCTACAAAAGAAGAGGAGGGGAAGACATTGTTTGAATGGAGCATACCCTGTCTAGTACAGATATAGGGAAGAGCAGTACCCCAGATGACACAACTGGTGAAAAAAGAGAAAGAACACATGCAGGAAGATTTAGATAAATGTCCAGAAAATGTATGGACAAAAGGACCCCATGATCTGGGAAAATTGAAGGGAGCAGGAGCAGTGCGCATTAGGATCAAGGAAGGATCACTGCTGCAGCGGGTGTAGCAATATCCTCTTTCAAGAGAAGCAGATGAAAGCATATATGAGACACTGCATGCCTTTTGGTAGCAAGGTTTCATACAGGAATCTACATCACCATCCAATACGGCAATCTATCCGATCCAAATGTAAAAGGGTGGGGCTTGAAGATTCATACAGGATCTCTGCCCCCTTAACCATGTCATTGAAGCATAATTTCCGTTATTTCCAAATCCAGCAACAATTTTCTACAACATCCCGGCAGAGGCAGGCAACTTCACAGTAATGGATTTAAAGAATACTTTATGTTCTATTGCCCTGCATCCAGACTTGAGGTATCTCACTGCATTCAGGTATCGCGGACCAGAGTTGAGCATACAAGAATGCCCCAAGGGTACTGTGAGGGACCCAGCATATTTAACAGAGTGATACAAATGGATTTGAGCAATCTACAAGTAGCAAGTACAGTGATACAATATATCTATGACCTTCTAGTGTGTAGCACAACAGAAGATGAGTGCAGGAAAGACTCAATGAGAATATTAACATTGCTAGCAGACAAAGGGTACAAACTGGACAAAGAAAATGTGCAGTATTGTCAAACAGAAGTAGTTTATTTGGGCCCAATAGTATCAGCAGATGGGAGAAGAATAACACCAGAAAGGATTGAAGTAATACATAAAACACCCTGACCTAAGACAGTGAAAGAAAGGTGCGCTGACTATTTAGGTTTCCTGAGTTTAGTGGGGGCTATAGTATTTATGACTTCGAGCATGGTGCAGTTGTAGGCATTTACAAGGGTGGTAAGATCGGTATATGATCGTGCGATTTTGTTAAGTGTGGGCAGAATGATGGGGAGAAGTTTGTTGCATGTGATGTCCTTTTTGTTTCTAGTAGATATGGCAGGCGTGATGTCTTGTTTAGTAAGCATGTCAGTGGCTGGGATCTTATATGTGATAATGTGGTGGTCCGACCACGTGCATGGAGTGTTCAGTTCTATATTGATGTTACAGTTGAGGTCGGCTACGAGTCGAGTGTTCGACCTTTATTGTGGGTAGGTTTGCATAAGCGGTGTGTGAAGCCTAAGTTAGAAAGAGTACTACCAATTTCCAGTGCAGAATGGTCGTTAGGGTCCAGGAGTGCAAGGTTAAGGTCATCAAACAAAATTATTTGGGAGTTGGGATGTGTTCTCGAGGCCAACCACAGTGAATTAATTGACATATGGCCACTAAAGTGATGATTGATTGGAACAATAATTGGAGGAAAACCAGGGGAGCTGGTGAGACCCTGCACCTGGCCGATCATTCTGAATGCTGCTAGGCAAAGTGGAAAAGTATGAGTGGGGTTGGTGCCAACCCAATCATAACGTACCAAGTAATCTAAGGTCCTATGGTAAGTAGAACAAATGGGACGTCGTACTTTTAGTTGACGTCTACAGTAGCCATTTTGAAGGAAGGGCTTAGATGCCCCACCTGACAGTGTTTCCCCAATCCCCTTACTCCGTTACCATATACAAATATAGTACCTATATTAAAGTTACCTTCCTAGAACCAATAGAATTGCATGCCAACTTTTAAGCGTTAAACGTCAGTGATGACGAGTTTTTAGTATAAATGATGTGTTTTTTATGAAGTTCATTGGAGTTGTGAAGTGAGAGGGAAGATCATGCATCTGCTGATATTCATGAGACTCCCCGTTTTTTGTACTTGTCATTAAACTGACTCCCTTTGCCAAACCGTTGAGTTGTCATTATTGATTTGATGCTTGTGTATTAATCTGTATCCCCATCCATCTCATGGGTGCTGCTATTCCATCTTAAAGTGCTATTGGGCAAACCCCAGCTCTATGGGACGGTTGGGGGTCCTGGTGCACAATCTCATTGGGTAACGAAAGAGCGGACATGGCATCGAAAAAGCAGCATATTTGCCAGAAAGGACACATGTGCTGATCCCTGGGGAGAAAGAAAAAACACCACTTATAGCATTAATGAAAACAACTAAACAACAAGATGCACTGCCAGAAGTCTTTAATGCAACACCTATTGTGCATATAATAGAATGGCAGGGAGAAGCACCAAATGATGAAAAAAGAGCTTTGGAAGAAAAGAGGGTGCTCTCTGACTCCAACCAATTTGATTTGGCGTCAAGACAGCACCAGTAAGGTGGTAATTCCTCGAAAGTTGTTGAATGTGGCTCTGGAACAGCTTCACTACCCTGCCCACGTATCAAAAGAACATGTTGCTGCAGGGATAAGTGAGGATTGGTTCATGAATATGTGTCTGAACTTGTGATGAATTGCATGATATTTCAGAAATATTTATCTGGTAGACTATGTCGACATGCAAGATAGATGTACCTCTTATAGGTACATGCTTACTGTGGTGTGCCTGTTTTCACGTTGGATTGCGGCTTTGTCCCCATGCCCCTAATGACACCCGTTCACCTACCAAATGTTTGGTGAGGGAGGTTTTCCTGAGGTGGGGGATTTCAGGCGAAATTTGTTCTAACAATGGCCAGCATTTTGCAAATGATTTGATTGGCAAAATAACTTCCCTTCTGAGAATATGTCACAAGCTATGTACCATTTACCACCCACAGTGTGGCTGAGAGGATGAATGGCTTACTAAAAGAGCACTTGGCTAAGCTAAAACTGATGCTTGGTAAGACATGGTTGCACTGCTTACCTCTTGCTCTTTTTGCTTTGTAAAAAACACCTGGAGGAGATCATCATTTGACTCTCATTAATTTGTTACTGGCCGGAGAATGCATGCACCTATCCCTCCAGCACGTACAATTTCTGATGCTAACTCTTCTTCTAATATTCTGAGAGAGGAATTCCATATGTACCTTACAGAACTTACAAGATTGCTTGCCTGAATATCCCAACAGACAAAACCAAGGACACGGACAGTGCAAGTAGATGAAATAAACAGTGGCGAGCAGGCAAGGGAATTTCCACGAGCAGCCCTTCTCTATCTTGGAGAGAAGGTTTACATCAAACATCACGTTGGAAAGTGGAAAGAAGAACGTTTTACTGGTCCGTATATAAAGGTCAAGGGTTGTCGAGGATGGGTCCATCTCACCGATGTACGCAGATACAAGCGCACCAGCTCCACCACAGAAGAGGGGTGGAACACAATGTGATGGGAAGTATTAGTCAAATTTCATTAACTCTTTTTGCAGCAATAAGGTTTTATAGAAGACCAGCAAGGGAAGAAGAATATTATGTGTTTCAGGACAATGTTCTTATAAACAGACGGCAAACATGTTCTATTATGTGGTGTGTTATATTAACATGCATTAGTATAGGATTAATACTGTTTTATGTGTTTTCCTTACCAAAAAGAGTGTTACATATTCAAATACCTCAGGCTGTAACATATAAGGAAGCAGGGTGCCAAATGCACCTATCCCTCTGCAGAACTAGGGGTCTATTTCAGGGAACATGTGTTTCTGTCCATTGGGTGGAGGAAGGGGAAGAGGTTTACACTGATAATTATGTGCAACTTGACAGGAGGGCTGAAAAAAGAGACCAAAAGGATGATAATGGAATATTTAACAGAAGGCTCTAAAAGGAGGGGAGTACATGATTAGTGAACACAAATGACTTCACTGTATAGATAAAGAAGGGTGTAGCATTCCATGGTGTCACACAAGACCATTATTAATGAGAATAAAAGGGGCATTGTGGTATGCTGGCAAATGGGGGGGGGGATATTGCAGTGTCATGCTGAAGGTTTAGTAGGATCCAAACAAAATGTAGTGTTGAAAGTAAACAAAATCCGCAAGGCAGCCTGGGGAAAAAATGTGCATGCATTGACATGGATAAGTGAAACTCATCAACCAGTCTTTATAAAGAGCCTTACACAATTTCCTCTGTGTTTCAAGTCAGTGGGTCCATTTATTTGGAAACTAACACCAGCCGTACAAAGGTGATTGACAGTGCAGCACTGACGCAGGGGACAGCTGTCATCATGGATCTATGGATCGATAGTGGGCATGCAAAATGAAGGCCTATAGCCAGCTTCCTCCTGATTGGAATGGAGCATGTGTGATCAGCCCTGCCCTGGTGCTTCCCCGCAGCTACAGCATGGGGCTCTCATTAAAGCAGCAGTCAATCTTGCTGAAGGGAAAATTAGTGCACCAAGGCAAAGAGCAAACAATGCGAGGAGTGCTAAACAGAAAAAGGAGGGCAAATACCTATTGGTCTAAGAGGGTAGAAACTTTGGCAGCCTTCATGCAGCATTTTGACTGTTTTCCAATGCAACCACTTTTTTTTCATTTCCTTACTGCTTTCAGGTGTGCAAACAGCAACTAATGCCAAATGGCTGCAACTAACTAGGTACGAGTTGCTGCGAATGTCCAATTCAACAGCAAAGGGCCTAAATGCAGTAAAGGAAGAACTGAGGGGACTAGTTTTAATGGCACTTCAGAATCGATACATCCTGGACTTCCTCACTGCAATGGAGGGAGGGGTGCATGCAAAGATAGGGAGTAGCTGCTGTACCCTAGTGCCTTATAGCGAAGCATTGAATGGAACATCGAATGGAGCCATCAATGAAATAAAGACACTCCATGGTAAGATGAAAAAAAAGCTAGTGGAGTGCAATCTAACAGCTGGTTGGACACCCTTTTTGCCTGGGTGCCTGCTTGGCTCTCAGGAGTATTTAAAGTGACTTTCCCCATGATGGTCCTCATGCGAGTCACCTTCTGCATTGGTAAAACTATTGTCGGACTCTATACTGACAAAGGGAGAGGACAATTTATGATGCCCTTGAATGTTGATGGGGTAAATGATAAAAATATGTTCCCTAAGAAACTAACAAAGGGTGAAAGCATTGGTAATAAAATTGACATAGTCAAAATACCCCCAGGAGATATCGAAAACTATGATGCATTTTGGATTGCATGCAGTAAGGAAGGGTAGGTATGTGTGGTGATAGAGGGATCATTAGAAGACTGGGAAGAAGACTCAGGTGACATGAGTACAATGATAAGAGTGTGGATCCCTAAACATAGAGCAGCATAGGTGGGACTTGGAGAAGAAAAAGAGTTAGTGATTGAGGGGTCGATCAAAGGGGGAATAATGTGGTAAAAATGCAAGTTCAGCATGGTAAAAAGGCACAAACATATCAGCTGTGGGACTAGCCTGCTGATATGGGAGGGGGCTTCATTGATAGGCACATTATTCTCTTTTATGTACTAGGGTTTAGAATGCCCTAAATTATTGTGTTTCAACAAATGTAGCCCAGAGGTAAGTATACAAGGTGTAACATTAGACCGAGGCACTGTAAACAGGCCTCAGCACATGCTTTTGATTAGAAACAAATTCACATTTTATTAACTTATTACTCAGTAGCCGCAGAGGCTGACAGCACATTGCAAATTACACGTTCCCAGGATCATACAGAAATAAATCAACAGGTTCTGATACTTTCGAGGTCAGGACGCAAAGCTCATGGGTGCCGGGGAAAGGCAGGTTAACAAAATGGAAACAGCAGCAAAGGATACATATTCACAAGCCATGTTTGCTCTATGTGTATGCCGTGGGTCTGTGGGGAGGAGGGAGCCTACCAACTCGGCAGTTCCACAAATGTGACCTGAACACACGCACCATCCATTCCCCGAGCAACAAGGAGAGTGCAGCACAATGTTTTCATGGGGCTAGACAGTTAATGCAGCTGTCATCTTGAAAAGGAATGTTTGTGACTCACTGCTACGGGTCAGTTATTAAAGAAAGCAAAATGTTGATAATTAATGCAAAAAACTTTGCGCTGTTAATTCATTACAAATTGGAAACATGTTATAAGGAATACATATTCTCTTTGGAAAAGTACAATATTTTCACAATATAAGCAAATGTTTTCACCTAATAAAAAATGAACATAAATATTTTTATGCCGTACACTTCTAAAAAAAATTACTTGATTTTGGTGAATAAAGGATTTTCCTCACGCGCTAACAATTAAGTGCATCTCCAATATGGCAGCCAGCATGGAAGAGCACAGACTTCAAAGAGTTCCCATGCAAAGAACTAGTGGGCAGGGAACGGCAGAAATGTGTTGGATTAGCCATAGGAATTAGCAAGGCAATGGGCAAGGAAATGGGTTGGTTTGTAAACAAACAACACTGTATCCTTCCTCAATGTAATTTCTATGTGCCCCTCTTCAAAAGTGCTTCTCCAAAGCCCTTTTCTCTGTGTATACATCAAACCAGTATTTGAATGCTATAGGTTGGGCTTTATAGGTGTCACAGGCCAAACTAATTTTATATCACATGTAGAAGTAAAAGGCATTGATCCTTGATAAAGGATATTTAAATACAAAATGAGTTGGGAAATTCTTAACAACCATTCAGTCCCAGTAACATTATATTAATCATATTGTTGCTTAACTTCATATATTTTTTCCAAGATTTATGTATGTTTGTTGAGTATACTTTTTGGAATTATTGGTGATATATATATTGTAACTACAATTGTAGAATGGGAATCTTATCATTTTCATGTTGTTTGAATCATTGAAATTCTGACATATTACATGTTGATAATTGACTTGAAGAACTTATGATTAAATGTGATATTTGTTGATTTCAAAAACGTGAAGAGTTTAATCTCATTTAGAGAGCTGGGGACACATGGTGATTGTTTTACTGTGATTCAAAAATTGTTTTCGACCCCCTGTAGATGCCAGCTAAACTCTTTAGACTGGGAGAGCAGCGGAAGAAGGACCCACAGTGCCCTGGACCCCCTGGAGTGGCACTCATAGCAAACTAGAAGTCAATGAGCAGCTGGAATCTTGAGCCATCTTTGAGCCACATCAATTGTATTTGATGTCCTTTGAACCAACACAGGATGTGCAGTGCTGCTTTTGGTGCTCAACGAACTTCGAACCGCTTACTTGATTATTCGAGTTGTCTTGAGGCTGTCTTGCACCAGAAAAGATTACTGGCACTTAGATTTGCCAGCCAGCTCACTGCTGTGGAAGCACTGACTTGAAGCACTTAAAGCATTGCATTGATCCAACTAAAACTCAACTAAACCGCTGACTTGAACTGCTGGAAGCCATTGTGCCACTCGCAGGCTCGACCCAACTGTACCACTGACTCATACCTGTTTGAACCCATGGAGCCACATCATCTCGTGCACTGACTCAATCCACACAGAGCCTGTCTCAACTCTAACTCACCGCTGGATCAACTTGATTCAACTTCTTGCGAAACCTGCTCAACTGCAGGAAAGCACATAGAAGCTCAGCTTGATGCTTTTGAGCATGCACAACCAGTATTATTATCATTATACTGTGAAGAGGCCTGTTCTCCCGGGTGCACGTTTGAGATCATAGAGATTTTTTCTTAGAAGACACATTCTTAAACATTGACAGTTTGCCAATTGTGATATGATTAATATGATTGGTTATTTATAACGTGCTTAAAACCCAGAGGTTTCTAAGCACAGACCCGGGGATCGAACCTGGGTTGCTCTGTCTCGTCTTGCTTCCAAGGTGAGCAAGTTGCCCCTGAGCTATCCTACCGAGACTCCAGATACTGAAGAAGACTCCTGCTCATTACCCCAGAGTACTAATTAACAACAACGTGCATGTCTGTGTTTCTGTACAGGAGTGGGTTTTTGTTTGTGTGTTTAGTTATTTATTTTCATCTGTATTGTTTAATTAAAAGTGTACATGTGTATAGAACACTGATTGGACATTATTTTATTTTGCACCCTCATACTATTGCTGTTTGGGTTGCTACTGCTTTCAGCTCAGACCCCTTCTGATGATATAGCCTGCCCTCACTCTGCACCACAACACAAGGCTTAAGAGGTACACTGTTCAGGCTTTGCCCGTTCATGATTGGGACCACTGCTGGTTTCGTAGCAATGTGGGGCTAAGTAGGCAGTTTAAGCACCACTCATCCCCGTACTCTTGCAGATCAGTAGTCATTTCAGAATAGTCTGCATTCAATGTTGGGTGTCGCTCCTCACCTAGAAGAATGAAGCATCAGCGATGCTGCAAAGGAAAACCACTTGGCCTTGGGATGTTTAATACTACCCTTCCTAGAACCAAACTGTTATCTTCACGCTCTGGTCACCAACTCCCTCAGGAACTCAGCTGTCAGTCCCAACTGTCAAAAACCTGTCAGTTATCTCTCTGTCACTTACTCTCTAAAATGTCACTCAATGCAGCTTTAACCCAGGTTGCACAGTCACTTATCACACCAATGAGAGAGAAATTAATTTTATTCGGACAATATGTCCATTAATACAACAATACATTAAATTATCATCGCACACCATACAAAGCTAGATTCCTTTCTTCCATAAAATATTTGACCCATTAAAAGCTTCCTTAATAAAATTGTCTGCATCAGATAAAAATGTTACATCATTAGTATTCATAAAAAAGTTCTGTGCCCCAGTGCAGTTTCTTATATTATTCTGGTTAAAATGCTGCCTAAAACAACGTTTCTTCATGTGAGCTGTGAACTTACAGGCTGTTAAAAAATGAATCAGGTCCCCCAAACAACCCAAACCACAGGGACAGGTTTTCTCTAACCTCAGCCATGGCACTCTCGCTTGCAATGGTAATACATGTATTTGTGCCATAAGCGGCAACCTGTGGCTGTTGGGAGAGTGTAAACCGACTATTGCTGGTGAGGATTTATGGAACACCAAAACAGGATCATAAAACCGTAAGGACGGGAGCATAACCCCTCGCTCTAAGAAGGCATGCACTTCCAGCTCAGCTGCACTTCTTTTAAGAATTGATTTGCGGCCAGATTTTAAATGTGCAACCTGTAACTCCTCAGCTGTAATTTTCCAACAAGACATTAGATTCTGCCCACACAAGATCCAACTTTCACTGGCTTTGTTTACTTGTTCACTGAGTTCCGACACTGCCGCCAATAAATTTGGGTTGGAGAAAGGGCACTTTAAAAAGAAGTCCAAAAAGTGCTGTTCTGCAAAAAGGGAGATATTTATCACACCCAATTCGAAGCGAGCAGCATCTGCAGGTGAGTTAGAAGGTAGGCCAAATAACCTAGGAAAAACCCTTATTTTGCACCTTTTCCAAACGCTTGCATCTGGTAGCACCCCACACTTCCGCCCCATAAAGAGTAGCCAAATCAATCGTCATCTGCATTACCTGTAAACATGCATCTAGGCGTTTCATCCAAATTGATGGTAGGAACCCATGAGTCCACCAAAGGCGACTTGTGCTTGGTTAGAAATTGTGCTTATATGATTTCTCCAAGACCCATTGTAGGTAAATAAAAGGCCTAAGTATTTATATTTGTTCACAACCTCAAGAGGTTCACTCTTACGTGATCATCTAGGGGTGTGCTTCATTTTTCCCAAATACCACAATCTTTGATTTTACAAGGTTTAGTGTCAGCCTGTGGTCTTCAAAACCCAGCCTGCATGGCTCTGGCTTCTCATTTCATCTCTAAAACTCAGGACATCCGGGCCTCTCTCTCTTCCTCTACCCCTCCTCCCACTACTCCCTGCTCTTCCTCTGGCCTTTCTTCAGCCACCTCTCCTCCCTCCTTCTCTGCCTTTCCTCTGTTCTCCCCAAGCGAGATTTCTAGACAAGTACTAACTATGAAAGTCTTGTCAAAACAGGTTCACCCCTGTTCCTCCAAAACCATCAAGGACAACATAGACACCCTGGCTCCTGCTCTGGCTGACTTCTGCAACCACTCCTTCACCACTGGAGTCTTCCCTTCCCCCATGAAGCACTCCCTTGTGCACCCTCGTTTTAAGAAACCTTCTGCATACCCGACCTGCCCGGCTAACGCCCAATTTCTATTACTCCTTTCCTAGGCAAACTCCTGGAAAAGCTGGCTATCTCCCAGCTTAATCTTCACACTGAATCTGTTGGTTGTCTATATGACCATCAGTCTGGCTTCAGAGCCGCCAAAAGCACAGAAACTGCTCTCCTGAACATCTGTGAAGACCTGCTCTCCAACCTTGATTCCAACACCCCGTGTCCTCATCCTACTTGATCTCTCTTCTGCCTTTGACATGGTCAACCATGCCATCCTGCTCAACCGTCTCCGTGATAACCTAGATATCACCGATCAGGCCCAGACTTGGCTGACTTCTTTCCTTTCCTATCGACCCTCCCAGGTCCAACTTGGGTCCTTCCTCTCCTCTATCTCTATCTGTGGTGTTCCCCAGGGGTCTAACCTCTCTCCCTGGCTATTCAACCAGTACCTGGCACTTCTTGCCCACCGCATTGCAGCGCTCTGCCCTAACGTTCAGTGCAATGCGGATGACAGTCATCTCGTTTTCAGGCTCCCCTCTACCACCTCTTCCCCTTCTCTCATCTCTGACTGTCTGTCTGCTATCCAGGAGTGGTGTGCTGCCAATGATCTCTGCCTCAACGCCAGTAAGACTGAGATTATTCTCATCGGCACACCCATCCCCTCCTTTCCTGTCTCTCTCTGGTCGGCCTCTCTTTGCCCTCTTCCTGCTCCCACCTGTGAAGCTAAAAACCACAGGGTCATCTTTGACTCCACACTCTCCTTCTCTCCTCACATCTCTGACGTCTCTAAGAAGTCACACTACCAGCTGCACCTCCTCGGAAGTATTCTTCCTTTCCTCTCCTTCCCCCAGAAGCTCACTGTCTCCAGAGCTCTGGTTCTCTCTAGGCTGGAGTACTACAAGAGCCTCTTTCTAAATCTGCCTGCCTCTGCTCATCCGTCCTCTGAAACTCATCCAGAACAGGACTGTGAGACTTGTCCTTGGCCTCAAGCCAATGGATCGTATTTCTACAGAACTGAAATCTCTGCACTGGCTCCCAGTGGCTGTGAGGATTAAGTTCACAATCCTCTGCATTGTCCACAAGGCCTTCTGGGGCCTGGGGCCTCAATACCTAAATATCTAAATATCTTCCTTCGCGAGCTCTTCACTCATCCGCCCCCAACTCCCTCAGGGTCAGTCGCTTCACCAAGCAACGAGTATGTGGTAGATAACTTTCTTCAGCTGGGGCCTCCCTCTGGAACAGCCTCCATGCCTCTCTGACACTTGAGAACCATCTCCAGTTCCGGAAGCACCTCAAGACCTTCCTCTGTGCTTTTGCTTTCTCTCCTCCTCTCCCCTGCTGAACTCCTTGGCTGAAACCGAAACTGCACTGGTCACCTGGCTACCCTCTGTTCTCGGGCCCAGGTCCCCTTCCTGCCAGTTGCACACCTTCACTGCCCCCCTGGCAACGCTTGCACTCTGAGGCTGTTCTGTATCCCTACAGCCCCCTGCAAGCACTTGACACTTAATGTCTGCACATATCCTTGCACCTGCCACCAGATGGCCGCACTTCTTATTTATTGTTCCTATTTGTGTTTCTATTTATTTACTGTTATCCTATGTACTGCACTTCCCCTTCCCCTCACACTTTCCCCTTCCCCCCTGCACTTGTGCAATGTCACCTGGCCTAGTAAGATCGTTGTCTCTGTCTTCCCTCTGTTCCCCACCCTTGCCTCATCACGCCTTGAAACACTTGTGTATAGGTGCGTTATAAATGCCATATCATATCATATCATCATAGTCCAGACTCAGCTGTAAGCCTTTGGGGGTTCGTACTAGCTGCACCGTATTGTCTGCCTACAGTAATGTGCTTAACTGGACCCTGTTTACAGAGGGTGGAATAAGAGATGTTTGTCTGGCCGTAGGATTAAAATCACATAGATGTAATGAAAATAAAAGAGGGACAAGAGGTCAAACTTGTTTCACCCCTTTGTTACAGCTAAATTCCCTCAAATATCACACCTGACAGACATCCTAGAGTCACTGTATAAAGCATTAATTGCAGCCAAAAGAGCAGATGGCACCCCAATAGATTTTAACTTCGTTCACATTAGTGCACGGTTAATGGAATCAAATGATTTAGACAGGTAAAGAAATGCGGCAAAAAGCCGCAGCTTCCGTTCTTTGACATTTGCATTTAGGATAAAACACTGGTCTATTGTTGAATAGCCTTTTTCGAAAACCTGCCTGCGTATTTGGGACCTCATCATTCTCAGAGGCCCAAGCAAACAATCTGTCTGTTATATGACGTGTCAACCAGTGCTATGGGGCGGTAGCAGTGTGGGTCAGAAATATCCCTTTTTTAAATAAGGGGACAATCAAACTCCTTTGCCAAGCAATGGGAGGTGCATTCAGGATGGCTAAGCAATTATAAACCTGGACCAGTACCGGAGCCCCCCAGTCAGTGGCCTCACCAATGAGAAATGCAACAACTAACTCTAAGACAAGCTGACCAATAGAATTTAGTGATGTAATAGTCAAACCACAAAATACGGAACCTTAACTCCTTGCCACCCAGCATTCAGCTTTGGGGAAATACACACAAAGAGATACAAAAATGCACGCTGCTGCAGGGCCACAAATGAAGCAAACATTTAGAATTCTCTTGCAACATTGTATCATTGAACCCGTGCATGAGCAGATTTCTACTTTAAGTGATGTGCACCAAGCCCTAGGTGATATCAATCCAGGTGTTCCATTTGTTGAGAGATTGCCCTGCCCTCATTGATTTTTCGATCATGTAAGATAGATAAAGTTTGGCCTATCCTGTTGAGGGTAGCTTGAGTTCTTCCAAGTACATCCCTAACTTTCAGTTAAGTGAATTGGGGCATGTTGTAGACCACTGCATGCCACTAAATTCAGCCAGGACCCTGTTACTCTCGAGGCAGCCAGACAGATGTAGCACATTCACAGTGATTCATTGCAGGAATCACATCACAACTAGCAACATTGACAAAGCAAGTCTTCACCGTATTCAGTCAATACATTGCGGTGTACTGATGTTGCCATCACTATCATCAGCAACGCTGGGCTCTGGCAAGGAGGAGCACGGGTTCTATATACATGCTTTTCATAAGGAACCCGTCTGTGTAAACAGCAGAAGGCCGCAAACGCCTTGTTACCAATGATGCTGTGGTGGTGTGCACGTAAACACAGGCCTAATGAGCGCTCTGGGAATGCCACGCGGAGGTTCTCACTAATGGCCTTACTTCCAGGATCCTTCCAGTGCATTTCCTGCTCACGGGTAATGGATACAGAATGATATCAGGCGAACAATGACCCCGGTGATGGAAGAAAACACAGTGGGGTGGAGTTTCAAGGCCCGTTTGACAGCCTCTGTGCGCTAATAACCTGCCCTATTGGTGAACAGTAACATCCTTAGTTTCCATTGAATAATGTGGGCACTTAGGCCCTTATACACAGAGCGTTTTCCAATGGGATTTTGCCATTATAAAACATTTCTTTGAATTAGGCCCTTAGTGTTTTGGGGCAAGGCCGCAGAAATGGCAGACTGCTAATGCATGTTGACATAAGGACGTTATGGTGTTGTGATGCAGTCTCTGGTAAACATCACAGAGAAAGTGTATTACATTTATATTTCTAGATTACAGTACAGGATGTTCCACCGGATAAATGGCATTTATTCCGCTAGACATTGCACTGTTTAACTCTTTCCAGTGCGGCCAAGTAACAGTCTCTGAACATCTTTTGCAGTGCAGTAAATACAACGGCTATAACCAGATTCCTCAAAAAGTTCAGATACTCATGCAGAAATTCCATTTTAATTCTAGTTTTGCAGAGAGATGTCTACAAAATGTATGGTGACCGAGTTTTGTAAAACACAACCTCTGCCAGTTTTGTGTAGGTTTTTTTCTGTGCTCTTGCAGGGAATGGTAAGGTTGTCTGTGCTGATGTGTTCTTACATACTTATCAGGAAACCCAGACTCTGCGTGCTAATCAGCTTTTCAGCATTTGGGCTTGGGGTTTAAAAGGCCCATACCATTTTTTATTAGCCAGGTCCATCACTCAGGCTCATTTCTGCTCCACAGGCGTGGATGAAGTAGGTTGAGGCAAATCTGACAGCCACTAATCAGGAGCCTGCCCTATGCCAGGGGTCTGCAACCTTTGCCTCTCCAGACGTTTTGGACTACAAACTCCCATCATCCCTAACCAGTATAGTCAATAGCAAGATATCATGGGAATTGTTGTCCAAAATTAGCTGGAGAGCCAAAGGTTGCAGAACCCTGCCCTCTGCAGTAATTCTAATGTACTATCAAGGGACAAATTGATCTGAAGCACGGTCCGATCAAAATAATCTGGGACTCAGCCAAAAAGTTAACTGGCTGAGGACAGTCTGGTGCCAAATCTTCCTTTAGATAATATGCATTATGTTCTAGGAGCAAGTTACTCTGGGTGCGGTTGTGACGAATCAACATCCGGCGCTGCGGGGCACCAGTGATCCAGGGATTAATATAGGTTTCTAAACCATCAATCAGTCCCACGCCTCTAGTACACCAGAAGGGATCCGAACAGATTGGAAACACAAGCAAATTATAAACCTTCTTGTCCAATTTTGGTAACGTGGACAGAACAATTATCTCCAAAAGGTCCTGGATTGTTGGTTAGTTGAAACATTGCAAAATTACAATTATTACCCAATGATAAAAGGTACTGTCCAGTCAAGGTTGTATACAAATATCTAATTTTATTATTATTCGTTATTGAATGTAGTTGAATAAACAACTTTTTCAATATTCAAACAAATTCAATTATAAATTATGTATAAACAAAAAATTAAACAAGGTTAAAGTACATTTTGTTAAAAGTATAATAAGATTAACAATTAATCCAAATAAGTAAAATAAAACCATAAAATATCTAAATCAGTTAGGAATAATTTGGAAGGGCCTAACTTATGAGAGATTTAACTAAAGGCAGGTTCTAAAATATCAGGTACAGAACTGAAAACATAAATATAATTCAGACTCACAATGCCATTTTGACATTAATGCATAAAATAAGTCTCATCATTGTTTAACATGACAATCTTTCATAAATTGTAGGTAGGCCCATCACAAGTTAACTTTTCCAATGCTTACAGACAACTGCAGGATTTAATAGTCCTCATATTTGTAGCTCTATATCATTGGCGACACACACTTAAGTTTTAACATAATAGCCTCCAAATAATTATGAGTGGCAATGCGAATGCTTATTGAATTGGTGGATAGTCATATCGACCACCGAGTTTCAGGGGTTAGTTCACTGAAATAGGATAAATGAGATTCAAAGTATTTCATTCTAAGTTCAGTTAGCGCTGGACAAGCAGAGAGGATGTGTTGGAGTGTTTCTTTAACCCCCACAATCTCACAGAAATTGCAATAATTTGTATTTACCGGCAACAACTTCCTTCTAACCAAAACATCTCGAGTTGGAAAAAGATTAAATCGCAGCTGTAAAATAGTTGATCTTAACTGCGGAGAAGGGGATTGATTTAAGTATGGAGCTAATACTCCACGACTTTTATGTTCAAAGACTAACATTTCAAAGTCTTTGTATGACAAACACCTCATTCTCGTTTGGATCCAGTCAAATCTGAACAGTTTCTCTTTTGCCTTGGTCGGATTACCAATGAGCATTTCCAAAGACAGATCAATTCTCGCCAAAATATTAAATATCTGTGCCATCCACGTTTTGACAAGTGATATCTAATTTATTATCACAACAGACAGTTCTAGGAACACTATGAAATACAACCCACCCTGTAAAGCAATGTAGGGGACAGACAGTTGCAAAGAAGGAAAGGGGGTGCACTCTGGATACTGACAGGACGGTAGTCGGTTTTTATAAATAACCACAATAGTTCAAGGCCACTTGGCTTCACCACTAAGGGAGCAATGGGGAATTTTTCTATGTCTCTAAGGGCCTTCCATGAAGGACCAGGGGACAGAAACATAATGTACCTTATGCTGTAGGCGCTTTTGATGCTTGACAGGGTCCAAAACTGATAAGAGCATCTACACTGCACACTTCTTAAATGGGGTTTGTGGCGTTAGTGTTAGTCAAAATTAATGCTCTTAAAACATGTTAATCTGGATTCGAGGTGCAGGGGAGAAAAGACGGTCCTAGCACATGGGCTGTGAAAGTATACAATGCAAAAAAAGAAAAGTTGTCCGGGAAATCCCGCCCCCAGCACACTATCTATGGTCGGACCGCAGCCAAACTATTTATGACAGAATTGCTTACATGCATCTCAAAGGCAATCTTAATTTTATTAGTGAATGATTGTGGAATCGTAGGCTATACAAGTCAATTTTAGATTAAATAAACAATAACAGTTAAATAAATATTTACAAAGAATTCCTTTGTTCTTCACAAAATCTCCTTTAATGAGAGACCCAACGCATTTGGAGCTGGTACGCTCTTAATCAGGGGTTCATAAGTGTGAACTTATAACTGTAATGTAACAAAAAATAGTTTCAATGAACTGATTTCTCATCATATGTGAGTAGTCTCTCTGTACAAACAAAATTATTAAGGCATCTAAAGCTTGATAAGTCACCTTATTTTAAAAAAAGGTACCAGAGTTGTTCTATTCTTGTGTGCAAAATATAAAAACAACAAGAGCTCGTTCGTGGTTGGACTCGTAGTCCTGAAAACTATCCAACCATTACAAATAAACCTAGTAACACAACACAACGGTGTCCGGAGTGTGTCTTAACAACAAAACGCTCTTTTTATCTATGCCGCATGCATCACACACATACCTACGGGCTGTCCCTATGGAGAAGAACACCCTGTCCCTGCCTATGTAAGGTCTCTCCTAAAGCTGCGGATGGTGTATCGCCTATCTAACAGGGATAGCAGAGAAACTCTCCCTATCAAACCCTCTTTCATGCAGGAATGATTTTTTTATATAAAAAACAAAGTATATGGTCTTGATCGTGATTTTACAGTGACGGTGTGAACCACTTCTGTCTCGATCTTAGTGGAAGTGGGCTGTCCTCTCATCTGGATTTTCATATATGTTTTAATCACCATTAAACGGAGTCAGACATCACCACTCTAGACCGATATCTTGTTAGAGGCATAAAAACATACTCTCTGCAGAGAGCACAGTCTAGTAACTAGAAGCTAATATGATTCTCTAGTGTTTTGTGGCTCTGTCCAAGTCTATTTATGCTGAACATTATCTTTTGCATGGGCTGGGTCATGCCTTTCAGGGTTGAGGACATCTACTTGAACTAGGATTACTTCCTTCTTCAGATCTTCGTGTTGATCTGTCTGGCACTCCCGCCACCTGAGAACCTTGCTTGACTAATTCTGAATGGTTCAGGAACGGGTAGATTCATCCATCCTGGCTGCCCACAGTGTGGTCATGATGCTTCTGAAATTCTGGAGAGTTGCAAATGCGATTTTCGTGCAGAGTATCTTTTCTTAACTGCTTACACACGTGGCGTGCAGGGTGGGCTGACAGCTGGATGTACGCTGCTGTCTGTGTCTTGTGTGGGCGCCGGTCTCGGCTACCTTGTCAGCTGTGAGCAATGGGGTCCTGCAGATGTCTGTTCGTGCCTGAGTGTCTGTTCGCCAATGCTGCATAGGGACTGAATTTCAGGTCCTGTAGAAGATGATCACATCCATACAGATCATTGAAACCAGGTGACCCTGAAAGGCATGACCCAGCTCATGCGAAAGATAATGCTCAGCATAAATAGACTTGGACATATCCACAAAACACTAGAAATTCATATTAGCCTCTAGTTACTAGACTGTGCTCTCTGCAGAGAGTATGTTTGTATGCCTCTAACAAGATATCGGTTTATAGTGGTGAGGTCTGACTCCGTTTAAGGGTGATTAAAACATATATGGAAATCCAGATGAGAGGACAGCCAACTTCCATTAAGATCGAGACAGAAGTGGTTCACACCCTGTCACTGTAAAATCACGATCAAGACCATATACTTTATTTTTTATATTAAAAAATCATTCCTGCATGAAAGAAGGTTTGATAGGGAGAGTTTCTCTGCTATCCCTGTTAGATAGGCGATACACCATCGACAGCCTAGGGAGAGACCTTACATAGGCAGGGACAGGGTGTTCTTCTCCATAGGGACAGCCCGTAGGTATGTGTGTGATGCATGCGGCATAGGTAAAAGGAGAGATTTGTTGTTAAAACACACTCCAGACACCGCCGTTCTTGTGTGCACCATATGTGCATGATCAAGGTCTGTTCATCCAATTTTGCCCAAGGAACTGAATGAATCCATTTAATGTTTGTACAATTACATAAGTCATACACCACATTGTGATGTGACTGGCCATGGAGATCTAGAAAATAACCTCAATTTATCATGCATTCATACAAGGTAACTCTGGGGGAAGGCGTAACGCCACTCTTGGACGTGAGATTGCGCTAGCTGTCCAACCTGTAATGTTTATAAAAGATGGACTGTGATGTTTAAAGTCTAATGTGTCATCAAGTAAGTATTAGAATTGACTTACAGTTAGAGCCGCTGTCTACCGTGAAGAAAGGAGTCTGTGTGAAGCCGCTAGCCGTATTGCTAGGGCTTTTGGTTGCTATCAACTCGACGGGTGTGTGCCGTGATAACGTCACTACACTCATTGGTCCATCTTGTTTATCCAGAGTATCACCGTTAGGTGCGTTTTGAAAGGCTGTCTTGTCAGAGCACATAATCGACGCATATTGTGGATATCTGTCAGAAGGTCTAAATAAGGATCGGGAAGTGCACAGTGTTCAATTCCAGTCATTCATATCATTGCATTTTTTGATACGGTGGTATCCCTCTCGTTGTGGGCTATTAGAATGTAACCACCATAAGGTGTGTCTGATGGACCCTAAGTAAGGGACATTTCATAATAAATGGGTATGGGATGCCATCCTCCCAGTGCATAGTATATCTTACTAGGTATTCACCAAAAAGGAAACCCCCTAGGGATAGGCTCACCAGAGCCTATCCCTTGAAGGCATGCGTCCCCCAACCAGCACGATCCTCCCCGCAATGAGAGACAATAAAGGACTCTCCCAAATCGGGAATAAAGCCAGGAAAGAGTGCAGGTGAGCTTAAATGGGAGTTTATCGGTTAGAATAGGGCATGCAAAGAACTCTGCAAAACTCCGAGAGCGCTCCGTCTGACAATAGCAAAGACAGGCGTATATATTTACAAAAAACGTCATAAGAACCTACACACTATAGGGGGCACAAGTTCAATGGGATTGGGTGGCGATGACTAACTATAGGTGCTGCTGCGATGTGGTTGGCTTTGGCTGGAAGACGTCACTGGTCAGCCTCGCGGGTTGGGCTGGGCCTGGCAGGTTGGCTGGGTTCATCCGGGCGGTGTTGTTGTGCCATCGTGGCCAGTGTCAGAGATGAATGTCCTTTCCTGACTTATTTGCCCTGGCCCATCCACACCGCAGTCATTCAGTCATTGCAATATTATCTTCTTCAGTAAATCTTCCAATAGGTTATTCTACAGGTTAACGCAACACAGGAGGAATGCACCTTGTGAGGGGTCTGGAGGTAATACGTCAGGACATGGTTACCAGTGTCCTGTTGACCGGGGCTATAGGTCGAGGGGCTAAGCTTCAGGGCCTGGGACAGGCGGTACAGGTCTTTCTGCCTTGTTAGAAGTTGTTATGGATGTTCCGCTGTGTGTTGTCAAAGTGTTGGGTGTCCTGATTGCACAGGGCCATAAGTCTAAGATGATCCGGTGGGCTATGGGGTTTACGAGGGGGCGCCTTTAGAAGTGTGTGTTCAGGCAGAGGTTTACTGCTGTGCTGTAAATAGTGCAGGTGGCGGGCCGTGGCCTTGGGTGCTGCAGAGGGGGCTCCAAATCTTTGAAGTGGCTCCAGTCTGGTTGGGGGAGGCGGAGTAGCGCAGCGCGGGCCTCTGCTCTCATGTCTTGGCAGCCTTCGCAGGGTGGGAGGGGGAACGGTCTTGCATGCATTTCACAAAGGTATCTCCCTCGTGTGTTGCCGATTTTAGGTAAAAACATCACAAACATTTGAACACTCTATAATACTTATTCAAATCATTTTGAAACATGCATTTAAACTTTGCTGGATGTGTTTCGATTATACCCAGTCTGAGCACCTTATCCATACACTGGCCCTCATTACGACCCTGGCGGAGATCGTGGTGCAATATGCACCATGGAGCACGGCGGAAAGCTGCCGATACCGCCATGGGGGTTGGCGGATTTACCGCCCCATTCCGACCTTGGCGGGGCGGTAAATCCCCATTCCCCATTTTACCCTTCCCCATTCCCATTTCTGCCCCATAGGGTATAATGGGAGTGGGGAAGGCGTTAATTACGCCACCGTAAAATACGGTGGCGTAATTAACAACAAGGTCCCGTAGCGCCATGGATTTCTCCGCCCGGAAAAACCAGGCGGAAACCGCTCCATGGCGCTACGGGAACTCGTAGTAGGGCGGACGGGTCCGCCGCGAATACCGCTGGCGTAGACCCACTCCGCCAGGGTCGTAATGAGGGCCACTATGTTTTAACAACTACAGTATTTAGTTATATGCATATATATTTGCAGTGAGTGAGGTAGTTTTAGGGTTGGTGGAGTACATAGAAAGTAACCCGCCACTGTACTTGGCGGAGGTGGCACATGAGGGGCCTAGACATACACGTGTGACGAGTGCATTCTCGCACACTCTTCACATGTGTCATGGGTATGGTTACATTCGTTTTCTTGTGTACTCTAGCAGCATCAGTTCAGTTGTGGTGCGGGGGCGTGGGGCTTTCAGTGATACTTCTGAAGAATAATCCCCCGGGAATGCTTCTAACATTTGCACACCCCTGCAGGGGTGTGGGTCCTTCACGGCTGGTGTCATGTACGATAATTACACAATTTCACAGATTTATTTAGTAAGAATGGTTGTATGGAGAGGATACATATGTTAAAAAGTGGTTTCTTACATTCATATTTGGGTACCTGTCTGCTTTCAGCAGATGACCATTCTACAGATCTTCCCATCGCCCAGGCCTTGCTGACCGGGTCATTGTGGGAGCAGTGATACACTGCGGAAGGTGAACTGTTACAATGTTAATGTATTACGCTAGATCATGCCCGTCTTGTTCGTGGGAACGGGCTTGCAGCGGATCTACCATGGTGCTGCGGAGACAGGGAGGATTGAAACTATCTGAAGGAGGGGGCCGCGCTGCAGCGCGCTGAGCTCACACCATCTTTAGCAGACAGAAAATGGTTTCTGAGGCCTAGCTAAATTTAATACGTGCGGGCAATGTCTTCAGCAGGTGAGCCATCCACCACCTGGGCCCTGGTGGTAGGAGGGAACGCCCGATGAGCCATGGCCCTCACCCGGGGTGGAGATGTAGGCAAGGGGGGGGTCTTTTGGACCATTCCTCCCCTACATTTCCCCCCTTTCGTTACTTAAGTAACGAATACTTTAACTCCTCCAACCTTCTACACTCGACTTCGTCCATTACTGCCTCGTCCCATGCAGGTGTGCCTTTTATGGGCATACATGCTCTGCACACCCCCCGTAAGCTTTCCCCTCTTCTGGCATATTCATCTGGGGTACAAGTCAGGTAGATACATCCGCCATCTCCCGCCAAGTCTACCCACACCTCCTGGTACCATTCTAATACACGGGGCTCTCTAATGGTGGTGTGCCATGCTTTATCTATGATATCTTTGTCGTGATAGATAGACACTAGCTGATATCTTGGTGTGTCATCTGTTCCTGTTTGGACCTGTACTTCCTGCATGTTTTGTATTGTCCCACGGGTGTTACCCATTGTCACCATCATCATTGCACCATTTGGTACTGCGTTAGCACAAACTCGAGGACCCACCTGGCACAGGCAAAAAATTAAAAGGAGGAACAACACAGCTGGCATCAAAAACTTCACAGTTGTTCCAAGCCATGAGGGGACCCAGGAGAAGATGTTATCGAACCATGTACTGTCTTCTGCTCCGCCTTCCATTCTCATTTTTTCTCCTAGGTTGTGGACTGCTTCGATCACATGGGACAGGGAGCCATTTTCTGCGTCTTCGGAAGGTACGAAAGTGCAGCAGGCACTTCCGATTTTTCGGCAAACACCTCCATCCATCGCCGTCAACAGGTCCAGGACATACCTGTTTTGCATGGTCATCAGTCGTAAAGCCCTTAGTTCCACTTTGATTACGTTAAACCCTTCTTCAGTGTCGTTCGCCAGCTGAATCAGTTCCCAGCGTGTTATCTGGAGCCATTTTGCATTTGCTCTTGCTTGGACACTTGAGACCAGTGAGGCAAAGAATGTTTCTGCTGAGCTGAATAATCGATATTTATCCGGGATCTGGGCCAATAGTTCTGATGATTCCTTTGATATGTAGTTTGATGCACGTCTGTTACGGGTGAGCACTTCTCCCTTACTTCCAGAAGATAGGACTGAAGTGGGAGAATGGAAGACCAGGCTCCCGTCCTTCACCTCTCGCGCTTGGCCTAAAGGGTCACGACCCAGACACCCGCCACGAGAAGAGTTTGTCCATTTACCAGACGACCAGATACCCTGGTACAGGAACATACGGATGTGTCCATCTGCCTGCTCAGCAGCCCGCACTGGCCATGCCGACACCTGCGGCACGGACCAACTAGACTAAAATCTACACGTCGTTAGAGATGCCATGACGACCTAGACAACGGTAAGCACACCTGTGCAAATATACACACTGGACATTCCCGCACCAATCTACACGAAGAATATACTCAGTGCTATGACGTAGGCGACAGGCATACTCACGGACGTGCATCTTTATTATTTTTACATAGGCTTTCAGAATGCAGAAACGCAAGACGCGTCATGAACTCATCTACAAAGCTTGCTCACGCTTCTCTTAAAACCAGTTACCACCATGAGAAATATAATGAAGACACAATACTGGTCATGGAACTATATGCTACTATAACCTAAAGCACCTGTGCACCAAACGGACCACTTATACACCAGGCCTAAGTAGGCCTCAAACAAGAGCTCCCGTGGACATTAACAAAACAAGAGTCAGGTTGCTGATCCTGCAGAATGAGCCCGGCGAAGCAACCAGCCAAGGTCGCAATGTTGCAAACCCACATTCCAAGAGCAAATCATCAAGGGCACGATGTTGCAACCTCGCACGCCGCACACCAACGTTAAAGTCACACCTGCAAATTAAACCAGACACACAGTGGAAAAACAATATTAATTGTGCAGAATTCTGCCTCAAACACGGTCCCACCTCACGTGACCAAGCCGAACCTGACGAGATGCCAAGCCCAGGAGAAAAGAGGCGTCTGGATCCCTCGCTACGAGACACAGGCAGATACACTTGAAAGGCTCAATGAACATTTGCGACAGTGGGAGCGGTCAGCCTTCCAGCTATGAATAAATCCTCACATTGTCTGCGCGTACCCATAGTGAAACATTGTTGCAAATTGCAGGTACACCGAGAGCTGGGAACAGCGGTGGTCCCAGGCTGGGAAGCTCACGGGCGCACCAATCAGAACATGGGGCTCTTATCACTGACGCCAGTAATATTAACCAATCCTTAGGAGTCTTCATGTAACAATTCTCATGTATCTAATTGTAGGGACAGCCCAGATATATCACCTGACTAACCCTCGACCACTAACATTGTTCTCTATACGTGTGCTATACTAACCCTACCACTCGAGCAACCAATTAAGAGTGGCAATAGGTTTTTTGTTAACTTTCTAAAGTGACGCAAGTAACGCGTCATAATACAGTAAAAAGGGCCTGCGAGCCCCACGATTGTGTGTGTGTCAGGACGGACGCGTACGCTCCTTGACCCATCCCTGCCGTTTTGTCTAATAAACAGCAGAGTCACCTTGCTTCTTGCGTGTGTCTCATACTCTATCTCATCTGGGATATACGGGAGGAGTTGGGGCCTCCCTGCCCGGAGGTCTGCGGACGGCCCGGCCGACCCCGGCAGAATTTCCCCCCGACAGGACGTATATTTGCGACTTCGCAGTTGGCTGGGCTGCACTCTGTTGCCGGTGTTCCTGTGTCTTTTTGCTCCCGTCGATGTGGCTCTCTGGTATTACCATTAGGGCTGAGTGTAGAGTGGCCATTGAGCAGCTGCCACTCCATGACGGGGGGAGGTGTAGGTATGCCTGGTTGCCGCATACCCAGTACGTGTCCATAAGGGCCGCTGTCCCTTTTCTCAGATCTGGGATGGTGAGGGTCTTGTTACAGTTCTTGTTTGTTCCCATGGAGGTTTTCCCCTCCCCTTTAAAACACAGTTCATAGTCTATTTCGCTCTGTAGTTTGAAAGGTTTTTCGATGGCGGTTACCCAAGTTAGTTTTGAAATGTGTTCTTTCCCTACTGGTGTGCATGTTTCTTCTATCCACTGCAATTTCTCTGGTGCCACACCTCTCAGTGCTTCCGCTTTGCACATTACCTCTTCATCCTTCCACTTGTTATCAGAAAAAAGCGTCCCTTGTATTACAAAAAATGGTTCTTTCAAGCATACTACCCCTGCCGTTTTCGGGTAGCATGTTTTCTCGTTCTGCAGCATTTGAAAAGTAACTTCGTGTGCCTGGAAGGTGTTCTTAATCCTGCATAACGTGAGATGAAGGAGACATTGGGCATCTATAATTGGCAACTCTTTGGGTAACAATACTTTGGGTGTACCTGAAGCGTGAGGGATGAGGGAGCAGACATAACAGCTCTCGTTTGTTGTTTGTTTAGCTGTGGCACTCATATCTGCATACCACTTATTTGTTTGGTGGGGGTGTCGTGGGTCTTCCATCTTATCTAGACCTAACCCATAGTACTCATCATACTTCCTCCTCCCTGCTTCCCTCTTTCGTCTGTTGTTCTTGTTCCTCATGTACTTCCCAACTTCCTGGGCGAAGGATAAAATAGACCCCCCTTTCTCATTCCCGCCCCCCGCGGCCCATTCATCGTCTATCATCTTTTCCTTTTCGTCCCTGAGTTTATCTTGCAGGTTGTTTTTTAAGACGGGGGCAGGTTGACTGGTGGGGGTATCATACAACCACGATATTGCAGACGGATTTCGGTCATTTAAGCTGCGAGCATTATACCTATACATCACTGGTGGGGACACTGTGTTGTTTTGCATTCCACCCTGCGGCTCTGTCTTTTCTGATATGGCAGCATTGGATGGTGTGGTGTGATAACCCCATACAAGTTTAGTTCCATCCCATACCAGAAAGTCACCTTCTCTCGTATTGACCCTTGTAGTTACATTGGTCCCAGTGGTGCTGTTAATCCCAGTGCTGTTAATCCCTCCCCCCTCGTTCATCTCGATAGAGATGAACGCGACAAACCAATACGTAACCAGGCCAAACATTAGCATAAAAAACATCATAATACACACAGATAATCCGCACTCATACGAATATCTACATCTCTCATTTAATAATTCTCTCATTCCGCTAACTCTATACGTTGCAGGCTGCCTGTTAGATGCCATGGTAGTTCCTGTTTGAGATATAAAAGTGCATTAAGTGCATGCATGTAAACATTTTGTTGGCACCATTAGGGCCGTTATATGTTGACGGGGAATGGAAGCGGGTAGGGTTGTAGGGAGGGGAATTCACAGACAAGGGTGTTAACAAGTTTTAATTTGATCATTTCATCAATCACATAATAGGATAAAACACAACAGAAAAACGAATAATCAAGAGAATGCAACAATACTTCATCAGTCACTTTCCCATTCGTGTTCATTGCTGACGCACACACACAAGTCGATGTTCAGACATTTTGTTCAGTTAAATCGGTTGCTGTTGTCTGTGCCTCCTCATCTGCCTCCTCTTGCACATTATTATAAGCTCTTCGCACATCTGTCAAGTGTATCCACTACCGCAAGCCCTTCACTTTTACAGCTGTGGGCGTGCAGAACACTACCTCGTATGGGCCGTGGAACCGTGGTGCATTCCATCGACGCACAAAACTCCTGACATAGATTAGTTCGCCTGGCATTAGCTGTAGCTGCTGCTCAGGTTCTGTGACAGACCCTGTTATGTTTCCCTCCTCTCTAGTGAAGGGTGGGGAGAGCTGCCGGGATATTACGCGCGCTGCCCTTGTAAGTTTTTTCAAGTAGTCCGTGAATTCTTCTCCTAATATCGCGGTGCTTCTGTGTGCATCTGAGTGTTCGCGCAGCGGGGAGTGTGCTGTGTGCATTCGTCTCCCAGTCACGATTTCGTGCGGGGACAAATGGTGATCTTTACTTGGCTGATTTCTCAATTCAAATAGCGCAAGAGGCAGACAGTAAATCCAGTTCTTTTTCAATGAAAAGCAGATTTTATATAGCCTGCCCTTTAGCAGTCCGTTCATCTTTTCCACTACGCCATTACTTTGAGGATGATAAATCGAACACAATTTGTGTTTTATTCCCAATAATGCAGTTACTTCCTTGAAAAGTTCATTTACAAAATGAGTGCCATTGTCTGAGCGAATCACGTCGCAAATTCCCCAGCGCGGGAATATTTCCCTCACTAGGAACTTGGCGGCGCTTTTGGCATCAGGCCGTGCACATGGTCCAGCTTCCACCCACCTTGAGAATGGGCACACAACCACGATCATGTACCATGCGCCATTACACCTTTCCCCCATGTCTGCGTAATCTATATGCAGTTCTCTGAATGGGCCAATGGGTTTAGGAATTGTTCCCCGGAGTGTGCGTAGTGTCATTCCTGAATTGTAGATCTGACATGTTGTGCATTCCATTGCTAATCGAGATACGTGCTCCTGTAGACAGGGCACGAACCATTCTTCCTGTATTTCTGCTGCAATGTGCTGTTTGGTATTATGTGCGGGGAAGTGTAGTTGTTGAAATGCAATTTCTAGTAAATGGATGGGCATCACCACTTTCCCTGAGTTATTTTGCCGCCATAGCAAGTCTGTTCCCGACCTGCTGCACCCTCGTTTAGTCCACATCAATTTTTCGTCTACGCTAGCGCCTTCCTGTAATTCTAGTATTTGTGATATGGGCATCATGCTGTACCCTTCTGGGGGCTCTTCGTTTCTCTTATGCTGAAGCATGTACTCACCTGCGTCATATTTCTGAAAATAGGAAGCCTCCTTGGCGGCAGCGTCCGCTGCCGCGTTCCCCAAAGACACAACGTCTGTGTTGGATGTATGTGCTTGGCACTTCACTATTGCTACTGCAGTAGGGTTTTGTAGGGCCTCAATTAATTCTTTCAACAATTCCGCATGCTGTACTGGTGTTCCGTCTGCCCGTCGAAATCCCCTCCGCCCCCATCTCGCTAGACCTCCATGTACTGTCGTCGTCATGTAAGCTGAGTCTGTATATATTGTCACTGCACAACCCTTTGCTGCATGTAGTGCTTCTATGAGCGCAATCAGTTCTGCTGCTTGTGCGGAGTAATGTGATGGGAGGCGGTATTGTACTAGTGTTTCATACTCACCGTCTTCTAACCTCACTACTGCCATGCCAACGTGTTTTTCTCCCGTGTCCACGTCAATTGATGCAGACCCGTCCACGAAGTACACTTCCCCCTCGCTCAGAGCGTTCTCACACACCACTGTGTCCTCCCCCCTTTCTCCTGTGTAGGTTGTGCAATCGTGGTCCTGCATGTCCTCTAGTGTGCACGCTTCTGTAATGAATGTGGCGGGGTTCACTGTCTTACATCTCACCACATGGATATTGGCGCTAGACAATATAATCTCATAGGCTGTCGCCCGCTGTGTTGTCAGTGTGCTCTTTGACCTCTCAAGTATTGCAAATAATGAATGTTCCACAAACAATGTCACAGGGCAACCCATTACTATTGTGGCACTTTTCTCAATCGCGAACGCGGCTGCAGCGAGTGATTGCTCGCACGCGAAATGGCCTTGCATCACGGCATCCAAAGTACCACTATAGTAAGCCAATGGCTTGTGTCCTAGGGACGTCTTTTGTGTCAGTACAGCTGTCATGAGTGTTCCCTTGCAGTGTGAAAATAGGTAAAATTCGCGTCCATAATCAGGGTTTGCTAGCACTGGAGCGCTTGAAATTAGCTCTTTTAAAGATTGGAATAATGTGCTCATTTCTTCTGACCATTCTATTTTTTTGTTCTCCTGTTGTGCTTCCTTGAGTGCTTGTAGGAGGGGCCTCGTGTATGCTGCATAATCTAATATCCATGCTCGGCAATAGTTGCACATCCCCAAGAATTTCTGCATGTCTTTCACTGTTGTGGGTTCACCTACTGATCTTATTGCTTCTACCCTGTCGGGAATTATTCTTTTTCCATCTTCTGATATGAGCTGTCCCAAGTATAAGACCTCTGTCAGGCAGTACTGTAATTTTACCTTGTCTACCTTGTACCCCTTGTTTGCCAGTAGGGTCAGGAGCGTTGTTGAATCCTTTCTGCATGTTACCTCGTCATGTGCACACACTAATAAATCGTCTACGTACTGAATAATCGTACTCTCAACTGATAGGTTTCCCAAGTCTTCATGCAATATGCGGTTGAATATACTCGGGCTCTCACAGTATCCCTGTGGTAGTCTGCAGTGTTCATATCTTTTACCCTCCAGTGTGAATGCTGTGAGGTACCTACTCTCTTCAGCCAGGGGTATTGAGAAAAACGCGTTTTTCAAGTCCACTACTGTAAAATGTGATGCCGCCTTTGGGATACTGCATAGTATTGATGCAGGGTTCGGGACTAGAGGGAACTCCTTCTGAATTACATCATTGAGGGGGCGTAAGTCCTGTATCATCCTCCAAGACCCTCCTTTTGCTTTTTTGATTGGATAAATACATGTGTTACATGGGGAGTTTGAAGGCACTATTATCCCTTGTGCTAGTAGTGCATTTATTGTTTCTTTTATCCCTTCTTCAGCTTCACGGGACAATGGATACTGTTTAACTCGGGGTAAAATTGCTCCTTGCTTTAGTTTTATTACCACAGGTTGTACTCCGTGCAACAGCCCTACATCATGGGGGCCTGTTGTCCATAAATTGTTTGGTACGAGCCTCATGTCTTCATCAAAAAATGACGGCGCTGTTCCTACCACTGCCATCAATTGGACGGGGGTTTCCCTGGCTTGAATCAAAATGTCACAGGGCATTGCTATTTCCATTACTATCTCACCATCCCCTTCTGTGTCTGAAAAGAGATCCTCATCTGTTAACTCTCGTAGGGCGATGTTGGCATTTGTACACAGCACTGTGCGCCACTCGCATCCTTCCCTGTCCACTCCAATCACGGCAATCCTTTTCGCTGATACCTGTACAGCGTGCACGTCCAAAGATACCACTGATCCTGGTGCCGCGTCGGGACACACTATGGGGCGGAAGAGGAACTCCGCTGGAATCCTCCAGTCCATTCTTCTTAGCTCTGGGATTATGAGGGCCAAAGTCTTTAGCCCTTCAATAAACATTTCCTCATTTTGTGGCAGCCCTCGTATTTCTTGTGTGGTTGTGTAGGCTTGCTGTACCAACATCGCACGCAAGGGGCATATCCCGGGTGTGGAACACACTATTCCCCTCTCGGTAAATGATATAGTCATGTTAAGTTGGCTCAGGAGATCCCTCCCTAACAAATTTATTGGGGAATGTTCGTAATACAGTAAGGATGCCTTCACAGTTTTACTCCCCACTGTTACATCCAAAGCTTCGGTGTAAACTACTTCAATTACAGCACCAAAGAGCCCCTGCATCTCTAACTTCCGGTTAGATAACGGGAACCGGCCCTCTCTGATACATGATTTCTCCGCTCCCGAATCAACCATGAATATGAACTGCTTGTCTCCTATCTGCGCCCCTACCAATGGTTCCTCTGCTGCATTGTAGGTGGTAGATAGAACTGGACACGCAAGTGTTCTCTGTGGGCTGTCCTATGTGGGGTGTCTCATCGCCCCCCCTTCATTAAAGACATTTCCTGACACCACTGACATGCCGTTGTAAGGTGCTGGTGCAGGGGCCCCGTTTGCTGTTGTCGCGAAAGGGTTACCTGACGTGTATTGCATACTGTCATTGTTTTGTGGGTGGTTCTGTGTTCTATACTGGGGTCCCTGTTGCTGGCCAGCATTACCTTGTCCTTGGTTTCTTAGTTGCTGTTGTCCCATTGGGAGACCATATGGGCTTCCCGGATGGGGATGGCCATATTGTTCTACCTCTTGGAACCCGTTGTTGGGTCTGCTTCTGCACTCTCTAGAGTAATGCCCCCATCTCCCGCAGTTCCAGCAACTTCCTTGCGCCCCTCTAGGACCTTGCCATCCATTTCCTCCCATTCCCCCGTACCCTGATCCACCACCTCCTCTTCGGCCCCTGTACCCACCTCGTCCCCCTCGAGGGGTCCACTCTTGCCACTGCGGAGCTCCGCCTTGCTCCTGCTCATTCCACTGCCGCTGTCCTATTCCCGCCCAATTAGTTGCCACCCTTCCTTGTAGTGCTATCAGCCCCTCCTCCTCATCGTCTCCCTCCCTGCTGTGTGGGAGCGCGGCTACTGCTGCTGCAACCTTCACCAACTTTGTCTGTACCAACTTCGCCTCGTCTGCTAATCTTTTCTGCGCCACCTCCTTCTCCCTCTCCTTGATTCGTTTACAATGGTGTACTATTATGCTCTGAATCTCTGGCCATCCCTTTGCTTCAATACCTGCTATTTTGTCCAGCGCCTTCTGCACTTCCTTTGGGAGGCCTCTTTTTATAATGAAGTAAAATAAAGATGTCGATTGATACCAGGGCGTGCCCGTTTCCGCTCTCCACATCTCCTGGACCCGAAAAATGTAATCCATAGCCTCCTCCCCGTCATTCATTGTACACTGCATCACTGACTGTAAGTCCGGTGTATCTGGGAAAGTTTCGCGTAAGGCATCCCACACCCTGGCACGCACTGTGTTAAAGGAGGCCCCATCATGACGGTCACAGTCTAAGGTTACTCCCGGGAAACCGGCTTTAACCCATACTCTTTCAGCCTGATCGCCCACTGCTGATACGAGCAAACTCTTCACATCTCCTATAGCTAGGGGTACCCCGGCAGTGTGTTTCTCAAAGGCGTATATCCACTTACTTGTCCCTCCTGATAACGGGGGCAATAGCTTTAATAAATTGGCTTTATCCATCTGTGCCCATGGGATATAGTTAGGCCTCCCTCCTCCCCTGTGTATCAACGGGAGCTGTAGTCTTCCTTTTGCCGTTGTATCCGGACCCGTTTTGGCTGCTGAGGTTCCCAGTGATGCCATTTTCCCCACTCTGTTCCTTAATCGCCCTGTCCACTCATCATCCAGGGTTCTCATTGAACATGTACCATCCCCTCCTTCGCTTCCCCCCCCCATTGCCATGCTCAACCTGTCGCTCTCTTCCAACTCTTCCCTTATGTCACATAGCAATTCCTCTCTGTCCCCCATAGGCCTTTCCTCATTGTCAGTATCTCCCTCTCGTGTCCCTATTTCAATTATTCGTGTCGGTTCTTCTTCAATTCTGAACAGTATCTCGCCTTTTTTCCACCCCTCTTCAGGCTTTCTATTCTCACCTGGCGCTCTAGACATGCGCCCTGATCTAGCCGTATTAAGTGCTGTTTGTCCACACATGTCTTTTATCCTCGAGAGCTCATCTTTTGCTATTGAGAGTCTTGACTGTAAATCATCTGTGAGTTTCTCTATGTCCATCCTTTGTGAACTCGTCTGGCCTCGCTCTCTCGTACTTTCATATGGTGGGGGTGCCGTGGGCCGGTGGGGTGTAGTAGTTGTCGGGGGAGGCACATATGTGGGGTCACTGTATCCTTCTGCGGGCACAGGCTTGTTTATTATTGGGTACAAACTTATTACCTCTACTGGTGGCGCTATGCTTGACAATTCTTTGACATCTTTCTGTATCATTAGTGGATTGTCTGTGGTGGACGGGAGGTCAGGATTTAATGCTGGTGTTTTAGGCGGTGGTATCTCTTCAAATAACCTCCAAAGATCTAATACTTCCCTCCTATTTTGTAATTGCTTCCCCTTGTATTTCAAACAAATGCATGTGGCCACCATATCCAGAACACTTTTATCAAATGACCCTCCCTCGGGCTATATCTGGGGTAACCCCTCTCCCTTCAACTCGGTTATCCATTGGTCGTGATATTTCTTAATCCGTTCCGCGTACCCCGGGAGATTCTTACAAATATGTGATAGGGGTGTTTCAGCCCCCATCTCTGCGCCCTCCTAGTGCTTGTGTGTCTCTGTGTGTCTGCAACTATAATGTAAATGTATTATCAATATTATTTTTCGTTTTCTACTTCACATTCAATATTGGGCTCCTTTGGGCTCTCCCCCCCTGCCTGCACAATACACAACTGGCTGTACACAGTTTCTACTATATTCTCTTTGGGGGGCACATACAAGAGCAACCCATCATTTATTTTGACAGTATCAACCCGGAAATCAAAAAGGTACCCACTCACTTCACTGTATCAACGTTGTCTTCAAAAAGTTTTATCCGGTCACACTTACCATGACCATTTAACTACTATACATGTATAACCGTTTTACACATTCACAACATCAAATTGTCTTCTGACACATGCAAGGTGCACACACCTCTTGGTACCACTCAATTCACCATTCAAGCTGCCCTCCCTTTCCTCCCTAGCCGGCTATCCCTGTCCGTCTTATTCGAATATATGGATGCGCATATATATATATATATATATTAGCCTGCTCTCCCCCCTTCTCGTAGGACTCTTTTTCTCTTACTTTCCCCCTAAGTTTGTGCTAATCTCACTTTTTATTTTCCCCCTACCCCTAAAGAAAAGGAAAAAAAAGAAGTAATAGCGGTCACTAATATATTCTCAGTGCCCCCTTTTGCTGCACACTTTTATCTTATATTCCACTTCCTCATATATTCCCAGTACTAGTCAATATAGCACTATGCGGCGCCGCCTTCCACCCCCTTTCGGAGCTAGGTTCCCGTCACTTTTATATCTTATTCACCTCGTAATCCTAATGGCCATATGCAAAGAAAAGCAAGGAAATTTTAAGATGATCCTTAGTAGATCTACGCACCCCCCCCTTCGTTACCTGTCCTACACTTCTTTCCCCGCTCCCTTTACAATCGCTCGCACTCAATACTCACGTGCCCGTCTTGAACCGATAGTCTCCGAAACTGGGTCCGTCCAGGCAGTGTCGCCGTCAGCTCAACAGTCAGCCCCGGCTCCGGCGAGCGGTACTCAAAGGGGATTTTTCAACCGGGATCCCGTACCCTTTCTCTATTGAGTGCGCACTTCTTAGTGTACCGGTCGCCGTTGGCGGGCAGCCTCCCGGAGCTGGCTCACCGTGCGTATCCCTTTTCGACCGGAGATTCTCGTGCCAAAAGGGGACGGTAATGTTAGGTCGGGGAAAAATAATAATAATAATGATCACGCTTTCGGGGTCACCACTGAAGGCATGCGTCCCCCAACCAGCACGATCCTCCCCGCAATGAGAGACAATAAAGGACTCTCCCAAATCGGGAATAAAGCCAGGACAGAGTGCGGGTGAGCTTAAATGGGAGTTTATCGGTTAGAATAGGGCATGCAAAGAACTCTGCAAAACTCCGAGAGCGCTCCGTCTGACAATAGCAAAGACAGGCGTATATATTTACAAAAAACGTCATAAGAACCTACACACTATAGAGGGCACAAGTTCAATGGGATTGGGTGGCGACGACTAACTATAGGTGCTGCTGCGATGTGGTTGGCTTTGGCTGGAAGACGTCACTGGTCAGCCTCGCGGGTTGGGCTGGGCCTGGCAGGTTGGCTGGGTTCATCCGGGCGGTGTTGTTGTGCCATCGTGGCCAGTGTCAGAGATGAATGTCCTTTCCTGACTTATTTGCCCTGGCCCATCCACACCGCAGTCATTCAGTCATTGCAATATTATCTTCTTCAGTAAATCTTCCAATAGGTTATTCTACAGGTTAACGCAACACAGGAGGAATGCACCTTGTGAGGGGTCTGGAGGTAATACGTCAGGACATGGTTACCAGTGTCCTGTTGACCGGGGCTATAGGTTGAGGGGCTAAGCTTCAGGGCCTGGGACGGGCGGTACAGGTCTTTCTGCCTTGTTAGAAGTTGTTATGGATGTTCCGCTGTGTGTTGTCAAAGTGTTGGGTGTCCTGATTGCACAGGGCCATAAGTCTAAGATGATCCGGTGGGCTATGGGGTTTACGAGGGGGCGCCTTTAGAAGTGTGTGTTCAGGCAGAGGTTTACTGCTGTGCTGTAAATAGTGCAGGTGGCGGGCCGTGGCCTTGGGTGCTGCAGAGGGGGCTCCAAATCTTTGAAGCGGCTCCAGTCTGGTTGGGGGAGGCGGAGTAGCGCAGCGCGGGCCTCTGCTCTCATGTCTTGGCAGCCTTCGCAGGGTGGGAGGGGGAACGGTCTTGCATGCATTTCACAAAGGTATCTCCCTCGTGTGTTGCCGATTTTAGGTAAAAACATCACAAACATTTGAACACTCTATAATACTTATTCAAATCATTTTGAAACATGCATTTAAACTTTGCTGGATGTGTTTCGATTATACCCAGTCTGAGCACCTTATCCATACACTATGTTTTAACAACTACAGTATTTAGTTATATGCATATATATTTGCAGTGAGTGAGGTAGTTTTAGGGTTGGTGGAGTACATAGAAAGTAACCCGCCACTGTACGTGGCGGAGGTGGCACATGAGGGGCCTAGACATACACGTGTGACGAGTGCATTCTCGCACACTCTTCACATGTGTCATGGGTATGGTTACATTCGTTTTCTTGTGTACTCTAGCAGCATCAGTTCAGTTGTGGTGCGGGACCGCAGGGCGTGGGGCTTTCAGTGATACTTCTGAAGAATAATCCCCCGGGAATGCTTCTAACATTTGCACACCCCTGCAGGAGTGTGGGTCCTTCACGGCTGGTGTCATGTACGATAATTACACAATTTCACAGATTTCTTTAGTAAGAATGGTTGTATGGAGAGGATACATATGTTAAAAAGTGGTTTCTTACATTCATATTTGGGTACCTGTCTGCTTTCAGCAGATGACCATTCTACAGATCTTCCCATCGCCCAGGCCTTGCTGACCGGGTCATTGTGGGAGCAGTGATACACTGCGGAAGGTGAACTGTTACAATGTTAATGTATTACGCTAGATCATGCCCGTCTTGTTCGTGGGAACGGGCTTGCAGCGGATCTACCATGGTGCTGCGGAGACAGGGAGGATGAAACTATCTGAAGGAGGGGGCCGCGCTGCAGCGCGCTGAGCTCACACCATCTTTAGCAGACAGAAAATGGTTTCTGAGGCCTAGCTAAATTTAATACGTGCGGGCAATGTCTTCAGCAGGTGAGCCATCCACCACCTGGGCCCTGGTGGTAGGAGGGAACGCCCGATGAGCCATGGCCCTCACCCGGGGTGGAGATGTAGGCAAGGGGGGGGGTCTTCCTGTTCGTCCATGGGGACTGATCTCCACTGATTTCATCGTCGACCTACCAGTCTCTGAAGCCTGTACTTGCATCATGGTTACGGTGGATGCTTTTTCCAAGCTGGCGCACTTCTCCCCTCTTCCAGGTCTGCCCACTGCTGCCAAAATGGCAGAGGTTTTTTCTCGGGACGTCTTCAAGCTGCATGGTCTTCCCGATAAGATAATTTCTGATCAGGGAAGCGAGTACATCTCTAGATTTTGGACTGTCTTGTGCAACCGGTTGGGCATTGAAAGGGCTCTGTCTTCGAGTTTTCACCCGGAATCTAATGGTCAGATGGAACGCCTCAACGCTACTCTGGAGCAATACTTACGGTGCTACGTCACCCAACATCAAGACAACTGGGTCTCATTACTTCCGACTGCTGAGTTCTCTTATAACAACACCAGGCATTCCGCCACCAGACTCTCTCCTTTCTTCTGTACTTATGGGGTTCACCCCCGTTCTGTGTTTCCAGATGTTCCCGGGTACACCAACTCCCTGGCAGCGGAAGAAGTCTTAGGAAACATCAAGGATGCCCAGGCTTCTGCTATCCGGAGTCTGGAGGCCAGCCGTCAACGGACAAAATCCTGTGCTGATCGACACCGCAAAGATTGTCCAGCCTGGGAGCCCGGTGATCAGGTGTGGCTATCCACCCGGTTTTTGCCCATATGGACACGGCCTTCTAAATTATCTCCTCGATTTCGGGGACCTTTTCCCATTCACTCAAAGGTGAATCCAGTGGCTTATCGTCTCCGGCTTCCGTTCACTCTTCGCTGCATTCACCCTGTTTTTCATTCCTCTCTTCTCAAGCCATACTATCCTGACCTTCATCACAGACCCATTCCCAAGTCTGCTCCGGCACGTTCTCCGGAGTCGGATGAGTATGAGGTATCTCGTGTCCGCGATTCCAGGTTTTATCGTGGGCGTCTCGAAAACCTTCTGTCCTGGAAGGGCTACCCTGAGTCAGAGGACTCATGGGAAACGGCTTCTCAGGTTCATGCACCAAGACTGCTAGCCCAATTTCACTGCCGTTACGCAGGGAAGCCCGGGGCGGCTAGGTGGGGAGGAGGGCATACTGTCATCCGCAATCGCTACCGCGGTTGGTGGCTCCTTCCACGTTGGAGACTGCGAACCGGCAGATAGGGATTGCAGTCCCTTCTTTGTTTCTGGTATAGGCCTATTGGCCGGGCGCAGGTCTGTCGGGAGTTATATTCTCCTTCCTCCCAGCAGTTGCTGTGTTTCAACCTCGCTGGTTCTCGCTCCAGCTACCCTGGTTCCTTCGCTCTGTTTTTGTGGCTCCTCCTGTTATCCTCTGCCCGCTTCGGCTCCTGCAGCGGATCTTGGTGCCAGCTTGTTTCGCTTTCCTAGCGGAACTGTTTTCTGCTTTTCTTCTTTCTCTCTGCCATCACCTCCGGCAGTGGATCTCCCCTCTTCCTTTCCCTCTCGCTGATCCTGCAGCGATCTCTGTGTTCTCTCCTTCCCCCTCTCGGTCGCTGCTTCGGTGGCGGGCTTTGTCTTTCCCCTTTGCCGCTTCCCTCTCCGCTAGCAGTCCTCCAGTTTTTCCCTTCGTACTTTCTCTTTCTCTCTCGGCCGTGTTCTCCGGGGCCCAGTGGTTCCACGGTACCATTCCCTCCTCGGCTGCCTGTTCCCTACCTCGTAGGGATTCCTCAACTCACCCGCAGTAATCTCCTCAGCTACCGGAGTTTTTTCCTCGTCGGATATTCCTTGGGGGTTATCCTTCCGGTGGATTTCTGCACATCTTCCTGCCTGCAAGTTCTGCCTTGGACTTTCGCCTGCTTACCTGCCTACGATCTCCTCACTAAGGGTTATTTCCCCCGTGTGGGTTTTTCCCTGTTTTCCAGCTTGCTCCCAGAAGAGGAGTCCCGGGACGGCTGTCCAGTCAGCGGTCACTGTGGCTTCGCTCCGAGACAGGCAAGTGCCACCAAAAAAGGGAAGAGACTACCTAAGCCGGCGGAATCTACTAGACACAGACAACTCAGGAAGTTCAGGTGAGGAGAGTGTGGAGGTATGGGAGGACAAAGGGGTTCGACAGCACAAACAGTCACAGACAGCTGCCTTGATCTTTGTTTCAGGTGCAGGGACCTTCTGGCACTTCGTACCTAGGAGGTTTGCTGCAGAGAATAGAAGGCATGCTTTGTGCTGGCTAGGTAATGGTTCTGGAGCGACTGGAGGGTCCTCTGGATTCAGTATCTCCCTCTGTTGACTGGGAGATGTTAAGGGAAGGGATCCTGCATTCCCCTTTGGAAGTCCTGGCCTTTCTTCATTGGCAGAAGATGTAAGGCAGACTGTACCTTCAGCCAGGGTGTCACGCTCACCTGGTCTCCACGGGGGCGTAGCACGTAGCCGTACGAATGATGTCTGCACTGGCGTAACTCTGGTGGTATGATGATGTCCTCTCCCCTGTTATCACCCCAGGAGGCGTTTGTCTGCAATGTTGAAACAAGATATTAGCTTTTGAGTGGGGGGCTGGATTGGTCCCACCTCCTTCAACCTCCTGATGTCCAACTCCTCTTTTGGCTCACATTTGAGTTTTGGGAGGTTGGCTCTCCGTCCTGCTTGACTTTCAGCAGGGGCGCAGGAAGCTCAGTCTTTCCCCGGACACAGTTCCTTCACTGGTCCAGAGTGGCTGTTGCTGGGTCTGGAATATATGGATTAAGCAGGTAAGTCTCTATGCCAATGGATGCTTGTATAGGTGCTCAATGTCTTTATTTCCCAAGGTTTAAAAGTGTTTTGTCTTTCTTGCAGGTGCGGATTCGTACGGAGGTTTGGATGAAGATTTGACTCTCCTAGGATGCTGGGCAGGTTATCTCCAGATAAGTATTAGCGCGGGTGAGTGGCGCTGGATGGCTGAATAATTGTTCGTTTTTGTTTTGTGCGCGACTATCCTGCTGTTTTCTGTTCTTTCTATGCAGGTGCGGCCCCAGGATGATGGATGGAAGAACCGCTCTGACGTATTCCGGAGGAATGCAGATGCGCGGGTGAGTATTGGAGGCCTGTGCGGATGCCCTCTTCCCAACAAAGACGGCGATCCGAATATCAGCTGAAAGCGAGACCGGTGGATGAGAATTGCAGGTAAGGCCTTTGTCGCTGTAATAACACCTGTTCTTCTCTCTTCTTTCAGGCACCGATGGATGGAAATCTCAGAACGGGCGTGGCTGTAGAAGTTCGAGGATAGAGCAGACACGGTGAGTGTTACGCTGCAGGAGTGCAGAATAACGCAAAGCGTGTTCTGCCTGCAGGGTGTGGCTTAAATAGCCTTGCAAGTAGTCCCAGGCAAATAGTCCCTTTACCACACCCTGCCTTCAGGTAAAGTAGTCCCTCGGTCACGCCCTGGATATGCAGAAAGGCTCAGCTTCATTAGGCTGAGTAAGTAGTCCATATGGTTCAAACCATTTTATGAGCCTGGTGCCAACGGCGCCAGGACTGAGTCCAGGAGGTTCTGGGACGCTCCTTTGGGGCTTGATAAGCCCTATTGGGTGTCAATGAAGGGGGTGGGGAATGGGGTGGGCCCATCAGTTCCAGGGGCTTTGGAGCACACACCATGACACAGGGTCCAATAATGTGTTCTTCTTGCTAATCCTTGCAAAGTCATCAGAGGATCTGCCATAAGAGGGGCTCAGCCCTCTCTTAAAGCCAAATGAGTGGCAGTGATTGGTGTAGGCAAAGCCCACCTCAATGAATCAAGCCTGCGGTCCCCACCAACAATCTCCTGTATGCACTAAGTCATAACCTGAGTGCTTTGCAACAGGAAATGTAAAGGGGTGAAAACATGTGATACTTTGCCTTGCCCGTCTCTCTATCTGTTGTGGATCAAAGAGTTAATGGATCTCTCTGTGATTCCTGATTACAGTGGCAGGTCTCCATTAAAGCTGCTGCAAGACCAGACTCTCTGGCTCCTGCAAACCAAATTCTTGTACCTTATGAATGGTTCCTCTGCGGGGGGAACTACTGTAAACATGCAGTCCCAGACAAGACAGGTCACTGTCATAGATACTGAGGGCAGGAGCTGGCTTCAGGTTGACAGAGTTGCATGTGCAAGATTGTTGGGGTTTCCTGTCTCTTCTGTTAACCTCCGCAGCTAGGCCTCATGTGGGCCTGTTTGAATTACCCTCTAATTGGTATGCAAATCATTGCCACTAGCTGCAGGGCCCAAAAGAGCAGGGCAGATCCATGGGGCCTTTGTTAGTTAATCAGGCTGGCCATAGCAGGGTTAATATCTGGTCTTCCCCTTTCTGTAGACTATGTCCACCCAGAGTACACAGGCCTATGTGTTTGTCATGCTGTGAGTATAGGAAAATGTGTATAGATCGGCCCCACACCTTTTCCTGAGGTTAGTCTACCATCATTCCATTTAATTAAACCTTTCAAAAAAGCCCAGACGAGCGCACACCCATGGATCTTCTAATTCCTTACAGCAGTCCAAGCACATTAGTAATGGTAATATCCAGGAGGCACATCATCTTTGAAATCAAATTATTCAGGGGCAGAATGCAAGACCCCTTTATTTGGGGCAAAGAGCAGAGGTCAATCAATAAATCAATTAATTAGCAATCCAAATGCAAACTAGTCAGGCAGATTCAGCAGTATAACTGCTTTTTAGGATTTTGAGATTGTATTAAGGGCATATAGATTAATATTATCCCACTCCTATTACAGTGGTGACGTTTCATTCCAGGGTTTGGCAGTCCAAAAAAAAAGAGGAAATCTCATGATGGTGCAGCCTTTTTTGAGTACCAGTAAACAAGATAGACTATTAGCAGTCTATTGTGCTAGAAAACATAATGGGAATTGTAATTCCTGGATAAGGGGGGAAAACTTAGACATGTTTGTGCTGTGTTCTGTTAGTGTTTTTTTTTCTGGTTTGCACTAGTGAAATTGCCATTACAGACCCGGCATGTACAACCAAACAAATTATGGGTGACAGTTTGTGATTTCTTTGAACTGATTAAATCGTCTTTTGCAATTAAGCCTTTGAATAAATAACGATGACAATTGTTGGCTAAAAAAAACGTTGGTTTTGTAGTGTATCTTTTAAAAGCCTCTAATATCTGAGAATAATAAGAAATTAATATCAATAATTTTTGTACACATTTGTAAGGGTCTGCACAGAGAACACATACATTTATTATGGCTTAATATCAAGTCTGACCCAGCTGTGGGGAGATAGGCCACAATGTGTGACACTGGCAACATTACAGTCTCACAGTGTTTGAAAGGATGCACAATCATGTAAGCTATGCGTTACCGTAGTCCCTCATTTGGGTAGAGTCAGATGGTTGGGCCATGTCTGATGATCCTCCTTCTTGGACCGCCCCTCCCAGGTCCAACTTGGTCCCTTTCTCTCCGCCAACTCTCTCTCTACCTGTGGCGTTCCTCAGGACTCTATCCTCTCACCCTGCTTTTTCAACTCCTAATTGGCCCCTTTGGCCCACCGGATCTCTACCTTCTCCTCTAACCTTCAGTGTTATGCGGATAACACTCAGCTTTCCTTCAGGCTCTCCTCAGCCTGCTCTCCTCTCTCGCTCATTCCTGACTGTCTATCCAAGATGCAGGATCTGTGCACCAGCAAAACGATCTCTGCCTTAATGCCAGTAAGACGGAGATCCTTCTCATTAGGACCCCTGCCCCTCCTTTCCCTCTCTCACTCTGGTTGCCCCGCCTTATGTCCTCTGCCTTTGCCTTCCTGCGAGGCAAAAAACCTTGGTGTCATCTTCGACTCCACTCTCTCTTTCTCTCCTCACATCTCGGATGTCGCCAAGAAGTCCCATTACCAGCTGCAGCTCCTCAAAGTGACTCTTCCCTTGTCTCACTTTCCCCCCAGAAGCTCACTGTCTCCAAAGCCCAGGTTCTCTCTAGGCTGGACAATGGCAACAACCTCTTTCTCAATCTGCCTTCCTCTACTCTCCACCCTCTGCAACTAATCCAGAACAGGACTGCAAGACTTATGCCCCAAACCCAGGGACCGTATCTCTCCAGCCCTTAAATCACTCCACTGGCTCCCGCTGGCTGCAAGGATCAAGCTCAACACCTGTTACATTGTCCACAAGGTTTTCTGGGGTCGCGGCCCACACTGCAGCCAACACTCTCTTCCATAATACCTTCCTTCTCGAGCCCTTCGCTGAGCTACCTCAAACTCTCGAAGGGTTATACGCTTCTCCAGACAGAGAGTAGGGGGTAGATCTCTCTCTTCTACAGGTGACTCCCTCTGGAATGGCCTCCCTGCCCTTCTAAAACTTGACCGGACCACCTGAAGTTCCAGAAGCAGCTAAAAACTTTCCTATTCTCCTCTGATGTCTCTCTCGCCTTCCCTTGCTGACCTACCTGTCCGCTGTACCGACTGGTTGCTTGGCTACCATCAGAGTCTCGCTGAGTCTGGGCTCTTTTGTGATCATTCACCTTTGCACCGCCTCCGGGCCTACCACGCACCAAGGGGCTGTAAATGTAACCCTACGGTCCCTAGCTCTCCTTGCACTACCCAGAGCCGCGATGCCCTGGCTGCACTTACTCAGGGAATTGCTGCCCTGTTTTCCCCTCTTGCCCACCTTGCACTTCGCATTCTTGCACTTGCACAATCTGAATGACACAAGGTCTAGTAAGATCGTTTGTATTGTCCTCCCTCTTTCTTCCGGCCCTTGTCTTGTCACGCTTAGAAACACTTGTGTTACAGGTGTGCTGTAAATGACTTATCATATCATATCATTTTATCACAGATGCCCCGAAAAATATACAATGCCGCAGTAAGAAATGGCTAAACTGCCAGAACCCAAATGCCTGTCTAGCCAGGTAATTACACATAGCAGGACTCATTTATCAGAAATGCCCAGTTAAAAAACAGTCATACCAAACTGAGGAATGACTAGACTAGCTGCACCAAAATGCCTCTCTAGCCACTAATACCACATACCATGCCTGCTTATCCAGGATATGGACGACCATTATGATTTATCGCACAATCCCACCCCCCACACATCCCCTCTCCCTCCCACCCCCCTACCCCAACCTCCAAAAATTAGCTCCTTGGCCCAAAATGACCTCCACATCCTCTTCCTTGTCCCAGTGCTTGCATATGAGAGTCCTTACCTCATAGGTAAGTACTGGGATAAAGAGCAATGGCACTAGGAGTAATGAAGACTACAGATAGCTACGTCAGGAATTTACTCCATGTACCTCTACCACATCCAAGTACTTTTGTATGAGGAAGAGTACCTAATGAGAATGCATTACTTACCGTAAAAGCATTTCTGATGATTGTATCTGCTTAGATTCACATGCTGTGCATAGGTCCGACATCCAGTGGTCACTGCGGAGTATTGCATTTTGTTTTTCGTAGTCGAAAAGGGGACGTCGACAAGGCGTGTCTGAAACACTATCCCTATAGTGACGTGCGTTGTACCCACAATCCCTCACGCGTCGAGGTCCTTCTGTTTGTATTTTTCTGCCCTGAGGGAGCCTTCTAGACGTGAGTGAGTACAGAAAAGAGAGAGATATATAAAGGAAGTCTATGTTCCTTCCATCCGAGCGGGGAGGAAGGGCGGGCGCATGTGAATCTAAGCAGATACAATCATCAGAAATGCTTTTACGGTAAGTAATGCATTCTCTTCTGATGTTTGTTAATCTGCTTAGAATCACATGCTGTGCATAGACTAGCGAGCAGTACCCGGAGTTGGCGGTGGGTTATGAGAAGGAACAGTAGAGAAAAGGTGTCGTAATACTGCCTGTCCCACCTGGGAGTCAGATCTAGAGTGTGTATCTAGACAGTAGTGTTTTGTAAAGGTGTGCACAGAACTCCAGGTAGCCGCTTTGCAGATGGACTCAAGGGGAACATTTGCAATGAATGCTATGGATGCCCCCGTGCCTCGAGTAGAGTGTGCTCTTGGCCTAAAGGGCAGTTCTCTCTTAGCAAGAGTATAGCAGAGAGTGATGCATTGAACAATCCATCTAGAAATAGTGGATTTTGAAACTGCATCTCCTTCTCTTCCTGCTGCCACCGAGACGAAGAACTGATTAGTCTTCCTTAGTGGTTTGGTTCTTTCCATGTAGAACATGACCGCTCTGCGTACATCTAGTGTGTGCAGAGTCCTTTCTCCCAAATTGGAAGGATTTTGAAAGAACGTTGGTAGTTCTATAGATTGGTTTACGTGGAATTTAGAAATAAATTTCGGAGCAAACCTAGGGTGAGTGCGTAGAACCACTTTATCTTTGTGAACTGTAACGAAGGGGTCTAGAATAGAAAGAGCCTGAAGTTCACTTACTCTCCTGATGGAGGTGATAGCTATTAAAAAAGCAGTCTTAAGCGTGAGGTGTTTAAGAGATGCTTTGTGCATGGGTTCGAATGGAGAGCCCATGAGTCTGGTAAGTACCACATTAAGGTCCCATCCGGGAGCTGGGTCAGCTATCGGGGGGTGTATTCTCTTTACTCCCTCCATGAAGGCCTTTATAACAGGGATCCTCCACCACGACACTTTGAGTTGGGAAGTGGTGTATGCAGAAAGTGCAGCTAGGTGGACTTTAATGGAGTTAAACACTAGACCTGAATCCAATAGGTGGGTTAGGTATAGGACCACATGTGTGGGAGAGCAGTCAATAGGGTTGATGCTTTTACTCCTGCACCAGATGACAAATCTTTTCCACTTGCTAGAATAGCAGTGGCGAGTGTTCGGTTTTCGGGCTTCCCTGAGGATGTCCATGCATCTTTGCGGGAGTTGTAGATGTCCGAACTCTATGATCTCAGGAGCCAAGCTGCTAAGTTCATGTTCTGGGGGCATGGATGCAGAGTCCTGCCTTTGTCCTGAGACAGCATGTTGTACGGGCAGGGGAGTTTTACTGGGGGGGATAGAGACATCTCCATCAAGTGAGCGAACCATGGTTGTCGTGCCCACATTGGGGCCACTAGTATCATGGTCACTTGTTCCTGGTGCATCTTGTGCACCACTTTGTTGAGAAGGGGAGTCGGGGGAAAAGCGTAAACAAATTTCCCTGACCATTGCATCGACAGACCGTTCCCCTTGGATTGGTTCTGGGGGTACCTGGAGGCGTAACTTAGGCATTGTGAGTTTTCCAGGGTTGCGAACAGGTCTATTTCTGGGAATCCCCATTGTGTGAAGACGTCGAAGACGATGTCTTCGTGCAGGCGCCATTCGTACTCTTTGGGCAGGGGGAAATCTCTGCTGAGACTGTCTGCTAGCAGATTGAGTTCCCCGGGTACATGTAGTGATAGTAGGAACATGTCCTGTTTGAGAGCCCACTTCCATATATTCTGGGCCAGCTTGGACAGGCCTGGAGAGTGGGTGCCCCCTTGCTTGTTGATGTAGTACATGGCTGTGGTGCTGTCTGTAAGGACCATTACTGTTTTGCCTTGTAGGTGTTCCTGGAAGGCTCTTAGCGCCTTGAACACAGCTAGTAGCTCCAGTAGGTTTATGTGTTTGGATGCTACGTTCGGAGTCCACACTCCGTGAGCAGTCTGATGGGATAGGTGCGCCCCCCATCCTGTGAGGGATGCGTCTGTGGTTAGAGTGGCTTCCGCCGCGGGTGTGGCAAAGGGTTTCCCTTTTTCCATGTTTTCCTTTGTCCACCACCGTAGCGAGAGAACTAAGGCCTGCGAGACCACAACTAGATCCTCCCATAGTCCGCTGGCCTGACACCACTGGCTGTTGAGCCACTCTTGCATTGGGCGCATGCGCAGGCGCGCGTGAGGTACCAAATAAATACACGACGCCATCATTCCTAGCAAGCGCATTGCTTTGCGTACCGTCACCTCTCGACCGGTTACATATTGAGGGATTTGAAACAGCATGTTTTGGACCCTCTCTTTGGAGGGGAAGACGAGGCCGTCCTTTGTTTGAATTAGAGCCCCTAGGAATTGTTTGATTTGACTGGGGTCTAAACTGGACTTCTTTTCGTTGATGGAGAAGCCCAACTGGAACAAAAGGTCTACTGTCTTTTGGGTATTGGAGAAGCATGTTTCGTAAGAATCCCCTGTTATGAGCCAGTCGTCGAGGTAAGGGTAAACTGGGATGGACAACCTGCGCAGGTGGGCCGCTGCCACTGCCAGCACCTTCGTGAATACCCTTGGTGCTGATGCTATGCCGAAGGGTAGCACTTTGAACTGGTAGTGTTTGCCCTCTATCATGAACCTGAGGTATTTTCTGTGCGCTGGCAACATTAAAATATGAAAGTATGCATCTTTCATGTCCAATGTTGTCATGTAATCTCCCTGAGAAAGCAGTGGGATTACTTCCTGTAAGGTTACCATACGAAACTTTTGGGGTTTGATAAAGTTGTTCGCTGGGCGCAGATCTAATACAGGGCGCATGGTTAAATCCTTTTTGGGTACAAGGAAGTACACTGAATAAATACCTTCCGTTACCTGAGATAGAGGCACGACCTCTATGGCTCCTTTTTCCAGTAGTTGTTGTACTTCTTGGAGAAGGATGGCAAGATGTTCCGGTGTCATGCGACGTCCCCTCGGGGGTCTGTAGGATGGGGAACTGTTGAATTCGATACAGTATCCGTGGGCTACGGTGGACAGTACCCAACGGTCTGACGTTATCTCCTCCCATGCAGGAAGAAAGGATGTTATCCGGCCCCCGACCGGTGTTGCATGGGAGGGGACGCGAATCTTCGCGTCACTTGGAGTTGTTGGGGGCTTGGGAGCCTCTGGGGGTGGATCCCCGACCCCTCCCTTTGCCCCGGCGTTGTCCTCTTTGGCTGTACTGCCCACTATTGGTTTGGTAATTGGTGGCAGGGTATTGCTGATGTTGATTTTGTTGTTGGTGTTGGCGTTGGCCACGAAAAAAGCGTTTGTTGCCATAGCCGCGCCTGGTAGTGGGCTTAGAGATCTGGTCAAGAGTCTTGATAGTGTCGAACTCTTTTTTAGCCATCTCTAGGGCTTCATCTACCGCTTTTCCGAAGAGGTTAGCGTCCTCGACAGGTTTATTTATCAAAGACGCCTGTGTCTCTGGTTTAAAGCCTGAGTTGCGCAGCCATACATGGCGCTTTAGGAGTATTCCTTGTACCAAGGAACGTCCTGCTGTTTCTGCCGCGTCCAGAGAGTTTTTAACAATGCTCTGGTTCACTTGGGTTCCTTCGCCAATAGTTGACAGTAGGCGCGTACGTAAAGGCTCCGGTGCTTCCTCGGCGTCTTTTCGCAGTTTGGCCCACTGCGCGTCTGCGTAGCTTGCAAGCAAGGAATTGTTGTTGGCAATTCTTGCTGAGAAGGCAGCCGAGGAAGTAACCCTTTTTGCAAGGGCATATAGCCTCTTGCCCTCCTTGTCAGGGGGTGCCTCACTCGTGGAAAGTGGTACCCCTGCCCTCTTTCTAGTATTAGAAACCACTAGGGAATCAGGAATGGAATGTCCCCTAATGTAGAGGGGGTCTGAGGGTGAAGGAGTGAAAAGTTTTTCAATCCGTGGATTGACCCCTCTGATCATAGCGGGAGTGGACAGCGAAGGTATGATTCTTCTCTTCACTGAAGCGAGGAGTGGAATGGTCTGGCTGACCGGGGGTTTTTCCTTAATCACTCTTTCCACAAAGTCCAATTCTGGAGAGAGTTCCCCGGTGTCGAGTTCGAAATGCGCTGCTGCTCTGCGCAACAGTGCATTGAACGTTGGCTGATCGTCAATTGGAGACGTGTTCCTAACTGGAGAATTGTCCGGAGGAGTTAGGTTTATGACATCAGTGTCGGAATACACTGATGGTGATTGCCAGGGGTGTGAAGGTCCCTCTTCTGGGTTAACCCCGAAGCCTTCTTCTATAATGTCTGTTCTGTCTTCCAGACATTCCTCCTGGTTCTGTTCTTCATTGTCCATGAAATCATCTTCTTCCTCGAAGTCTTGCTCCTCCCCAGTGAGGTCATATACATCTTGGAAGTCTGAGGCTGTGTCCTGCTGGGGATCGACTAGCCTCGGATTTTTGGCCCTGGGGTCCTCCTGAGGCCCTTCTCTGGTCCTCTTGTGTGTTTGAGAGGCCTGGGTGCTCATGAACTTTTCCATCCTCTCCATACAGAGGTGGAGTCTTTCCATAGTTTCATGGGGTACCCCAGAGCGGTCTGGCGGGGGAAACATAGGGTTATCTAACTCGAAATGGCTCGACCTCTCCCAAAGCGTCGAGGAAAGTGTCCCATCGCCCTCCGAAAAACCTTCTGGTGTGTCGGGAGACTCCCTGCCTGAAGGGGGTAGTCCCTGCTTCCCTTCGGGCTTTTGCGGCGTATCCTTTAATTTATGCGTAACGCTCGACGAAATCTTCGGCGTACGCTTTTGGGCGTCGGCTACAGCGATCCTTGCTAAGCTATCGGCGACTCGCTTGTCGGCGACTCGTTTGTCGGCGGAAGCTTGAGTTTTCGACGCTATGGGTATCGAAGGCTCTACGGCGGTCTGTGCTTTCTGTTGATGCGCACCGGCCGATGGTTTGGTGGCAGCGCCCTTGTTTGCCGAAAGCCCAGTCGCAGGTCGCGGCTGCGGTTGCGAGAGGGGCTTCGAACCCGAACGGTCCGAGGAGGCCGCCGGTGGAACCTGCGTCTCCTTGGGCGCCGAAGGTCTTTTCGACTTTGTCGACGAAGAGCCGTGGGTTGTGTGTTTATGTGGATCTTTGTGTGCGTCTGTGTCGCCGGGGTGTTCATCCCCATAAGCAGGGCGTGAGCCGAGCCCGTCGGGGCCGGGGACAGACGACGAAGCGCGTAAGCGCTCCTTAGAGGGGGTTTCGACTTCCGTAGCGGAGGTCGTGGTATCGCGTTCCTCGTCACTGTCGGTGGTAGCAGCGGCGGGTGAACCTTCGGCCTTCGACATCGCGTAGGCCGCCCACCTTTTAACCCTTCGGTCTTTTAGAGTTTTAGGCTTAAGAAGCCGACACGCCGCGCACCTTTCCTCCTTGTGATCGAGGGGCAAGCAGCGGTTACACCGTGAGTGCTTGTCCTTCCAAGTGAATTTGCCTTTACAAAGTGGGCAAAACCTAAACGGTTTCCTCTCCATAGTCGAGGCAATAAATCGCGATACACACCCCAAGGGAAAGGAAGGGGAAAGGGAAAGGCATTCTCAGAAAGACCCAGAGATGTCCCACGACCCCACTCTCCCTACTGTATATGGCCTGCGAGGCCAGGCCACGTGTTCGGCAGCGCCGAAGGATTTCTTCCGCTCGACTCTCCGTCGAAGATTCTTTTCGGCGGAGAACAGCTTACAACTGCGTCGAGGGAGGGATTATAAATATTAGAGAAAATACGACCAGGGGTCGAGGAGTTGCAATGTCTCTCGAGGAGCTCCGCGTGAAGGCGACCAGAAGCTGGGCGGAAAAAAACAATCTGAGGGACCTCGACGCGTGAGGGATTGTGGGTACAACGCACGTCACTATAGGGATAGTGTTTCAGACACGCCTTGTCGACGTCCCCTTTTCGACTACGAAAAACAAAATGCAATACTCCGCAGTGACCACTGGATGTCGGACCTATGCACAGCATGTGATTCTAAGCAGATTAACAAACATCAGAAACACAATTACTGCTTCAAACAAAAGTACATGGACGAGGAAGAATAGGGCTGGGAGTAATGAAGATTACCAATAAGTAATCAAGGCATTAAACACAAGTAGTGGTGCAACACCATTGAGCTGACTGGGCTTCAGCACTCCCCCCCTGAAATTTTGGGCTAATTTGACTCGACCTGGCTGACCTACAGAGCAGTTGCTGGACAGAACAGGACACAGATGTTAAACAGCACCTGAGTTTCGCTGTTAACCAGGGCCTAGCAATTACTAACGTAAAGCATTTCACTGTTAGTACCTGCATTCAAATGCCAAATTTTTCAGGCAATTGAAATCGTGATGTGGGTTTAGTACTTGCATGCCAGGGGACTGATTGGAAGGGTAGAGATGGAACAGGAGACCACTCATTCTCAGAGCAGTCCAAAAGTGGGTGCTTTCAGACTTAAAGGAGAGAGTTAACTGCTTGTAACATTGAAGCTGCACTAGAATAGTTACATTAAAATGTTTAAAAAAGTTAGATGCCCCCACAAAAATAAGTTTGCACTTCCCCCACCGCCCGTGAAGTTAGAACCTCCCCCAACATTTGAAGGATTAGCCCCCCGAAATGTAGAATTTGTTGCACCAGTGAACACAAGTACACACACCATTCACCATATACACACACCTTGCCATCCATACATTTAAGTGTGTACTCTTTCACCATACAGGCACACCCAGGCAGCTATCCATACATTTAAGTGCCTACCCTTTCACCATACAGGCACACGCACCCAGGCACCCACCCCTACATTTAAGTGTGCACCCTTTCACCACACACTCACACAGGCAGTCACCTATACATTTAAGTGTGCACCCTTTCACCATACATTCACACACGCACACGTCATGGGATTGAGGTGAGCCCTATTACTTCAAAAATAAATGGTTTCTTTTTGAAGTCACTCTGACTTCATAAAGAAATTATTTCCATTAAGGACCGAACCATAACAGAAAACATTTCTTTATGAAGGCATAGTGACTTCAAAAATAAACTATTTATTTTTGAAGTCATAGGGCTACTCCCACCCCAATGTTGGAGGTTAGACAGGTGCCCTACCGACCAAGAAAGCCCTTGTTAGCACCACCGGCATTGAAACACTTGTGTATAGGCACGTTATAAATGCCATATCATATCATATAATATCAAATCCCCTCTTGGAGTCCTATTGGACTCCATGAATGGGGATTAACACCACTCCACCGGCACCCGTAAACCAGCGGCAAGGTAAGTACCAGATGCCGGTATCCTGGCTGCTCTACTGCCAGAATACCGACAGTCGGAATGAGGCCTAGTGTCTGGAATTACCTTGTTCACTGTTGAGGCAGGGGTTAATAAAACAGATTCTGGACCTTATCTGCCACCACCTTTTGTTAAGCAATCTGAACGTCTGCCTCTTTTACACATAGTAAATGGACTAGGGGCCTGGCCCCTGGAATTGCAGCAGATCCAACGGAGGAGGCCTCGCAGATTGCGACAGAAGATGGTGCAAACAAGAGGCCTGGCAGAGGGTTTTCTTACGAGGAAACCCAAGGGCGATGCAGACTACTATTGCCGCTCCTATAAAGGGCATTGGGCCTCATTACGAGCATGGCGGTAGCTGTGCCTGTATGGCAGGCATGGCTACCGCCATGCTCACTACCGGCCCCGCTACCCGCGATTGGGCAATAACGGGCCCATTACGAGTTGAATGGGCTGGTAATTGCCCCTTCGCGGCTGGCGGTATTGCCGGGCTCCCGATCCCCATTCTGCCCATGGGCAGAATGGGGATGGGGAGCATGGATGCGCCGGCACCGTTGATAATGGTGCCGGTGAGATTACGATTCATGCTCGTGGGTGCCGTACAGCCCGCCAGGTAAGACCTGTCAGGACCCACGCGCATAACTCGTTATTCGGCGGGACTGTATGAACGGTGCCGGTGCCTTACCGCCACCATTCATACCGTCACCGCCAACATCATAATGAGGCCCATTGTCTCTGGAACAGCACAGGATAGTCAGTCTACTGATGAGAGGAGAGATCAGTTAAGGCAAGTGGTCCAGGATGACCAGGGCCCTAAATCGTAGTACAATTTTTTCCATACTTTAAACATTTCCAGAATTAGATTTTCTTTCAAGTGAAGATATAGAACTTGTCTGTTTCCCTGATAGAGAGATAGTTCCTGTAGCTGAAATGTGATTACAAACTAAAGTAGCCTTTAATGCAATTCACGCGATCAGTAAAGAACTAAGACGAATGGGCCATGAAGTTTCAACTAGACAGCTGGTGAAAGACTTGATAAGCCACCAGGAGAAAATAAGTAGAATAGAAAACTTACCTCCTGGCCCACCAATAATATATCCTAAAATGAGTTCCTCAGCAATAACAGCCAAAGAAGGCTTACCACTTAGTGAAACACAAACGAGGGTGTAGTTCATGTTGCCAGAAACTTTATGCCAGATATTTCAGAAATTGGGAGTTGGGAGGATTCGCTTTAGTCCCGAGGGACTGGAGGTGTATGAGTTGGAATACCCCAACTCCTTCTGGTCAATGGCTATGAAAAATAATATCTTTGGCTTGAATGATGTGATATTTCTGCAATAACCATGGCTGACAGACACTTTTCAGATAGAAGGTTTACCATGGTCCACCAGCTGGTCTCCAACCAAAAGTGTGGAATACCATCTGGAGGTATGACTATAGCAGTTCAAAATTCAGGTGTATCTGAGTCGGTATTGATCGATACAAACACAAAGGGACTACAGGCAGTAGAGCTAAATCTACAGGCTGAGGACCAGCAGCAAGTAATTGTGGTGGTGAATGTCTATTGGAATCCAGTTCGGCAGGAGCGGGATATCTTTAGGAAAGACTTTCAGATCTATTGCTCAAGATAAAATCCCAGTTTGGGCCTGCGGAAATCATAATGGCGGGATACTTTAATGCCCAGTGCATCACCACACATATTTCTCAGAGAAATAGGGAACTGAAAAACATTTCTGCAAAAGGGGAGCAGTGGCTATCCTGCCTCTTAGACTGAAACATGGTCATGGGTAACGTTCCATTGCAGGAGATGTACCGCCCGCAGTGACATGGACGTGTCAGTTTCCAAATATGCATAGAGGGCATAAGTGGCCATTATCGAGTCATTGGCTCCTTGCGATGGGTAATTCATGTACTCCAGGCTCTGGGTTTTCTATCGATAAAATGAGTGAGACGTCATTGGGCCTCATTACGAATGTGGCAGTACAGTGACAACGGCGCTGGTAGTGCTAGCGGCACCGTTGTTACCGTACTGCCACATTACGAGTTCTGCTCGTGGGTGCCGCTCTGTATGCCTGATCAGACCAGGCGTGCAGAGCAGCACCCGCGAGCAGAACTCATGATTGCACCAGCACCGTTATTAACGGTGCTGGTGCAACCATGCTCCCTACCCCCATTCTGCCCTATAGGGCAGAATGGGGATCGGGAGCCCGCCCACACCGGCACCCGCGAATGGGCAATTACCGGCCCATTCAACTCGTAATGGGCCAGTTATGGTCCATTTGCCGGTGCTGGTGTCGGTTGCGAGTTCGGCAGTAGCCGTACCCGTAATACGGGCACGGCTACCGCCAAACTCGTAATGAGGCCCACTGTCTGGTTGGAAGCAGTAATAAGATGTTTCTTTAGAGATATGTATGTAATTTTAAGTTGATGTATTGTTTAGGCCTTCTACCATTTATATCTGAAATGAATGGCACTTTCAGTGTTTGTTCTATATATGTGTTATATTGTAAAAAGTCAAATGCTCGGCTATGATATAATTAGATTTTAAAAAATAGATAAAGAAGGGTTGCAGAAGGAGGGAAGGGTGACAAGATTGGGACAGTGATGATAGGGAGAGCCTAAAATGGTAGCAGCAATATAATGGTAAACGTTGGGAAGAGAGTAGAGAGAGTGGGTGCAGAGATAGGCGGTGGGGGAGTGGGGCAAGATGGAGGGAGTGGAGTAAGAGGAAGAGCAGATGCAGTCTATGGGATTAGAGAGAAGAGATATGAAAGTAGAGTGATACAGGACAGGAAGGTGAAGAGGAGATGGTGGCCAGTGCAAGGTAGCAGGATTGGCGGGAGCAAGTGGAAGAGAGGAGACTGTGAGAGTTAAAATGGGAAAAAGGTAGACGAGAAGGGAGCAAGAGAACAATGAGTGCAAAGGGGACGGGCGAGTAGGAGAGGTGGTAGCAGGCAGGCAAACAGACCATAGTTCTATTACATTGCAGAGGCTTGAAAAGTACTGTGAATAGTTTCTGACATTGGAAATGTCCAGGGGTCAGAATGACATGGAGATTACAGTTGAGGGGCTTTGTAAAGTATCTGCCCACAGGTTTGATGAGTCTACACAGCATCAGTAACAACTGAAAGTAGATTGTAGTGTGGTGGGTTTCTGCATGCGTGGGATTCTGAAGGGTTGGTGCTTGTATTTAGTGGCTGGAAGGAATGTGACGGGCAAAATGACAGGAAGGTGTGAGAGTTGTGTGAGAGCAACACTGAGAGAGATAATGTACTCTATGTAGGGACTAGTTACCACAGACCCTATCAAGAGGGAACAATTAAAAAAGGAAGCTGAGAGTTCATGGGGAAATGCTCACTGTACATCCACCCGTGGTCTGGCTCCCATCCTTAACATACCGGACCACACCTTGTTGAGCTCGGCGTGTCAAGTGGGTGCTGAGTGTCTCGTGTGCTCAGACACTATCTTTCCTGTCGGCAAAAGTAATCACTGCAAGCCTTCTCACTTTTGAACAATGCTATAGCTTTACCTGCATCTTCTACTGTGCGGTTCTCTGCTTCTCTTGCCTGGAGGCAATCGAGCATGCTGGAATCTACCTAGTGAGCCTGACCTCGCCGGTGACTGCCTCGAGACTCAGCATTCAAAAACCTGACTCGAGTGCATCAGCGCACATGTCGAGTGGGTGCTGAGTGTCTCATGTGTTAGGACACTATCTTTCCTGTCGACAAAACTAATCACTGCGAGCCTTCTCACTTTTGAACACTGCTATAGCTTTACCTGCATCTTCTACTGTGCGGTGCTCCGTTGTTCTTGCGGTTCTACGTTATTTCGCCGCAGTATTTTTCATCACTGGTTTTTTCATCGCCGTTTTTTTTCTTCGAAACACTCGGTTTTTTTTCGTTTTTTTTTGGGGGGGGGGATTTATTCCCTTACACCCACAACCATATATTTAATTTTTTAACCCCCCCCAAAAAAAAAACGAGTTTTTTTCGTAATAAAAACGGCGATGAAAAAACATGCGATGAAAAATACCGCAGTGAAATGCGTGTATACTGTTCTTGCCTGGAGTCAATCGAGCATGGTGGTATCTATCTAGTGAGCCTGAACTTGCGGGTGACTGCCTTGAGATTCAGCATTCAAAAACCGACTGGAGTGCGTTAGCACACACGTCGATTGGGTACCAAGTGTCCCGTGTCTGTTGGCCTGGGAGAGTGGGTTGAGATGTTCCCCCTTATCTTTGAAGCTCGGTACACTGCGCTGTATTGTAAGGTAAGCTAACTTTGCATTTTCCTCTTTGCTATTTTGAGAAATTACGCACACCGCGACATTGCGCAGCGCGGGGGTCCATCATAAACGTAACAATTTGCAAAGTCACACCAAACATGATCTGGCCAAAAGCTCCAAATACAACCTACATCACAAGCACAAACTACAGCCTAATTTGGCACTAAAGATGGAGGTGCGCCTTGACATTCTTCAATAACATTTGAAGAGTAGAGCGACAAAATTCCTGGCACAGACATTAGATAAATAACAATTCATTGCTGAACCTGGTTACTAACCTGAAAAGGGCCTCCATGGGTGGTGAGCATCTCTCACTTGAAACAAAAAATCTGGAAGATAATGCTTTAATTAACTTATCCTACACACCGAATATGACAGTTTCTGGCTCATATTCAGACTTCTCTAGCACAACGGAGTCTGACGGTGAAAGGGAGGAATATATTTCTAGTAAAACGACTGGGGGTGACCAGGCTTGGATTATGGACTACCTGGTGGCATTGGAGAGTTAGATCGACGCTCAAGCAATCATACTTGCGACCATAATGGAAGAACTTAGTTCCATTAAAGCACTTGCTCTGTAATTGCACCGAAAATGTCCCATTGAGTCCTATGGACTCCAAGAAAATGGGGACTTACACCACCAGCGCAACTTGGGACCCAGCGCTAATAAAGCCAGACCAAGTTGCGGTAACGGTAATTGCGTTGAGCAGTATCCCCGCGGATTTGCTGCCGGGATACTGCCCAACTTCTGATAGAGCCCATAATAATTAGTGTCCTCTGAGGCATTGCAGGCACAAACAGCTCAATAAGCATTATTCCTTTGTAAATATCCTACATCATCCCTAGTGGAAACAGAAGACTGGTAGACCTTGAAATGCATTCATTTTATTTATCCTCGAACCCAGAAGAGCTCTTAAATAAAATCATCTGTTCTCATCCCAGAGGACCCTAAATCATATCTTTAAAGTGTTCAAATTTGGTTACATTTTTTTTTCTAAAATCATTTGTACTGATATAAAAGTGATTTTTAAATTTCTCTGGATCCAGATTAATCCTTTATAATAATATTCATTATTACACAATTAATGTTAGGATCCTCCTCAATCTCTTTTTAAAATAATATACGTTTTCCATTTCTAACAGGCACCAGGCACTTTCCAGCCCGATATCCATACAGGATCCTAACCCTTGCCTCAGCATGGCCTACTTATTACTGTAATATTGTTTAAAGAATTACAATGATTAGTAAATTGTATTTAGACTTACCACAACTCATAGAAAAAGAAAACAAATACTTTTAAATGGTTCTGGAAAAAATTGTTCAAAATTGTTTTAATAATTGCAAAAACTTATTTAGGGTCTTGGGAGAAGGGCAGTGCACTGCATGGCTGCTAAAGAGTTCCCCCGTTGACTAAAGAGCATCTACTTGCGTAGCAGCTGCAGATCAACTACAAAGATTTAAAAGCAGAGGTTTTCCACATAATGCACTTAACAACGCCATGACCAAGAGCAATACTCAAAACCGACTCAGCCTATTAAAGAAGATTAGCAAAAAGCATGAAGATTACCCACTTATCTGCTTGACCAAGTTTTCAAAACAAAGTATACAGATCAAACACATACTTCAAAAGAACTGGAAAATAACTAGTGTTGAAGCCCAACTGTGTAGATTATTTCGTAAACCACCCTTAACGGCATGCACAAGAGGACATCATTTTAGAGACTGCCTTGTGAAAGCAGAAAGAGTTGAGAATCGCAAACAATTGTTCATGAACAAGCCAAAGTATGGAACCTTCCCATTCCCAAAAAGGTGATCTTATTAGACACCCTTGCACAGGTCACAAAATAAGACTTCGACAATATGCCACTTTCAATGGTAAATTTGTCATATATGGTCTCATCTGCCCATGTGGTAAGTACCATGTAGGGCAGATAACAATGAGAACATTGAAAAAGAGACTGACTGAACACAAATCAAACATCAAAAATAAGAATGCCAAGTCACCAGTCTATAGACATTTCGAGCTCAGAAAGCATACTATAGCTCAGCTCAAATTTGTAGTCTTAGAGACCATTACCAAACCACCACCAGGTGGTAATATAATCGATCTCATCACACGTAGAGAGATGTTCTGGATTCACAAACTTGACTCCCTCGAACCATTGGGAATGAATGAGGAATTTTCCCTGACACTGGGGGTCATTACGAGTTTGGAGGCAGCCATGGCGCTATTAGCGGCGTGGCTGCCTCCAAACCCGTGTCCCGGTCCGGTCTGGTTGAATGGGGATTTATCGGGACATTCCGACCTGTGCGGACCTGGTAAGTCCCCGCTCAACCAACCATTCCCCATTCCCATTTCATACCCCATAGGGCTCAATGGGAATGGGGAAGGCGCTAATTACGGGGCCGCAAATAGCAGGCCCGTTATTAGCACCCTGGTCCCTTAGCGGGACCCGCAAAGAACGTGTGGTCAGACCACACGTCCTTTGTGGGTCCCGCTAAGGGAACTCGGAATTGGGCGGTAAGGGTTTACCGGCACCGGGTTCCTTACCGGTGACCGTTAACCCTTACCACCCAACTCGGAATGAGGCCCACTGTTTTTATAAATAATAACATACACTTTGACCTACTGTTAAAACTTGTGATTATACAGACATACGTAAACAGAATTGATATTTCATGTCTCAATAGTTCAACACCTTAAGGAAATGATGTATACCAAACACAATTGAAAATAAATCAATCTTATGTACAAAATTATGTAACGTTGTTAACCCACATTGTGGAACATTGATGTTGAATACATGTCCTTATACATGAATGCACATTTCTGTAAATACTTGTAGTTATGGCATCTCTTACTTTCTGTTATCAGGATGTACAAATTGGCAATTACCCTGACTATGGATATTATGGAAATACTGGCCGATATGTTATGGGTCTAGACAACCATAGACATAATAATTGACAAAAATGACTTCTACGCATAATCATTTCCTTATATTACATACCATGGTGTGCTGAGACTAATGATAGGTAGATACCTGGCCATCATTAAACTAGTAGTTTCACTAGCACTGTACATAACCCTGAAGTTATATTTAACATTTTAGTATATTACCAACCTGTTTTATGAGATCAGTTAGATAAGGCTGTTGATGTCTTATTACTCTATAGACAACAACAGTGATCCGTACTGTGAATGATTCCTCACTGAGACTGAATATTATTACACATCAGCTATACAAAAGAGTACTCGAATACTGTTTTATTGATACTAAACCTCCAAAATCTTTTTGCGGTTGACCAATTTTTTAATTGTACTGTATAAATGAACTGTCATTTGCTAATCCAAGTTAATAATGTACATATTTGTGATTTATCTGGATACCCTTAGTTGAATCCACATAATAACGTAAGTGCTGTCTTTAGAAAAAAATGACATATCCCAGTAAACGAGGACGTAAACGTACACTAGGAGGTGCAAAATCGCCTAGCACCAGTTTCACCACTATATCCGAGCAATGAGTGATGCATACGCTTGTGGGCTGGTCATTGTCAGCGCTGTGGAACGCGAGACCTGAGCAATGTAAGTCCCGATATATTGCATACTCTTTTAGTAATCCATCCCATGGTTACACACATCTTAGTGATTTCATCATTTCTAACAGCAATGTGGACTGCACTACGTCGCCGCCCAAGTCACCGCCATGCACAGCCAGGAAATTAGCATACAACTAATGGCCTGATGCCGCGTGAATATGGAAGTACCATTTTTCCTACGCTTGAGATATGCAAATATTTTGTGTTACACGTGTACTGAACAAGACCTATCCTTTACTCAGGCAGGCCCATAGAGAGGGAATCCTACCTATCAAGGATCCTGGAAAGATAATATATTAGATTGTTAATAGTTATTTTGTAATGCATTGCACCTATGAATGTAGGGCTTGACTCTTTTATCAACAGCATTACTAAATTAAACATTGAATGACCTTTTCACACATTATGTACCAAATGACCATTTATGAACACAATTAATATATTGACTGAAGTTCTCTTCAGTAAAATAGGTGTGCATGGGATGGGAGTGTCCATAATTTTTGGACACACACTTCTTGCTATGTTTGAATGTCACTTGTTATGTCAGAGTCACTTATTTCTCCTGCACACCCTTAATCCATTTAAACTCCCTTGGTGTGGAAACTACTTTACCTATTCTCATAATTTAAATTACCAGTAATCAATGTGTGCTTGCCATATTTCAATTCACTATTTGCTGCATTACCCTGAAACCTGTCCCTAACCTTTCAATTCACAAACAGAGGATATGATCATTCACCAGCAGGAGACGCCAGCCATTTTTTCGACGCCCCCGACCTCACAGCATACATCGCCGCCAGCCACTATCGCTGTGGCCCGGACCTCACACACTTTCAACTGCACCTGCCACATATGGGGAAAACAGGCAATTCCCGGTAAAAGTGGTTGAGATTGAACAACAGCACCACCACTCTCAGATAGACTGGGAAGACTGGGAAGTACAGTGGGGCATGGTCATGGGAGGTTGTGTGTGCGCCATGGTCATGTCTTAAACCAGCAGGCCAGGTGGGAGTTACTTGTGCATTACTCTGTTAGGCAATCGACAACTAGTCCGGAATAGCACTGGAAGGACTTGAGGGATGGGCGGGTATCACGCCTAGATGAACTATACGATTGGCCGCTCATGGTAGATTGACTATTGTGATGGTTTAGTATGTGCAAAATATCTGGGAAGGTATCTCAGCCATGATATCCTGATATTGCAGTTATTAGGCAGTGGCTAGGATCCCCTGGTTAGACGCCTAGTAGATATACTAAGGCAGCCAGTCTTTGTGCTAAGAAAACTTGAGGATAGTCCCCTATGGTGCCTAGAAGAGTCTATGTGAGGGGCTTGTTTTTTCCACAGCCTTTCTGGCAACACAGCACATCAAAGATATGCTCCATCAGTGCTCTTGGTATGAATAAATGCACAACTTCGGTGGACACCTGCAGCAGGCACGGCTAGTCATCCACTTACAGTAGAATGCAGTAGAATGCAGCTACGACTTGTGACAAAATTTGGGCTAGCTGGACACTTAATATTTTTAAGCATACTCATACCAGACTATGGGCCTCATCACGAGTTTGGCGGTAACCCTTAAATCCGGCGGTCGCGCTATTACCGCCGGATTTAACGGTCCGCCAAATTAGGGCTTTGGCGGATTTCTCCCCAGCTCTGAGCTGAGGGGAAATCCGCTGGCGGTAAGAGTGCGAAAATTCCCCATTGAGCCCAATGGGGAATGGGCATTGCCGAATGGGCTCAGTGGGGAATGGGGAATTCCATTACCGCCAAACCCGTGATCGGGCGCTAATAGCGCCGGGGAGTTTGGCGGTAGGGCTAATACCGCCAGCGGTAATACCGCTGACATTACCGCCCAACTCGTGATGAGGCCCTATGCCTGAACACCCCTGGCATTAATGTGCAGCGAAGACCTATGACAATCCGGGTTCGCTGGGCACATAGTGAGTCTCTAGCTCTCCCACCATCTCCTGACCCCTCGCAGCACCCATCCACAGGCCTGATCTTCGTGGGTTGTTTTTACCGGAGTGTGGCCAGCCCTGCTAAGCCTTATCGTGGCCAAATGCACACACTCATTCTAATCCAACTCCATGATCTCCAAACACTCTGGACTTCGGTGCACCGAGGGAGTTCCCACCATGAGTGCTTTGAGACAATAATAATGGTAAAAGGCACTATATAAATGAGAAATACAACACAATACAAATACAATATAAGATTTGTGAACAGATACCCTTGTAAGTCAATGCATTATAAAACTCAAATATTCATTTGCAATCTACAGATTTTGAGTAGGTATATGTCATGTTCAGTGTCTTCTGCTTTAGCATTGCTAATAATGACCCTATAAGAGGAGAGCAACATTGCATTATCATTTACGTGGCATGCAAGGGATAATGGTATGGGCAATGCCTGGAATTACTTGTACATAGTATTAGGGCAGCGGCTATTCAGACAGCTAGAATACTTTTCACACAATTGCATGTTTTCAGAGTTCCATTAGGCATAGACCTTAATACATGATATTGTTTTGTTTGTTTATTTTGTATAGCGCTCTTGACCCAGGTGTATATGGGCGCTTAAACATCAAGTTACAGGCAAAGGTGAGGTAACTCTCTACAATGCAAAGGCGGTTTCGCTGATCACTTGTATATTCATACCCAACAATATTAGGATGGGGTATGTATTTTGTATATACTGCAAACATATTTGTGTACTTGCAGATTCATGGCATTTTCTTAAACTGCCCATAATATCATGGTGAGGCTTTACATATGTTTTACTTGCAAAGTATTGTGGGTATTCATATACCCAAGTGAGAGTTTTACTTCTGCAATCCCTCACTTTTTACAGCGCCCTTTCAACTAGTATTGGAGGCTGGCACAGGAGCCGAGGAAGGGTGCACAGGGATGGGCACAAGAGAACACTGTTTTGGAGTGAAGAACAAACCAACAACTTTAAAAAACCATGTCAAACGTTTCAGCAGTACAGTACTGTGAAGGACATATGTTGTTTGATTGGTAAACGAGAGGAAACTTTGCTGATAATCTAGAAAACTGCATCTTCTGTTTCCTTCCTTGCTTAGCATCTGAGGACCTTTCAAAATAATCAAGTGTTCTATGTGTATTGCCTCTATGCATCTTGTTTTACTGATAGCAGTGAATTGCAGAAGGAGGGTCCCTAGTTACAGAAGAAGGCATTGAATCTGTTGGACCTCTGAGAATTGCTTCTATTAACCTAAAAGGACACTATATGTGATTTCCTTCAATGGGATCCAAGAGAAACCTCAGTATAGCTCTTGTTGAATTTTGGCTAGGCTGTGGTGAGGAGTGGTAGGCAAAGCTATAGGCTGTATTTTGTGCCCTGTCATTTCACTCCCTAAATCAGGGGTACAAGCAGAGCTCTAATACGATTTTACTCCTTACTTGGAGTCAAATGATTTTTCAGGGAGTACAAAAGTAATTACCTTTGCCAGTAAGGATACATTATGCATTTTAAAAGGTGATGTTTCCCCTTAAAATTACTCTTGAGATCAGGCAGTAATATTATTCAAGTTCCTTCATATGCCACAGCTGCAGCTTTGTGGGTAGAAACAGGAGGTAGGCTCCCAAATGTTCATTGTTTCCTCTTTATGTTTGGCACATCTTCCTGTTTTTAGCGAGTAAGAATGGATGGTGTGTATGCCTTTTAGCTGTAAGACCGGTTTTGAGTATGTGTTGTCACAGCTCTGCTCACAGGACAATGTAATGTGGATAGAAAGCAGAAGCACAAGGATTGTGATAATCATATTGTGTTGTGCAGTTATTCTGATGCAATTATCATCCTTAAATTATATCGGGCATGTTCTCTGGGCCCTTGAACTGCACATAAAGTCCGATTGGTGTGCTTTCGACACATTCCTTTCAGTTAACAATATTCTGTTCGCAAATATTCTATCCTGTCTGAATGTATAGCCAGCCACATCTATGATAAGCGATATTGTTTTTTGTAATACAAGCAAGTGTTTTCTTCCAATGGCATAAAATACTTTCTGCATAGTCTCTGTGCAGTATCAACAAATGAATAATTACAACTAAACCTATCATTTATATTGAGCATAAAATGCTTTTTTTGTGCATACACATTTTTCTCTGTGTAGTAGTATTTTTGCAAGGCAGACCTTGAAGTCCTGGACTGGTTGATGAGCTCTTTTCATAATCACATGTAAAATATTTGTTTTTCTAACATATATCATTGGAAACGGTGCTGTAAGAATTGGAGTGGTACGGAAGGAGAAATTCCCTTCCAAACTCTCTTTGCAGAATATAGCTCACTAATTTTGCATGCTCGCAAAGTGGCTTACCTCGTTAGTTAATCACATGGAAATTAATGTGCACACAAAAGACAACTATTCCTGCACGCTGAGAAAAATAATTAGATGGAACATTGATGATAACAAATGTATTATTTTTCTAGGAGTTGACCTCAACCTATCAGAATCGTGGACTGGCTCCCTGAGTTTGTAGTTGATATCTAGCAAACCTGCGGTTGCCTATTTGTTTACATGCTTCTAGTTCAGTTGTCTTGTGTTTATGGACATTTGTGGCTGCCAAGTCAGACGTTTGCATATCTTGCGGAAATCTGAGCAAATAAAGCAGAGGTGGGCGTGGTCATCTTGAATAGTACCTACTGGATTATAATGAAGGGTCATGTCACAGTTTGGCGATTATTTTCAATAAACAAAACTACCTAATTCCCCAGGTGTTCTGGGAGATGTAGTTATGTAAACAAAAATATACTTTGCTGCTGAAAAGCTTGGACTAAAGATAAAATGCATAATACTAGCCACCATGATAAAATTGGTACTCCCCGGTGCTGTCTACTTTAGAAAATCTATACTGTGTTCTGAACTGTGTCATACTAAGTGGACAGGTCAAGGAAAATCAAGAGCTCGTGCATGGTTACATGTGAATTGCTTCGCTAATATCCAATAGGATTGATTCATACTTCTGGATGGTTAAAGTCAGCACTAGCCTAATTGATGAAATTGAATCAAAAATTTGATGATTTGAAAACACAAATTACCTTTCGGAAAAATAAAATCACTCTGAAATGGTTACAGCTGTATTGAAGTTTATATACAAGCATCAGGAAATTGTTTAACCCATAGTGGGTATTAAGGGTGTGCGGCCCACACCGAAGGCTTATTAGCCTAGGTCTCTCTTCCTTTAAAGCCTGCATGTCAGTCATGGAGGAACTGGTTGGTCTCACTAAAGAGCAAAAGTTGGGATGTAACAATTATCTCTAAACTACAGTAGAAACATTTGCGATTGAAATTGGAGGCCAGAGATAGGAGGCCTGCATTTACTTTTTATATTAGAAGGGTAAAAGTAGTGAATCTGAGAACAGTATGCATGATGCCTTAGCCTAAGGAGGGCTTGTTTAATCTCATGAGGACTCGAGCCAATGATAGCATATGCCTTTTACCCATGTTGGCTGTGCATAGGGGTCTAATGCCCTACTCACAATTTAGATAATCACATATGTATTTGTGCTTTCACATTTTGTGAATGAGACCTTCAAGGGTAGAGGGTTTGATGTAAGGAGGATTGAATGGCAAGTGGAGATGTTGTGTAATGGAGTTAATCCCCTTGGTCAGGGGTAGTAATTTGTATACATTGTGAAGACTATGGGCCTCATCACGAGTAGGGCTGTAAACCCTAAAAGTGGTGTAAACAGAATTAGCACTGCAAATATCGCTCCACCGAATCATGATCTGGCACATATACCATTGACTGCCAGACAGCCTGTGCAATTACAGCTGGTGCAATTACCGCTGGTGCAATTACAGCTGAGGGAATCTGTGCTGCTACCATGGAGCACAATCACTGCTGCATCACAAGCCCCTGTTGCTGTTGGGGTTGTTGTTGGTACTCTTGTTCACAGGAGGTTTGCCTGGGATTTCGGTGCTGGACTGCCGTTGTGGGTGGGACAAAGACTGATATACAAAAGGATATTCCTCCTTTGTGAAAAGTACAGTGAGCAAAAAGAGATGGCTGCGGACTCTCCAAGTAGGAAAAGGCCACAGAACAGGCTATCATGTCATGTTCTTTCTGGAGAGGGGCGGCTGCTACCTTTTTTGTATATTTGCAAGGAACTTGGGTTGGTCACCCTAAGTTACCTGGGGGAACCCAGACGTGGACAGCTTGCTCACTGTGCTCAGAGAGGCACAGCTCCATCTCACCGATGAGGCCCAACAAGGCTGAACACGTGTTTGGGGTTGCTGTTGGTACTCTTGTTCAAAGGAGGTTTGCCTGGCATTTCGGTGCAGGACTGCCGTTGTGGGCATGACAAAGACTGATATGCGAATGGATATTCCTCCTTTGTGAAAAGTACAGTGAGCAAAAAGCAACGGCTGCGGACTCTCCAAGTGGGAAAAAACCACAGAACAGGTCATCATGCCATGTTCTTTCTAGAGATGAGCGCCTGCTAACTTTTGTATTTTTGCAAGGAACCTGTGGTTCGTCACCCTAAGTTACCAGGGGGACCCAGACGTGGACCCCTTGCTCACTATGCTCTAAGATGCCCAACACCACCTCAGTGATGAGGCCCAACAAGGCTGAAACACGTGTTTGGGGTTGCTGTTGGTACTCTTGTTCAAAGGAGGTTTGCCTGGCATTTCGCTGCTGGACTGCCCTTGTGGGCAGAACAAAAAAGACTGATATACAAATGGATATTCCTCCTTTTTGAAAAGTACAGAGAGCAAAAAGAGATGGCTGCGGACTCTCCAAGTGGGAAAATAACACAGAACAGGTTATCATGCCATGTTCTTTCTAGAGAGGGGGGCCTGCTAGCTTTTTTTGCATTTTTGCAAGTGTTAATGTTGTTTAATGGAGTTAAGTCCCTTGAACAGGGGTAGTCATTTTTATACATTGTGAAGACCTTAGCCACCATGGGCTTCATCACATGTAGGGCCGTAAGCCCTAAAAGCGGCATAAACAGAATTAGCACCGCAAATACTGCTTCACCGGATCATGAACTGGTGCAAATATCGCCGACTGCCAGACCGCCTGTGTAATTACAGCAAGCGTAATTACTGCTGGCGCTATTACAGCCGTTTGGAATCTGAGCTGATGCCATCAAACGCAGTCACCGCCGCATCACAAGCCCCTGTACAGCATTATTAGCACCAGAAAACTGCACTAATAGCACCGAAAACACGTCACAATTAGGCCCAGCCTCCAGGTGGAGGTAAATGAGCACGGGTTGCAGAAATGAAGCCAGAGGTGATACCAATCCACTCCAGAGGGCTACATCAGGCACATGCCCACCACAAACACCATGCTGCCACCAGCCATTGTGAGATCGGACATGCAACTGCACATGCTGCGCCTGGAACTACAGAGGTAGGACAACCAGCACAGGGCACAGGGTGTACAGGGGAGGAGGAGGAGAGGCCAAGCAAGGCATGCACCAATCCCTGTTTCCTCACCCTGGACCCTCACTGATGGGCATTTGGTCAGCCTGTACTGCCTCAACAAAGAGACCATAACTGAACTGCTCAACACAATCCAGGGGGACATAGTGAGCAGGATCAACATCCGGACAGCTGTGCCCCCACTGCTGCAGCTAGTGTCCATCCTACAATTCCTAGGAATGGGCAACTTCCAGCACTCCGTGGCCATGATGCACGGCTTAGCACAGCCAACATTCTGTGTAGTCCAGGCCTAGGTGCTGGATGCTCTCCTGCAGCATGTGTCACGCCACATCTCACTGCTCACCACCCCAGCAAAGGTGCACACCATGAAGCCACATTTCTATGCTGTTGCCCAAATGCTAAATGTTATTGCATCGTTAGACTATACCCAGGTGGTGTTGGTGGCCCCCAGGCCCATGAAGCAGTGTACTATAAGCATTACCACTCCTCAAATGTGCAGGTGATCTGCAATCCCAACCTGTACATCACTCACTGTTGTGCCCGCTACCCTGGTTACACCCATGATGCAATGGTCCTGTGGAACAGTACACTGCCTGGATACATGGAGCGGCACAGAAGAGAACGGTCGTGGATAGTAGGAGAGTTAAGCTGTCAGCATGCAGGCACTACAATACACCTAACCACATTGCGGGGGTTGGGGCGTCATGTGCAAAATTCCACAAAGCATGCCATGACCGGCGAATGTGATAGTTGGACTGTCCCATCTCCCACACCAACGTCAAAGTTGACTCCATGGAACAAGCACATGTCAGACATACCCGAATGGATGAGCTGATGCACACATACAGTAGCAATTCCGAACACACAAATGACTACATGTACCACAATGCAACATGCATAATCACAAATCAATGTAAAACTAAGAGTCACATCACATCACATCACACAACATGGACCCTACCAGCACCACAGCCAAGTACCCCAGTACACTCAGCCCACAATGTAGACCTTCTGGCCCAATAAACCCATGGAGACCCTATAGGAAACACATCAGACCACATGCACCAGAGCAATACATTGCCACTAGACAGCCACAATGTTGGCTTGGCATGCCACCAACAGATACATGCTGTCACATCCACTGCAAAGGAACAGAGTGCATGTTAAGAAAATACAATTCATGATGGGAGTGACACAACATGCACACTCATCGAAAAGACACATGTTAGCAATGTAGCCCCATATACATGTACATGAAGCCCATTGCCCTGATGCCCTGTAAGGCCACCCCCACACATTACATGACTAATGGCTGTGCCTCTCCCCATGCAGGTGACTCTGGATACCCGCATCTGCCATGGATAATGACACCTGTGTGTGATCTACAAACACTACAGGATATTGCCTACAACCACGCTCTTAGCAGGACCCATGTGAATATAGCATACCTTTGGCCTCCTGAAGGCCTGTTTCAGCTGCCTCAACCGTACTGCTGGAGTCCTGATGCACACACCTGAGCAAGTGGGTAAAATTGTGCTTGTGTGTGCCATGCTGCGCAATATCTGCCTACAGAGAAATGTTCTGCTACCCCCTGACATGGACATGCCACCCCCAGAGGATGAGGATGCAGTGCCTGTGGCAGAGGCGACTGCACGCATTGCCAGAGATGACGTCAGGGATGGTAGACTGGCTTGCCAGAGATTGATATCCAATTTCTTTTGATACATTCACATAGTGCACGCCATGCACCACTGTGTAACACTCACATCAATTAATAAACACAACAATGACACAATCAGGAATGTCCATGCATTGATGAAGTTCAACTGTTTTAATGAAATAATGTGCACTAACTATCCCCCTCCCGCCACCAAGGCCCCACACACACTATTCCCCCTCCCATCACCAACACCCCCACACACTACCCCCTGTCCCCAGTCCCCACCAACACTGACACACACTAGCCACCCTCCCACCACCAACACCCCAGCATGCCCACTGTGTGCAAAATGTGTGTCAGTGTCACTTCTGTGGCCTCTTTTTTTCCCAATGACATCTCCTAGTGATCTAGACCCCAATTGGTGCTAAGACCGGTGCCTCGGCATGCTGGGCTGTGACCCCTCAGTGGGTGTTGTCGAATTTGACAGTATTGACCCTGGTACCTGGAAGCGCTGAAAAGTCAGTCCGAAGCATAGACTCTGCAATGGACGAATTCCCTTCTGTTAACTTCCCTGATTCGCTGACCATACAGAATCATGGCGGCACTACTGGTGGCCACCAATGCCTTGCTCCTATCCATTGCCCTCACAATCCTCCGGATGGCCCCTTGTATGCAATCGTGGATATCCTGTAGGTGCAGGGAATGTGTGTGGCCAATGGCCTCCATCTCTCGTTGCTGCCTCTCCATTTCATCCAGCCTCAAGCGGATGGATTCGCTCGATGGTGTGTGCTGAATGGGAGAGGGCCTATGCACATGGTCAGGGTTGTAGGCTGGCGAGCCATAAGATGGTGTGTCCACATCCGGCTCAGGTGTCTAGGCATGCTGGCAGTGGGGAAGGCTCTCTGGGGTGTGTGATCCTTCGTCACCATGCGGCACTGGACTTGCATCCCCTTGGGTCTCAACATGTGCCCTGCCAGCAGGTGTGGCGTCAGTGTTTGCCACTGCAGGAGTGGATGCAGTGGGCATGGAGGTGATCCTGGTAGCATGTGGTGTTGGTGCAGGGCCTGTGTTGTCACCTGCAGGCTTGGCATTGCCAGGTCCAGGTGTTGCATGACAGTCCTTGTGCCTTGGCGTGTCTTGTGTGTGCCTTTGAGAGGTGGTGGTGGTGAACCTTGAGGGCCTTGAGGTGCCACTTCCCAACAGGCCTGCCCCCTCATCCACCTCAGATGCTTCCAGAGATGCGTGAGTGCCTGTAGGGGACACATGAAATGTTGGCAGGTATGGTTCTTTCATGTGTGTTGACATGCAAGACACATTAGCTATGGTACAGAGTGGCAGCCCACACATTTGGGCATATGGGCATGGTTTTTCAGGGGGCATTGCATGTGGGCACAGCATTATGGGAATGGGTGCTGCCATCCATGTATGACAAATGGCCATGTGGTCTTTGGCTTGTGTATGGGGAAGGCAGGATATCCCTGCTGGGGCAGCTGATGTATTACATGCTTGCTTGTGGTCCCTGATGCCCCCACAAACCCTCCCAGGGTGACGCACACCTTGTGGGTGTGGTTGTGGTGGCTTTGTCTTTGGCACTGCCATGGCTCTATGGGGCACTGCTGTGCAGCCAGCAGTGTTGTGCTGTGGTGGTCTGTGTTTGTCTTGCTGCACCCATGTCGGTGTAGGGGGACATGTACTTCCATGGGGCTCGTCTGCCAACATGGGGCAGACCAACTGGGCCCACAACATGTTGGTGTGACTGCTGCGCGGTGTCGTGTTTACTCATGCACCACAATCCTACTGGCACATAGTGCACCAGCAGGGGGTGTGATGTGCATTGCACTTGGATTGGTCACTTGCCATCCCTTCAAAATGTAGTACCGCTCAGGGATGGATTTGGTGCCCAGCCCCCTGGCTGATGTGGAGTGTGACTGATGTGGCATCCCGTCACTTCACCCTGATTGGCCAGCCCAGTGGCTGGGTCTTCTGGCATGTGTCCCTGTCCACTACAGGGTCTATGCATGGTCATTTGGTGTGTGGTTGGGGGGGGGGTTGACTCACCTCCTGCCTCCTGGCTGTTGGCACCTGCGTCTGCCCCTCTGACTCCCTCAATGCCCTCTCTAGGCATAGGCTGATGGCAAGCCAGGTGGCAGTCTTGTGCTGGCCGGTTGTCATTCTTTTTCCTGCTGCCATAAAGCTCATGTCAGTGGGCCACTACCATTTGGGTGAGGACCACCAGTTCTCCCTCGCTGAATTTGGGCTTTCTCAGCCGGTTCTCGGGCACCTTCCCTTGGGTCCTAACCTGAGACATGCTTGTTGTGTCTTTCGGGTCCAGATGGCTGCAGGAAGTGGGTGATTCTGGTTGGATTGAGTTTTTAAAGATGGCTGTCGCCATGCTTCCCGTACCAGCGATGATGCTATTTCCCGCCGGCGCTAATAGTGCAGGGGACGTCAGCGGCAATGCTAATTCCGCTCGGCGGTAACTGCACTGAAATTCAGCCGAACTCGTGATGAGGCCCCATGTATGGAGTCCTTTGCATTCTTGTTGTCATACATTCTACATTTCTTTACCAGTTGGCCAAGTGGCAGACCCTGTAGTGAAATTGTCTAACTCCAACTAGGAATTATGCAAAATTCGTTTTATTTTTCCTCCCAGTTTATTCAGCTAATACGTGTAGTTGTCAATCCGATTTTATGACATCTAAAGCATGAAAGCAAAACTTCACTTCAGAGGATGGCTGAGATCACAATGCTAGAATAACTGCCTCAACCCTTCTGTCAACAACATCTGCTTCCATCAAAACGATTATAGCACAGACAGCTATGAGACAAAGCACCTAAATAATTTGTCTGTGAATCGAAATCGTGGTTTCCAAGAACAGAGCATTGGAGGGCAGGCTAGCCACGTGCACATCCTGAAAAGGTTAAAAAAATCACCCTCCAATGTCTTTCTCTGAAGGGTTGAAAGCAAAACCCTGCTGGGTAGTGTTGATAACAGAAACAAACATTTGTGTATCCATCCCATAGTCACCTAAAAGCACTAAATGATATCCGCTTCACTTTCAATATATCCACTGTTGGACCCCTTTGACGTGATTTTAACAACAACCAAAAAACATTATGAGCTGTACATTTAAAGGGTGAATACCTTATATGATACCCAATGGCCAGTGTGAGGGGTCAGAAGTGTGAGGCAGACAACTTTTGGATGATTTCTCAAATTATGCTATTTTATTAAATTATACATTTCAACATTTCAACAAACACCTCTCTATCCCTACCCTGCCGAGGATTTCCGATGCATTTCGAAAACTAAAGGAAACACATGCTCGTCTTGGAAGCAAGATGATGCAGAGCAACACAGGTTAAAATCCTTGATCTGCACTTTGAAACCTCTTTGGTATTAAGCGCGGTATAAAAAAAAACAATTATAATTATAATTATGGAAATTCACAACAGCATCAACATATGTATTTTCAATATATTTACAGTCTCTCTTTATAGCCTGGGGGGAACTCCCCTTGCCCAGGTTTCAAGTTAGATCCAGTTCCAATGTTTAACAAAAAGAAACAAGGAAATCCGGGTTTGCAACAAATGTCCAACTTAGTTCTTGGCTCCTTCACTTTGTCAAAAGAAGGTTCTGTTAACAAGTGTTCAACCAACAGAAAGATTTCTCTTCTTCCTTGAATAATAATTTCCACTTCATTGAATAACATTAAGGTTGTTTTGGGTCAAGATGCTTTGCCACAACTTATGAATGTCAAAGTAGAAACACAACTCCTTGTCAGGGTCAAAGAAACGCAACTTCTCAATTCTCTCTTCATAGCATCATGAATCACAGTTTATATTTTGTCAGGATGACTTCACAGCACCTCTGCTTTCACCTGGATAACTCTCATATCAGGTTAATTTCTGCAAGGATTCACCATGCGGGTCTACTCACCTGCCTCATATTGTTCCACACTCAACTGTGCAACACCAACTACCAAAATGCATTTAAGGATGTCATTCTACCTTTCCTCCTTTTGAATTTGGCAGTGTGAGTTATACCAATTTTTAGGAAACAGTCGCAATGAGCAAGCTTCACCTCTTTATAACCTTTCATTCGCACCTTCTCTTCCTGCCAGCCAGAGCAACTTAATGGTATGTCTTGTTAATCTCTGTGGCTTTAAACAATGCTTCACTCTTGGCTTTGGGAAATGCTTGTTTCACTCTTGGATTGGGCAATGTGTGTTTCCTAAAACTCACAACTATCAACATTCAGTCATTTAACTTCAGTCCTATATTATTTCCAACTGCTTCATACTTGACTCTTCGGTTAACCTTTACTTCAGAATCACTTTTAAGCACACTCAATCTGTCTTTCATCTGTTTACTTTAGTTTTAGTATTCAATGAATATGGTTCAGAGTGTTTTACTCTTATGCAAGTGCTATTAAGGCAGTTCACTCATACGCGAGTGTCACCTTTGTGACTTTCCATTGTCTGAAAATCAACAGTCAGTTTAATACTGCTTTCACTCATACGTGAGTGATTCCGCTTGGCTACAGTTGTCTGCCTTTGTTCTTGCAAGGGATCAGAATGCTCGGTAACATTCACTGGCTTCTGTCTTGCTCCATTCGCATGCTGCAGGACTTTAACTGCTTCTAGCTTAGTTTGAACATACACACTTCTCCAGTGAAGATGTATTCACTCCCGCCACAGAGTCCCATAGCTTGTGTCGCTCCTGGGACCCTCGGCTGTACACCAACTTTCAGTCGCGGTCTCTGGACAATTTCCTGCTGCACAATCTCTGTAATCATGTTCACATGGGGACAATCAGTCTGCCTTCATGCCTTCCCCTGTGCAAGCTCTGCACTTCAGATTTAGAGGGAACAGGACCCTCTCAGGACAGGCAGCAGAAATCTGCTTGGTTTAAGTCCCAGCATCCCTTCTTCCACCAATTTCTGATTGGACTGCCAACAAAGTGCTCTCCTTCTGCTGCTGCTACTGTTGCGAATACTCCAGCCATATCTCCACCCAATGGACTGCACCTTAGGGGGACTTTTAAACCTCTCTGCCTCCCTCAGGTGTGGGGCATTATGCTTCACAGGCTGACTACTCCTGCAACATTGCTCTTGAGCCCTCTCCCTCGCCCCAGTACTTAGAGGATTATGGGACTTGTAGTTTCTAACAACAAAATTAGGGTTTCTCATTACTTCTATTTGGCAATAAGCCTTTAGCAGTGTGTGGTTTCGAGGAAAGTTAACCAATGGAGTTTCCCAATCTTCCTGACCTGGTCCCCCATGTGATCCTCTCGCAGAACACCACCCGCAGGGTCGGGATCAGGAAGTGTCCGTCCTTCCCTGACCACATGTGAAAGGTCTGAGGCCAGGTTTCTGGGGGGAATCATTGTTGATTTATCACACCAGTTCATGATTTTCTAGTAGAGGGACTTTTTGACCACTGGACTTCCATATCTGCTTGCTTTGACAGTTGCATTCAGAAGCATTTCTAGTGGGGCCTGAGGGGGCTATAGCCCTGGGTCTTTTGGCTGCAGCCCCAAATAGCAGCTCAGGGGCTACAACCAAAAGGCTAGCTAGCCCCGAGTCCTGACTGTCCCAACATTAGCGTAGCCCATATTTTTTCCAGATCTAGCAACACACCTGGTTCTAAAATAGGAGCCTCCAGTATCTCATCCTTAATGTGGACGGGCAGAGGTGAGGCAGCTACTGATCCATAAGAACCAGGCATCTTAGTGGAGTTGGAATGGAATCCGACACCAAAACCTGGGTCACCAAGAATTTGAAAGGAGCTAACCTAATGCACAGGAAGCAGCAGGAGTGATATCCCCTCCACAGGCAGATGACCTGGACACTTGGTGCATAAATGAGATGCCCAACTGTCATCTTTGGAGTTGCAGATGTCTATCTTTGAAACCCCAAAGGCTCTGCAAATCTGTTTAATTGCCCTTCACCCCCACAAACAGAAATTGTGGAAAACACATGGCTGATCTGATCTGCTTCCTGATTAACCTATCTCAAATGTTATAGGATGTACATGATAGCAAGATATTCTCTATAAATGAAAGAATCTGCTTCACAGTGTCTACGGAATTGATTTGCTGTCCCTCATTCCTTTTGATACAATTGTTAGTAACAAAGATGTCCATTCCAACTAATACTGCCAACCCTTTCATATCTTTGGCAAACAATTTCCTGTGCACAACATCTGGATCATTAAAGCTGATAACTGGTCCACTGATCCATATATTTCCTTTTAACCACAAGATGGTGGAATGTTGCACTCCAGCCTAGACCACTGGCATCATTATTTTTTTAACTTTCGGTTGTGGCTCATATAGTGTCCCTCTTTGTAGATTTCCCCAGCAATGCTACCACTGGGATACCTGCTTGATCTCTTCCGATCTGGAGTCCTTTTCTAAAAGATTTGTGAGACCAGATCCCAGCATGATGCGAGATATATCGCCAGTAATTTAAGATGGAATCATGCCCATAACACCAAAACGATGTATGTCTATATGTCCCATTCTATTCTTTTTGCATCTCGCGGTTATAGAAAAACCTGAAGCATGGGTCACAATTTTTGTATCCTTGATGATTGAAGCAACACTGCCTCACATCTGGCTTGAAGTGAGGCTCAACAAAATGTTTGACGCTGGGTTGGAGCAAGGTGTGGATTTCTTTAGAATGATCATCAAATTGTATTGCTGGCTAGCAGACTAACCTAGCAAGTCTTATAGAAGTGTGCCTCACTTGGTTTAGCCAAGTATTCCAATGTACAACATGGTCCCTTTTAAATTCAGAATTTCCACCAAGAAAGCAATAACCTAGATGAACACTCTGGGTGCTGGACAACCTAGGTGGGTGGGACCACAATGATATGCAAATCGATACTTCTCCTCTGTGAAGGGGGCAGTGAGCTTAAACATGGTTGTAGACCCTCCTGAGTGGAGGTACACCCCATCAAACAGGTTACTTGAACCATGTTGATCCTCGGTGGAGGGGCTCCCAAACCTCTACATTTTGTAAAGCTTTTTACCTTGTGTAATTTAGGGTAATCCAGACCCCTTGCTCACTGTGCCTCAGAGAGGCTCAGCTTCAACTCACTGATGAGCACAAACAAGGTCAAAACATATGTCTGGGGTTGCTGATGGTACTCTTGTTCAGATGAGAATTGCCTACCATTTCAGTGCTGGTCTGCCCAGGTGGGTAGAACCAGAATGTTATGCAAATTGATATTTCTTCTCTGTGAAGGGTACACTGAGCTATACTGTGGTTGTAAACCCCCCAGTGTGTGGGGTACATGCTATCAAACAGGATATTTTAGCCATGTTCATCCGCGGTGGAGGTGCTCCCCAACCTCTGTATATTTTGTAAAACTCTCCGGTTTTAGCCTAAATAACTAGGAGTAATCCAGACTCCTTCCTCACTGTGCCTAAGAGAAGCTCATTTTCACCTCACTGATGAGCGCAAAAAAGGCTGAAACTCATGTTTGGGGTTGCTGATGGTACTCTTGTCAAGACAAGAATTGCCTAGCATTTCAGTGCGGGACTACCGAGGTGGATGGGACCAGACTGATATGCAAATTAATATTTCTCCTGTATGAAGGAAGCACTGAGCTAACATTTGGTTGTAAACCCTGCTGATTGGGGTACTCCCCACGGAACAGGTTTTTTGAATTATGTTCGTCCTCAGAAGAGGGGCTCCCACATCTCTGTATATTTTGTGAAACCTGGAGTTTTCCCTTGAGTAACCAAGGGTAATCCAGACATGAACCCATTGCTCACTGTGTCATGTTATGTTAAAAGCATGTATTAAGCGCACCGTACTCCAGAAGGCATCATGGTGCGAAAGGCCCAACAGTCAGAGACAACCAAGCAAAATACCAGACTCTAAAAAAGAAAATTCTTCAGAGAGCGATGTTTTGCAGTAACACAACATGACAGAGGAAACGAATTCCATACCTGAGCAGCTGCAACTGAGAATGCTCGGACAAAAACATGAGACAGGCGAAAGTGAGGTAATTGAATAATAGCCACCTCCTGCTAGCGAAGAGGACGGCTATATACATATGGACGAAATTTAAGATGCAGGTACTCAGCACCACTGCCATAAAAGGGACAGTGTACTATACATAAGGACTTATATTGAAGTTGTTTTTAATTATCAGAAGCCAATGCAAACAGCACAAAACAGGAGAGATGTGAGAAACATAGGGAATATGAGTCGCAACTCGTGCGGCCGTGTTCTGAAATATTTTAAGCCGTCGTAACAAAAACTGTGGTTGGGCTAAAAATAAAGAATTACAATAGTCAACACCACTTAAGACGAAGGACGGAACCAGAGGGGCATGGAACAACAAATGTATACAATGTACAACCTTTCTGAGGACCCTAAATTTGAAATATCTGGTTTGTCAAACCAAAGCAATCTGAGCATCCGACAAAAGTGAGGCTGGTAGTTAGGTCCTTCACCACTGGAACAGGGTAGGAGGCCAAAATTCCAGGGTCCAAAGAGAAGTAGCAGATGGGGTCCAACCACCAGAACCTCAGGCTTGTCCCCTCAACCTAAGCCACTTATTACTCATCGAACAACCCACTGCCTAAAGGCAACTATGCAGCTGAGACGAGTTTCATAATCTGAAAGATAAAGCTGTACAATGATTTGCAAATCATCAGAATTGAAGTAACATCAGAGGCTGTGAGCATGGATCAGCTCAACCAAGGGTTGCATATAACTTTGAAAAATGTGGGGGACAGGGCGGTGCTCCACTTCACCTCACTGATGAGACCCAACAAGGCCAAAACACGTGCCTGGGGTTCCTGATGGCACATTGTTCAAAGGAGAATCACCTAGCATTTTGATGCTTGAGTGCCCAGGTGAATGGGACCAGACTGATATGGATATTTGTCTTCTGTGAAGGGTGCAGTGAGTTAGAATGTGGTTGTAGACCCTCGTGGGTGGGGGTACATCCCGTAGAACAGATTATTTGAACCATGTACATCATTGCTAGAGGGGCTCTCAGACCTCAGTATATTTATTTTATACATCTAACATGAGTTGGCAATGCTGTTCCTTTTCCTTCTGGATCTCTGAGCAATAGCCTCATCTTCCTTGACTGCAGGGGAGTAGTCCAGGGAGAGCCAGAATTGTCTGTCTCCCCTTTGTTCCCCCCTGCCTCGTCGCGCCTTGAAACACTTGTGTATAGGCGCGTTACAAATGCCATATCATATAATAATTAAGGGTGGAAACACCCAACCAATAACTGCCTTTTTTGAGGCAATTGTATGCTATCTCTCAATATAAAAGAAGTCAGTAGGAGGCCACCGATGTGGTAGTTAGCACAGTGTAACATAAAGTGGGTGTGTTAAGAGAGCATCAAGTAGGAGAGAACCACCGATGGCCAAGCCAAATAGCATAATCCTTAAGTGTTTAGCCTGCTAGCAGTAAAATGTGCTATAATCCTGCTAAGGACTATAACCCAAAGCCAGAGACTGCTAAAAAATAACAGCTTCATTAGCCTGCTTGGGGTTATACCTCATATCCTGGTATAGGGGTACCGAGACCGCCAGAGTCGGAGAAAGTTAAGCACTTCCACCTGCTTAGATTGGAGCCTGAAAAGTATTAGAAATATTGCGACATTAGAGAAGAGCCAATAGTGGGATCATGCCCAGGAGAGCAGACTTTGACTTGGGGAGACAAAATATCTGCACCAGCCTTGGAAGGTGGAAAAAAGTCCTTCCCTTTTCAGGTGAATTCATCGCAAGCAGGTGAAGCTAAATGATCTTGACTTGACCATAGAATCGGTAGCTAGGTCCTTTGAGATTAGACCTGTACACCAAAACTACTTTGCTCCTTCACCCTGATTTTGTAACTACAGAGCCTTGCCCTTGTTTGTGTTTTCCGCATAGTCCTGCTTCACACATTCCTACAACTCACACTTGTAAAGAACAAAAGGTGTTGAATATCTGTATGCAAATTCTCTGTGACATTCTCCTGTAACCCCCCACATCAACCTTCTGAACCACTGCACCCATCTTCTTATCAAGTGCACTTCTGCCATATCTCCCTTAGATTCCTGGACTGATTAGACAAACGTCAGTAAAATACTCATCTCAGGGCCCCTCCAGAACCTACATCATACCCTTTAGGCACTGGCATTGCAGCAGAAGAAACCAGATTACATCTGCCTAAAATAACCTTGGTCACTAGCTTCAACCTCAATCACAGGTACATCCAGACTTTGCCACTTTTGGGTCTAGATTTCTTGTATGTTTTCTCTTGATATTCAAAAATATCCTGGCTGCTTCGTCCTAAACATCTTTATTCTTCCACTGAGCCCATGGATACAGTAGAATCATTTTTTTTTGCTTTCATTTTCTCTCTGGAAGCATTAACGCCTGTTTGTTGCTAATGTTCAGCAATCCTGTTCACCCCGACACAGGATACCTCTCTGCCTTACTTCAGATCAAAACCCACATAGCAAAAATAAGTCTTCTGACAGACACACTGCATCTCCTAAACCAGTATAGTCCCAGGAGTAGAGTGGAGCTCAAGCTTGTTTAGAGAATAGATGTAAAACAACTTGTTATAGTGAAAGGGGTTGCATTCAGATGTTAGAAGACGTGAAAATGTGGGAAGTGTGACAGGAAAGAAAAACATAAGGATAAAAGTGCTTTAAAGTGGGCTGTCAGAAGCGGCCACGTTGATGGTGCGGCTTCACATCCGCTACGTGGGATCTATGTGATCTTCTTCAGAGCATAAGGAGCTAACATGTTTCTTTCTCTCTCTTTTGTTAGTCGTTCTATTCCTGTGAATATAACAGGTATTGTGTCAGGTTTGTAGACTATACACAAATGTTTGATTAAATATATACAGCGTTTCGTGCAGAGTTTCAGCCTGCAGCAGAGTTCACGGTGAGAGGAGCTGCAACCACACTCAGCGTTCTCTGTTTCGTTTCCATTTACCTATGGATTGTGGATTGTGCCTTTAAGGAAGAAAAGGTCCACTCACTTTAAAAAGACCCCGAAAGCGCGGAGCGCGCGCAGAGTTTCGTGCAGAGTTTCAGTCTGCAGGCAGTCTGCGGCAGGGGACCAGGGGGCTGGGGATGCCGAGTCGAAGCTTGAGCAACCAGACTGGACAGGCCACCGACATTGAGGTAGGCGAAGGTTCTCAAGACTGTGCTGTTTATCGCTGAATACTGTGAACATTCTGACCATTTTTTGAAAAACACGTGTCACCACACACATATTTACTCGGAAAACGTAGTCAGTTTCACACTGCCACAACCTCAATTGGGCTAGGGCGGGGGAGACCAAACCAGCGTTCACAACCCGACCCACAATCCACGACTCTTACCCGTTGATAATGGAGGAGGACCCTGAACAACGCTGCCGCAGGAGTCATGTTAAAAAAAATCCCATGACTCCAAAGCAACCCGGCAACCCGTGTACACCATTTTCCACACCTGCAGTGGACAGAAAATACGACGCCCCTTCACCCTCAGCTTTACCACAACCTTTACTAAGACCCATTAATACAGGAGAAACTGTGCAAAGATTTCCACCCATTTCAGAGAAGAACTCAAAGATCTGACCAGCAACGGGTATCAGACCGCTGGCACCGCCGCGCCCGTCCCCGAAGTCTCCTGCATGGCTTCTCACGCTGTGCTCAGTGGGAGGAGTTCAAATATCGCCAGAGCTGGCTCTCTCTACTACGACCGCCTGTGCCGATGGCCCCCCTACCGCCTCGGCGAGTGGCCCTCTTCGCGAGTGGGTCGGAGGACCTCTCGCGTGGGGTCTTGGGGCAGCGGCACAGGTAGAGGTGAGCGACGTGCAGCCGCCCACCCCGCTGGCTGTAACCATCCAAAAGTCCCCAGTGCCACGACTGCTTCCGACGGACCCGGTCCCTGGGCAACACAGCAGTCGGTCCTGTAACCCAGATGCACAGGAGCTGCACAGGACAACACCCGTCAGGATCAGCACAATGGCCGTTGAACATGCGTGCCCAGAGGATGCCCCCTCTAAAACCAACGACTCCCACAAGGCTCAGATGCTAGAAGAAACATCAGAGCCTCCAGTCTCCTCACTGACTCCTAGTGATGCGGTCGCTACATCGACTGTGCAAACCCTCGTTGAGACCCCGAGGCTGACACAAGAGCTACGGCAGAAAGGAATCGACCACTTGCCCAAGAATCAAACATGGGGCAAATAAATAAGAACGGACCATCAGCACCTGAATCAGAATTGGACCCCATTCAAGATCCTATTCCGGCTGACATCACTACATCAAACCCCATACTTCCTGCAAATAGGAAAAGGATTCCATACAAAAAAAGAGGAAGGGGCAAATCTCAAGTGCCTCCCATACATGGCACCAAGGAAAACACAACCGTACAAAGAAAAGATGGAACTAAGATAAAAGAGACTGCAGCGAACCCAAGCGCTGACAATCAAACCACCAACAAAAAACAGGGTCTTGGGAAAAACAGTTTACCAACCCCCTTGCTCTCCAACGCCCTGCTGAACTTCTTCAAAACACAAGGCAAACGGAAATTACCTACTGACACTGAACCCTCAGATGCGGAAATTTTGGAAGCCCTGGAAGAAACCCCTCCACTGTCTAAATTTAGAAAAACATTAGAATGACATCCTGGTGGGTGAAGTTATCCGACAGCCAGATGACAGGCCGGCAAATATTACTGTTGCAGGGACAATCACTCAACCGGAATTGATAACAATAGACAAAACTAAGCAAGCACCTGCAATGGATCCCCTGGCACAGTCACAGGACGTGCCAGAGATACTCGAGCTACTCCACCCGAAAGTCTACCCGCAAGAAAGAGCAATGAGTGTGCAACCTTGGGCAAAAATCCACCTCCCAAGTTTAAATCTCCCACCAAATCATCCAGAATCTATAACTGACTCGCTTCCTCGAGGACATGACGATATTGGCCCCTGGAATTCCTCACCCAGGTCGTATCAGTCTGGTGAGGCTGGCCTTAGCTCAGACAGAACCCAGCGATCAGTCACAGACCCACAATGCGTAGAGCATACAGCTACGCCATTGAAAAACAGAAGGCTCAGTGAACTCCCATCAGATACGGTACTGCAAATTGCGGTACCATACTTAGCACCAAGGTCCCTTTGCGGGTCTCTACTTTAATGGCTGGTCTAGACCAGCCGTTCAGGTCGGGTCCCGCAAAGGGACCTCGTAGTAAGGCGCTAAGTGTTTAACGGCACCGCAGCCTTTTACGGCGCCGTTAAACACTTAGCACCAGGGTCCTAATGAAGGCCATAGACTTGAAATATGACATATCACAAAGAAAACGGGACATGAACGAGGTGGAGCCTGAAACCAGCACGGGCCCGCCCGGACAAAAAAATGCAGCAGTTGGACCGTCTGAGCAGAAATCCATACAGACGACCCAGAGCAGATGCAGCGAGGAAACTGCACCAATATTCAATAATCAACCGAAACTGGCCTCAAAAATTAAACAAATGCAACTGAAGACAAAGTCACCATTAACATAGGCAACTGGAGGCCAACACGGGCCGAGAACAGGAAAGAAAGCCTTAAAATTATCAGAAAAAGATCAAGCAGAAAATGCGAGACAATCCCCAACATGGCCTATACTCGACCCCAAAATCCTCAATGTTCAATCTACCACAACGGCTGCAGGACTTAGCTCTTCATTGAGCAAAACGGTCATGCCCACTGACCTTACTAAATCTCCCAAAACTACGAGCGACTTCATGGAAGCAAGCCTCATAACAAATCTATCTCTGCATATAGAACGGGAGTCAGACGACAATATCCTACATTCACACATAGGGGAAAGTGTTGCGATGAAAGAAGGTCAGGGGACCCCTAAAGGCACACAAAGGACAACAACCCTGCCCACAGTTCAACGCAGCCAACAACTGGAACTCTTCAGCAAAAAACTGACCATGATCTTCGTCAACACAAAAAGTCTATGTCTTCAACAGCACTACTAACATCAGCAGAACCACTACCAGAAGCACCAGTCAAGTGGTCGCGTCATCCCAGTCCGACCAAGCATTAACAAAATGCAAACATACCCTCAGAAAAAACAGAGGCTGGTGTGGCTACCGAGAAAAAAACTCGACTTTTCAAACTGGAACAGGCCTCAAGTAAAGACAAATATATGGTTCTGAAACGAATATCAGTGCTGAGAATAGCAGCAAGCACAACTGCCCTAAAAAAGCTACAGAGGGAAGACTTTAAGCTGATTGAGCCGTATCATAGAGAAAACAAGGCTAAAGCTTACCTACACATCAAGGCAACCGCAATTCAAGACTTGACACGAGAGGCTGGTAGAGAGCTAAAACTTGCTGGCTTTCTACTATCAGAAATAAAAAGCCCAGGCATTGTGTTAAAAAAAACGAAACTGGAGGAACATATCGTAAACACAAGGAAATACGACTCCAAATTAGTCATAACTCCCGAAGAGCAGAGCTGAAGGCCCACTTTGAGGAGACAACCGATAAGAAACATTGTAAATACTCGACTGACACAACGGAGGTATTCCACTCCCGAGATGCTAAAGAAAGGACCAGATCAAGACCTTCCCATTTGAGCAATGACAGGCCATACGGATACCAAAGAAGACAAAGCCTCAGAGAACGCTCTCCATGCCGAACCAGCACCGCCAGCTATAGAAACACCAGACAGGAATCGTCGACAAAGAGACCTAGTGACACACCTAACGGTGAAAGGAAAGAACCGACGGCAGGAGGCCCTTGGAAATGGCAAAGGGGGTCTTGATCCCAAATCGCAAAAGATAGCAATCACTGACGACAGCCAATAAACCATATCTTCAAAAGGCACTGACCCTAGCATCATGGAACACCAGAGGCCACGCCCATCTAACGGATCCCAACAGCGAGGACCTAGGCCAATTTGATATCCTCTGTCTCCAAGAGACATGGCTTCTTGAAAAACCATCAATGGACGGCTTTGAAATTGAGATCTCTTCAGCTGTGAAAGGCCTAAAGGGTCATCCATCATCAGGCTTACTCATCGCAGTCTGGACAGGTCAAGACCTGAAGATCATCAAGAGGATCACAAGATCTTACGGGGTTCTGGCTGTCCTTATACATTGGAATCACTTTTCCAACGCCACATTGTCTTGGTCATCAACACATCTCGCAATAATAACCATCTACTGGAATCCCCAAAAAACGTCAGTTACAGATTTCTGTCAAATAGTGGCTGAAACCATTGACGCCACTGTAATTGAATGGAATACCACACTTATAATCATCTGTGGGGACATGAATTCAAAGTGCGTTCACTCAAAAGACCAACTCGTTCCAACTGCCTTTCCGTCGCCAACAGAAGAAAGAGGTCGAGCATGGATGAGTCTGATGACCTCCAGAAACTTTCATAATGTCGCTTTGATCAAGGATTGGCACACGTGGATTCCCACATGGGAAAGGGGAACTTGAACCGCCACCATGGACTACATTTTTGTTTCCAGTGCCATGCTTTCAGAAATCGAAGACTTCCAGGTGGTAAAAACAAATGCAAGCGATCATAACATGCTATCTATGACATGGTCCTCCAATTCTCACCAAAGCAAATGCTACTCAGCCCTAGTCGAGGCCAACACTCAACAAACTCGGCTGCGCTTGACAGCAGCAAGTGTAAGAGCTATAACACATCAATACGCCGCAGAAGGGGATGCTTCGGCAGCACCAAGACGATACCAAGCCCAAACTATATTCCGCTTTTGGTCAAGTATAAAGCCAAACGGAAAGAGGGCAAGGAACTAGGGATGTAACGGTATAACGGTATACCGTTAAAGATACCGTGAACCACTTAATTGAACAATAATAACCGCCACATTGTTTATACCGTTATACCGTTCATACCGTTAAGTGTGCTTTTCAATCTGATTTGGAAAGGCTGCAGTAAGCAATTGCTGCGCAGTCTTGGTTTTGCACTGTTGGATGTGCCTCTGCCAAGTAGTTTCAGTTCCATAAACCACACGTGCCTTACACAAAATCAATATGTTAGCAATAGGAAGAATAGATACAGTGCCAAGAAGGAAAAGGGTTTACTTTGGGGTGGCGGCTTTGGGGTTTATATATTTATAATGGATAATGTTCTCTAAACATATGGCGATGGGGGATTTCCCTGGTTCTATCATTGAATTTACATATAATAAGTCACACTGCGAAATTCACTCATCTCTGTGGGTATTCCCTGCTGCCATACCAAAGGGTAACATGTCAGTGATTACTGAACAGCTTTTGGCTCGCAAGTAAACTAAAGGCTGTAACGTAAAGAGAAAGTGCGTGTGTGTGTGTCTAATCAGGATATTCCATCAGAACTTCCCAACCAAACCTGGGCCAGACAGAAGGAACACCATGGGAGGGGCCTTTGGGGGAAGTGCTGTCACAACCCTTGCCCAAAACCCCCTCTGGCAAACCCGTTGGCCAGGTGGAGTCAGGACTCGGGCCTCTAGAGCCTGGCATCCTCTTCAAAGCCCTCATGGTGCCAGTCCTGGCGCCATCGTCAGGTTCATACACCCTGAAAAACAATGTGTATGTGTGTGTGTGTATGTGCACAAGCGTATACAACCATCAGCCTCCATTGATCTGTGGCATGCAGGTTATCAAGATGGCAACATGTTCATCTTCACCAGTAGCCAGTGGGGAAGCAAAAAGCCTAAATGACCACTTAAGAAAAGCTATTCAGTTTGCTTTGCCAGTTGCAGCAGGCCTCCACCCCACCCCCTCCTCTCCACACGTGTGTTTGTGTTTGGTGGAAGCAAGGCATTTCAGTGGAAAGTATGTTGAAAAGCCCAATTCTGGCCCTGGGTTCCTGGTTTTGTTTGTGATGATACATCTGTCAATTTATGACCTTTTAGAAAACATTTGTTAAGATCAGTTAACTCCACCTGCTATACCGCGATAACCATGATATACCGTCATTTGGCAAGAAGGTTATCGTACCGTCATAAAACGAATACCGTGACACCCCTACAAGGTACCTGCAGTTAACCTCAGCCATGTATATGACAAAACAATAGCAGAAAAAAAAGGGCACTGAGAAAATTAAAACGTAAAGCAAAAGATGAAAACAACGATCTATCCTGGGAAACGTGGTCCAAAGAACAAAGAATTCACAAATCATGGCTTAGATCCCGCAAAGCTGAACTATATCAAAATGACGCTGAACCAATGCTTAGAACCTTGTCGACTAAAAGATCAGGCGACTTCTGGGCTCTAATCAACACCTCACGGGGAAACCCGCGAACCAACATGGTAAATTCAGTCACAGAATTGGCATGGGTCAAATTCTTCACAGATTTCTTCGCAGCCCCGCTGACCACTGAGATATTATACCCTGAGACCAATCTGCTCCCCTGGATTGACCTTTCCTCAAAAGCAGACATAAGCTCAGCCATTCAAAAGCTCAAAGTATCAAGAGCGCCGGGTCCCGATGGGCTCACCAACATTGATCTAAAAAATGACATAAATGAATGGACAGACTTTATCAGTCTCTTGTTCAACCAATGCAGAGACAGTAGACAGATTCCAGCGTCGTGGACCAAAGCAACGGTCATCCCGATTTTCAAGAAAGGAAGCAGGGAAGAGCCGGCAAATTACCGTCCCATAGCGCTCCTGGATATTATGGGAACATTATTCGCAACTCTCCTATTACAGCACTTTCAAAGTTGGGCGAAAACAGCCTCCTGCATCGACCACTTCCAGATGGGATTTAAAAAGAACGGCAGTACCTCTATGAAGATACTCCTTCTAAACATTCTCAAGGCAAAAGTAAAACAGGGATCACCAACTGTCTACGCTGCTTTCATAGACCTACCTATCACAGGCGTTTGACAAGGTGGACAGAGTGCTCCTATGGAAAAAGTTAAAAGCTTGGAACTGTCCCAAAGAAGTTTTAGATCCAATAGCAGTGCTCCACACCAAGACATGTGCGTCCCTCTGAACAGACAAGGTGTACTCTCTAAAGAAATTCTAGCAGAAAGAGGAGTCAAGCAGGTTTGTCCCTTGGCTCCATCCTTGTTTGTGGCTTTCTTAGGGGATTATAAAGAATCTGAAGTAGCCGTCCTCTGCTTTCCCCTGAAAATAGGTAACACTGAGGTATCACAAATCTTATATTGCGGATGACATGATACTTCTTGACCAGATGCCGATAGGTCTTCAACGACAGTTGGACAACCTTGCCAAATATATGACAGCCAACAACCTCACAATAGATAACAGCAAGACCAAAATCATGATCTTTGCCAAAACTCAACAGTCTCGCAAAACGGCCAAAACTTGGTCTGTGAACGAAACACAAATTGAAGTTGTCCAAAACTTCAAGTACCTTAGAGTCATCATTTATGGGTCATCGCAAGAGTCCAAAATGCAACAGTACTTATGGGACAAAACGAAAAATCTGACTTCACAAATGAGGCTGATCGACCGAAAGTTCGGCAAATTTTTGTTGCTGCCAGCTATCAATTTCTACAAAGGCAAAATAGTACCAGCCTTAACATATGGTATGGAAGCAACAATCACCATGCCGAAATCTATCTGGCTGAAATTGGAAGAATACATCTGGAAGACGGTACTTGGCCTCCCCAACTCAATACCAATATCAGCGGTGAGAAGAGAGCTGGGATTTCTGTCGTTAGAAGCAACTGTCAGTGTGTCCTCAATGTCACTCTACAGGAAAACACCGATACGAGATGGTCTCCCGATATTCAACATTATCGATAACAAGCTCAAATTGACCCAATGTCAAGTACTGCGCAACTGGGCTGACCAGCAAAAAAATAAATTGGAAAACTTGGCGTGCACTGCAGACGACCTCATAGTCAACCCACAAAGAGTGATCCAAAAGCTTAAAAACGATGACTGGATTTCCACAGGTGAAAAGGAAGTGGCGATCAAGCTCTTGAAACCTCTTCCACCAACATATAACAAACTAAAAAGCCCTTTGGCTTACTGCACTAAATTCCCGGACGAAAAACTCAGAAAAACCTTCTTAAGAGCTCGGCTTAATCTATTACATACTAGAGAGATCCTAGCGATAAGAAGTCAAGCTAATCACACAACCTGCAGACTGTGCAAAATCCCGGACAACCAAGAAACAGTCCGCCATCTGTTGTTAAACTGTCCAACTTTAAACGCAGAGCGAACGGCCTTCTTGGCCCCTCTGTGGGCCAACTCAGCTCTTGTGGAAGAAGACACATGGTGGTGCCGCCTGATTTCAGGTGAAAAAGCTAAATGGTCAGTGGCTACAGCTAAGCTAATGGAAGCAACATTTGCAAAGATAAATGCCATCGAAAACGTTCCACAACAGCCTACAAGTCAATGCTAAAGTCAAAAATTAAGTCTTGTTCCAATGTCATTGTCAGCAATTTTATGACGACTCTCGGCAGCTCGTAAGCACTCAGTTGAATACGTAAATACGTCATTCATCTGTTTACTTGAACATTGGTTTCAATTTGGCTTCTTCTTGTAAAAATCAATTTTCTTTGATTGTACACAAGTAAATAAAAAAATAAAAATAATAATAATATATATATATATACTGGGATGAACTATATTCTCACTACTAAACTGTGTCTTGCTCTACACTAATTATCGCCATGGATCTTCGGACTCTATAAATCAAAAAAAGAATGGAATGAAAACCCATTCCAGGTGTGTGTAAAGTTTGTCATGGGACAGATAAGTCTCATGACTGTCGTCAAACAGCATGTACTGACATCCAAAAGCTGTAAAAAGACATTACTCACCCGCCTTGTGAGTTGCCCCAATCAGGCTGAGTGGGTATTGCCTCTGTGAAAGGATCCAATGGTAACTGCAATGCTACAAAATGAGATAGAAAATAAAAAATAGAAAACAAAATGTACCTGAATGCACCTGTTGCCTACATCCTAAAATGTGTAAACGTGTCTGTATCGGTATCAATTAATCTGTTTGATACCATCCATACGATTTCTACAGAGTTCTCAAGGAATCGCCAATTCCTTGCACTTTAGCAAGAGTCATGGTCAAAAAATGTCTCTATTTACCCCTAATGGGCAAGTATTAGTTGCCCATTGTTGCATGCAATGTATCTCTAACATCGCCACCTGGTGTACCCCGATCGAGCTCTACAGCGAGAGCATTCTCGATCGGCATGACTCGCATGACAGCGCCCAAGATGACCTTCTCCGGATGCTCTGCTCATCAGTGTCGCTCTTAACTGCACAAGTCGCGGCCCGTCTCATCGTGAGGAAGACGTGTCTCTGTGTCTGTACTGCTAGAAAGTGGCACGACTTGTGTGAGAAGTATTTACTGGTTACTATGACAACCCCGCGCCTGCTCAGTTGCGTTAGCCACGTCGTCATATTGGTGTGGGCATATTAAATACCCCTGTCATTATCTTATACCACAAAACATTTATGTGTCCGTTATATATTGGACATTTTAAAAACTAATATAAACATTTCCCAGGCTGTTTAAATATTCAAGTCAATATTAATGTAGGTGCAGCTAAAAAGATAGTGCCTTCATACCTACCAAATATTCAGATGTTAAAATTAGTTTGTGTATAAGATCCGTTAGACAAAATCATGGTAGATCTAAAAATCTAACTGCCAAGAACACCCTAAGAAATCACCCGGATTGCGGGTTAACTATTGCTTAAAGAAGCACGGTGGGGAAAAGAGGATTTCAAGGACCCATGGGTCTCTCCTCTGTGCCCCAGGCGTGCTACATTTTCAACTTGAATACCCAGTTTGGGCCAATCAGAGAATCCTCAGAGGAGTCACCTGATTTGTGGATTTAATTTCTAATAAATAAATGTAGTGTGGAAATAACCGAATTGCGGGTTAACTGTATGTAAAATGTGCACGATTGGGCCAAGAGGATATCGAGGACCATTGGGTCTCTTATCTGCATCCCAGGTGTGCTACATTTTCAACTTCAATACCCAACTTGGGTCAATCAAAGAACACCCAGAGGAATCGCCTGATTTGCGGAGGAGTTACCTGATTGGCAGATTTAATATCCAATAAGTGAGCATGGTGGGGGAAAGAGGAAGCGGAGGACCGGTGGGTCTCTCCTCTGCACTCCCACCCGTGCTTCACCCTGAACTACAAAATCCAACTTGCGTAAATCTATAAAGTGTGATTAGGCTAGGGTTAGATCTACATAACACTAAAATGTAAGTGAAAGTGTACTTGGGGACAACCCATAAAATCATTCACCTATTTGCATGTATTCTATCGGTCACCTCCTTCCTTGCAGGCTCTGACATGAGCCCCCTCACAATCTACTTTCAAATTCACCACATTGTCATTTTTGATTGTCCTCTACCGAGTTTCCATATGCAATCTAGTGCATACAGAATTGTACTGAATTGTACCAATATACAGTTAATCACAGTATGACTAAAGGCCATCATTTTTTTTCCAATAATTTGAGGCTATGATCTTCACATCGCTCTTTACAACATTATTGATAATGAATTGTCATTAACCTCAGATTCATAAATATACTGAGCTCTATAACAACTCTAAACTGTGAACAAACTGTTATGTTCAATATCATACAACCTGTTTGATTGATTCATATCCACAAGAAAGGAATGCAGGTCCCTATATGCCATAAAGACATAGGGACTCATTACGACCCTGGCGCTAATGGGTTAACAGCACCGTAAAAGGCTGCAGCTCCGTTAACCCATTAGTGCCTGTTTACGAGGTCCCTTTGCGGGACCTGACCTTAACGGCTGGTCTACACCAGCCGTTAAAGTAGGGACCCGCAAAGGGACCTTGGTGCTAAGTACGGTACCGCAATTTGCGGTACCGTACTTAGCGCCTTCCCCATTCCCATAGAGCCCTATGGGGCGAAAATGGGAATAGGGAAGGGCCATGGTTCAATGGGGAATTACCACCCCGTCAACCTTGGAATGGGGTGGTAATTCCCCATTGAACCATGGCGGACCCGTTACAACAGCGCTAATAGCGCCATGGTTTAGGGCCTGTGTTGTAATGAGGGCCATAGTGTTTTTCACACCGTTCTGAATGTGCTTACTCAAATCAAAGTCATGAGTTCACAGTCACCCATAGGGGGTACACAATGTATTCATATAAATGTCTGTGACATGTCACACAAAACACATCGGATCAAATTCAGTGTTCATACCTCTCGGTGTATTGAATCTAACAGGTCGATCCACATGATCTCTCTCTGTAAGTCTTTTCTGAAGATCACCACCCCGGGTACCTAATCTAATCTGCTCCAGTATCACACACCTCAATTGTGCTATCGAATGTCTCGCTTCTATGAAATGTGTTGCCAGGGGAGACTTGATGATTATTGTTCGGATACTCGACTTTTGCGCCGTCCACCTGAGCTTAACCTTTCGAGTGGTGATACCTATGTAATACAATCCGCAGGGACATTTTAATGCATATACCACATTGGTGGCGTCACAAGTGCAAGAATGCTTAAGTTCAATGATCTTGCCTTTGTGTGGCCAAGTCATTTTGTGGATCTTTGCAACTTTGGTACAGCCTTATGGCATAGGTAAATCTGTGCACCCTGGTCCACCCCTACTAGGCACCTGTGAGTACTCTGGTGCCACGTACTACATAACTGTGTTCAGACCCGCAGTGTAATATTGGCCTTCTTGTGGGAGTCCCTTTGATTGTCTTTAATAGACTCACAATATATCACTTAAGAAGCATAAGCACACATCTGGCATGCAAGACTGCAATGGGGGTCTCCTTGACACCGATCTCCGGTGGGTCCGGTTTTAACGGGTGTTCGAACACAAACCTGTCTATCACTGCGTCAGCCAAACTGGCTTCAAATAACCGGAGAACAATTGAGGAGCCTGTGTCGGCCTCAAATACTTTTCCAGTAACCTAAAACGACATTATGCTTTCAGTTACAATGCAGAAAGAGGTTTCCCCCTTGAGGTCAGTTTCTTATCTTCAACGTTTCAGGATGATAGAGGGGCTACATCCTTAATCTGCAAATCTGCAAATCTTTTTTTGCAATCACCAATACTCCTCCAGTTCTGAAGAAATGCATGGGGGATTCAGTGCGAGATCAGTACTCAATCTCCTCCCCCTCTGAATCTTTAAGGAGCTCCTTAGAGTATGCGACCCAGGTGGAGATCGATAACCTGGGCTCAATTTGAATTTCTGCACTGAATCTCCCTTGCTGCTGTGCCTTCCTCCTCCTCTGCACAGGCACCCTTGCACTGCCCGACTGTCCCAGCTCCCTTGTTGCCTTGGCCCCTCCGCCATCCTCCACTATCCCGCTGGCACTCTTTCCACCCTTGGGGGCAGACACCGTCCGCTGTGCCCCCTGCGGAAGACCTTCAAAGATGGCAAGCTGCTCCACATTTCCACGCTTAACTCTTGCTCTGCTACAAACACTCATCTGACATCTGCAACCTCCTTGAATGCATGAATCTTGATGTGTTCGCCATCACGGAGACATGGTTCAAGGACAGCTCTGTCACAAGCTTTGACACACTCCTCCCTGTAGGATACAAGCTCCTCTCTGTGCCCAGGCCAAAGTGTTCAGCAGGGGGAGTGTCATTGATCTTCCCAGAATGGATACCCCTGTCTATCATCCCTACTCAGGCCTACTCCTCCTTCGAATGCCTAGTGTGTAAGCTCTCACTCTCTCCTAAATCTTCTCTCCTCATGGTCACCTTCTATTGACCAACAGGACAGTCCACTCTCTTCCTCTCGGAATGGGCTGACCTGGCCTCCTCTATACTCTCCTCCTCCTCTCAACTCCTTCTGCTGGGTAACCTCACTATCCATCTGGACTCTCTTGACTCCTCAGGACCTTTCCGCAACCTATGCGATTCTCTCTCCCTCTGTGTCTTGTCTTCTGGCTCCACGCACACAGCGGGCCACACTTTGGATGCTATCATCTCTACCGACATCCCTCTCTCTATCCTCTCACTACCTCTCTCTTTGACTGACCACTCCCTTCTGTCTTCACACTTCATGCTCTCCTCTCTCCTTTTATCGGCACACCCGGCATGGCCACTCAGTTTCAAAGTCACCAGACCCATGAAAAGAGTGACAGTGGCTGCCTTTGCCTCCAACCTACTCTCTGCCTCCTACTCCTGAGGCTCACTCCCACCCTGACACAGCCCTTGCTAACTGAAGCCTTCCAAAAAGTTCAACTCTTGGTACGACTCTGATCCAGCTGCCCTTAAACACAAGTGTAGGGCAGCTGAGCGGTAATGGAATGCATCAGGAGGACCCTCCAACAAACTGGCCTACCGCCACCTTCAAAGGCAATATTGACTCTGCATCCACACCAAGAAAAGAGCCTTTATCTCTGTGGCATTAAACACCACTGCCAAACTTTTGTAAGTCTGTAAGGAACTGGCCAAGCCTGCAGCAGCCTCCTCTTCTGTCACACCCACCTAGGACCTTTTCCTGGCTCTGGCTGCACACTTATGATATGATATGATATGGCATTTGTAACGCACCTATACACACCTGTTTCACTGCAAAAACCCAAGACATCCATTCCTCTCTCACTTCCACACCATATCATACACCAACACCTCTGGAGCCTCCCTTAGCCCCTCCACCACTTCTCCTCTCTTCTCTCACTCCTATCACACCTGATGAGGTCGCCGGATAAGTCTGGTCAATAATAATAATAATAATAAAAATAATAATAATAATGTTGCATTTATATAGCTCTACGAACCGTCAGGCATCTGAGCGCTGCTTTTTATTATTACCCACGGTGTGTGTGGTGTGCATTTATCAACCTCAAAAGTATGAAAGGCTGAGTTTGGCCCTGCAGGGATTCAAACCTGCGTCAGCAGGCTTTGCATGGATGTCACAGCGAGCGCTCTGCTCTCAGAGCTATCTGACCGGTCTATGAAGGCCTCATCCAAACAGGTGGACGCCTGCCCCTCCCAACCATTAAAGACAACATTGACTCTCTCGCTCTAGCCTTGAATGATCTCTGCAATCTCTCTTTTGCCACTGGAGTTTTCCCAACTTTTCTTAAGCACTACCGTGTGCACCCTCTGCTTAAGAAACCTTCTGCCGACCCCTCCATTCTGGCAAACTACTGCCCCATCTCCATCACCCCTTTCCTGGGCAAACTCCAGGAGAAGTTGGCTATCTCTCAGCTCATCCTCCACACTGAATCTGCTGGTTGCCTCCACGGCCATCAGTCTGGCTTTAGAGCATCCAGAGGCACAGAAACTGCTCTTCTGAAGACCTGCTCTCAAATCGTGACACTAACACTCCCTCTGTCCTCATTCTTTTTGGCCTCTCCTCTGCCTTTGACACAGTAAACCACAACATCCTTATTGCATGTCTCTGCAAAACCCTGGGAATCACAGGGCAGATTCTGGCGTGGTTAACCTCCTTCCTTTCCGACCACCCATCACAGCTGGAACTTGGGTCCTTTCTCGCTACTATCACTCTTTCAACCTGCAGCGTTCCCCAGGGTTCTAAACTATCCCTCTGACACGCAACTCTCCTTCAGGCTACCCTCAGCCATCACCTCTACCTCACTCATATCTGACTGTCTGTCCGCAATTCAGTCAAGGTGTGCTGCAAACGACCACTGGCTTAACGGCAGTAAGACTGAGATTGTTTGCATTGGGACTCCTGCTCCCGCTTTCCCACTCTTACTCTGGCCGGCCTCCTTTGGTCCTGCCCCCACACCCACCAGCGTGGCAAAAAACCTTGGGGTCATCTTCGACTCCACTCTCTCCTTCTTCACTCACATTTCGGACATCTCTAAAAGGTCCAACTACCAGCTGCACCTCCTCAGAGGTACTCATCCTTTTCTCACCTTCCCCCAGCAGCTCACTGTCTCCAGAGCCATGGTTCTCTCTAGGCTGGACTAGTGAAACAGCCTCTTTCTCAACCTCCCTGCCTCTGCTTTGCGCCCTATGCAACTCGTCCAGAACAGAGCCGCAAGACTTACCCTTGGCCTCAAGCCCAGGGACTGCATCTCTCTGGTACTGAAATCCCTCCACTTGCTCCCCGTGGCTGCAAGGATCGAGTCCAAGACCCTCTACATTGTCCACAAGGCTTTCTGGGTCCTGGAACCTACCTATCTGCAACAATGCCTACCTAAATACTGTCCCTCTCCGCTCATCTACCTCCAAACTTCTGCCAGTAAGCCGGTTCTCCAAGCAGAGATTTGGAGGGAGATCGTTTTCCTCATCAGGGGCCTCCCTTTGCAATAGCCTCCCTCCTGCACTCCATCTTGAGCCTGATCTCCTTATGTTCCGTAAAATCCTTAAGACATTCCTCTTCTCCTCTTCCTTTTCTCTCCCTCTACCCTGCTTACCTCTCTCTCTTCTCTATCCACCTCTCCCTCCTTTTGCACACAGTTTGCCGCCGGGTTCTCCTCAGAGTCTCACAGGTGCCTGGCACCCTCGCCAGTCCTCTCGCACTTGCCTTGTTGCCACTGCACTTGGTCAATGACCCATGAGAATGGCATCTCTCAGCACTTTCTGACTGACTGGGTGCACTTTGATTCCCACCCCAAACCGCCCCCTCCTGTCTGTCTCTGCACTTGCACGATCTGAATGCACTATGCCTTGAAGATCGTCTGTCTATCCTCCCTGTCTCCGCTCCTTGCATGGTGGCACCTCAACGCACTTGGAAAAACTGCAGAATCGTCATCAGACCTATTTGCTGTTATCTACAATGTTAATTGTATTATATGAACGTACTCTGCCTGTACAGATTTGTATCGTTCAGAAATTCAAAGGCTCTGAATGACTGTTGTTTTTCCCCCTTGTTCCCTCCCTCCTTTAGCACTTTGAAACACTTGCCTTGTGTATAGGCGCTTTACAAATAAACATTACCATACCATACTCACCTCTATTTTGAATCTCTATGACAACATTAAAACAGAAGTTATCCAACACACAGCAACCTTATCTATAATTCAGGAGAGCTTGTACTGGATGGCCATGATCTTTGGGGCTCTTCTTTACCCTAGTCTTATACACACAAGGACCAACCTGTTATAACTTCCTTGGAACATCAACCAGACTCTGACATCCCTTGCTTTGTACAAGGTTTTCAGCCTATGGAAGTTGACATCTGAGTTACTCAAGGTTCAGCAATTGAAGACTTGTGTGAAATCATTGAACAATCTTCTGCTCACCATCCCCTCATGAACTCTAAAGCCAAAAGAACCTGGGCGGGAAAGTGGAGAAAAAAAATCAAAACATCAAAAGAGGGACAGCCCTACCATCCAAAGGTACGGCATTGGAGTCAAGCTTGCTCCGTGAAGCATCAGCAAATAACCAAACTGGTCTTTTTACATTAACTGAAGGTATTAACGAGGAGAGCGGGGAGAAGGCTGATACGACCTAAGGCACCGCAAATCACTCATTGGGCCAAGTGGTGGTGCCTTGTCTAAACCTGTGGATGCAGGGTGTATATCCAGAGGACTCTTACCATAAATGTGGAGGAAAGCAGTAAGCCTCCAGATTCCGTAAAAGGTGCAGCCTCCCCCACTAAGAACGCTTGGGATCATCTGGCTCACCCAACCTACGCTGGCCTTCGTCACGATATGGATAATCGACAGAACCAAAGACTGAATGGCCTACAAGAAAATAAGCTAGATTTGGTCCCTTAGCTGATGTTGAAATTCATTTTACAGTACAAAATAAAACCCCTCTGATGTTCTAGCCCTATTATATGAGATTCCTACTCTTAGACTTATCACCTTACACAATATTGACTTGGTTTTATTTCTTTAGGGAGCAAGAACGAATCACATCTCATTACAAATACTATCTAGGGCGATTAGAGACATGGTTTTAGCAGAGTGAGAAAGATTCAGGGCCATGGGTTATGGCATTATACCCTATCAAGAGGATTTGCTGCAGAATCCTCCTCATAACACCCAATGTGAATTAAAATGCCTGTGCTATGAGGGGAGAGAGGAATTATCTATTTCGTGGCCATTGTATGGGGTGAGAGGTATGGAGGACAAATCAATTATGGTGTGTATGAACTGCCCGTTAAGTAATATTGATTGGTCCTGGTTGCCGGCAGTGCTCTCAAATTAAGAAGCTAGATAGATATGTCAGCCCACGTGATCTTTAGCTCCACACAGAATTTAAAAGTTGTTTAATGGAAAGCTAGAGGCTGCACCCAGCTATGCACAAACACTGTTTTATGTGAGGTTTTGCCGGAATTGCATGTGATTATTCTTCAGGAAACATGGTTGACAGGGAATGTTATGTTTGATGGTTTTTAAGTGTTTTCTCAACTAGCAACACAAGGGTCACAACATCGACTGTCTGGAAGTCTCCTAATTGCCATAACTAACAACCTAGACAAAAACTAGGTAAAAGTTGGGGGAGAGGGGGTCGTAGAGGGATGCTTGGCCATTGAATGCACCTATGTTTTGGCTTCTTCTCCTTTGGAAACTCTTATAATTAAAATAAATCTGTAGTAACCCTAAAAAGATCCCGTTAGGGACCTTGCTTAACAAACTATCCCTTCTACTTGAAGACTAGAGGGACCATATCCACGAGGGTGATCTTCTGTTGCCGGGCACTTGAATTCCACTATCCCCTGCTTAGACATTGAGGAGGCACCTTTGTTCGATGGAGCTACCTTGTCAAAAGAGAGTATTGATATTAATATTTTATTTCTATCGCACTCGCACCCAAGTGTTTCAGAGCGTGACAATGCAAGGCAGGGGAACAGGAGAGAACAAAACAGCGATCTTACTAGGCCCAGTGACATTGAGAACGCGCAATTGCATGGGAGAGGGGGATGGGAAAAGTGCATGGAAGGGGGGAGAAGTGGAAGTGCGAAGCAGAGGAGAAACAGATAAATAATAATGAATAAATAAATAATAAAGGCAACAAACAGTGGTAGTGCAGCCAGCAATTTGCAAGTGCTAGGTTTAAGACAGCAGACAGGGTAGGTCTGATAAATTCAGGAAGAAAAAGGGTGGGTTGTATGGGTATAGATACAGACCCCAGTGCAAGGGGTGGCCCGGTGGCAGTGCGGGAGGGTGGCAGGGTGAGCAGGTACCTGGGCCCGGAGGACAGAGGGTGGCTAGGTGCACAGTGCCAAGAGAGAACATATCAGCAGGGGAGAGTGGGAGCGAAGGCAGAAGAAAAGAGGAAGGTCTTGAGGTGCTTCCGGAACCGGAGATGGTTCTCCTCTAGTTTTAGAGTGGCAGGCAGGCTGTTCCAGAGTGAGACCCCAGCCGAAGACAGAGATCTGCCCCCAGCTTGTTTCTTTGAAAAACGACTGACTCTGGGGGAGTTAGAGGTAGAGGAGCAAAAAGCTCAAGAGGAGAGGTATTCGCAGAGGGATAGCTGAAGGTATTTTGGACCCAGACCCCAGAAAGCCATGTGGACAATACAGAGGGTTTTGAATTTAATCCTTGCATCCACTGGGAGCCAATGGAGAGATTTCAGAGCTGGAGAGATACGTTCCCAGGGCTTTAGGCCAAGGACAAGTCTCGTAGTCCTGTTCTGGATTAGTTGCAGAGGGCGGAGAGTAGAGGCAGGTAGATTTAGAAAGAGGCTGTTACAATAGTCCAACCAAGAGAGAACCAGAGCTTGGGATACCATGAGCTTCTGGGGGAAGGAGAGGAAAGGCAGAGTACCTCTGAGGAGGTGCAATAGGAAGTTTAACTTTTTAGAGACCTCAGAGATTTGGGGGGAGAAGGAAAGGTTGGAGTCGAAGATGACCCTGAGGTTCTTAGCCTCACAGGTGGGGGTAGGAGGAGGGCCAAGTGAAGCCAGTCAGAGAGTGAGGGGAAAGGATGGTGAAGGTGTGTAGGGGAATGATGTGGGTATCTTTCTTAAACAAATGGAATTTAATGCAGTTGAATGGAAATGTTCTGGGGGTTCTTGAGAAATCAACACCACGGGGAAATGGCCACCTTTCCACTAATATTGATTATATATGTGTGAGTGCGAACTTATTCCATAGTTGTTAAAAATGTGTGGTACACAACTCGGCTTGTAGTGATCACAAAATGCTATTCACAGATTTTAATTTGGCCCTTGACATCTCTTATAAAAGCACAACCATTGATTTAATTGTTAATATGGCCGAGAATGCTGTATCCTGCAACATCAAAAATACAGCAACATGTAATGCTTCTGTCAGAGACAAACAGCCTCGCAGTGGCCTATAGGGCAATAGGCCCATGGCCGAACCAAAAAAACAAAATGCTGGGGTGGGGCCGTTTTTTTGGTCAAAGTGGGCCACTTTTTTTGTCTAGTTTGGGCCAGTTTGATGAGTTAATTCACTCTGCAACTACCAGTGTTGCTGAATATTCTTTTGAAAGCAGAATTTGCATCACACTTTATAAAAAACAAACTCCCCCTTGGTTACTATTCAAACAGTGTCACAAAAGGAATGAACAGCCATTTGCAACTGTGGGCCACTTTTCCATTGGTGCCTGAGACAATTGTATGGGCCAATCCGACCTCCGAGGCGAATTAGTGGGTTTTACTTGGGATAAGAGCAATCACCTTCAATCTCCTCTTACTTGAAATGTTTCTTTTCTGAAAGAGAAGCTTTCCCACTTGAAGACCAGTTGCAAAAACAGGAGTGTGGTACATATTCATGTCTGTGACGATGAGGTCTCGAATATGAAAAAGGAGCAGAGAAGGGAACTTAGAACCATTAGAGCCAGTAAAGAGGAGTAAGCAACTAAAAGTATGCTTGTTCGGCAATGTAAGCAGAAATATAAAAAATCAACTTATGCAGCATGGCTATGTCATGGCTCAGAGATAAGCAAAAGCAAGTTAAATAGGAATTGCAGTTTGACTTTTATAGCATACTGCTCCTGAATAAGAGAGACAGTAATGTGCATGCTCAGAAGTCCAATGGCCTCTCTATTTGTACCCTAAAAGAATCACCACTCTTGTGGTCATTCATACTTGTTAGGCAGATTCACCTACAGTACTCTTTGGGAACACTATATGCAATTAGGACTACTGCAAGTGTAAGCACAATTTCACCTTTGGTACAAGCCTGTACTACACAGTAAAGTGGTAGTGATGGCTGAGCAGCCAGACTTATCTCAAGAGTTTAAGTGAGCAGTAGAACAAGTTACACAAAGGACCAACCAATACAGTGATTCAAACAAACACTTACTCAAGGTTTCTTGGTAAAAGAATATACATTTATTACTCAGTCAGTTAGAAAACATTGCACTAGCATAAACAGCTCAATATCACACACTAATAAACCACAAAAATCCAACCGGAAAGTAAATGAACAAGTTTAGTTCCAAAATGAAGTGGGAGCAAATGGTACTTCAGATATTTAATAAAGGAGATAAAAGGCAAGGTTATAAGAATAGACAGCCCAAATACATTCGTAGTCAGGGCAAAGGGTTTCAGTTAAATACAACCAGCAATTCTTCCCAACAGGTCTGGGCCAAAGTCAATAGTTCAGAGTCTTTTGTATAGGATAGCACAGTTCTGGTAAGTAACGGTTAAGTCTTTGCCACGGAGATTAGAAGAATTTAGCTAGGCAAAAAGTTTGACGAAAGTTTAGGGAAGGACAAGCCTTCGAAGTTTAGGAAAGTTTCATGCACTTTCTCGATGGCCGCAAAGATTTCCGGACTGCGTTTGCACAGTACCTTGTCAATGAAGAAAGCTGTAGCTGAGGCAGTTGTTCCTGGCAGTTCGAGCAGATCTCGCTGTTCCTGAGCTTCAGTCATGGGGACAAGAAGGAGGACGTTGGGAGGTTCCTGCACTGCCCAGGGGAGAAGCCAAAAGCTGTAGCAAGACATCGGTTTAAGGTGTGAGTGCCTTAAAGTCCACAAGCTGGTACCTTCCCTCTGGCTATTCGGTTCTCAACAGCACTCTGATGAAAATTCGACCAGAAGGGTACGGTCTCCAGGTGACTTGCGAGTTGATTGTTCCCACCAAACTCAAGGGAAGAAGTTAACCTTGAAGGGCAAGACCTGCAGCAGGGCTTCACCAGTCGTCCAGGAGTTGCAGCTGTCCTCTTCCTTCCTTTCATCTTCGGTTCTTTCGTTCCAGTGGTCGCCTCTGCTTTCCAAGTCCCAGAGACCTGCTCTTAAACAGTTTTCCCCCATTCATTCCAGCCTGGCTGTCACTCGCACAGCAGGGTGGCTGTCCTTGCTGGACAGCCAGCTGGCCAATCATGCCAGAGTGCATTCAAGTCTCCTAGGAGACTAAGCACAGGGAGTTTCGGGCACCTTCCTCACATCCTGTCCACCCCAGACATGCAGGTGCCAGAGGAGGGCTTCAGCACTGAAGCCTGTCAAAGGCCAACGAACAAAGGGACCAAACCTGGTTTGATGCGCTGAGACAAACACAAGAAGGACCTTTCCCCAAAGAAATGGAGAAAAAAGATGACCAGAGTCTGTTTTTACAGATAGGTCTGGGGTGCCATATTAAAAAACAAGGCTGACCCGATTTTTAGTTACCGTTGTTAGCGGTCGGGAAAAATCATGGTAGTTGATCTAAACCACTGCCATCAGCCATTTAAGTTAGGAAAGGGTAACATTCTACTGTTACATGAGTGTTTTGACTCAGGGGAAGCTAAGCAACCCCTTTAGCACTCTATCGTGTGTGCTGGGTCAGTAAATTTAAAGAGACTAGTAAAGTCAACTTAACTTTACAGGCTCTGGGAGACAGTAGCCAGTCCCAGAGAAGGTGTTTAAACCTTGGGAAGTCTGAAGTCTGAAAGACAACCCTTTGCCACTGCACTAAAGGTGCTGTGTGACCCACAGAAAAAAGATGATGGGCCTCATTACGAGTTTGGAGGTAGCCATGGTGATATTAGCACCATGGCTGCCTCCAAACCGGGCCCCATTACCAGGTTCCTGCAATGGGGCCTTACCGGGTCATTCCGACATAGGAGGACCCGGTAAGTCCTCCTTGCAGGACCCATTCCCCATTCCCATTTGAGCCCACATAGGGCTCAATGGGAATAGGGAGGGAGGTAACGTTACCTCTCTTTTCCCCTCACGGGACGTGGAAAAGACATCTGGTTTTACCAGATATCTGATCCGGGTCCCGCAAAGGGAACCTCGTAATCAGCCCTGATGGAATGAAGGGGGCCGGTCCCGTACCAGCCTCCTTCATTCCATCAGCGCCAGGGTCGTAATGAGGCCCTATATGTATTAATTACTCATGTTTTCTGTCTCCGTCAGACACTTGACTCTTGGAAACTGGCATATGTTGTCCCAATCTACAAAAAAAATAACTGACTGGACCCATCTAATTACCACCTGATCACATTGCTAAAATTGGAAAGTAATATCTTCTCTGCTATGATCTTCTGAGAGGTTGAAAAATGGGCTACGTGGACGGGTCCTATTCGTACATTTCAATCTGGCTTTTTGGAAAATGGTGGGGGCCAACTTAAATTTCTGAACAACCAGTGATGCAGAGTGTGTAGCAAGGAGGCAGAAGTCGAACCTATGCTCCTGGCCTCTGGAGTTCCACAAGGGGCTTGTCTATCCCCCTCTCTCTATAATATTTTCACTGTCCCTTTTTTTAATCTTCTGAAAGAAAACGGTATTGGCTTTACGTATTACGCGAATGACACGCAATGTGTCATCCCTCGGTCAGGCAGTCATCTAGAGGATGAAAACCCTACCGATAAAATATCTCATTTTATACAAACCTGGATGATAAGTAATGGTCTTGCATTGAACAAAGAAAAGACCTAACTTATGGTAGTAGAGAGAGAGGCCAAATTACGGAAGATGGGTACTGAATACACTCAGTTTCTTGTGACAGGATGCAACATAAAAAATAAAGATAAAGTGAAAACTTTGGCAGTTTATCTGGATAAGAACCTCAACATAGCCTGGTATCTTCCTGTGCCTAGTATATTAAGCTTCTAGCACAGCTTCGTCCATAAATCTCCCAGGTCAGCTGTGAGACTATATCGAGAGCAATTATATGGTCAAAAATGTACTACTGCAGTAGCTTGTTAGTGGGCATCGCAAAGTCTGACTGCGCTACATTGCAAACTTTTCAAAATAGTGCAGTCAGAGTTATAATAGGTCTGGGGGGGATCATGAGTCAGAGGCCAGACGTAGTCTCCACTGGCTGCCTATTGACATGTGAATTGAATTTTGCCTCTTATTGATCACTCATAAATGCTTGGCGGGTGTAAGCCTTTTATTTTATTTTATTTTTATTTTTTTTAGTTTTTATTAGTTTGACTTTAGAAGAAAAATACAAACTTTTTAAAACATCACACCATTGCTCTACTAGCTTTCGTCTAAACATAGAAAAGTTATTTTTTTTTTAGCGTATCACCATTTACATTTACCCAAGATTTCATGCATCGCCTCCTTTTACATATAAGACAGAGTCCAAAAAATTAATTACTGCACAGGTCAACCTTATATTTGTTCCTGTGATTAGATAGCTCCACCATTCGTCCATGTTATTATTTATTGGAGCGAACCTTTCAAGGTGCAGCGACCTTTGTGCTATGATGGCTGTGCACTCTGTTACTGGATGTTTTACTAATTCCACTTCAATATTACAATATCTGCAAAGATGATCTACTGTTTCAGGGTCGTGTTTCATTAACAGTATGTTTTTCGTCTTATAAAGATTGAAGCGTAATTGCATTAATTGGTTTTGGTGATAGCGTGAAGGGAATTTACAAAGGTACTTGGGAGTCTCATCTAGCCCATGTGTTGATGTTCCAAGATCGTTTCTGGATTTTAGACTCATTCGCTTATCGTTGTTTTGTATCCAATTCCAGCGACACAGATTTGTTTTGGCTTTTTGCTGCATTTTTAGTACAAGATCATCTGTCAGATCTGCGTCTTTCATAATTTTAAGCAGTTTCTGTTCCCACTTCTTTATTAGATCGGATGAGTCAACCATCGTTTTTTTTTGTAGAATTTCATAAGGACCTGGTGGTTGTGTGCTTCTCATTTTACCCCAAATTGCAATTGACTTCCACAGCACTGTACCATACAATGAATCTATGCCTAGGTCGTAGCGAATCATTGAAGTGGGTAGGTTTTTTGGTAAGTTCAAAGTTGTATGCCAAAATCTTCCCTCTAGCTTGCACCATAAATCGGCTGGTAAGTTCCATGCTGCTTCGCTGCCAAATGTAATAGCCAGTACTACTTTTTGTAGGTAGAATGAGAGGATCGGTTTTAATGTAAATTTCCCATACGCGACATGAAATTTAAGTCCTTGTAAGGCAAACATAGACATTCTGGAGTGTAAATCTTCAATCCACTGCAATTCTCGTACGGACACATTAAATTGAACGCCTAAGTAATGAATATAGTTTGTTACTTCAAGTTTTTCTTGCTTAATATACCAGGCAAATGTTCTTTTGCGTGTCTTCATACCATTAGCGATTGTCATGATCTTCGATTTTTTGGTGTTGATGATTAAATCATTAGTGTCGCAATAGTTTTGGAAAGCGGCAAGTGCTCGTTGTAACCCGATTTGTGTTGTGTCTAGCAGGACAATATCGTCCGCATATATGATCCAGGAAACGTGATTATTATTGATCTTTGGCGGAAAGGTTCTTGGTTGCAGAAGCCCTTTATACCTGAGCGAAGCACTAGTCAATAAATCTAGCACAAGGGCTCTTAAATCCAATACTAATCAACTTAAAATACTGGCCTGCAAACTGATGCAGGTGAAGAATTGTGTTTTCTCTCTGGCTGCACCCAAAGCCTGGAATGCTATCCCTCCAGATCTTAGAGAAATGGGATCCACTGCAAGGTTCAGAAAAAAATGGAACACCTGGTTGTTCGGGTGATTCTGACCAGACCCTTTTCTCACAGCGAGAGGTTGTGCTATCGCCCTGCATTGTTAGATGCTCGTATGGTATTGTCTGTCTTTTTTTGACTGCGCCCGTTAGCTTCTGGGTCATTTGGTGCGCATTATAAATATACTAAAATAAAAGTAAAGTAACGTAAAGGCCACAATCCTGAATATCCTTTAACACCAGGTAACATGGCCTTTTTGTCAAGCATCTACCTTGGCATCATAGACTTTTCCACAGCTTTAAAACTAGTCAACTGCGGTCGGGTGTGGTCCACATTTTCAAAATGGTGCCTTCCATCTGGTCTGCTAAGCATTTTGGAATATCTCCAAACTGACACACATTTACAGGTCCGTTTGACCTGAAAGCTAACCTAACTAGAAAATTCCCAATGAAGACGAGACTTAGGCAAGGGTGTGTGCTTGCCCCCTGCCCATTTAATATTTCTATTTCAGACTTGGTGGAGGCCCTGGAGCGGGTAACTATGGGTCCACCGCGCTTGGGCACAATGTGCTTTAGTAATCATGGATCAGAAACAAATGGGGCTGTAGAAGATGCTAAATGGCCTTACATGTCTTTGCAATCGTAAATGACCTAGTCATAAATAAAATTCAGACCAAGATCATGACATTGTCAAATGATAAATGGAAGATGGGCCATAAATGGTACCTACAAAACAACATGCACGAATCCACTAATAGCTTCATCTATTTAGGTATCCCAACTCTGAGTAGAGCAAGTAAGGCAAATACATTGTCTCTGTTACAGACAAAGGAGGAGATGCTTATCCCGAGAATGAAAAGAGTATGTGTTAAGTACTGGAGATTTACCCTGAGGGCCATTGTGAAATTGTACCACCTGAAAGTGGTCCACAAAGTGATGTACGGGTAGGAATCTAAGCTTGCATTGGATTGGGAGGCCATGAATAAGCCGGAAGCCAGGTTATGGCGCAAGGTTTTGCGTCTTCCGAATTGTGTGCAAGTGGTGGTCATCGGCTTTGAGCTCGGTATGCTGTCCCTGAAAAGTCGACTCCTGTGGAATGTTTTATTGCTCCCGATGAAAGTCTTACCCCTCCCCCGTTCCCTATTTTGTGATCTTAATACACCATGGTCAGGAGGTTATTGTGGCTATGTGGCTAAATGGCTACAGAGGCGGAGGGAGCTTCTGTGAGAAATACATTGCTCTAAGGACCAACTAATAGAGAATCCTGACTGGGTGAAGTGGAGATTGTGGAAGTCGATTGGGTTGATACCTGCAAAGCACTGCCAAGATACAAGTTACTTATACCAGAGTTTGACGGGAGAGCATAAACAGCGGGATATACTGCCTTGCTACTTGGAAACATTTCCTACTGCCAACACATGTTACCTGTTTATGAGATTCCGTTATAATCTGCTTCTTACACTCTGAATAAATCTCAGTTTCCTGTTCCTACCTGTTGCTACTGTAAAATACGTTGGGAGATCAAATCACTAAAACATCTTTTAGCAGAGTTTCTTCTTTTCGGGGGTTGAGCATCCTGCCATTTTAGGAAGTATATGTTAACCACATATTACATTGATCCAGATCGGCTTTGAGCACGATGTTTTGAGGGTAAATCTGTGCCCCTAACAATCAGGGTCTTGAAGTTCCTTAGGAAGCTGCGATTATTTGCGTGGGAACCTGTGATGAATTTTAAATTAATGGATTTGTATCTATGTGTAAGTAGACTTCTGTAGTTATCTGTAGAGAGGGTGGACGGAGCGGACCTCAGAATGGTCAAGGTGCAAAATTGATGGACTCTACCTATCCCGAACTAGAAACGTGTATTAACTTCTTTTCTCATAACCATGCATGCATCTGTATTTGAATTTAAGCGACTGTTATTCTGTCCAAATAAAGCTAATAAAAATGTTACAAAAATAAATAAATAAACAAAATTTCAATCAGAGATTAAGCAGTTTTTGAAAGAAAAGTAAGCCCAGGATGTCTGTTATTTCAAGAAGTGGGAGCAAGAAATTAAAAATGGCTGGGCGCACCTGTAGAAAAAGACTTGTTTGAATATTTAGCTTGCCTAAAGTTAGTAATATATAGCCTCCACCGTTGCTACATCTGCATATGGGAACTCTGCTGATTTCAACCTTGCAAGTTAGATAAACCATCTAAGCCCAGCTGGGTTCCTGCAAGTGATGAAGGGCATTTTGTACTTCGGCCTGAAGTGCAATAGGAACCAGTGAAAAAAGGGGGACATAATCAAATGTGAGCCACCACTAGACCAGCCGTAGAGGGGTTCGGATGGTGATAGGTGTCCATCTACAATTTTAGATTGTGTATGGTGTCCTCATGGTCCCATTCCCATCCTGAGTTATTCCCAAATACCAGCAGTACATGCAGTGTATGAGGGAAGCATGCACAAAAAATGCTGGTATCTTGGCACCCTCATCACCCCTATTGTTGCCTTTTTTTCCTACACACACGACTAGAGAACCAAGGAGGTTGAGAAAAGGCCATATTTCATTGCTATGGGGTTAAAGCAGAGAATGATGCCTTTGATATTCCACTGCTCTGGTGTCATGGTAGGAAGATACAGCATTTGGAAGCATCTCTGGGCCTCATTACGCGTTTGGTGGTAAATCAGTGGTAAATCTGCCTAATTACTTACACATTTGATTAGTATTACTGCCACTTGGTCCCATACATTCACTGTGAGATTACAAGTGGTGGTAGGCCAGTGTTAATCCCCATTTTAGGAGTCCATAGGACTCCATGGGTATTTCGGCAGAATAACCGCCAGCAGTAATTCCACTGATGTTGCCGATTCTTGGCAGTAAGGTTGAGGATTTACCTCCACCTTTTTGCTGGGGGTAAATCATCCACCTTACCACCAAACGTGTAGTACAGCGGTTAGGTAATGTAGCAGTCATGAGGGAATAACGGAATTGCTGCCGCATTGCCACTGTTTTTACCCGCACTGCCCTACTTGTAATGCGGCCCTTTGTGCTCTAATGGCTTCAAATGGAGGCCAAAACTGAAAAGATTATATTTCCAGGTAATAAGTAATGGAGGGTTTCCAAGGACAAGTAACATTAGAGCAGAAATCTCGGTTTGGCCGAATAGAACAATAGTAGGTATAATAACGCTCTGTTAGATAGGCATTGTGGCATAGAAAAGGCAGCTTGATATAGGGTGGGGCCCAAAGCAGAGTGTGAAATTAACTGACTCCCTCCCAGCCCCACTGGCCTCTCAGAGTCATTGATCTGTCAGCCAGTGACCCGATTTACCCCGAGACCATTCTCCTGCAGCCCACAATGATGAAGTCCAGACGGGCCTCATTACACGGTAGGCGGTAAGGGTTTACCGGTACCGGTATTTTACCGGTACCGGTAAACCCTTACCGCCTTACTACGAGGTCCCTTTGCGGGTTGGAGAATTTAACGCCTGCTTTTTGCAGGCGGTAAAAACCAACCCGCTAAGGGGCCAGGGAGCTAATTACGGTACCGCAATTTGCGGTGCCGTAATTAGCACCTTCCCCATTCCCATTATGCCCTATGGGGCAAAAATGGGAATGGGGAAGGGCAATGGGGGAAGGGCGAATTACCGCCCCACCAATCTTGGAATAGGGCGGTAATTCCCCTTTCCACTAAGGCGGTGCCGGTATTTTACCGGCATGGACCAAGGTGCTAATAGCACCTTGGTCCACCGCCGTCCGTGTAATGAGGCCCATAGGCGTGCCCAGGGAGTGGCTAGGGGTGGCACGTGCTACCCCTGGAATGGCCACCCCAGTTGCCACCCCATTATCCTTAACTATGATCATTATGTGTGTGTGTTCTCGTACTCCATGCCACCCCTGCATAATAAGTGCCCCACTTGGGACCCCCCAGACGAAACAGTCTGGACCCGCCACTGAGCCCAGAAGAGGATTTAAGCATCAGCGCTGAGCTCTAGCAGTACTTACGGAAAAAAAACTCCACTTAACACTATACTACACTACACGCAGCCTGGCTTTTTTCATTAAGAATGAGCAATTATTTCATAAAAACGGTGTTTTCAATCCTGAAGCTGTAACAGACACCAGTGACAATCATTTGCGGTAAATTATTAATAAGCCTAGATTAAGCATGATTTAGCTACACCCAGAAAAGCTCCACTTCTAATGGCATCGTCTATTGCGCACGGTTTTAAAAGCACTTCTGGACATTGTGAAATTCCCACATCTGCTGCTTGCGTTCTCTGCAAGATACCGCATTCTGCAATTAACGATGCATTACACTGCAATTACCATCCCCGAGCCTCAAAGATGTCATGTTATAAATAATCCCAAGTGATCCCACTGGTGTGTGGGGAATGGATCAAACACACAAGGCAAGGAACCACGGGACTTGGGCGGGCCTGTAGAGGCGGACCCCATTTCCTTCTCTTAGAAAAAAAGAGTAGAGTTCTACATTATGGGCAAAGCCATAGAAACGCACTAGTGTGCAAACTGTGCAGCCCGCAATAGAAGTGGCATATCGTGAAGTCCCGGTGGTGCAGAGGGGCCCACACTGTGTAGTAAGCATTGGCAAAGCCAATAGGTCTGTGTTTGGATTCAGCAGATCATGCTTTAGTCCCCTCACCCCGATATTTTGGACTATTTTGACTTTTCCTGGCTGCCCTACATAGCTGTAGCAGTACAGAACAGGCCAACAGCAATAAATAGTGTCTGTAACTTCACAGAGGCCCAGCAATTACTAATGAAGAAGTCCCATTGTTAGCACCTGCGTTGTTCGTATCCGTACGTTTTTAGGCAATTGAAATCATGATGGGGTCGGGGGGTAGTAGTACTTGCATGTCAGGGTAGGGGGGACAGGAGACAGCTCATTCTCGCAGCAATTCTTAAGTGGATGCTTTCAGACGCCAAGGAGAGAGTTAACTGCGTGTAACATTAAAGCTGCACTATAATAGTAACATTAGAATGTGTATAGAAGTTCGATGCCCCCACCCAAGTTTGTTTTCCCCTCGGCCACAGTCTCTGAAGCTAGCGCCTTTCCCAACATTTTAAGGGTTAGCCCTCTCCCCCAGATATGTTAGCCTAGGTGAACGCCTGCTTTGGACATTTACAGGGCCAGATTTTCTTGTAAACTACTCGCAGGGAAAAACAGACATACCAGCTACATTTGCAAAACCAGACCTATTGGCCTTTCTAACACTTGTTGATATAGATTGGTAGTTGGAGAGATTTCCCAATGCTTAGACTTCATAATTTCATATAGGATAGATTACGAAGGGTAGAGTGGCTTGACACAGTGTGAAAAAACTATTTTCATCCTAACATTGAAATGTTTTCGAAAATAGCGACAAGTATACTAATTGGCTCTACTTCAGAAAGTCATTTTCAGTTCAATACACTTACCAGAAGCTGCTTTGAAATGAAAAATGATGGCCTCTGTCCCCTACTCCACAAGCAGCTTTGTTAAGCATCGTTTAATCAATTACACTCTCTTTCAAAAACGAATCTCTAAGTGAAAATGTTTCATGATAATAGTAGCCAGTGATTAATTACCAATAATGTACTCTACATACCGGCATCTCAAAGTTGTCACCCCAAAGGAAATGCCTGCCTACCAAATCGAGACATTATGACAAATGGCAGCTGGTTGTTATGGATTGAAAGACCCATTATATTCTTAACCACAGTGTAATGCTGCACAAATGTGGAAAATCATCACTGCATGCATGTAGGCATGGACAAAATGAAACTCTTAAAATTAAACAATTTTCAACAACTTGCTCTCCAACTTTCCCTTTTGTACTATCTTCTACAACACTGCAGATGCTATACAATAACTTCCACCATAATGCACTCTTTCTGCATCTCAACGCAGCTGTTTGATGCCAGTTCCCTGAACCCTACATACTCCTGCCATAGCCAGATCTGTAAAAAGGCTCTTAGGTTGGTCCAAGGTCATATTTCACTGCTGTGAGGTTGCAGCACAGAAAGAGGACTTTTATATCCCACTGCTCTGATGTCATAGTAGGATGATACAGAATTTGAGGGTATCTTTGTGCTCTAATGGCTTCGTATGGAGGCCATATACGAAAAAGGTTATATTTGCCAGTAATAGGTAACCAAGGGTCTCGAAAGACACCTAACATGAAAGCAGAACTCTGGGTTTGGCCCACCGCTAGAACAATAATAGCTATATTAAAACTCTGTTAGATAGGCATTGTGGGATAGCAAGAGACAGCTTGATAGGGTGGGGGCTCAAATCTGAGTGGGAAATTAACAGACTCCTCCCCAGTTCCACAATGTTTCTGGGCGGTCCAATTATCTTTCTAAAAGCCGGAGACAACATGAGAAAATGAGAGTTGTGCTAGCATATGCCAATGTCATTCAGATTTATGATGATCAATAACTGATTATCAATATCAGCTGAATCACGACGACATACTGCACCGTCCAAATGTAAGTGTTGTGTCTCCACCCATCCAAATGATGCTCCCTATGCAGGAACTGTGGTGGTAGAACACAAATGTGTTACAAGATGTTCACCTCTAGAAGCAAAGGTTGAAATCATGCCTTTAGCAGAGGCGTACTTCTAGTGAGGTTAGTTGTCTGGTTTCAGCCTGTTCCCCAATGGATGTCTTCTGACCTCTTTGGCGTTGGTGTGGTTCCAACTCACAAAGACATGACTAGTGATTTAACTTCTGAGGTACAATTCTCGGGTCCATTTCAGTTGACCAGTTACAAATGGTTCATACTGGATACAGTGTTTAGCATAAGAGTGCTTAGATACTGATATACTTCACTTCTGTGGAGGAAATAGCAATTACGTCTACGAAAATGTTCATGGCCTCTTTTGGTTTCAGTTGACATCTTATGTAGCCCGGAGTACTTATTTCACAACTGCAGCCAATAGAAACGGTTTATGTTAGTGGAACCTATACAGCATGACTGCTGTCATTTTCATGACTTCTTCATATCCCATGGTCTTGGAAGAAAAACAGGGCATGAGACGACTAGTAGTTAGCAAGGCTACTGATAGTGATATTTTAATTGTGTCGCGCTCGTAAACAAGTATTTCAGGCTGCGTTTGCACTTTGCTGTGAGTAAGCATATATGGGTTGAGAAATGTGTGGTGATGTGTGCTACCCAAGTGGCGATCAGAGAAACCTCACACACCCAGCAATTGCCCGGCTACAGGGTCCCCAGATGGGCTACAAGGAAACAGTGGAGCCGCAGAGCTGGAGCCAGCAGGAGGCTGCACAGCATTTGGGAGACCATGGAAACAAATCTCTAAAGTCCCTATGGAAAGTGACATACTTGATGCAGGAAGAGAGCAGAAGACAAACCACCCCAGTGACGGCATGACTGGCTTGAAGAAAACAAGACTGAAAAGAGGATGATGCTAAAGGCCCTTACTTATACACCCCCAAACCCACAAAAAGATGGCAGCCCATAGGTAGAGGGGATAGGAGGATTTTGGGGTAGACAAGGCGTAGCTTGGCCAAAACTCCTCAAAGTCCCTATGAACGGTGACTTACCTTATACAAGAGGAGCGTAGAAAACAAATGATCACAGAGATGGCATGGCTGGGTCAAAGAAAATGGAGGCACAAAAGAAGGCTGGGCTAAAGGCTCTCATGAAGACTCCCCAGACAGATGCCAGCCCACAAGGGCAGGACATTGAAGGAGTTTCTTATTGGCAAGATGGAGCTGCATGGCCCGGGGAGACACCTGACCCAAGTGCTCAATGACAGTTTAGGGAATTTCCCATCCCAGACAGGATGGGGGGGTAAACCCAGGAGAGTCAGTCTTCAGTGAAAGGTGTTTGGGTGTGTTGGGAGGAGGTGTAGGAGGACAACGAGACAGAGAGAGGAGTGCAGCGGGTGGAGGAGTTTGATGAGAGAACTGCCCTGTTTGAGGAGAGTGAAGGCAAGAAGTCGGGATTGAGAGAGTGGTGCCAATTTCATTGTATATCTGTGAGTGAGTGAGTGAGTGAGTGAGTGAGTGAGTGAGTGAGTGAGTGAGTGAGTGAGTGAGTGAGTGAGTGAGTCCGTCAGTCCGTCAGTCCGTCAGTCAGTCAGTGGGAGAGGGAGAGGAGGAGTAAGATAAGAAGGAGAATAGAGACAGTAGGAGTCAGAAAAAGATTTAGATGAGTAGGGAGGAGAAGGTAAGAGACAGGAGCAGTGAGAGGAGGATTAAGACCAGGGAGGAGGAGAAGAGCGGGGAGCCAGAAGGTGTAAAGAAAGAATAAATAAATACATAAAAGGGTCGGTGTTCTTAATCGTTAGTTGGAATTGACAACTAATGATTATTAACGCTATTTTATGTATTTATTTATTTGTATGGCGCTGAGAACCCGCAGGCATCTGGGTGCACAATTACACAGTAGGACGAACAGAAAGGACATGACAGATACGGTGCCAATCAAGTAATCCTAAACCATCAGGTTTAACTTAAAAGGAGTGTTTTTAGGGATTGAAGAAAGAGCTTTTAAAGTTAGATTCTTGTCGAATATTCAGAGAGAGGCAGTTCTATAGCTGAGCAGCCTTCTTAGGGATGCCTAGGCCATTTAGGCATTTGGTCCTCTGGCAGCCAACCAGTGCTATGTTAGATGATCGTAGATTTCTACTGGGCTCGTATCTGGACAAATAGGATTTCAGGTATGCTGTTGCTTTCCCAGGTAGACATTTGTGGATAGTGGAGCCTGATTTAAACTGACCCCTGCAGGAAACCGGGAGCCAGTGTAAGGCCTGCCTGCTGTTTGAGATGTGTTCCCGCTGAGAAATTCCCTTGCTGATGCGGACAGTGTCATTTTGAATGAGTTGAAGCTTTTGCAGACTGCTTTTATTGGCTCCTATCAAGAGGGCATTACAATAGTATATCTGGGAGAGTATAGTATCACGTGCTATTGCGATGCAGTTGGCTTCCGAGATGAGGGGTCTGATATTTTACAGTAGTCTGAGATAGTGTTGGCAGTTTCTAGAAGTCTGATTTATCAGTGTTTCAGCGCAAAGCAAAGACTCAAGGAAGATGGCTAGAGTCTTTACTCTCTCTACCACTGGGATGTCACAGTCCTTGATTTTAAAACGGAGTAGTTGGTGTTATGTGTAGCCCTAGCTGTTGGAGTTCCAAAGATCATCAGATCAGTCTTTCTTCCGTTCAAGCACATCCAAATCTGGGTCATCCACGTTTCAAGTGAGCTGTAGAGAAGTTGGAGGTTAGAGCTGTCCGAGTCATAGTCCTGCTGATTTCTAATATCAGTTGGGTATCATCAGCATAGTTGGTAAAAAAGACTCCCAACCCCTCAAGAAGATCACAGAGTGGTTGAATGTATACATTGAAAAGAGCCAGGATATGCAGGCTCCGTGCGACGACCCACATAAAATTGGAGCTTGTTTCGAGGCGGCATGACCCCAGCAGACCGTTGATTTCCTTTCTGATAGAAAAGATTGAATCAATTTGGTCGATTGCAGAGAGCAGTTCCCTAGGTCAGCAAGTGTTTGGAGCAGGCGTTCGTGATCGAGTAAATCACATACTGCTGACAGGTCTAACAGGACTAATGGTCCTGTTTTCCCTCTGTCCCAAAGTTCGGGCATATGTGTCCGGAGATCTATTAACACCATCTCTGTCCTATGATCAGATCTAAACCTGATTTTCTTATATGCAGTTTAGTGGTTGCCCCAAGGTACCCATGTGTGAGAAGGAAATGTATGTGTCACTCATGGAGCCCACCCCATCACCTCCATCATATTGGAAGAGCAGTAAGAAAGCACTGTGTATGACACCTGGTATTGTCCCAATACCGCCTCAAAGATATGAAAGAAGTTATGCTCTCAGACAACCGTACCAAATGTATTCTTGAACTGCAGTAATAGAATGACGACCACAGACACCACCAGACGTTGAAGAATTATAAGTTAAGTCTGATAGGTGTAAAGTGACGGCATAAAGAGAAGACACAATGACGTAGTGAAAATATATGCGAATACTTAAAGAATGAAGATGTAACTGAAGTAACAAAGTAAATGAACATATGGCTGTGAAGAAATCACACATACTGAGAAGATAAATAAGAAGAGATGCAGTAGATGTATATACGTAGAAACGCAAGGAAGATGAGAAATATAGACGCTTGCTGCAGTAGAAAATCTAACACAGGTAAAGCAACCATGTTGAGAAGATGGGCATTGGTTTTGTTTAAAAGTAAGCTAAAAACCCCAAGGAGAGAAACCAAGGCTGCAAAGCTGATAGGCACTTGTTGTGGCTGAGCAGAATGTAGAATGGAGAATGGAATGGAACGAGGAGAAGAGAATGGTGAAGGGAGTAGGAGGGGCAGTTATAATGTAGGAATAAAGGGGGTTAGACATGAATACTGTCTCATGTCATCATTTAATGGAAATACGTCAAGTATAAGGGTATAAACAATAACCACAACAATTGGCGACGAGGTAGTGACTGGAACTCACAATGCTGAAAAAGGAAGGAAGCGGGACAGCAGTAACCCACAGAGGTGATCAAAGAAAAGCAGTTGGTACAGAACAAATGGGCCTATAATCGCTGATTGAAGATACTGGAAATGAGGAACACTAGAGAAATCCAGGAATAGTGGCAGCTTCAGGAAGAAACTGAAAAAACAGCCTTTGGAAGGTGGGTGACGTAAAAGCAAAAGTTGAGAAAACAGATAACAGGATTAAGGACAAACAGGCGACCCGGAAATGGGTCGTAATTCAGACAGAACTCAAAAGGGAAGACCAGAAAACCAAAAGTGAGGAGAAACGTAAAGGCTGCTGACAAGGAGAAGGAAGAACCATAAAGACGGTAAGATGTGTAGCCGTCAGATATAGACATTTAAAGTTGGAAATAGTAAACTGCTTCGTACCATTGCTAGTTAATGTGATCTACTGTAAAATGTATATAGTGATTCAATGGTAAATAAGACTACCGTGCAGAAAAAGTATTTTCAAATAGAATCAGGAGTTACGCAACTCACCAACTCACCAAAGCGCGAGAGACAGGACTCCAAACTGATGGTAAAGTCATTGAGTGGCATTGAAAGTTTAGATAAAAGGACCTAGCGACACAAGGAAATGTGTCACCATACTTGTCGGCTAAGAAATATCACAAGAGTTACCATAGCAATACAAGGACATAAATGGAAACGAAAACAATTTCCAGTGATACACCGCAAATGTATAAAGTCTGCAAAATGCAAATTGAAAATCAGTGAAATGCCATGAATGACTGCAATAGTGCCTAAATGTACACAGTAACACTAACTGAAAGAGATGACAATGGAAAGTTACAACACGCATAATAAATGAGAACCATGGCATGTCGGCACGTCTATGACAGCATTCTTCTGTTCAGCTTCAAATAATAAAGAGTGTCAGCACAAAACTGAAATACAAAATCGTACAAGAGCAAAGAATATTTGTTTGGCTAAGGTTCAAGGATGTCACAGCGAGAAGCAACTGCAAAGTGCAAAAGGAGTCAAAAAGAATAAGCCATGTATGTTAGACATATTTCTCTTAGATTAAGCAAAGTAGTAAACATTTGCAAGTGCCAGGTATTGTACAATTAAAACTGAAAAAAGTACATGCAAGATAGATCAATCAACTCTCCAGAGGCCAAAGAGAGTACAAGCACCCAGTATAATGGAATCAAATAGCACTAATAAAAAGATAGAATTAAGGAATTATGGTCTCCTCACATGTGTTGCAAGACCAGAAAACAAGGCCTATACATAATGTTCCAGACAAAGATAGCAATGTACCCTCACTCCCTTAAAAGTTCCAGAGAGAAGAACAGTCAGCAAGGTGAACTACAAAGAAGATGCCTTGGCTTACGGCCTAAATAATGAGAGATGGTAAGGCTAAGTGGCCAAGTGGGCAGTTGTCTGATGTTGTTCCCCACACCTGGGTTTCGTTGTGCTTACGTGCTGCTAACGAGGCGAATGTCCAAGGTTGGAAGAGAATGCCACCCAATCAGGATGGCCTATGCATCCGCTGCTGTTATTCTACTATTATCTCTATTATACGTAGTTAGAGGTTGTTCTGGGAGTGCCTCCCGATAAAGGGCAGCCAATGATGTTACTAACACCTGAATAAGCTATAGGTTTATATGGTCCCTTAACCAATCCCTCCACCCGATAGGTTTATACTTTTTGCCACATTGGATGACTTCATAGCTGATACATATTGAGGTGTAAAGCCTTTGTGTAATGGAAATGTATTTGAGAGTGAGTAAGCTGCGATTTGTAAGGCTTTCCAGTTTACCCTGCTTTATTGAACTGATATTAAAATAGTACTTTGCCATAGTCTTTGAATCTGTCTGGTTATTTGGGCTTGTAATTAGTGGTTATGGTAATCCTGTCCAGCACTTGATGCACTCCATGTGATGCTGCACATTTTGGTAGCATTGGGGATGGTTCAAGATCCAGACTCTCAGATTCTTGATGTCTTCCACTATCAGCCGGAAGACTGCAGAGTTTCCTGTGGAGAGCGAGAGAAAAATACATGTGTAACCAGAGACGGTCGGCAGGTGCCCCTTTGTAGACATTCCTGGCCGGTCCTGGCAGGTGCCCCGCGTACAGAAGGCGAGGTGGGCAATTGGGGAAGACTCGACACCGAAGGGCTCCAGCTGAACAAACGGATATAAGTAGAAGCATCGAAGGTTGCAAATAAAAGGGGAGGGATCATATTGCATGTGTATATAGTGGGAATATAACAGGATTTAATTACAGGAGAGATACCTTGATTCCTAATCTCAAGGAGAATAGAAGAGACCGCATCAAACTCCGGAACAGAGTATTATTTAATGGATTCCTGCAGCTAAGAGCCAAAGAAGGGTGCACAATACACTCAAAGATGCAGTAAAATAGAGATGAGATACTCTTGTGAGAGAAAATAAAGAAGACAATCGTAGACAGTAGTGTGCACATTTATGTTTGGGGATGTGAAAATATAATTGTAAAAAGTTGATGTGTTTCGTATTAGTCGTGATAATATTGGTTGTAGACTGAAACTATAAAACACTAGTTATACATTTGATTGGTTATTAGATCCTTAAAGACAAGCGATTGGGTTCAATCAATCAATTAATAAGAGGAGGACAGGAGATGAAAAATAGAATAAAATAAGATTCTTAGATTGTGAATGATCAAAACAGGATAGTAAGAATCAAAAGAACTATAAACAAAGAAGTAAAAAGAATATTATTGCGTAGGCTTCACAATTATTTGGAGGATTGTTTTGGGAAATGGCCAGCGATTGGTGGTGCTTGCCTGAATTGATTGCTGTGGTGTAATTAATCAAAGTAATAACAGAATAAAAGAACCAGTAACTATTAACAGTCAAAAACAACTTGCCATCTTGGAGGACACTCTCCTTTTACACCTGTGTAAAACATTACCGAGATACACACCTAAGATTAGGAAACACCATGCCGAATGGGTAAAAGGCACAGCTGGCAAAATGTTTATGACTTGGCCTCAGGAAGGTTTGCTGTCAAGAACAGTATTACAACACATGACAACATACTTACATGCTGCATACTCAGGGAAGATGTTACAGAAAAGGTTAGCTGTTTTAGAGCTATGGAAGATGTATCAGAATGAGAGAGAAGATCTGCCTGAGAAGGAGTAAATGCTTAATAAGCATAAAGAAGAGGATGTGATGCCCTAGGCTTTTCTTTGTCCTTCTAAAAAGATAGTACAATTGAAAATAAACAGGGAATGTATCCTCAAAAGGAGTTAAAGCCAGCAGCGCAGTATGTTATTCCAACATACGCACCCCCTGAGGGAGAGGGGTGCAGAAAGGGAGGGGAGGAACAAAACAAGCGACTATCATACTAGGCCTGACGACATTTCAGATAGTGCTGGAGGGATGGTGGGGAGGAAAAAAACAGCCAGGATACAAGATGAAGATGATAAAGAGTGTGATGAAAGAAGGGACAAGCAGATCGAGATGTAAGAAGAAGTTAACAGACAAAAACGAAATAACGACAGATTTAGTGGAATGACAATAATACAGAACGAGTGATTGGGAGGACAGATGCTACTCAAATTAGATGGAAAAAGTAATGATGAAGTCAAAGAAAGAGAGGAACAGGAAAAGAAGGAAAAGGAACAAGGGTATATAAGGAGGAGCGAAAAAAAGGAAGCAACAGGAAGAATGAAGAAGATATGAAGAACAGAAAAAAGAGGAGAAGAAACCTGAAGAAATAGAAGCAGAGAGATTGAAAGAATGAAGCTTTCAAAGAAGGTGAGAGGAAGAAGAGGAAAGGGAGATGAGAAGAAGGGAAGAAGAAATGAGAAGGAGTAGGGGACAAAGGCATGATGAATTAAATCACATTGTCAATAGATGTATAATACCAATGGAAACACGAGAATGATGGGAAGAAGAGAGAAGAAGAGAGAAGGTCACAACAGCCTCAAAGGGAGCTGCAGGGGATACTGAGGGATACTGAGAATACAGACATGGGCTGATGAGCATGAGACGGAAGGCAATGGGAAAAGGACTGGGGAGCTATATAAATGAGAGAGAAAGATGGTTACGACACCAGAGGAAGCATTGCAGGATCTCCACCGAAAGAAACAGGAGATCGATCAGATGACGTAATGATGGACAAGCATAGAATGCTGTCCTTAAGCAGATTTGATCTTGATGATGAGGAAAGGGACAGCAGCCATACCAGTTGGGGGATAATGATGTCAGATGAAGAAAATGAGAGAGTGCAGAGGGAAGGCGTATGTGGTTTTTCAACAGATATAGATTTTGGAAGAGGGGTATAGTGGTCAGACTTACAGGACTCAAAAGAAAAAATACCAGAACCTACACCATATTATGAATGACCACAAGCACGGTCAGGTAGTGCAGGGGACACATCCCTGCCTTATGGAAGTAGGTTAAGGTCACTGCCAGGATGAAGAATGGGCAAAACTAGCCCTCCTGGAAGACAAGGCACGTAGGTGGATATGACTGTGGACAAGGATTCACACAATTTCCATTATTAGAGAAAGGGGGGGAATGACTATAATATATACTGTGGCCACAAATGGATAAAGAAAACTTGAAATGTAAATTACCTAGTTTAACTGCAGGTGTCGGAAAATGGATTTATGAGTTAGAAGACCGAGTTAATGCTATATGGCACTAGACAAACCAGAGAGAAGCTGAGTCTGGTATGCACAAACATCGGCATTGATGGCAGTCAGATTACAGTAGCACCTAAATTAACGACCCTGGGTACCTATCTGGAAGCCAGCCTGGATAGTGGTGCCCATGTGGATGCCATTATGATATGATATGATATGATATATGATATGATTGTTTATTTATATAGCGCCCATACACAATGTGTTTCAAAGCGCTTCAAGGCAAGGGAGGGAACAAGAGAAAATAGAACCACATTCTTACAGGCCATGAACAGTAAGGATGTGAAATTAACTATTGTATTCGGCCTGACGAAATGTCAGATAGTGCAAGAGCTAAGACATAGATAAGGAAGGGTGGGGGAGAGTGGGAAGGAAAGGGAAACAGACAGGCGACTACCGTAATAGGCCTGACAACATTTCTGGTAGAGCCGGAGAAAAACAAAAGGTGAGGGAGAGGGGTGCAGAAAGGGAGGGTAGGAACAAAACAAGCGACTATCTTACTAGGCCTGACAACATTTCAGATAGTGCTAGAGGCGTGGTGGGGAGGAAAAAAACAGTAATGGGAGGGTGGAGGAAACAGACGAGGTTGCTATCATATTAGGTCCAGGGACAATTCTGATAGAGTAAGTGCATAGAAGAAAGTAAGGGGAGGAGATAGGAAAAGGGAGAAGGGAAAGGAGGTGAGAACAGAGAGTAAGCAGTCAAAAAGAGTGGAGAAGCAAGAGTGGAGAGCGAATACAATTGCAGAAGTCAGTAGTAACACATAATGTTGCAAGCCAGGATACAAGATGAAGGTGGGAATAGCATGATTCAGGGCCACCATGAGTACAAGATGCAAAGGAAGTCCAGCATGAGAGTTGAGAAAGAGTGACGCACCGTGAATGAATGAAGTCCACAAAAGTCAAATTCAGCATTGGCCACAAGACGGTGATGGTGAAGGAAGGCACCAAGTGGGCGGGGTTTGCTAAGTGGTGAAAAAGAGCAGCAGGCAGGAAGGCACCAGGTGGGCGGGGCTTAGGCCAGGTGACCTAGGTCCACCTGCACCTGCTCCCCATCTGCAAAGCAAAAGAAGCTGGCGGGCTCCTTCAGTAGGGAAACAGAGCGGCAAGCAGGAAGGCACCAGGTGGGTGGGGCATTGTGAAAGGCACCAACTATCATCTTAAGGTGCTGCGACAGGTGGCATCTTTGGTCTCCGAAGATAACCGTAAAAAACTGGTCAGGGCCGTGATACTCCCGAGAGTGGAGTATTGCAATGGGCTCATGGGGGGGCCAGCAAGTCAGACATACAAAAATTACAGAAGATCCATAATGCTGCTGTGCACCTTGTATACCAAATGAGCCGCGCAAGCCTACTTCGGTGGTCAGAAAGGCCCTTCACTGGCTTCATGTCTCAGCCAGAGTTCAGTTTAAGCTGCTGACCTTCTGTCACAAATGTGTTTTTGGTGATGCTCCAGTCTACCTTAAGAACAGGCTTAGAATCCATCAACCTAAATGGAACTTGCAATCCGCTAAAGCTTGTCTCCTAGTAGTGGACCGCGTCAAGAGAGCTCGAGGCAACGGTTGTGCCTTTCACGTTCAGGCTGTGCGGGCTTGGAATGCTCTCCCTGAACAATTGCCAAATACTGTACATCATTTGTATTTCAGAAAACAGCGAAAGACCATTCTGTTCGCATAATTATATAGGCATCGTTTTCTCCCTCTTGATGGCGCCTGGATGCCTTCGGGCTTTGCCGTCCTACAAATGAATTAACATAACATAACATAGAAAGAATGACAGCAGGAATGACGTTAGCAATGGGTGATGTAAAATGCCTACTAGCAGCTATCCTAGGGGAGAGAGCTGATGAAATTTGGAGATGAGCTGGATATGTGAGTGTGACAGCACAAAACACGAAACATCATTAAGCGACATTTAATAATTGTAGAGCAGACATATGGAAGGTGCTCAGAGTACAATATCCTGATACATCAGGTATGGGTGCGATTATTACAAGGAATAACGATCCAGACGAAGATCCTGTTGCTCTTCTTCAGGAAATTGAAGAGCATTGGTGTCTTGAGATGAGGGAACCGTGGGATAAAACAGAAGCATTATTTTATCATATTCTATGTCAGGGACTGTCCGAGCCAGTGCAATGGCAGATGAAGAAACAGGTAGGGGTGGAAGCGAAGCCCTGGCCAGAAATACAGTTAACTATCATAGATCATTGTCGACTATTACAAGAGAAGAATAAAAAAAAACTGTGAATAGAAACCAGGAGGAAACAACATTTTTTCAGAAAAAGTTGTTGAAGTTCGTCATAGAAGGAGCCGTATTAACAAGTGGTGAAGGCATGGCCACACAAGAGTTACAGTCAGTGCAGCCAAGTAATGCAGGGTACCACATAGATCAAGGCGGGTTACATTTTTGGCCATCAGGTAGAGGCAATGAACCTAGAGGACGAGGTGGATTTCACAACCCTCAAGTCGGAGGAGGATTTAATGGAGGACAAGCGCAGCAATGTTGGAACCATGGGAGGACGGGACATATAGCCCACACATGCAGGAACAGATGAAGCATGCAGCAGAACTGGCAAGCTCCAAGATGGGGGATGGGCTATTCTCCACAGTATAATACAGAACCGCAGGAGTATTATGCCCAAGAACACATGCATTATCAGATACTCATGCTGCAAACACAGCAAACGCAGCAGATCCCGCTGCAAGCACAATCACAACAAAGGCAACCACAGCAAGCGCCTATGCAAATGCAACAAGTACAGACATAACAACCACATAATGCTCCGAAAGCAACAGGCACCGGTTCCACAATGAAAAGCAAATACAGAAGCCCCACAAGTACCCACAGCTAGGATAGGGAGTGTGACCATAGTGGGAGGAAATCCTTTTACAGGCACGGGGATTCATGTATACCCACAATAGAAGAGCCAACAGAGCGACATGTTCAGTACTTTCTGTGACACCAGATCCAAAAGAGGAACCCAGGGTCAGAATAACGATAGGAGGCAAGACATGTATGTTCCTGGTAGACATGGAAGCAACTCGTTCCTGTGTTCGAGAGGGAAAGTACCCAATATCTGGCATTTCCATGAATGCGCAGGGATTCTCTGGGGCTATAAGTTTGGTTCCTTTTATGGACAAATTTCCACTTTGCATAGGAGAACATGATGTGTCTCTACCACTATTGCATTCTCGGCAGACACCAGTTAACACATTAGGACGTGACTTGATGACAAAACTAAACATGAAGATATATTTCACTGACAGAGGGATAGTGTGTTCCACTCCAGGCATACACTACACAAAAGGAAGTGAAATTATATTAGCATTTACAGGACATAAAGCATTATGATGGATAGCTTTAGACCCAAAAGGATTTTTGCATGGAGCAAATATTTTGTTGACATGCCTTCCTAGACTGGTAGGTAAATTGTTGAGAATACCTGACACATTTTTGTTTAGGGCAAAAACTCCTATGGATGATGAGAAAGGACAGGTTATCCCCTTAGAACTTGAATCAGCAGTGGTAAGGGAGGAAAGGGAGGTTGTTCATGGGACAGATTGTGAGGGGAAGAGGATGGAGAGCAGTAATAGCTCTTGGTGAAGGATACAGACTAACAGACCTGACAGATGAAGAATTGTTCAGAGATGATTATTCATATGATGAATTAGTATTTCTTTATAAGTCTCACTTATTGGATTAAAGTTGCGAATAGGAAGATACCACAGAGAATGGCATTGGTGAAAAAGAAACCGTAGTTTTTTCAGGAAGATTTACAAAAGGTGGCAAGCATTTTATGGACCAGTAGCCCATATGACGTGGGTCTATTAAGTGGAGCAGGAGCAGTTAAGATAGGACTCAAACTAGTAGCAATTTTGCCACGAGCAAAACAGTATCGGAGGTCCAGAGAAGCAGATGAAGGCATATTTCCAACCATTTCTGCTTTAATAAGGCAGGGAATATTGGTGCCATCTGAATCTCCATGTAGCACGGCTGTGTACCCGGTGTAGAAAGCAACAGGGGGGTTGTGGAGATTTATTCAGGATCTATGCCCTTTAAACACTATTGTTGAAGCAGGGTTTCCAGTGGTTCCGAATCCAGCTTCAATATTGTGTAACATCCCAGCTAACGCCAAATATTTTAGTGTCATACATTTAAAAAATACTTTCTTTTCAATTCCCCTTCATGAAGATTCACAAGATTAGACTTAGTTTGCATATATAAACCAACTCTGGAAACATACAAGAGGGCCTCAGGGGTACTGTGAACCCCCATTAATATTTAATAGGGTTCTTCAGAAGGACCTAGGTAATATACAACTTGAGAGCGCAATAATTCAGTTTGTAGATGACATATTAGTGAGCAGTGAGACAGAGGAAGATGCAAAGAAGATTCAGTTCAACTAATGACAGCACTAGCAGAAAAAGGATAAAAGGTAAACAAAAAGAAGCTACAATATTGTCGGGGAGAGGTCCTGTACATAGGACAGTTAATCCCTCAAGAGGGGAGAAGAGTGACACCTGAGAGAGCAGAAGCGATCATGAAATCTTCAACACCTGAGACATTGAGGAAAATGCAAACATTTTTAGGCCTATGTAATTATTGCAGGTCCTGGGTTAGAGTACATATATCTCAGCATTTATAAAAGTGCTCAAGGAAGCATAGATAGGTAAAAGTAAAATAACATGGGCAGATGAGATGACTGAAAGATTCGAAGAGTTAAAAAGAGCGATCTGTACAGTCCCTGTGTTGAACTTTTACTTATTCTCACATTCAAATGTAGAAGTGATGACAGCAGTGCTCACACAGAAACCAACATTAGGACATGGACATAAACCATTAGCTTACTATAGCGGGATTTAAGATTTTACTAATGAAATGGCATTACCCTTCCAAACAAGCGTTAACTGTTGCTGCTTCTGTGATTGAAAAAGCTGCAAGTATTACAAAGGGATGTTCAATAACATTATTGGTCGATCATTCCTTATTTGCCATTTTGGAGAAACCCAAAGGCACATTGACCCCACAAAGAGAGTCAGGTTACGAAGTGATTATTTTCAAATCTAGCGATCAAAATTGTTAGATATAGAACAGTGAATCCAGTGACATTTATAGCAGAACCAGTAGGGAAGGACAAACATGTACATGACTGCACAACATATACTGAGTTTTAGGACGAAATTCCCCATGTTATAGAAAATGCTCTCAGAGGAGGGAACATTCTGTTCAATGATGGTTCTTTAAAAATTGATCAAACGACGGAATCAGCAGCAGTGAAGTTAAACCGTTATGGTGAATTTTAAGTAGTGACAGGTTCAATATTGCCTTCACAATGCTCAGCACAGGCTGCTGAATTAGTGGTGCGTATCTCCGCACTTCAGAGATATGAGGATAAAGAAGTGACAGTTTATTCTGACTCCGCCAATATGTGACATCAACCGTTCATGTAGGGTTGTCATGTTGGAAAGGGTGGGGCTGTTTTCACACAGACAGCACACCAGTGCAATATGTGCCTCTATTGGACAAGCTTATTAAGGTACTAAAGCTTCCACTGGCTATTGCAGCGGTGAAATGCACAGCCCATACTGAAAGGGTAGACATGATTACTCACGGTAACAAAGCCGCAGACGATGAAGACAAAAGGGCCTCATATTTTCCAACTATTTCTAATTTTGAAGTAGATGTTAAGAAAATGTCAGAATGATGCATGTTGATGAAGGAAGGTTTTAATATGTTATCCAGTGTACAGTTAATTGAGTTGCAAGGTCGAGCACCACAGGAAGAACAGGATGTATGGAAGAGACAGGGGTGTTCTTTATCCCCATTGAGGCTCTATGGAGACAGGATAGCACTGGAAAACCAGTTATGCCTCTAGCATTATTAAAGGTTGCGCTGGATCAGCTTCACTTTCCTGCTCATAAAGCCAGAGAAAATCTTGCTGCCATGATTGCAGAAGACTGGTTTTCACCAAATGTACTACAACACGTTGCAGTTTATTGTGAACCGCATTGTTTTCCAGAAGTTTACAGCAGGGCATATATGCAAACAGTCAGAGGAGCAATACTCAGACCTAATGGTCCTTTTCAGCATCTACATATAGGATATGTGGATATGTTGCAAGTATGCAATGGCTTCAGATACATGTTAGTGGTAGTATGCCCCTTTTCCAGTTGGATTGAGGCAGGTCCTTGTACACACCCCGATGCTGCATGTGTTGCCAAGTTTCTCATACATGAGGTGTTTCCTAGATGGGGTGTATGCAAAGTCCTGTGGTCTGATAATGGCCACATTTCGTAAATGAATTGTTCGAACATAGAATTCTTTTATTAGGCATAAAGCTCTCAATTTCATCTACATATCACCCTCAGATGAACGGTCTTTGTGAGAGGCTAAATGGACTCCATAAGAAAGGGTCGCCAAAATCAAAATGACCTTAAAGAAGGAATGGCTACATTGCCTTCCCCTTACTTTGTTTGCCCTGAGGAATCAGCCTGGGTCAGATCACCACCGGACTCCTCATGAGTTGGTGATTGAATGTTCCATGAGAGTACCCCTTGCTCCTCCCACTCGAATAAAAACGGATGCCCACAGTGTAGTGAAGACATTAGGGGATGAGTTGCATGATTATTTCACAAATATGACCGCTAGTGTTTCTTATATTTTTCAACAGGTCAAAAATCAGAATGAAGGGTCAAACAAGACAGCCAAACAGTTGATCCTATTGACTTGCTAAAACAACCTAGTTTGTACTCAGGGGACATTTGAATGATGTAAAGCTCTACAAAGTAGAGACCCTGTCCCCTCCTGCACCCACTGACAGTGACGCAAGAGAAGAAATTCTGCAAATACTGATGAGATTGGCTACCAAGAGCCCAAACAAAGAACAAGAAACAAAAAGAATTTGAATTATGGACTATTTCGAAGTTTGAAGGGAAATAAGTAAATGGATTATTGCAGCATTTGAAGAGCCATTTCAGTTATGTCAAAGAAACAATGCGTTAAACAACAAAGAAAACTAAGATTGTATATGGCACTTTATGTTGCCTGACACGTTATATGCATTTCTGCATGCTGTTTTCGTGTGCATACTCTGATCTTACCCAGCTTTAATAAGGCAGCACGTCGATATTGTCAGATTTTTGGGAAATCCTAAAAACAGTCCTATTATTTGCAAAATCATCATTGCAATTATATAACAATTTCTGTTATAAAATGGTGCTTTATTAAACAGACAGAAACTGAATGATTGAATTAAAAAAGAATGGGAATCTTCCATTACAGAGGTACACATTGCTAGTAACAAGACTGCCTACTGTACAGGATATCATTCAACACATAGGCATTCTTATTCGAGTTACATTTTGCACAATGTGTTCTCTTTACTTTATCATGTGTGTAACTTCACCAAATTATGTTTTATAATGCAGATGAAGGGGGTTAATAATGAGACATCTATTTCTATTTCCATTCCTAACAAAAGCACACTTGATATTTTCCCTGATATATACAAACACATGATCTGACTAAAAAGAGATACTGCGGAAGATAATGAGGATATAATCTCATATCTTGATAATTCGGACCATTTAAGAATAACATGTGGTGTCAGCACATGAAGGAAGTGGGGAGGAGTCCGTCAGACGAAAGCTGCTACATGTGTTCTCTCATCTGTTATGCCATGAGCACAGCCAGAATATTCATTGCAAGAGAATTACCTATGCTTGATTCGAAGTGTCTCAGACATCTAGAAACATGCACAACAAGAGGAAAATTTGAAGGAAGATGGGCAACCCTCCGATGGTTGTCGAAAAGAAAGTTTCCATATGAAGATGATTACAGCTATTTTTTAGCAAAATCAGTAGCAGCATATGATGACATTTCAGATGAGCACACAACAGAAGAATTGAGGGCCATCAGGCTAATGACTCTCCAGAACAGGCATGTATTGGACTTGATTACAGCAATGGAAGGAGGTGTTTGCACAGAGATCGCGTCTTCTTGCTGTTCTCACATACCTGCACCTGATGGAGGAAATGGAACCCTGGCGGAAGCAATAACTGTGGTGTCGACCCTGCATACAGAAATGATGGAATAAGTAGATGGGAGCAAAGATGAAGATCGGTTTTCGTAATTGATTTCATGGGTTCCAACCTAGATGGCGAATGCCTTCAAACTACTGGGAGCAACACTAGTTTTAGGGTTGCTAAGATTCTGTCTTGTAAGAATAATCATAGGACAGTGCAAGAAGACAGTGGAAAAAGCTTTTGGGATGAAGATAATGATAGATGTGCATGCTGTAACTGATGAGCATACACAGACTGAAAGCACGACCCACGAGCACCTGAAAGGAAGTCCTCTGGTAACTCCAGGAACAAAGTTTTATTATCTCAAAGATCATAAGAAATATGCAGGATGTTGGGTATTCTGTAAACCAACTAGGGATTGTTGCCACATGACCTGGAGTGTGGATGAACATATAAAGAATGTAGGTGATCTGAGGGGGGTGACAAAGATATGGTTTCTGAAGAAACCACAGTGTGAAGATAAATTGAAGCGGATTGAGGAGGTGGTTGAGGACTCAACCAGATGGGGAATGTAGAGAAGGAGATGTGTACATCACTTATGAAGCACACCCACTCACCTCTGTCATATTGGAAGAACAGTAAGAAATCACTGTGTATGACACCTGGTATCTTCCAAACACTGCATCGAAGATATGAAAGACGTTATGTACTCAGACAACCATACCAAATGTACCCTCAAACTGAAGTGATAGAAGGAAGTCTGCAGACACCACCAGACATAGGAGAATTATAAGTGAAGTCTGATAGGTGTAAAGTGACATAATAAAGAGAAGGCACAATGACATACTAAACAATATGTGAATATTTAAAGAATGCAGATGGAACTGAAGTAACATAGTAAATTAACATATGGCTACAAAGAAATCATATATACTGAGCAGATAAGTAAGAAGAGATGATTTAAGGATGATAGCCCACCAAAACACACCTGCAAGAGAGGAATAAACCACTCTGATTATGTGCTGTAGACTTTCTTTTTCAAGAACATATATAAGTTTGAAATTGCAAACAGAAATTAGAGCAATCACTTCCCCCTTGATTTAATGGAATTGATTCAACCGTATCAGCCCTTAAGACACTTGCAATCTAGTGATTGTCATCTTCTGTCAGAAGATTTGCTGTTTTCGGCCCACAATTATGAAATTCACTTCCTTTGGGAATAAGGACCCTTGAATCATTATCTCAGGTTCGTAGGGCCCTGAAGACTTTTCTGTTTAGATAGGCCTTCTCTATCTATTCTCCTGTTCTGGTTTGCTTCGTCTTTTGGGCTAGAGTATGCTTTACATTAATGTTTGTTCCAACTGTGCCGCTATACTGTTTGTTCCGTCATGTGCGTGATACAAATGTAAAAAATCAAAATCAAATCAAATCTTGAGCTAGGGATCAGTTGGCAGGTTAACAAAAATATTACAGGCCTGGGGTTGTACGAGGTTGGTGATACAGGCATATACCAACTAAAGAGGAAATGATGGAATTAACAAGGGTAAGGAGTGTAAATCAGGGGGCTTGGAGTTGATAAACAGCAAATGTAACCCAAACTAATGTATCATTGTCTTTGAATTCCTACTAACAAGTTATTTAGGTGTTATGAGGGCGAAGGAGTCAGTACTTCCCTCTCCGTCTCAAAACTCAAGGATGCACCATGGTTGGACAAGCAATGTAGAATAGAAAAAAAGAAACTGAATATGTTCGTAAAAAGTAATAGATACAATGCAGGTCAGAAACATGTGGCCAAAATGAAGTATATGAAATTGCGGAAAATATAAAAAGAGACTATAAGGTGAAACAATGGGACCTACACCCAACAGCATCAAAATCCTATCTTGAGAACCAGTGGCCACAAAAAATATAAACATTTTTGCAAACTAGTAGCAAAGGGGTCTGACGAGGAGGGGGAGAATCACTGTAATATAATTCTCCTGGGCAAATTGAAGACCCGTTACTACAATCTATTCAGAGATGACAACACAATGACCGCTAGGCAAGAGAAAGATTCATTAATAAGTGATATCGTCCTCATGGAAGACAAGATCAAAATAACTATTGCCAACACTAAAGCTGGGAAAGTCCCTGCTCCTGACAGTATGTAGCCAGACACCTTCATTTATCTAACGGACTGGTGGGCCCCTATTTTGACCCAATTTACAAAAATCGGCAGGTGCCCAGATTTGTGGAAGCAAAGCAAAGCACAATAGTGTCAATATAAAAAAAACATAACTACTGCCCCTGTATGCTATTGAACAATCTCCTTACTGCATGCCTCTTATAAAAGCTTTACAAAAGTCTTAAACTGCAGAATAAAAGACTGAGTTAATGAAAACATCTGATGCAATACCAGGCAGTGCTTAGCAGTGGATTTAGCACGATAGATCACTGCTTCACCCTAAGTATGCAGGTAATCCAGCACATTTCATGGCTACCAATTCAAGAAAGAATCATATTCAAAACTCTATCAATTACACACAAATACCTACAAAGGTAACCCAAACTAATGTGTCTTTGAATTCCTACTTAAAGGTATTTTTGAGATTCGATCATCTGTACGGAGCAAGAAGGCTGGAAAAGTGCTTTAAGGATTACAAAGCAAAGGTAGGAACCATGGTTCTGTACAGTAAATTTCGGGATATACCAAATGCCCAGAATTAAAAATTGTGCAGAATCAATTTTTAAGACAGCAGGACTTCCACCAGGAACTCTGAATAGCACACCAAGGCTGAAATTGGGGATCTCAACCTTTGCCCTAGAAGCAAATTTAAGATTTTTGGCAAATTTTTTAAAGAAGTATCTAGGTCCTTCCATTAATGAAAATGATAACAGTGGTAGAATGGAAACAACGTCAGCACAGGCAGGGACAAAATACTGGTGGTGCAATGCAGCAATTCATTTGTGTAAAACCTGGTTCATTAAGGATATTTACGAGGTAAATCAATTCGAGAATCAAATATATGGTGAGGAATGAAATACGGAAGAAAGGGAATGAATGGGGAAAGGAATTAGAAATACAGACAATTAATAATCTTTCCTCGCTTATATTATATTTTAAATATCGGCATGATAAGCAAACCTTAGGCTCAAACTGGCAAGATTAAATCTATTGCCATCAAGGAAACATACACAATGGAAATATGAGGACACCATGAAGATCTGATGCATGTCCTGTTAATTTGTATCATTTTACACCTCTTTATAGAATGTGGTTGAACCCTTTTTTCAAGACGAATGGAATAAGGACGTGTATTTCAGCAATGAGCTACGCAATGAATTGTGAAGATAATGGTTGTATGTACAGTTTGGCTGAATTCCTTAAAGGAGCTGACTTTTGTAATCTAAATAAATATAATCTTAAAGGTTTTTAATTAAGGATTTATCTTGAAAAATAGTTGATGTTGACTTTGTTTGTAAAGGGAGAAATCCGAAATAAAGTGTGATAGTAACATTGTCCCAGGGATCAAATGATGGGGAGCTGGAGGTGTTTGACTCTTGCTTGCAGCTTAGATGCGTTTTGCGCACTTAACATAGACTACTCCCTGGCTCTCTGTTTGACTTCAAGTATGTTCAAGTCTTGGCTATTCGCGCTCCAAATACATATGCATCCTAAACACATATCTAAATGTGAATGTATGCATTAGGAATAGAAAATCATCTCATGTGCTTTTTGGAATGTAAAATGCCTCAAAGTTAGATGTTGATCTGTTGGTCATAGGCATTTACCCATGGATACACTCAGTTCTTCTGTATATCATTTTGAGTACTGGATACTGTATTTCAATGGCCTCCTCTCATTTTAGTATTACTGATTTTAGGGGCCTCTAGAAATTACTCAAAGCAAATGTGTGTCAATAGCTCTGTTCTTTGATGAAAAGTGTGTCCTTGCTTGAATCTCATGTTGAAGTTAGAATCGCTGTATCGTCTATATTGAGCCCACTGTAAACCAATGCCCTTTTCAAGATCCATGTCACTCTAGTATTGTCACCCGTGTGAAGAATTGTACATTTTTCTACTTAGTCAAAACTATATAACCTATTATCCACCCATACCGGGCACATGTAAAGTACATGTCATTTGTTTATTCTCAAGGTAATGAAATACTTGCTGACATTATCCAATGTAATGCTCTATTTGTGATTCAACCCCAGTGTGCACAGTATACAGACTGAACCCATGCAAAATATATATTCTCAGTTAATTTGAAGAGACTCACTTTATAATGCTGTGTATGTCTTAGGTTAGCCTTTTCTAGTTAATTACAGCACCGAAATTACATACTAAAGCATGTTACTACTTGTTCTATGTAGACTAACCCACGTTGTGTCTGTGCATGTTCAATTCAGTTTTGACCTTGAGCTCAACTGTGGTGAAACACACAGCATATCCCCTTTTAAGCCTTGACTAGAAAGTGACAAAGCCACCTGTGTTTTAGAAGGTTGCTTTGGTCTTGTGGAAAGTTAATCCAAGACCCAACATTTGGTTCCAACAATTCGAGGCATAATCCACTCTGTTAGGAACTAAGTTTCAAAAAAGATTGTTCCTGACACACAAAAACATAGCCTTGCTTAATAGAATGCCACTTACATTATTTGTGCCGTCTAAAAATAACCAATATTTATCCACAAGCAACATATGTTAAATTCATAATCAGACATACTATTGGATTAAAAAATAACAAATACATTCAAAACAAATCAGTCACCAGCCATGTCACAAACATCCACCTCACTAAACTACCACAATAAAAAACGAATTGAGTGAAGTGGATATCTGTGACATGACTGATTGGTGACAGATGTGGTTTGACCGTAACAGGGCAGCTTTAGTCCCATTCTGATTGGATGAATACATTTGTCACTCAAATTCTGACACCACCTTCGGTCTGAATTACTACAGTGTAATCCCCTTCTTTTCGCTTCTTGGGATCTAATTGTCACCCTCCTTATTCTGAACTCTTTCACTGCTGCTTACTATACGCATCCCTACCTGGGATGCACTCTCATTTTAATGGTATTCCCCTGTCTTCTGCCTTTGCTGCTTCACCCAGAAATCCTAGTCTCTGGAGGGAGTTGGAACCTTGTACAAGAGCCTGAAGTGTGTTTCTTATTCATCATTTTCAATGACTAGGAACATGCAGAGGCACTGGAAATAAAACTGCCAGCAGGCATCAGAGTGCATGACAGAAAACATGATAGAAGGTCCCTTTTCAATTCAGCTAATTCCTCGACAGCATCTCCGAAGCTTCAATCATTATGCGGCAGAGTGCACAGAAGCAGCCACTGGAAGGCTGTGCCATCTGAGCGATGATATCTTGAGCCGCCGCGAGCTGGCATACGAAGAGCAGAGAGCCCATGACAAAATCACAAGCTTCTTCTCTGAACAACTCGCTGACGTATGTGCTGTCATCCCATTGACACAGAAGATGGAATCTGAAAACGGCCACACACACATATATTACGTTCCACACCGCCTGCGCCGAATATCAGCAAGCTGCAGGAAGAACTTTTATCAAGTAATCGAAAGGCTTGGTTAAAGCGATTAAGCTCAGAGTTCCCATGAGAAGGGAGTTTTGTGCGGGGAGAGGCAGGAATGGGTAGGAATAGCCATAGGGATTAGCATGGCCATCGGCAAGGAATGAGTGGGCTCAAAGCCAAACCCCACCTAAGGACTGTGTGTCCGTCCTCAAATGTCATTCCTGTGTGCCCCTCGTCATATGCCATTTCTCCCTATCCTTACACAAATCTGTACTCAAATGCAATAGTTTGAGTTTATAGGTGTCGCAAGTGACACCTAATAGCCCAAACTAAAAAAAGCAAACAACTCTTTGTATCTGTAAATCCTTTCTGTGCCATCCAATTGTATTCCTGACATCCATAAACCAGGAAGCGTTTGGTGGCAAATAGATAGAAGCAGGCACGGCTCCAGCAAGGGGACAGTGGGGGCCAGCTCCCCCTCCCCCCAAGGCCAGCCCCTATCCCCCCTAGAAAGCAGGGATGGACTGGGAACCAAAAAAAGGCCCTGGAAAATGTTATCAAAGTGGCTCCGTATTTGCCGCATGAACTAGCAGTATTAGTGCACAGGAACATATTACTGCACCAAGGAACACTATTATAAAATAGAGTTGGTCGATTCCATCATATTGATCACAAACATTGGCAATGCTAACAGTTTGTGTAGGCATGGCAAGAGCACTCTCCAAGCACCGCAGTATTGGTATTAACTGGGCATTAATGGTAGCAGGTGCAAAACAGTGTGTGTACCTGGGCACCTATTAGCAGTGCCTGGCAATTGCCTAATACTTATACACAAGCCAAAACTGTTGGCTTTACCAATGTTTATTTTTGACAGGACTTAAGTGAATGGCATGTATAGTGCTCATAAATCGAGACCTGGTGAATACATTTTTATTACACCAGTAGTGAGTTTACAACTCCAATTAAGTCATTAACTCTCAGAAGGCTGCTTCTACAAAACACCGGCAGGCACGTTGAATGTGAAGTTTGATGGTAGGGCTTGAATAAAAGCAAAGTCAAAGAGTTCTCCGGAGGAGGTGTTTTTGGCGGGCAGGGACAGGAACTGGGTGGGAATAGCCATAGGGAGTATCATGGGCAGTCAATGGGTGGGCAAATAACCAAATAACACCTACACCCTGGGTGTCCCTCCTCGTAGCTGAATTCTCCCCATCTATACTTTAATGCAATAGTTTTGGTTTATATCTGGTGCAAGCGCCATCTATAAACCCAAACTAATAAAAAAACAGCACAGAGATGAGGATAAGAGAGTGTGTAGTGAATATTACAGCAGAGGAATCCCACGACATGGGGGTGTGATGGCAAATGTGATTGTTAAAGCAGAGGGTGAAATATTACAGCACAGGGCTGGACAATTTTGGGGCAAATACATATTATGTCATGGGTAGGTCATGCTACAGCACAGGCTGGCTTTATGCAGGGCTAAGGTATTACATAATATGGAAGGGGATTTTTCTTATGTGGAAGAAATATTACAGCATGGGGCTGAGGTTTTACACATCAGGGCAACCATCGAGCAGTCACGGGCTGGAGGATTACACAGTTTGCACAAGCTGTGGGGTGGGGTGCTCAGCACAGCGAGAAGACAACTGCATAGGCAGGTAGGCACCCATGAATCAGCCGGCAGATATGAAATTACCATCGGAGTCCGGAGGATTGGGGAGGTGGAGGGGAAGACAGAGTGTGTGGAGCAAAGGGGTGGGAAGGGCTTAATGTTCTAGCTGACAATTGCTGAACAAGGAGAGATTTAGTGCAGGTGTTTTGGGGAAATCACACCACACTGATATATTACAGCACACAGGGTGGGGCGTTAAAGTATAGGAAGAGAGGTGCACACCACAGGGAGTGACTGTACCAGCAAAAGAGGCCAATGTTACAGTGGGAAGTGGATGGTGCAGCAGACAGTAAGAATATTATAGGATGTGGCTGGAAGAGTACAGCACTGGGAGAGCACATTAACCCCACTGAGAATGTTAAAGCACAAGGCGGTAAACTCCTTGCTAAGGGCCACCTGCGGGCCCGAGCCATCATCGGCATGCCCTGCAACCCACCTCTGCAGCCAAAGAATGTCTGGAATTGCTGGTATGTGTTATTGCTCTCGCAGAGACAGGGGGGCCCAGAAGCAGACATGCCATGTTAAGGCATCCAAAATACAACCGGATAAGGGGTTGGCGGAGGGGGGGTGCTGGAACACCCCCCTCGCACACAATTCCTGCATGTCCAGAAAAAGCATGCCCTTAGACCTGGTTATCAGGGCCAATTCCGGGGGCATGCAGATCTCACCAACTACCACAACCAGGAAAGATCAGACAGCGGCTGGCCAGGATTGAGGTGCATTGGCAGAGCTTTGTGGGAGTGAGTGTGATGGAAGAATGGGGGTTGCTTCTAGCCAGGGTTGAGTTACACTGGTAGTGCTGTGTGTGAAGGAGCAACTTATTGTAATGGAAAAACTGGAGGTGTTGCAGGCCAGGATGGAGGGTCCATTGGCAGATCTGTGTGTGAGCCACTGTAATGGAACAACAGAGGTTGCTGCTGGCTATGATTGATGTCCATTAGCACAGTTTTGTGAATAGCTGTAATAGAAGCAAAGGGGTTACTGCTGGCAAGGGTGGGGTAGTAGTGACAGTCAGACGAGCTTTGCATTAGTTGCTGTAATGGAACAGCAGGCGTCAATGGAGGTCAGTGCTGAGGCACACTTCCAGAGGGGTGTATGGCTCTAATGTACTGGAATTGCTGGGATGTGGGAGGTTAGGGTTGGGAAGTGGTGCATTAGCAGAGAAGTGTGTCAGCCTCTATAATGACATAGGTAGGGGCTTCTTTAGGTCATGGTAAGGTACATTTGTAGAGGTGGGTGTGAGTGGCAGTACTGGATTAGCAGTTTAGTTTGGTCTTGCATAGCAGAGCTGAAGTGCATTTTAACAGGTCTACGGGTTGCCAGTATTCCCACTACACCCCGATAACCATCCCCATTCAGTTTGGGGCTGGGGTTCACTGCATAAGGAACGGATATTAGGTAAACAGGGTGTTTTACAGTATAGCTCAGGCAGGGAACATTAAAGCAATTGAAGGGGAATGTTAGAGCTTATGGAGAACATATTACACGACCCCGGCCGGCAAATGATTACACCACATGGGGAACACATTGCAGCAGAGGTGAAGAATATTACAGTCCATGGCCTCACAGTGAGAGAAAAGTTCAGCACTTGCATGCAGGATAGCAACAAAAGGAACACACCGTAGCATGATGGCTAGAAAATATTACAGCACCTTGGAAAAGATTTACCTCATACGGTGAGAGTGAGGGTCGGAAGCACTCGGCAGAATGGGAGAGGGGCATGCACGTACAAATCCCCTTACCTTTCAGGTCTGGCTACTGCCCTCAGCTGCTCTCAGCCCCAGCCACAGCCTCACTTCGGTCACCTGTTGCTGTCTGCTTATGGAGGCAGTGCGGCCTGCCTCACCTGGTTGGTTGGCTGTCTCTCTTGAATCTGTGAGAACACACTGTGAACACAAGCACAGCACACGGCATGGGCCCAGTACCAGCACAGCACTGGGACTGTCTGTTGGCAGGGTTTCTCAGGTGGCAGTGGCATGTTCAATCACAGGCCCAGCCACACTTGCGCATGTGACTCGGCAGCACAGAGCATACTAGATCACGTGCAGTTTCAATGCGCACGTGCCCTAGTGCGACGAGAGCGCAAGCCCCAAAATCCATGGAGGATAGCTCAGTGGCAGCGTGCTCGACTTGGAAACAAGATGACACGAAGCAACACAGGTTCGATCCCTGGGTCCGCGCTTAGAAACCTTTGGGTATTAAGCGCGTTATAAATAACCTATCATATCATATCATATCATGGGCAGGGGTAGGGGTAGGCCTGGCAGGCAGAAAACCATGCAGCGAATGGCCACACCCAGGCTGGTCTGTATTGATGCATACCCAAATGGCGTATAATTGTAAAATTTTGAGTCCCCATGTATCCTTCCCCCAAGGAAAGAGACCCTATGGCCCGAGGCCTACCAGGGAAACTCTTGGTCTTTGGTGGGTCAGCCCATCCCTGCTAGAAAGGAGGCCTTGTCAGTGCTGTGAGGGTTCTTCCTTTTTTTCTTTTTTTCATCAAAAGGTTGAATGTATTTTAATTATACGCAATCATAAAAAATAAAAATAAACGTTAACCACCATAGGGACCCGGGGGGGTGGACGAGGAGATAAGGGGGTAAAAACAGGCTGGGAGGATTTTGCAATTAGCATTCGGAGGAGCTGCACTGACGGTGGCTCAGTCAGGATTTGTTTGCTTGCTCTGCACAATGATTAATGCCCCACAGCCATAAAAACAGAAATGACCAAGGATATGGAGGGCCATTCACACCTCTTAAGTAAGGTAGCACACTTGCTTGAGAAGTCAGTCTACAAATGTCTAGCAAGATCCTGCGTTGCTTTTTTGACTGCACTTTTAATCTTACATTTCAAAGCTCTTATTTATAATGCAGCTATTGTTACAAACCTATTAAGTAGATTTCTGTAATTGAATGTAGGTTTTTATGTGTGGGAATATAACTGTTGTTCCAATCATGCCTAATAAGATGGTTAACTGTAGAAAACACTAAATGGCAGGTGATGATGGTTGCACACAGATTTCTACACCAGGTAGAACCCTGGCGAGTTACATTCACTGGAACACAAGATACTGCAGGCATTTTTAGGCCTTGTGGTCCAGCAGTTTGGGCAGGGCTGCTCACATTAGTGACAGGGAGGCCAAGGCTGATTCGTAAATAACAGTATGGAAGCCTGACCGAAGCAATGGCAGTGGTTAATCAGACTGAGAGCCCTTACACATTCCAGTCAAAGTATATATTCTGCTGAATGAACTACTTGAGTATAAGTGAAACAATAAGGTTGGTAGTAAGAACAATGTAATTCTGGAGGGGAGAGTGTAGTAAAATCAAAGTGATTTGATGTAAGGCATTGAAGTAGGCTATTAGGTGTAAGCCAGAACAATTGCATTGGACCACAGATAGGATGGAGAAAGGATGTTAGGAAGCATACACATTCAATGCATTTTTTTGGTCCCTTACCTATCCATTGCATGTTAATCTCTATGGTATTCCCACCAAGTACCTGCCCGCTCCCTCCTGAAACATACCCTCTTGGGTACTCTTTGAGCTAGCAATGTCACAAAGTAACATCAAACTTTGTGCTGTATTAGTCCTGTTTGTGTTATATCTAAGCATTCTTTTGAGGGTCAATGACTTCATTGCCACTGTGAATGAGCTCCTGTTGTAATAGAAAATCTCTTAACATGGTGTGTTTTCAGCCAGTAGATTTAAAAGCGACATGGCATCCTCACATCTGTTCCTTGCAGTGGAATCCTAAAACAAGCAATCGCAAAGTTAACTGCTTTGACATATGTATAAGTATTACACAGGCATTTTCCAGACAATGACATCATATGCCTAGGTACTCGCACCATTTTCTAGATGTTCCCACCTTATTGCCAGTTGGTACTCTTATGGCAGTGCCTGGCAAATGCCTTTTGAATGTGTATTCAAAAGCCCTAACTGTTGGCTTTGCCAATGTGTGTTGGTTTCAGTTTATCTCCCTAAGTGAAAGTATATATGCCCTGGTGTGGGCGCCTTGTTTGCAATGCCTAGGGACTCAGACTGCACCTCACTGAGTTGGTCCAGCAAGAACCTAACTGAACATATCAAAGCTAGGATGGCAAGTATGGACCAATTTAAGATAATCTTCTCATGCATACATACCAGTGGGGTTCTTACCTAAATAGTATGCATATTTGTCTGTGGGGAAGCCTAGGCTGCCTGGCCAGAACTTTTCATGAAATGGGCAGATGAGTACTGCCTTAATAACCTCACACTATTGGAGTAAAAATGAACAATGTCTATATGCAAACTGAATACATCAGGTGTATTGTGGCTCTTGTTTGAAAAGTAGGATATAACTGCTAGGTGTTTAGGCAGTGCCAGAAATGGAAGTTACTTACTGTGGGATCCCATCAGTGACAGAGTGGGTGAGGGGGGGCTGGGGGGGGGGGTCTGGAGGATTGTTCCCACTTCCCCCAATAAACATTTGGCTCTCAGAAGATTGATCATGAAACCGTTTCTGACAACGTATAAACGGTGCACATCTGTTAAATGTAAGAAAAGGGTATTGAAATATTTCCTGCAGAGTGCAATCAGAGGTGGATTTTACAGTCAAACAATGGACAAATGTCAGTGTGGCACCCCTGGCCAGCACAGGTCATCCCAGTGACGCCTTATCTTTTTAACATGTCTCAGATGCAGATTATTTAAAATAGGAAGGGATTAGTGATAGGAAAAGTTACTTTTTTCTTTAAATTATATACGCTTTTAATAATCTATTTAAGTGTGGCTGTTGGGTGATTAGAAATGATGGTGGTACAGAACAAGCTGTGTGAAACAATGACTTTGGTATGCATTTAATTTCACTTTGTGTCTGTATGGGATCTTTTGTAAGTTCTGATTAATTAGCATTCTGGACCTTTTAGTCTTTGAATCAGAACGGGAAAATAAAGCTATAATCAAAAATCATTTTACTGCCACTTTTTCCACTCCAGGGGGCTTGGAAAATTACCACCTACAATTGTAACTTTATTGGTAAAAGCAAGCAGATTCCAAATCGTTTTTTGTGGGAGAGATTTATACTTTTCCAGACACATAGTGCAAAAGTGAGGTGAAAAGGCAATTTTGTCTGTGTTTTACTATTTACTTTTCCAGTACTTTGTCGAAACAGTTCAAATTGGCTGTATGGGCCCTTTTGCAAAGAAGGTACAAAGAGTAACAGTCCCATGCAATTTTGGATTCAAAACAAAATTGCCCCAATACTCTCTTTCATCAACCCGATTCTACAATGATGAACATATTGTCAGGTTGGTTTATCATGTGCCTTGTGCAGTTCTAAAGTAATCTGTATTAAAGTGGGTGTTATTATTTGTTATTGTTTATGGCTTATAACAAACCTTTACAAATAAAGTTGGCAAAGTAAGAAAAAGAAACTAAATAAATGGAAAAAGAAAAGTTGAGAGAATAATCAAATACAGAAACTTACAAAATAAACAACATTTTTATTTTCATGGCTTGCACTCATTGGTATACAAGTATGCAATTCATGACAATAAAACAAGTTTTCCTATAAATCATCCCTATTACTTAAAGTTTCTTTTATATACAGAGTAACAACTATGGTAAGCAGGGTATAAGTACCAATGTACAAAAGGTGACTTGTGTGCAAAGACCCACAATGGTAATATTTTAGGTATTTAAAACCAAACTTCAATACATATTTGTACCAATTTAAGCTGGGAAGATGTGTGGTCAAGTACCTAAATTTCATGCTATGCTGACATTCTGACTTTACCACTTAACCAAAGTGTGTAATCCAGGGAAAATCATTCAATCTCACTGTGTGTTTCCTGCCAAAATTAGGAACCCCTAGAAGTGATCCAGTTTGCAGTATGGTTTGATAGATGGGTAGCGCAGTGGTCAGGGCCAGCCAAGGAGACATACACACATCTTTCTTTGGAAAATGTCACATTATTGATCAAAATTGTGACATTCAAAATAGCAAAGTAAACATGTCAAATAAGAAGTCATCATGGACAATTGCATATTATAAACAGTATGGAAACAGTATGTACCAGACAATGATGTTTGGAGGTGGCAGGGGAGCGGCGGCCCCTCCTCTCTGCCACATCCAACTGGGAGTGATGCCAGGAGGCCGGAAAACCTTCAACCTCCACTGTCTACCTCCTGATCCCACTCACCTACATGCTAGCACTCCCACTCACCCTCAACTCAATTAAAATTAGCTGAAAAAATTGCAACAAAAATACAATGGTGTGCTTCAAAATGTAATTTGTAAGAAACTAAATATCCTTTTCCTTGCTTCAATATTTATCACAGAGGAGGAGGTGGCATCATCCTCGATTCTCCCTAGCCAGGCCAGGAAGCCATATGTGGGAATGGTGGGGTAGGCAGGAGTAATTGTGAATGGAAATGGTAGTCAGGGGGAGCTGATGGAAGGTGACGGGGTGATATTGGCACACTATTTTTCTGCTTCTCTTTTGCTCTGTCCTGTTTTTTTATACCTCAATTATAGCAGTATGTTAAAAAAAGGTACAAAACATATTTCTTAGGACATGAATAATTGGGATTAATCTCTCAGACTCTTGTTAAGTGCAGTATACAGCTTTCATTTTTGGCAAAGTTTTTCCATATGGAGATGGGGGGAGCATATGAAAGGTGAATTGAGTAGCCAATGGAAGGTCAAAGTAGTGAGGGAGTTTATGGAAGGAAACAAAGGAGCAAATGGAAGAAGAGATCAGAAGACTGTGAAAGGGGTACTGGAGAGCCTGTGATTTTGGAAGGGATGAGCAGGTGGAAGGCGAGAGCAGGTTTCTCACTTGAACAAATTGAGGGAACCTGTGTAAATCACCTCTGTCAGCAAAACCAGGTGAGGTGAACAGCTGTTTCCAGCTAGAGTCATACCCCTCAGACATACAGCTCCAATAGTAGAAAAAACATGTAACATTTGTTGCACTATGACATTGATTAACTACTCCCACCATAAACTCCACACCCATGCCCCACCTACCCGGGACCATCTGCCAGCCTTGCCCAAGAATCCATTTGGCGTAACTCTGCCAGGGAGTGCAGTCCTAACAAGCATTTTTATCAGACATTCAAGTAGTCTTGTGGGTAAATATGTCAACTCTGGTCCTAACAACCTGGGTTTAAATCCAGGCTTCTGCACCTTATAAAGCAGTCTAACAGACTAAAGAAGTTACGGGCAAATTAAGGGCAAATGTATTTTTCAGATCCAGGAAAACGTTTTCTGTCGGATCACGTATCTGAGAAAAGGTTGGCCCCCCTGATCACAAACCTGGCCCACCCAGATAAGAATTCCTGGAGCCGGGCCTGGATAGAAGGGGAGCACAAGACTAGTCCATCCCTGGCTTCAGCGGTGGCACTGGGCTCTGTGCAGCCATCGAAGTTGTCTCAGCTCAGTGGTCATGCCGCTGATGTGTCCCACTTGTGGGTCATTCAGATGCTCTCTTTTCTGCACTCCCAGCACGATTCTTTCTTGGGGGTATGAAATTTCCTGCGACCCATCTCACTGAAAACCATTTCACTGCATTTTTTATACTGTTTCTTTACTGCAAAACGTGGATAGAGACTTCAAGGATCCTCCTCAGTCAGCTACCTACTCCACTCCTCCTATATGCCTAACCCCAACCCACCAACTACATGCTGGCGGTAAAAAAAAAGTAATAAATGCAGTAAAACGAGATTAGTTGAGTTGGTATGCGATGAAAAGTGGCTGATTTCTCCTTCTTCTGGAGGGTTCTGTCTAGCGGAGTTCAGTAAATGCATTGCAGTGCAGTGAAGGAAGCTTCAAAGGAAATTAAACTGTACACAAAAAGGCTTGCAGGGCTGAGCAATGAGAAAAGACAGGGGCACTGAGCACAAGCCTGAACCAAAAAGCAGATGTGTTGTCAAATGAAATTATGAAACTCCTCATTGGCACAGTCATTATAAAACACCCACTTATTGGTTTAAATGGCACATAGCCACAGAAAATAAGAACAGATCGCACCAGCATTGCCAGCTACCCTGCCAACCAGACGTCCTGCTTTTCAACATAATTTCTTCTCTCTTTCCCGGTAGCAATGATTTGGCTGCATAGGTGGCATTAGCACATCACGAAACTGCACCACAACCAATGAAAACAATGAGACCAATCAGAGGCAGGGTGGCAGATTTGTTCAACAAAGAGCCAGCACTGCTCTGTGCCCAGGATTTCAGGCCAGTCTCTTCAGCACTGACCACATACCAGGGTCAAAGAAAACAAGGATAAAGTCGGTATTTACCTGCTTTTCTCCCACTTTCCTGAGTGGAAGATGCATTCAGAGGTGGATTTAACAGTTTGTCAGGGAGCAAATGCCCCTCTGCTCTTCCCCCTTAAAGACAAACAGCCAGGACTCCACAATGCCTCGATGAGGTCTTCATTATTTTTTAAGACCTCTCAGCAGCAGTCCATTTAGTACAGAAAGTGATTAGTGGTGGGAACAAGAAACAAGCAGTGTGTAAAAGCTTTTTAATATATGATCTTTGGTTGATTAGAAATGATGGGGGTACAAAACAAGCTGCAAGCTCTGTGAAACAATAACCTTGTCATGCATTTCATTTTACTTTGTAGCAGTTTTTCTGTAAGTTTTCATTACTTTGCCCACTGGAACTGGGAGGATTAAATTCAGGATGGGGAAACTAAAGCTAAAGGGCCTGATCACGAGTTGGGCGGCAGCCCTTACATCCGGTGGTAACAGTGTTACTGCCATATTTAAGGGTTCATCCAATGTCGAGTCTGGCGTGTTTACCCGCGCAGTAATTGCACCAAAAATTCCCCATTGGGTTCAATTGACCCAATGGTTAATGGGGACTAACAGTTACTGCCCACCCCGTGATCCGGCGGCAAAACCGTCGGGTGGTTGTGCACTAACGCTAGTTGAGTTGGGCAGCATCCCAGGCCGGATACTGTCCAAATGGTGATCAGGCCCAAAGCCATAGGGTGTAATTTCCAAGTCCTACAGAAGGGATAAAATGACGGTAAGAGCAAACAGTCACCTTTTATGCCCTGTTAGCTTTTGTATGATTTGGCAGAGAGAGTTGGAGAGCAGACAGACGTAACACATCTGCCTGCTCGTCTAGGTTCACCTGCTAAATCTGTTTGGTGTTCTGGAAGAATGGATTTTCATGCTGGCGGAAAATCAAAGAATTTCTATGGAACCCCCTAGACTTTTACACCTAGTAAAAGCAGGTGTAATCAATTTTAGATGCCTCCCGCAGTCATGAATTATGAGAGGCAGTTGCACTCTTCCAGACATGTAGTGGAAATATGAAGAGTAAAGGTGATTTTGCAAGTGTTTTTACCCTTTACTTTTCCACTACTAATTGGAAACAATTACGATTAAATGCAAGGGACCTTTTACAAGCATTCCGCGCCCGGTATTTGCCCATTTGCGGGCACCGGAAATAAATGCTCCCCATTCCCATTTGAGCCCCATAGTGCTCAAGGGGAATGGGGAGGTCAGACCTGGTGGGCAGGAAGGCACCCGTGAGCACAACTTGTAGTTTGCCGGTCCGGGAACTACGGTACCGGAAAGCTTACCCGTACCGTAGTTCCCAGACCGGCAAACCTTTAATGAGGCCCAATATCTCAAATAGATTACTACCTACTCTTCTCTGTGTTGGTGTTGTGTGTGCAGCAATGTGTGATATTACTGTGCACGCTATCTGATCATTCCCCAGTGGTCCTGTCCCTTGTACCTGGCCAACATCCTCAGCCTCTCCCAATGTAGAGGATGTCACCATCTATGTTGCTGGGCACATGGTTGGTAACTGCCCTTCAAGATAAAATTGATGACTTCTTCACAAACAATGTTGGTTCTGTACCCCTGCCTTCCAGCATATGGGAAACATTTAAAGTATGGTTATGAGGAGAGTTACTGTCTGTCTCAGCGGGGTCACTTAAAACCATTAGGGTACACTTGCTGGATGTGGACAAACAGCTAAAGCAGATGGAAAATGTATATGGAATGACAAATAATAGAGCGTTACTCGTGTGATAAAAATAAATGTGTTAAAATGTCAGAAGTTGGCGGACTGGGAGGTGATGTATCTGGCTAGGCCGGCTAGAGCTCGAAAGTATGGGGAGGAAGAGAGGCCTGTTAGGTCTCTAGTCTGGGCAGTAAGGGCTGAGGGTAAATCACAGTTTATTACAGGAATACAATCCTGGGCCGGCCAGGGAAGTGATCACCAGCAAAGATGGCAAAACCATTATTATGCTCTGCTATATGCCAATGCTGATATATTTTCTGAGGCAGCCCTGGAGAAATATCCAAGTGATAGAACCCTCCCAGAACTTCCAGACAAGGCCCGACTTGCACTAGATCAGCCTGTGACAGTCGAGGAAGTGAATACTGCTATATCATTGTTGGGATCTGGCAAGGCGCCTGGGTTGGATGGCTTAGGAATTGAATTATATAAAGCATTTCGACATACCCTTGCTCAGCGGCTGCTTCAATTATGGGAAGAATCCTGCAAACTCAGGGAGCTACCACTATCTCTTAGAGAAGCCGTCATTACTGCGTTAATACAGTCCAAGAAACCTCCTAGCAAAGTAGCTTCATAAAGACTGTTGTCATTAATTAATGTGGACGCAAAGGTGTTTGCCAAAGTATTAGCCACTCGACTTTTGCCACACATGGAACATCTGGTACATTTGGATCAGTCAGGTTTTATACCACATAGATCTATGGCATTGTATCTTAGGCGACCTTTTTGTATCCTGTGACAAATACATCTGCACACCAAGGGGATTGCAGCCTTTCTGGGTGCCGAAAAGGCTTTCAGCTCGGTGTCCTGGAAATATTTATTCAAGGTACTGAAGCGATTCCAGTTTGGCCATTACTTTCTTAATTGTGTGCAACTACTATATTCCCATCCCGCGGCAACAGTTCGCACCAACAGCAATATCTCACAGAGGCTGAAGCTGGGGAGGGGAACACGGCAGAGTTGACCAGTGTCCCGCCTTGCTTTTTGCACTTACTATAGAGCCGCTCGCTGCACTTATCAGAGCGAAGCATGGACACAGGAGCATACGAATGACAGCACCACCTCAAGTCAGCTCATTGTATGCTGACGATACCCACTTATACATTTGCGACCCAGAGATTAACCTGGGTCCCAAAATGGGCATTGTACACAAGTTTGCTGAATATTCTGGATACAGAGTGAATAGCAATACATCTGAGTTAATTCCCCTTAGAGACGCCCCAACCCCACCAGTGGATCTAAAGGGGTTCAGATGGGCCCCCTATCAATTTAAATATGTGGGTGTTCTTGTCTCCAGAATGCAACAATCACTTTATGTTGACAATCATGCGGATTACCTGCAACAGCATGCAGCTAATCTGAAGGTCTGGGCAGGGCTACCTCTTGCTATCATTATTGAAAATGATTGTGTTTCCCAGTTATTATATTCTATGACAAGACAGGAGGCTCGCATTATGCTTTACTTTCTTTATTACTGCCATAATTAGCTTTTCAAATTAAACTTTTTAAAACTACAAATTTTGTAATGTTTTTCTGAACTTTCTTGAAAAAGGTGCAAATTTTGGGTTTAGAAGTTCTGCAATCCAAGTAAAGTCTCAAAATTTAACTCCAAACCACGACTCCCATGACTCTCCGGGGTTTGGTAGTCCTGACCTCTCCTCCTGCACCTATCCGCATGCAGGTCAGCCCTTAAGAACCCTCAACCCTAGGTCCTTTCCTCTTTCTTTTTTGCTGCCTTGTAGAGATAAGTACCTCAGTTTACTAAGCTGCTATGCTAATTATTTGTTTGGCTTTACAAGCCGTGTAATATCGTATATCTTGCCTAGTCATAGTGCGCGGCTTAGGCATTTTATATGGTGGATGCGCGACATATTTAGCGCGGTTATAAAAAAAATAAAAATAAATAATAATAATGATAAATGCCGTCATTTAAAGCGTGTTCGTCTCGTCACGTATGCAAGAGTATCGCGTTCATTACGCGTGTATACAGTTAGCCAAATTAGTTTGTCGGTTGTCGGGGAGAGGCGGAGCCGACGCCGCAAGTGAAATTCGCTCGCCTCAGGCAGCCGGCCCCGCTCCCCCATGTTACGTGCTGGCGCCGGCAGACGCGACTAGCACTAGGACCCAGGGGAGCGGGAGAAGGAATAATATCCCGGCTTTCCCTGCGCGTCCAACGCTTGCGCGCACAGTTGGAAGTGCGATCGCGAAGCGTCATACACACGGCCTCCAAGATTGCATAAATAAAAAAAAAACAAAAAAAAGCAAAACAGATTGAACAAAGGGGCATTTATATTTATATATACAGCTGCTCACGTTGGTATTGAGCATACAACATACAGAGAAAGCTTGACTTTATACAGCTTGAGTGAGAGTGGCAGCGGATCCAGACCCCTTGGCTGACACACAGATTTGGCTCTGCCAATATTAAACATGGCTCAAAGCAGAAGCCCTGGCCAGACACCATCCACTTCGCCAGAGTGGTCTGAAGAAGAATGGGAGGACAGTCCTTACAATCAGGAGACAGACCTCTCCCAATGCTTTAAGCAGGTGCTGGGAGACTCGCTTTCTAAAGCAGTCTCGCAGGGAGTACAACCTATTGCTCAGAGGTTAGAAGTACTGGAGGCTATTTTGGCGGAACAGCAAGCAAGGCTTGCCAGGAAGAGGAGAGCAGAGAGCCCCGGAGAGGGACCGTCAGCCAGACAGCCCACTGGAGTTGAACTTGAGGGGCGTAAAGCAGCTCGGAAGAGCAAGAACTCTTTGACCCCCCCGAGCAATGTTGAAAGGGAGGATACTGCTCCCCAAGAAATGAGCGACCCTGTCGCTAGGCTAAAGAGAGCCTTCCTGGAAAAAAAAAAAAAGAATGCCAGGATCGACCCCTTGCCCCAGGGGTGGAAAATATAGGGGACAACGACGAAGGCTATATGCCTGACGACGAGGGTGAGAATGACACCTTTCAACAGGTGGAAGAAGAGATTGATCCACAAGAGGTGGATAATACCACTGACATGTTTGATCCGGAGGCAATCAGGCACCCGAAATCTTCGGAGTGGGTGCCGTCACCTAGAGGGGCAGCGTATATGGCGCAGCACACCCGCAAGCCACTGGAACGAGACGTACGATCTCGTATGAGATCAGAATGCCCCAGACCAGACTCACCGGGGAAACTAACAGAAACACCAGATCTAGACCCCAAGATGGTCACTTTTGTGACTAAATCAGCGAAAGATATAAGGAAGGGAGTAGATCGGGCTTGGCGAGGGTGCCAGGACAAGCTCCTCGACCTGGCAGGGCCATTAGCCAAAATAATCGCCAAAGGGGTCGCCCGTCCAGTCGATTCAACTACCATCCAAGACCCCAAGGGCGGCGCGCCCAATACGGGGAAGGGAAACAACAAGATACCTTCTTTCCGATCAGATCCAGGTTTCCCAGAGGTCGTAGAGGGAGAGGAACCTACCGTCAGGCCAATGTCTCAGGAGGTGAGTGCGATAGGCATAAAAGTAGGAGGGAGAACCCTTCATTGTCTGAGCGCGTGGCAAGCGTTATCGCGCGATGCATGGGTTTTACAAGCAGTAGTAGGCCTGCAGTTAGATTTTGTAGGGAACCCCGTTCAGAGATCAGAGCCTCACCCCATTCACATGGCAGACGAAGAAGCAGCGTTGTTGCACAGCAAACTGCTCAAGCTAAGGGAAAAGAATGTAATAGAAAGAGATGTTCAAGGAGGACCAGGGTTCCTCAGCAACATGTTTCTAGTTCACAGAGGGGAAAAAATCCGACCAGTCATAAACCTAAAAGGTCTAAACGAATGGCTAGTGTACAATCACTTGAAGATGGAAGGTATCCATCTGCTCCGAGATATCCTGCGCACAGGGGACTGGCTAGCCCGACTCGATCTCAAGGACGCTTACCTTACGATTCCGATAGCTCAGGAGTTTCGGAAATATCTCCGCTTCCGCTGGAACAGGGAGACCTGGCATTTTACATGTCTCCCGTTCGGCCTAGCGTCAGCACCCTGGGCATTCACCAAACTAATGAGACCAGTAGCAGGAGCCATAAGAGAGAGAGGGATTTGCATCATTATCTACCTAGACGATATTCTCGTGCTAGGCCCAGACAAAGAGACCCTCACCAAGAGCGTTCAGTGGACATTTTCTCTCTTAACATCTCTAGGATTCTTAGTGAATTTAGACAAATCCCAGTTGGTACCAATCCAGACTCTAGAATTCCTAGGATTCAACATAGATACGCGCAAAGCGACCCTCGAACTTCCTCTTCGCAAAGTGAAGGCAATAAAGAAGGAACTCAGGCTAGTGATAGCGAGGAAAGTGATTTCCCTACGGAACCTCGCCAGAGTAGTGGGCTTGCTTGCAGCCTCCATTCAAGCGATTTTCCCAGGGCCCCTCCACTATCGAGCGTTACAGAGGTTAAAGATCCGACACCTACAAGGAGGGCTAGGTTACCATCATGTAGTGACTCTGGATCCAGACGCTGTGACCGAACTACAATGGTGGCTCCAGAATATGGAAGCCTGGAATGGCCGGGCGATTTTCGGGGATTCCCCAGACATCATCATAGAGTCCGATGCGAGCAGATCTGGCTGGGGAGCGCAGCGCGAACACATAGAGACAGGAGGGAAATGGTCGGAGCAAGAGTTACACCTTCACATCAACTGTCTCGAGTTATTAGCAGGGTCATTCGCAGTTCGCGCATTTACGAAAGACAAAATCAAATGCTGCGTGCTGCTCAAGATGGACAATATCTCCGCAGTGCGCTACATCAACAAATTGGGTGGCACAAGGTCCAAAATGCTGGCAGAATTAGCGAAAGACTTCTGGCACTACTGCCTTCAGAACCAGATCACAGTCACGGCGGAATACCTGCCGGGCACCCTCAACGAGGTGGCAGACTGGAATTCACGATATCTAGTGGATTCCAGTGACTGGAGACTGCACCCACAAATATTCAAGAAGCTACAAGAACTCTGGGGTCCCCTTCACATAGATGTGTTTGTGTCCAGACTGAACGCGCAGACTCAGAAATATTTCAGCTGGAGGATAGACCCGGGTGCAGCTGGTACGGACGCGTTCCTCCAATCCTGGAGCGGAGCGCTCCACTATGCATTCCCACCGTTCCTCATGATCACGGATTTTCCGAGGATAGTTCCTCACCATCTAGACCTTCTGCTCGACCCGTCTGGGCAGAGACACCCATTGATAATAGCGAACACTTTGCAGTTGATGGCCTGCAGGGTTTCAGGAGAAAGTGGGAATTGCCAGGCATTTCACAGCTCGCTGCAGACTGCATCAGAGATTCCTGGGCACCTTCCACCATTAGGAGCTATAACGCAGCATGGAAGAGTTGGACCTGGTGGTGCTCGGAGCATGGTATGGATCCCGTTTCTGCTCCTGTAGTACAAATACTCAACTTCTTAGCGGAGAAATTTCAAGAAGGTAACGCCTTCAGGACGATAGGAGTGCTTAGATCAGCAATCTCGGCAGGACATGACAGAGTAGAAAATGCCGCCATTGGCGAGCACCCCACGGTACTTCGTCTCTTGAGAGGAATGAAACTCAGAAGACCCCCTGAGCCGAAATACGCGGTTTTGTGGGATGTCAAAGAAGTTTTCCAACTTTTCCTGGCATGGCCGGAGAACAAACATCTTTCTCGTTCTCAGCTTTCAGGAAAGCTAGCAATGTTGTTATGTCTCACAGCGTGCCGGAGAGTGTCAGACGTGAAAGCTCTGGAGATCGATAGAAAGATTTTTTACCCAGACGGTGTAGCTTTCACCATAGCTAAGCGAACAAAGTCAGATTCCAGAGTTATCTCATACCCTTACTTTGTAGACAATAAGAAACTGTGCGTAGCTCAGTGCATTAAGGATTATGAAACGGCGACAGTGCACCTAAGGTCTCAGGGGGTAACTCAACTGCTAATAGCGCGTAGAAAGCCTTATCATGCGGTAGCTGCAGCGACAATTGCTCGATGGGTGCGAGAGGTAATGCAATGGGCAGGGATAGACCTAGCTCAGTTTGGCGCGCATTCTGCCAGGGGCGCGATGGCTTCTAGAGCGTTTTCAGCAGGAGTATCCCTTCAAGATATCATGAAATCAGCCGATTGGTCCTCTAAGTCGACCTTCAAACCATTTTATTTCAAACCTGTATCAAACATACCGAATAGAGTGGTAGCAAGCTTTGAACAAGCATAATGCGAGCCTCCTGTCTTGTCACAGAATAAAGATTGCCCACGCTTACAGCTCAGGAAAGTCTTCATTCTATTAAAGACAAGGAGGCGAGCATTATATCCCACCCAGATTGTGGACAAAGATTGTTCTTCCATCATGTATTAAATGTTCAACTTTGTTGGATACCCGCCCTGATGTGTTGTTTTCCATTTCTCGTAGGAGACGATCAAAAAGCGGCCTGATTGTAAACAGGGAGATTAATGTGGACACAAGCACCTTCATCCAAGGAGTTCAGGCTTCAACAGTTCGAAGTCACAGTTACAGTTTGAAGATCGTTTTCTAGTTGGCATTAAGACTGTTGCGGTTCATAGACAAGTTCGGAAAAGAAAAAGAAAGAGGAAAGGACCTATGGTTGAGGGTTCTTAAGGGCTGACCTGCATGTGGATAGGTGCAGGAGGAGAGGTCAGGACTACCAAACCCTGGAGAGTCATGTGAGTCGTGGTTTGGAGTTAAATTTTGAGACTTTACTTGGATTGCAGAACTTTTAAACCCAAAATGTGCACGTTTTTCAAGAAAGTTCAGAAAAACATTACAAAATTTGTAGTTTTAAAAAGTTTAATTTGAAAAGCTAATTATGGCAGTAATAAAAGAAAGTAAAGCATAATGCTCGCCTCCTTGTCTTTAATAGAATGAAGACTTTCCTGAGCTGTAAGCGTGGGCAATCTTTATTATTTTTGTAACGTTCCAATATGCCCTGGGAAAGATTTTGTTTACGCGATTGAGATCATTAGTTCTGGAATTCCTCTGGGAGACTGGGGCAGCTAGGATCAGTTCAGAAAAACGTGTAGAACCATACAAGCTTTGGGTGCTGGCTGCTGCAGTCTTTTAGTTATACTATCTTATAGCGCAGGCATAATTTGCAGGATATTGTTACTCCCCGTTGTTAAATGTAGTTCACCTGACAGAAGAGAAATATGGGCCAGCTCCTTCAAATCTTAAATCCGTAATATTTAGCCACAGATACGTGGATTCCTGCTCCTGTGATGCAGCGAGCATTGCGGTGAATGCATGGTCAAGGATAGTTCAAAGATTAGGTCTCACAACCGTATATAACAGAGAGCTCCCGTTATGGAATTTTCCAGGCATTCCCCCTAATTATGATGCAGAAATACATAGATCCTGGAGTGGGGAAGGGCAACTAGTGCTTGGCGACTTATTCCCTGAAGGGCGGTTTGTGACATTAGATGAATTCGACAATAAAATGGGAGACAACTTTACAAAGATATTGCAATACTGTCATATTAGGGCAGCTGCCTGTCACTTGTGGGCATCCTTCCCACAGGAACCGGAAACACATGAATGTATTGCGGCACTAGTGGATGGGGGGACAATAAGCGCATGGTCTCCAAGCTTTATAAATTAGTTCAAACAAGTCAAGATTTTAAATATGGGGTGCGTTTAAAGTGGGAGCGGGAACTGGATATTTAGTCCACAGATTCACAGTGGAAGAGATGTCTCTTACCCAAGGAGGTGTCCATGAATACTGGATACCGAATGATACAGTTTAAGGTACCTATTCAACTCCACTATACTCTAGCCAAAATTGCTACGTTTCCCCCCGGAAGTGAAGATGCATGCATTAATTGTGGTACATCTCCGGCAAGCTCGATACACGTGTTCTGGGACTACCCACCTATTGCCCAACTCTGGCACAGTATTGGTGAGTTGTTAATTGATATTGCTGATGTTCCTCCTACTATGTCACCTATTAAATACTTGTTCGGAGATATCGGTACAGTGTCAATAATACAGAAGGTTTTTTAATATTACCTGTTTTGCGGCTAATAGGTGTATCCTTCGGCTTTAGAAGTCAAAATCGGTCCCAGCCTGTACGGAGTAAGGACTTGGCTTATACCAACAAGCCGGGAAGAAACCCTTGTCACCCCGACTTGCAGCCCTCCTAATGATATGTGGATTCCATTGCGACTTTATTTAGCCCAAACGGAACAATTGGTCATTGACAGTCAACAAGTTTCATGAACAATTGTAGTAGTGATAGGCTGATATTGTTGATATTAGATTGTGGATATGTGCAACCTCGCAGTTGAATATGCTATGGCCTCTTATCCCATGTCGTTCATCAGTCATGCCTGTCTGCTGTGTTCTAAAATAAAGTTAATATTTTTTAAAACTCACTCATTGTTTAGTACACTAGTGTTGTTCCATATACAATAATAGCAAACTTGTGTATTTTCAACAGCTTTTACTATTGCTCCCTTGGCTCTCTCTCCCCTGCATGATAGCACTCCCTTGTGTCTACAACTCAAATAAAAATGGGCCAAATAAATGCCATAAAAAATACAACTTTATTCTGCAAAACGTCATTTTTGAAGCCACAAAAGACCCAATTCCAATCTGTAGTATTCTTTGGTGGTCTTTTTTTCTCAACAAGACTCTGAGGCCCAAAGCAACTCCTCTGTGGCCAGCTGGGAGTAGCCATGGTGTTCAGGGAGGCATGCTGTAGCTCACAGAAGCTGAGTAGGAGTGAGGGTTGGTGACCTCCTTGCTCAGCCCCCAGGAGGTATCATCTCCCATGCCAGGCCAAGAAGACATGGTGGGGATTTGTGCACTAAGTGGAAGTGGTGGTAAAATGGAATAGTGGTAAATGGGAGCGAATTGAAGGTGACTGGTGATAAAAGGTGAAAGGGGAGTGGATGGAATAGAATTACGAACTGAAGGTCAGCAAATTGAGGTTTCCACACTACGTTTCTTGCTTCTCTTTTACTGCGCGTTTTTACTGTTTTTCATTGCGCACACATTCATATATGGATCCTGAGCAAATCACTTTATGTAAGAAAAACCTGGTATGGTAACCAGGCTCTTTCCAGCCAGAGTCAGACCCCTAAACAAACAACTCCAATAGTAAAAAAGGAAACTTAAAAAATGCACTCCTGACAGCCATTAACTACATCCATCGCCTACCCGGTGCCCTCTGTCAATCTTACGCACTGGGCCTTTTACCTAAAATCTGCCACTGGATGCATTGAGACTTTTCAGAGTGGACACTTCATATATGGCCCTATCAATTATGATTTGATTTGATTTAAGTATTTGTATGGCACATACCACGAAAGAACCAGGCATTGACTGCTTCTAGGCACTGATGTAATAACTGATTAAATGAATACTGTGAATACTGCATCATAGGCCTGTCAGATGTACAAGACATGTTATAGGAAGAGATGTGTTTTAACTGTTTCCTAAAAACAGCCAATGAGCTAATCCCCAGAGTTCCAATGGCAGAGAGTTCCAGGACCGGGGGTCAAAAGAGGAGAACCGCCTGTCACCCCAAGTAGATGTTCTTGTCGGTGGGACTTGCAGAAGGTGCTGGTCCTTGGAGCAAAGTTGTCGTTGAGGACAATACATCGGGATTTTTGCAGGCAGATAAGCCGGTGCCAACCCATGAATGCATTTGAAACCAAGCAGAGTACTATAAACAGAATTCTCTGCTGAACTGGGAGCCAGTTGAGACTCCACTGATATTGTGAAATAGCTGTCCTACTAGGTAATTAATAAATTAGCCTCACAGCAGAATTTTGGGCAACCTGAAGTCTTTCGATTTGGTATTGTTGAAACACTATAAGAAGAGGGTTACAATAATCCAACCTGGAATTAGTGAGTATACCTATTAATGTTGAGTGGTCCTTCTCAGTGATAAGTGATACGACAAGCTTTATTACGTTTTAATTGATAGTATATAGATTTGATTGTCTGGCCAATCCATGTTCGACTGCCAGATGCAGCCCAAGTTCCTCACTGTGTCTGAAAATGTGGTAGGGATGCCAAACAGAGAGGGGCAAGGAGTGCACTAGACAGTGGGCCTCATTACAATAGTTGCGGAAAGGCAACAACAGCGCCGGTATTGCTACCAGTATCATTGTTGCCTCTCTGCAACATTCCGAGTATGCTCACGGGTGCCGCTCTGGAACGCCTGGTCAGACCTGGCGTGAAGACCGGCACCCGCGAGCAGTACCGGGTGGCAGCAATGGCCCCGTTATTAACGGGGCCGTTGTTTCCATCCTCCCCCTTCCCATTGAGCTCTATGGGGTCGGAAGGCCCGCTAAGCCCCTTTTTGCGGGACCCGGACCGGAGTTTGGGGGTAGCCATTCCATTATTAAGGGGATGGCTACCTCCAAACTCGTAATGAGACCCAGTGTCTTTTACCCGTCTCTTGGGGCCAAATACAATGATCTCTGTCTTTGAGGGATTTAACAGAAGTTTATTTGTCAGCATCCAGTCTTGGATTTGATTGGCGCATGCCAAGACTCGCTCTATTGCTTCCCAGGGTTGCTTAACTCTCACATAGATGTGTGAGTCATCAGCGTATGAATGGTAGGACAGACCAAAATTCAGTAAAGATGTTCATCTGAGTGCAGATATAGACATTAAACAACAGTGGTGACAATGAGCATCCCTGAGGCACCCCACATTCCACGGGGATGGCATTGGATAAATAGGCCCCCATTTTCACCTGCTGGGTGTGGTTGGCCAAAAAAGACACAAACCACCTCAGGACTTCATCCGAGACCTGCGCCACCGAGGACAGTCTCGATAGGAGTACCTCAGAGCTGACTTCCCCTTAGTCTGCAGCCCATAGCAAGTCGTCCCAAACTGTCACCAGAGCTGTCTCGGTGCCATGGCCCGGTCTAAAATCCGACTGAAAGGGGTCAAGAATCCCATGTTCATCCACATAGCTCTGCAGTAGACTCGTCCCAAATTTTTCTAAAATCTTGGTGGGCCATAACAGGCCGGCAACGATAGTTGGATAAAACTTTATGGTCCAGTGTCTGTTTTTTTTGCAGCATGGTAATGTAGGATTTTTTCAGGTCTTGGGGAACACAAACCTGAGATACTGAGGTGTTAACCATCGTTTGTATAGCCGTGCCAAGGGCAGCACCATGCTGGTTTGCCAGATAGGCTGGCATTGGATCGTATTCCAAGTTAGTGGGTTTCAATTTCTCCAAAAGACCAGTGATTTCATCGATTCCTACAAGAGAGAAAGTGTATCTAGGGCATGGCACTGCCAAATTCCGAGGGCCAGTTGTTTCAAGTGCACTGTCGGTGTCTGTGGGGCAGATGCTCATGCTGTTTCTAATAACTCTAATCTTTTCCTGAAATAAGCAATTAAACTCGTTGGCCATTACAAATGTCATTGGCAAACTTGAATTAATGCAATTAGGAATAGTAAAATTTGTTATTGCAAGAAACAGAGCCATGGGTCTGATTGTAGCCAGCTCAATTTTCTTTTGCAAAGATGCAGATTTAGCTAGAATGATCTCTTATTTACAGGTTTCCGATGCTGATTTCACTGTCTGGTGATTGGTTAAGTTTCTGAATTTCAGCCATATTTTTTCTTTTTTCCTATATTGTTGTTTTAAGCTTTTAGCTTTTCATTGTACCACTGATTGCTATTCCTACATATTTATTTTAATGTTTTTTAAGGGCGCAATGCGATTACAATTGGTTTGAAAGCAGGAAATAGCTTTGGAATAATATTCAGTGCAGTCAATTGCAGATTGCATAGCAGGTAAATCCTGAAGGAGATCGATGCTGGAGATGCGATGAAGACCCTTTTTTGTGGCGATGCAATTGCTCCTTAATGGGAGTATTTTGTTGCTGAAGGCAATAGGGGCTAAAAATAGAAAATCCATTTATAAAATGATCAATGATTATCATCCAGATATATCAGAGGATACGTCTTACTAACATTGTAGTCCCAGTTGCTTGCAGTATCACTCCCCCATTGCTTGCAGGACAATAATGCAGGACCGTTCTCCTTGATGAAGCCTATGTCCTCTCATTCCCTCAACATCAACTCGTCCTGTGTAGAGGGATTCCTCTACCCTGCCTCTCAGCTTCCCATTTAACCCTGGGTGATGATGTTCCTCATTGAGGGCAGTGGGCCTCCATCTTCCACATCACAGTCAAACAGCTCCATTACTGCGCCCCCCAACAGCAGTCATTTCCATTGCTTACTCTGATCTCTCACAGGTACCTGATTTCTCTTCATATTTCATGCATGGGTCCATATCTGAGACCAGTCCTCATCGCCAGTGCTACAAGGTAAGTTGAAAGGATACACTGTAGAGTACTACATCTCTATCAACCGCCTGGATCAGAACTCCAACCACACCACATTCCACTCAGACATACAAAGTTCCACGCTGACATTCCACAACAACATCACCACTCACCAGACCATACATCCAGGGACCAGGATCAAACATAAAAGAAGGCATGGGAGAGGGTGAGGGAGGAGGGTGCCTTTTGAACTACAAGTGTTTGTAAAATGACATGCCCCTACAACATGCAACTTTGTGTTTCATTATTCAGGCTAAGCAAGGTGTGTATTACTCTCCAGTCAACCCTGTGATGGCATGCTGGTCCTTTTCTGCATGGATCAGAAATGGCAATAATACGCCTGTAATGTGATGGGTTGAGGAGCAGTACTTGAGTGATGTCTAGAATAAAAGAATTGCATGAGAAAGCATGAAAATATGTTGAAAATGTGTTTTACAAAATGCAGAACATGTGAATAAAGTGCCACAGGGTTGGAGTGCAACCGTGTTTGTAAAACAGACATAACTTGGTTTTTATTCACATAAACGTAACAGCATACTTGTTTTAGGGGGCTGAAGGTTGGGGCACTTGGACCTGCGACTACAACCAAAGGTCCACCCTGACTGCCCCCACAATATTTGTGTCTCTTTTGCTCCTCCTCCTGTTGGGAAGGAAATTAACCTATCACACCCCCTAGTTGCTTTAGGGTGAGGCGAATCTCATAAGGAAACCTGTGATGTGCCAAGGGGGTGTACTAAGAGACCCTGCACTGAAATAATATTACGCGAATTGTAGATGTTTAGAATTAGTGCGCGCATATAAATGGGCACCATTTGGTAGCCATGGCAGAAACATAGAGCCCCTGCATGGCAGCACGTTAGACACAGGCCGCAAACTTGATGAACTTGAATAGGCCCAAACGCTGATGAGAGAGAGACCTCCGCTGTTAATTTCCACAGAAACCCTCCTTTGTTCTACAACTGTTAACTACAGGTTTTATCACGAGAAATCATGTATCCTGCAAGGCCATGAGATGGTGCTAGGTGCCTAGCTGCCCATGTTATCTCAACCCGGCCAAACCAAGCCTCCAACCCCCACCCAGCCAACTACAAGTTATATCCCCTACAACTGTCTGAGTCCAAAGGCCACTGAATACCAAGATATCAACTCAACCCAGGCCACCAACCATAAACCAGACAACCATAAAAGATCTAAAAGAATGGTCACCCTACCTGTACTTTACAATGGCATGATTTGTAATGCAGGGTGCAGGGAGGGATAAGCTATAGTTCAAAAGCGAGGGTGGAAGCCTTGGAAGCCCGAAGACGCAATTGGGATGATCGAAATGTGTGCGGGTCACAGTGACCTCAAGCCTCCCCTGTACCAGTCCATGATCCTGCCAGGTGCCCTGTGTATTAATAGAGTAACACTGTTAGAATAATATATGGAATTGCCTTTTCGACCTTGGTTCCCTGGAGACGATGAGCCCAGCTGACCCCATGTGATGGAAGACGTACCAACCAGTCATGCTGGTTTTTACTGTATATCGATGACACTGCGCCCCCTTTTAAGCTCTTGCTTGCACCCTTTTTGCTCAGAACATTCCTGAGCAGCAGAGTTCTTTGCTGGCACACCTATTGTTTTGTACAATGAAAACTTGTTATCCTTGCAAGAATCTCCCTAGTGGGTTGTATTTGTTCTGGTGTGAGCATTTAGGGGCGTGCCTTCACTCCATATCGATAATAGGTTTTGCTGCTGCTTTTCAAACTGTACGCATTCTTCTATGAGGCGCTTTGATGTCTGATATCAGACTATTTAATTTAAGAAAGAGAAGGGTGTGAGCTGGCGCTATGTGATGCCAAAAAAAGATGTGAGGAATCAGGTCTGGTTCACAGCAACTGACGTCACAGGGAGACAGCTCTCAGCAAGAAGGTAATTAATCGAAGGGTTTTACTGAGTACATAAAATGGAAATGAAGAGAACATATTTATGAAAGGAACCTTTTAAGCAAGAAAGGTCAATCAATAGAATTAGGTTAAAAAAACACTGAGAAAGGTACTTTAGCATCAGCCAGTGTATTTCCTCCATCCAGACCTTTCTACAATCACAGTTACCAGGCAGGGAAAACTTAAGTTTTTAGATACCACAGGTCACACACAGCACACTGTTAGGGAGAATTCTCAGGAATGGCTAATTTCCCTTACCTATTGAGTCCCTCAGAAGCTTTGCTGGATTTCTAGGATTTATTTTTTCAACTGTAAGAGTGTGAGCCTTTTTTGTCCCACTCTTACATGTGTTTTGCTGTGTGTGTTTAACATTTTTGTGTTCATAGACTGTGGAGCCTCACCTACTCCACAGGCATCATCTTTTCATTGTGTGTTACACAGCACCTTCAGTGCAGTGACACAGGGTTTTCATTTAGACTTCCCAACTCAGACTCCATTTTCTTGGACTGACTACTGTCTCCCAGAACATGTAAAGTTGCCATTGAATTTATTAGTCTTTTTAAATCCACAGACCCAGTACAAACCATCTTACATGGAGTACTGGAAAGGGTTAATACTTATCCCTTTTTGTCTGTTTCTCTTGGAGCATTGCTTTGCTCCCTTTTCATCAAGACTTGGCTGGTGGAAGTGGTAACTACCCTATTTTTCCTACCACGGTTATCTTCAATAACCATAGGTATTGCTTTAGACTACCTTGGTAGCCTTGAACCTAAACCTGCTAAACCTTATAAGTTTTTATATGGTTCCGGCTGGGTTTATTTGCCATTTCTTTTTGAAAATGTCTTTCTTGTGATTCTCTCTGCATGCCAAACCAAGTTTGGTTCCTTTGTTCACTGTCTCTTCTCGGGCTTCTACACAGAAGCCCTCCTTAGGCGCCTGGAAGTCTGGTTAGGCAAGATGTGAGAGAGGGGTTTTAGGACCCCTGCCATGGGTTCCCTTGGTAACCCAAGTCGCACTCCTGTTTGATTGGCTAGGTGACTGTCCGGCCAGGACAGCCACCCTGCTGTGTGATTGACAGCCAGGCTGTGTGAATGGGGGAAAACTGCATAAAAAGCAGGTCTCTAGGTCTGGAAAGGCAGAGTCGCCACTGGAACGAAAGAACCGACGAGGACCTGACGGAAGAGGACCCCTACCATAACTAAACAAACCCGTTGAAGCCCTGCTGCAGGTCCGATTCCTCGAACTCCAACGACAGAGAAGATCCTCTCGGAATCTTCTTCCCCTGAGCTGGTGGGACCAACCAGTTCGCCCAAACTGCAAGCCAGGACTCCCTCCTCTGGTCGAATTCGCTGTACAGAGCTACAGTGGGCCGGATAGTCAGGAAGGTCAGACCCTGCTTGGGTTTTAATGAGTGCACCTTTTATTTGTTGCTTTGCTCTGCTGCTCGTTTCTTCCCTGGGCAGTGCAGGACCCTCCAGTCTTCCTACTTCATGTCAGTCCGACAGTCGCTTCAGGAACCGTGAGCCTGCAGGAACTGCCAGGAACGTCTGCCTCAGCTACAGCTTCTTCTCCATTTAAAGGTACTGTGCAAATCCGGTTGTTCGTTTCGTCCAGCCGCGGTGAAGGTGTGTGAAACCTTTCGCCAATCCGAGGGCTTGTCCTTCTCTACTCTTTAAACTAACTTTCCTGCCGACCAACTTCGTCCGGAACGCTTGGCAAAGACTTAACCGCGAACTACCCTGAACTGTGTGATCTTGAGCAAAAGACTTTTGTCCTATTGACTTTGGCCCTAAGCCTATTTGATTTCATTCCCTCACTGTAGTTGCTTTTTCTAGATTGCCATGCTTACTTACCTATTGGTGCTGCTCAAATTCTGTCTAACTTTGTCTTTCCCTCCCTGTTTAATTACTAGAGTGCCATTTTGCACCCACTTCCTTTTGTGAGCTTAACTTGTCTGGAAACTATTGGGAGTGGTGTGGTATATTAAGAGTGTGATTTTTTAACTGCTTTACTTTACTGAAATGTTATACAACTGGTGTGTAAACAAATGTATATTTTTTTACTCAGAAACCTTGAATGAGTGTTTGTTTGAATCATAGTAATTGCTGTCCTTTGTGTAACTATTGATACTGCTCACTTGCTCTTGAGATAAGTCTTGCTGCTCAGCCATCGCTAACACTTTTACTGTGTAGTACAGGCTTGTACCAAGGGTGAATTTGTACTGTCACTTGTGTAGTGTTCCCAAAGGGTTATGCATATAATTCTGCCTAACACACACCACGATACACACACAGACCCCATGCAGGAGTTTCCGCAGACATTCAGAATTTCTGGCACTATATGATAAACTGCTTCTAGGAATTAGATGGACTGCCGTTCTGCCTCAGAGTACTGATGCCTCATATTTCATCAGGTACACAACATGGTGTATAGCCCTGAGGCGGACTAGTGAGTCTCACACCTGAATTAAGATGATTGTCTAATACCATGAGGGAGGGGCCATTATCCAAAGCAATAATGACCCTACCCGGGAACTATAAGTCTATTAACACATGGTGGTAATAGCAGTTTCAGTTTTCTAATTGTGGCAGTGATGTATAAAAGATTTTGTTAATATGGCATTAAGCCCCCGTTCCAAGGGCTGGACGGGGGTTAACAGCCCGGCAGCTCAAGTTATTGGCCCTAGCGATGCGAGGGCGGATATTAAGGGCTCTGGGCCCCCAGCTTGCCAAAGCAGTAACCAGGGTGCTAAAAAAGGAAGTTTCTTCATACAACGGGACACGTGCGGCGTCCCATTGTACAAAGGTACATCCTTTACAAAGAGGGCTGCCAAGGGAAGGGGGCACCATATAGAGTGCCTCGTCCCTTTCCATGGCGGCTGTTGTGGGCAGAGCGGAAGATCCGGCTGCAGCAACGAGAGCCACAGCAGCTGAAATAAGGTAAATTGGGGGTGGAAATATATATTTTTTAAATGGGGTGGAGGGTGATGGAAGGTGGCGGCAGGGGGTACCGGCCGTCAAGCTGCATGGAACTTGGGCTTTCACCGGCAGTTCAAGCCTGCATTCCTAGCCACATGATTGGCTGGCACCCCCCACCAGGGTGTTAATATCTATTAAAGTAAATATATAAAATGTGTTAGTAAATTAAATAAGGTTTAACATTGCATTACATAAATACCAAGGTTGCGTTTATAATGTAAGCCTCTTAATTGTAACCTCGGATGAACGGGGACTGTTTTAACATGAGCATGAATTAGATGTAATGGAAATCTAAATTATTTTTCTTTATGAAACGAAAACCAATTCTCTGTTTTTTTTCCATTTTTATGTTAAATTGGATGTTGCCCGTCATTTTGAATACTCAATATTTTAGTGAAATTGCAATGCTGTTTCTTCTATGCAGAGACATTTTCTATTGTTTCGCTGTCTGCTTCTGAAGTCAGAATGTTTGGAAGGCAGGCAGTACTAGTAGTTATTGACTGCATTCCAATTAAGCAATAATCAGCAATACAACGGGCTGCATAAATCGGTAATGGCCCAAGGCCCAAGTTAAAAACCTAAGCAAAGCAAGAGCCGTGATCTGGCACTGTTACCAGCTGGTGAATGCCATGACTTGGGTTATTATTGCCTTTAGCACCCCAGGAAAACCTCCATGGTGCTGAAAGCAAGAAGACATTTTTAAAACTGGACTGACAAGGGAGGGTTGGTAGCCATGAAGCTGAAAGACAGGGCTCTGAGCATACACTCTTTTCAATTTCCAGAGCTGTGGAGAGCCATGTGTGAGTAAGGTACTGAGGGAGAATTTGCACTCTCCAACAGGTAAAAAGGAAAGGAGGAAGTGGTGTGCGCAGAGGTTGGGGTTCAGGGAGGAATAATAAGGGGTGTGGCGAGGGCTGTGGCAGGGGGGTGAACTGGGGCTGGTATGGCGCTTCCTCCAAACTCAGACTTGGATTGTGAGATGCAGCCTCAGTATGGAGCAATCTGATTGGCTAACACGCTTGCTGAGGGTGCTCTTTTGATCCAGTAACTTGCTTAATGGCCATAGGTCCCTGCAGTCTCATTTTCACCCCGTTCACCCTTAATTTGGCACTGGTGGCGTCCTTACTGAGCTCTGCAGGTCTCTAGCCCTGTACTCTTCTCTGACTGCTGTGCTTAGAGTGGGTCCCATGACTGATATCTTCTGTACTGGGTTTCTTGGCAAAGCACTATTCATTGTCAATACGACAAATTGCGATACATCAGTTTCAGCTGCATAACTCTCCTCTGTAAGCAATGTTCCATTGCTGATAGTGAATGCCATGTATGTGCATGCCTTTGAAAATGGAAAATAGTGCATCCTTATGTGTGTGTTCCTTTATTGGCTGTATTCATCTGTGCATTTTAAATTTTTGTAATCACTGCGATTCACAGCGCAGTCCCTAGGATGCTCTCAATATCTAAACCAATGTCTCCATACTAACAGCATTTCACTTGCACTAGGGCGGTAAAATAGCACTACTAGATAAGATACCATAAAATGAGTCATTACATTGAATAATACTAATACTTGTTGGTATAGCACTTAGAAGCAGAGGAATTATCTCACGAAGCATTTTATGAGAGCACACATTATTTACTAATTATTGAACTTTACCAATGCATCCTTCATTCTACAGAGGTCAATATATTGAGTACTGTTGTGTAATAAGGCTTGTTATAAAGCATCAAGATGCGTTTCAATTTGTGGTGTGAGCTCGTGTATAAATATGATTATAAGTTATTAGTTGTTCACCCACCCAATGCATGTGCTTCGGTGTGTGTGTGTGGGGAGGAGAGCTGTGTGCTTATGTGCACACATGCATGCGAGTGCGTGTGTACTGCTGCTCTGGTACTGGCTTCCCACCCAAGTACAAAATCTGCTTTCGCCATTCGTGCCCATCTTGTTCTCTCTTTCCAGTCAAGCTGTTCACTGAGGGCCTGATTCCCAGGGCATTTTTCAATGGGATCACGTTTGGACGGGCCTATAGGAAACTGTGGACTTTACCTGATAGGCCTCTGCACCCTGGGCCTCTTTTGTGTGGTAACCTATTTTATTTTCAAATGTTCCTAGAGGAAAAGGGATATGCTTGCTTAAAATATGTAACATGGGGCCACTTCGAAAATTATTTCAATGGCCTCTTGGTTCTCAGTCCACCCCTGAATGGGATTGTGCCATTATAAAACGCTGCTGGGAACGGGGCCCTAAAAATGTATGCTCTGATATCAGTGTTTGCCTTGTTTATCCTTAGACACATTACAATATGTTATTTTGCACTGTTTGAGCTGTGTTTCCTTTTGTGCCTATGGTGCACAGATAGTGTAATAATAATAATAATAATAATAATAATAATAATAATAATAATAATTTGGCACTTATATAGTGCTACGAACCCTCAGGTATCTGAGCGCTGTAAGAGGATTCAATTCAACACTACAGCTAAGTCAATGCCTAGTCTGGGATACTGAATGGAAACCCTTATTGAAATATCTTTATGTCCAGTTCATGCGTTCTGGATGACTACCCCTATATAATACCCCTCCCTTGGAATCCCCCTGACCCCACTGAGCCAAGAAGTAGTTCTGTTTTGCAAGTTAAAAGGTTTATTTGATAATTTAAACAATAGATATATATATATCACACTTTATAATAATTTAATAATTGAATATCACACCTAATCTGAGCAGTAATCAATAATGGATAGTCTGGCACTAGCACACTTCTTTATAATCAATGATGAGCGGTTATAGGATGGATAAGATAGCAACAAGACTTTATGGTTTCAAATGGATGCAAGGTGGAATGAAAATGCAGTACAGAAAATACTCAATATGCGTTCAACAAAACAATGTAATCACTTTTCTCTGGCAATCCCCTCCCACCTTTATGCAATGCAAGGAAATGGAAGGAAAGCACACAGTTCTCAGAAATGCAATCAAATGTAATTCAGTTCACCCCAGCAAGCTTAGACTACAGAAGTTGGAAACACATGCCCAAAATGCTTTTATATGTGCTGGCAATGAAGTGAAAAATATGCTAAAATGCTTTTAATTCCCTCTAGAGGTTCAGGGTGAGTGGTATCAAGTTAATATTAGTCCCGGCTCACTTTAGCAAGGATCTAGGAGTAACTAGCAGGTTAAACGAATTTTTGGCAACTGAAAGCAAGAAAACTGCTGTTTTCAGACGTTGAGAAATTTTCAAATCGCGGCAAATTCACGAGTGCGTTCTTCGCGATTACAGAGGAACTACAAGGACTTTCCAGATGAAAGTTACTGCAAGTCTCTAGGACAAACGGTCACGGAGATATGAGCGATTAAATAAAGGTCGTTTTTCAGATTTGAAATTTTTAAGTTCAAAAAGACAAGTGCAGCTTGCAACTAGAAAATGACAGGTGACAGCTTTACAAATGACAGGTGACAGTTAGGAGACAGTTCTACTTAGATTAAAATAGGATTGAATTATATTATTTTGACTAAGAGATTGGTTCTGCACAGTCTGCTAGGTACTCACACTATATTCTTGAATTAAATGGGCCTCGCCACAGATCTGGTCAGGTTTTAGACTGGACTCTGGTCTGGTCTCTGCACTTCACAGTGATCTGGGTCAGCTCTCTCTCTCTCTTGCCTCTCTGGATTCTGGAGATTGATGGATTTGAATTCTGGATCTCTGGATGTGGTATGGTCCGGCAGAGTGCGTTGCAGCAAATGGAATTGAAGGTCTCTATCTGTCCTGACTGTCTGCTTTTATGTGTTTTGAAAGTGGGTGTGTGAGCAGCATCACTAAGCTCTACCCCTCTCCACTTGTCATTGGCCAAGCTTTCATTTCTCCCCTGATTGGGGGAGCTAAGTTGTGTCAGAGTGATGTAATTTTACAGCCTGCAGAAAGTCCACTCCTCCTGTCAACTTGCACGCAAATCTAGATTTGAACCAAATACATATTTGCAGAGGTACATATTGTTTTAAAATCATATGCACCCATCACATATCACAGGAGGTATACCCTGTCCAAATCTGCTCTTCCTGGGAGCTTGCATTCAGAAATGGCGACATTTGCACTTTTTAACTGGTTTCGCAATATCGGACATTACCCCAAATTTACACACATGTGCGCAAGGAGTATGGACATTAATTGATGAAGTGTCAGATTTTTAACATGCATACATTTTAAGTAATACCCTCTTAACTGCTAAAACCCCCCTGAACATACCACCGGGTCCTAACACGTCTTCAAATGTGCACCGAAAAATCACAAGAATTATGGCATCATTTAAATAATTATGACAAGTCTGTACTATGAGTTATTCATCTTTTTCTAAAACCATATTCTTGCTACAGGGGTGTGTCTTTTCAGGTCACAAGGTACAGAAACCAGTCTTTCCAGTTTCTGCCAAGCTCAGAGACCCTGCCCCTCCCAGCTTCTGCCAAGAGGAAGCTGTTTTACGACACCTGCAATAAACCATCTGCCTGGGCCCTGGAAGGCCCATTGTTCAAGAGGAAGCCATTTATGGCCCCCATAATAAAACATTTGCCTGAGTCAGGACAGTGCTTTGTTCAATTTCCTGCAGAGCCCAGGTAATTCAATCAGAGAAGTGTCATATCCCTTTTGGTGGGAGCAGCAAAATGCAGGTCGGCCTGGGAACACAGCTGTGGTGCAAGTCTCAACTCCTGTCGGGGGTAGCTGGTGGGCAGAATTCAGTTCCTTAAGCCAGGTTTCAGATAAAATGTCACTTTTTGTTCCCCAGTTTAAGTCAAGACAATTTTTACATATGCAACTAGAATGCTGATTCTAAGTTCAAAACTATGACATTTAAACAATTGCAACCTATGTGACACTCAAAAGTAGTTCACTCTTTTTATTTTTAACATTTCGATTTTGGTGGTTTTAATCCAGTTTCAGTTAGGCTGCTGACATGCATAGCTCAGCCAGTTTTGTGATGAACATTGTTTTAGGCTCATCCTCTTTCCAGATTTTGTATGCCCACAAGACTTTATTCTGCCAGATGTCCGCTGGTGTTCAGTGAGATTTTTGGATGTGTTGCAAATAGGCATTTTGAGCTGGCATTCAGAGAAACAAAAGGTGATTTTAAAGTGCGGTTTTTCCTTTGGCACACATTTCACTCATGGCACCCCGGCCCAACCTGCTTGCATTGGTGGGTGGCAAGTTAGGCAGCCATTTTAGTGTGCACAACTGCGCGGTTTTCATAGATTCTGGCGCACATGTGGGCTTTTTCGGCCATCTTGGATTTCCTAAGCCCACAGCACCAAATGTTGTAGCATAATAGTCCAAACGTGGGTCAGAACACCCAACAGCGCTGCTTATCATTACCCATGGTGTGTGGTGCTCATTTATCGACCTCAGAAGGATGAAAGGCTGAGTTTGGCCCGCCGGGATTCGAACCTGCGTTAGCAGGCTGGGCACGGATGTCAAAGCAAGCACTCTACTCGTTGTGCCACTTGACGGCACAGATTGAGCCAGAAGCACTGGAGTGGATTTTCAGGGACAGAAAGAGATAGTTTTGTAAGGAGGAGCTGGCAGGACGTATGTGCACAGGCCTAGTTGAAAAGCACTCCCGCCCACTGCACACTCATAGCTATTGAAATATTAAAAGATTGCCCACCCTTACTCTCCTTTGCATGGGCCACAACACACCCATTAAGGATTGTTTTACCCTCTTTTCAACCATCTGCACCTTACCCAGTTTTCAATGGAGCTGCACGAGCTCTGCTGATTCGCTGCAGTAGGGTCCATTCCCATGAACTCCCTCGCATAAAAAGAAAGGTGGCGAATTCAGCATAACCTTTGGACACCAGGTTTTAACACCTTTTTTCACATTGCATGAGATTTTGAACATTTCTGTAAGTAGAATAGGGGCATGGAATATAATGGGCGATTCCGCCATGCATTCCTGCTCCAGCTTCACAAAACAAATGTATTTAAGGAAGAATGTCATTTTTATTCTGGAGTAAATGCTTTCATTCCTACGCAATCCATCTATTTTCAGCACCTGCTTTTAGTCATAGTAATCAACAGGCTCGGACTAGACTATAGGGTGTCACGATTCATTAGGCGGTCACTCTCAACTCGGGGAGTTCCTTTCCCCCCCAAGCTAGGTGGCACACTCCCAAAGCGCTTATACAGATGCAACTTTAGTGAGGCCTCCAACCTGTCTTACACCACCCCAACAAATTCCCTCTGTACCACCAATACGCTAGGAACCAAGCCGGTGTATAGTAAGAATGTATATTTAAGTTTTAGCAAAGAATCATAGGCAATCACAAAAACATCAACCACCAATTCTGTGGCACTTCACAATATCACAAATGCAAATTTCTTGCACCAATTGACTAACATAAGTTTAAAGGACTTTCATTTTCTATAAGACACAAGTAACATTTTGAGGTTTGCAGTCACAATTTACATCAGTTTTCATGAAAATTAACCAATAGGAAAAATACAAAACATACAGTGATTGCTTAGACTGGCACAATACTCCTTTCTCCCAGCAAATAAGGGAAAGGTATTAAGGCAGGTAGCTCCCCACACAATTGATAGCTTTGGGATATATCTACTTACAATGGAGATCTCTGTTCTTAGCTCAGGAGGCCTGCCATATCCTAGTACCCTCTTTCTGGCAGGCAGCTCACACCTCAAGCCTCTATCCATCAGCCAGGTCTCTTCAGCCACAGGCCTCTCTCAGATAGGGCTCCCAGATTTCCAAGCAAAGTCCCTGGGTCTCCTTTTCTCCCTCCTTCTAGGTAGGCCTTGGTATAGATTTATTCCCTTGGCAAGGTGGTGACCAGATGGATTAGGCAGCTCTCCTGGTCTCTCCCTCCTGAGTTGTTTTCTTGCAAGTCCCCTCTTAGATTAGAACTTGCCAAGATATAGTGCTGATGACACTCCATTATTATCAGAATTCCCATGGTACGGATTGGCTAGCTCTCTCCCTCTCCCTCCCCCAATATGCCCACTGCCTGCTAATAGGACAAGGCGTTAGGGGGTATGAATGTTGGAGCCTGAGGAAGAAGAAAGATTCATCATCCCAAAATGACACGTGGGTTTAACTTCTTCAGTGTCCTTAAAATCTAACAACATGGCAGCTACCCTAATTCTTCAGATAATTGCAGACACATTTATATTTTTGAGTTCTATATTTTATGGCGAGTCTGAAAATACTAATCATATCTCGGCACGCCCTTCCTGGGAGGAGCTACCATTTTTACTGATTCACTCCTGAGCCGAAATAGTCACAAATCAGCCCCTTCCTGGTTCAAACCTTACTTCCATAGCCTATCATCACACCAACTTTCTATTCCATCATAATTATGGGAAGGCTGGAATCATAATTATTCTCATAACTCAAGTTGTATATGTTATGATGTTGACTGCGTTGGACATTTCATTTCTGCATTGTCAATAGAAAGGGAGATGTGTTGTGATGTTGCTTGATGCAGAACTATGAGATGGCATTGGAACACTGAGAGTGCATGGAATGTTTGACTATGAGCTTCGCTCCAGAGTTCCAATGCTGTCAGTTGAGCCTGGGTGATGGGACCCGGTGGTCTTTCTCTCATAACAGCTTAAGTAACTTATAATAAAGAACTTTCAAGTAACCTTAAGAAGAGTATGAAGTTACCTTACAACAGTATCCATCCCACAAAGTTTGTTTTTACATGGTCCCGGCGGGCTTCTTCACCCCTTCATTGTGAGACTGGGGTGAGCTCACTGGAAAGCATGATGCATCTTTTATTCAAGAAAATGTATTCAATGTTAATCAATGGCATGACATCCCATGTGTCCCTCAGTTTCACATCAACCCCCACAAATTCTTAGGTTGCATTTCTCCATCATCACCTGACCCGAACGAACATCTGCTTATCAGCCATCTGTGTCATACACAATGTTTGATCATCAATTAGTGGCTCTGTAGTCATTTCCTGAGGTCGAGTTAGACCTGAAAAGCTCATTTCTGTTGGCCACAAATGCACAGTTAATGGGGGGAGGGATCCTGACCTCAAAGGTAATTTCTACTGGCTGTGTTGTCTGCAAATCCCACGATTCTGATCAAATTCTCTGCATATTCTTTGTATTTATAAATGAAAACCAGGCCTGATTCTCCTGGGAGGCCCAGCCAAAGGTCTTGGGTTCAACTTTTCAAAGGCACAGACCTTTCCGTTCAGTGGTGAAAAAACCAGCTGCATCCATACTTCCAAAAATACATCTTTAAATGTGCTTACATGTAACATTTTAATATTATTTCTGAGCGTGTGGTTTAAAATACAGTTTTTCTTTTCTACTATATTAAAACAAAGGTAGATTCATTATTAATATTAAGCACACAGATAGGCCATAGTTAACATAGGAAACCAGTGTTCACTTCTACAAAACGAAATAGGCCTTTCTCCTTACAGGCTATCATTTTATGTGATGAAAATTAAGTATCTTTATTCCTGATGAATGCAATCTCTCACTTGACTTTATTTCTTAAATGTCAGGCATCATTCCTCCTTTTTTATATTTGTTTATGGTTTGTTATAAACCTTTACAAAATCAATCGTTAAGAACAGACATATAAAATCTTAGCAAAAATACAAAAACTTAAACAATTCATTACAATAAAATCCAGATTACAAATTCAGAAATCCACAAAGACAAATCATCAGTAGAAAAAAAAATCAATTATACTAACTTAACTCACAAACCGTTTTTAAAAATGTTATTAATACGAATAATCAGAATAGAAGAGTATCCGTGTCTCATTTTGTACCAAATGAAGTCACGATCAACACATAAGTTTGAGGAAAACAATTCAACAAAGTATTCAGTTCTCTGCTTAATCAACATAGGACATATTAACAGGATGTGATATAGGGTTTCATCCATCCCTACCTGATTGCAGAACCTACACCATTTCTTATCCATAGATATATTTCTTACATTTAAAATAGAATAAGTGTGCATAACATTCAACTTAAATCTCATAAAGGAGTTTCTAATAGACCTGGTTGGATATTTCATTATGTAGGTTTCCATACATGGGAAAAATTTCCAAAAGGAATGGGCTTGGTTATAAAGTTTTTAGTCTACCACTTTACTCGTTGTCAGAGACCAGTCAGTCCCACGTATAATAAATTTACATTATTTGGGCCTATTCAACAAAGTACACTTAGTTATACCCATTTCCTCCAACATCATTTCAACATCCTTATTTAATCTAATCATGAAGGGGCAAGTTGAATCTCTTACCGCTTTAGTATAAAGGTTACTGACCCCAGACATCTTACATTTTCTCCATAATAGAAGCCTCTTAAGCATAACCACCGAATGAAGAGATTGCAAACCAAATTCATACCTTATCACCTCCATTGGAATGCTCTTGGGTAAGAAAAATAGTAAACCCTTCCATATGATACCTTCCAGAATTTTCAGAAAATCCATAAAGTTGGTAGCAAAAAGTTCCAGATCATATGTAAGCCTTGGTAACACTTTTCTTAAGTAGAACTCCAAAATGGGTTTCATGGAGAATCTCCCAAATTTCTTTTCCAACAGTCGCATCTGCCTTAACGCAACTTCAGCTTTAACCCTGAGTTGGTTTTTAATCAAAGGAGCAGAGTCAATACCCGAAAAGCAATACCCTAAGTACTTAAAGGCTTTTTGAGACTTAACGTGTTTGCCTTCACAAAACCAGGTATAAGACTCCTGCTTCCTATTGGATTTACCCATACAGATGATAATAGTTTTGGTTGGATACATTTTTAAATGGAGACTGCTTTTGAACAATTCAAAAGCCTTAATTAAGTGCTGCAGACCCACTTTGGTGTTGTCTATCAACAGGAAGTCGTCCGCGTATGCAAGCCACGTGATCGGCATCCCATTGAGTTTAGGTGATACCAGACCCCCATTGTAGAATACTGAATGGGCTCCACTAACGTAAAGGTTAAAGATGGTTGGTGCCAACATACAACCTTGGCGCAAACCATTACTGGTTTCCATTTGCGAGGAAAGTCCACCTTCAGAGTTCATTCTTACTACTAATCTAGTGTCAGTGTACAGGGCAATAACAATTTCCAACAGGTGGTTAGGGAGTCCCAAAGAATTTAGTTTGTTCCATAAAGTGGGCCTATTCACTAAATCAAAGGCCATACTAAGGTCCATTGATGCTACAAAGGTCATTCTTGCACCCTTAACCCAGCCTTTACTCTGTAAGCATCTCAGGACAAGGCCACCACAGTCCGTGCCACATTTTTTAAAACCCATTTGATTCAGACTGAGGATTTGATTAGCATCTATCCACTTCTGGATATCAATCAATACCAGAGAGGCAAAGATTTTAGAGTCAGAGTCCGCTATAGCAATCGGACGGTAACTACTAGGCTGCAATTTAGAGCCCTTTTTGAACACAGGGATAACTACTGAAACCCTCCATGACTGGGGAATAGATTTGGTTAAGCACACATCTTTAAAAAGAATACATAAAATCCTAGCCCAATAAAAAGGATTGGATTTTAAAACTTTATTGGTGAGGTTATTCAGACCTGGTGCTCCAGTATTTTTAGATTTAATTATCAGACTTTTTATGTCTTCGAGCTTACATAACAAAGGTCAGGATGAAGTAGTCTCCCCCGACTGGTGTTAGATCTGATCGCATGCCCTATACAAATTGGAAAAATGACCCGCCCATATCGCTTCAGGTATTGGGTTTAACATAGAGACTTCCTGGGAAGAATCTACATTATTGATCAGTTGCCAGATATTTGATGATGTAACACCCCTCATTGCTCCCAGCATCCTTTCACCATCACGCTGGGCAGCAATACAGCGATGGCTAAACATCCAGTTCTTATATGCTTGTTTCAACTTTTTTATTAAGCCCATAGCTCCTGGGTAAAAAGGACCCCTGTTTACGAATTTTACGGACCTCCCTTTGAAGGCCCTTTTTTTCTCATAGACCTCATGGTCCATGTAATGTTTATGATAAAACATTTGGCGGGCCCTACAGGGGATCTCATCATAAAACCTCTGCATTTTGGTCCACATGGTGGATTCAAACCATTTCATAGAGAACATGAGCATACGCTGTTCCTCCTTTTTATCTAACAAATATGCAGTGCATCAAAAGTATAATTTCTTTCCTCGTGCACTGCTGCAGTTTTACATCTGTCAAGGTGCCGTTTCCCAGTTTAGACAAAGTCAGCCTCAGCAGCCCCCATGTTACTACCGATTCATTGGGCATATCCATCAGTTTTAGGCTCTCTGGTAGATTCCCCTTCACTTGCGCACCTGTCCATTTTAGTGGAGTTGTCTTGGCCCATTTCTCTTCATTTCACTAGGCCTGATGTTGGAAATCACTGTTTTGTACTGGCACTCCACATTAGTCAGCTTCACTCTCGCAATAGGGGCCTAGCATGGCCTCTCCATCTCTGTCGCTCTGGGGCTGTCCGCTCACCCCACAGGGGCATAGGCCCATGGCTGAACCGAAATGCTGGTGTGGGAGTGTTTTTGGGATCAAAATGGGTCACTTTTATGGCCAATGTGGGTCGGTTTGATGAGTTACTTCACTATAGGGCTAGTAGTTTTGACTATTCTTTAAAATGCACAATTTTCATCACATGTTATAAAAAAATCTCTCCCTTGGGTACTAATCAAACAGTATCACTAAAGGAATGAATAGCCATTTGCAACTGTGGGCCACTTTTTCATTGGTGCCTGAGACAATTTTATGGCCCAGTCCGACCCTGGTAATCAATCTTAAATACTATCACTTTTTTGCATTGACAAAGAAAACGGCTAAGGGCCACCTGTGTTCACACTTTTTTTACACTTTGCAATGCAAATGATGAAAATTGCACAGAGTCGACTGAATTCAATGGAAGTGTTTTCCATTCTGTGTGATTTACTGTTTTTGTAATAAAAGAGCCCTGTTTTTTCTCTGGCATCTATGCGGCCTCTCTTCTCCTTCCTACTGTTTCCTCCTCTCTCTCACTCGCTGTGGTTTCCGCTTCCTCTCTTGCATGTTTCCCCCACCTGGCCTCTCCCGTGCATGTCCCACTCTTACCCGCCGCCTGGCCTCTCTTGCTTATGTTCCCCCACCTGGCCTCTCTGGCGCATGTTCCCCACGCCTGGCCTCTCTTGCTCATGTTGCCTCTCTTGCTCATGTTCACCCCGCCAGGCCTCTCTTGCTCATGTTCCCCCTGCCTGGCCTCTCTGGCGCATGTTCACCCGCCTGGCCTCTCTTGCTCATGTTCCGCCTGCCTGGCCTCTCTGGCGCATGTTTCCCCCGCCTGGTCCCGGTACGGTGAATGTTGCTCTTTCACCAGCGGATATGGCAGTGCTCGCTGTTGCACTCAGAACTGAAGTCGTGAGCTTTGGTCATCAAGGCGTGACAGCTCCGGGGGAGAGTGAACAACTATGGTAAATATTGCCCATCCTGGAAATAATAGGTTGGCTTTTATCCTTCTCACTTTGATAATATCAAACCCGTTTACCCACCATAGCAATATACTATACCCACCTCAGACTCACTCCCACCCTCTATCACCATCAGCCCAGCATCATACCAATTTACTACACCTGCACTCACTCCAGCACCACCACCATCAGCCAATATCACACCTTGGCAACACACCCACCCTCATTCCACCTATCCTCACCCCAGCACCACAAAAACCCACCTTCACCACAGTACCACACCCAGCAAGTCGGATCTATGTTGGGAAGGGGGCAGCCCCTCCCTACCCCCTTAGGCGCTTTAGAGTGAGGCGAGATGCATTCAAAGCACTATGATGGGCCAAAGGGGGTGGTGACAGTGAAAGGACCACCTCCCTGTTTGACAGGATCCTATTTCGATATTACCAAATATAGTCTATCCACATAGTACACCATAAGGCACATGAGGTATTGCTATATAGCATAGATTTTTATAACCATAGGTAGGAGGGAAGGCCTGCGCAGTAAATGCAGCATTGTATTCATTAGGCCCAAATTACGAGACATGGGAAATCTCCAGCCATGCCCAAGTCCCCGTGAGTACAGCCCACACCCCACCTGCCACAACGCCTATTCATTGTTCTAACAATATTGCAAAGATGTGTATTTACTGAAGAGGAATGTGCCCTACAAGGCCATGATCACAGACCGGCGCCTGGTGAGCTTGTAATCTCACACTGGCCAAAGCATGACCCAGCCCATCCCCAAGCGACCACGAGTTATGGCCCATATAACTGACTAAAACTTAAGACCTCTAAATTCCATGGTACCAGGTGCCCTTTGACCACCAACCCCAAAGTAACAAGTTCTGAGACGTTCAAAGACGATGGACAGAGCACATTGTTGACACGACAATCGTGTGATTTGTGTTGCGAGGTGCTGGGAGGGATAAATTATAGTTCAAAACGAGAGTGGAGACCTTGAAGCCAGATGGTGCGGAGGAGAGTGAGTGAAATGTGTGTGTGAAGGTTAGAGTGCCCCAGAACCTCTTTTGTGTCTGTCTTAAGGCCTGCCAAGTGAAAAGTATGAGTTATAAAATAGATGGATGGTAGGAGTATAATTAATTTGTTTTCTGACCTTCGACGTGAGAAGAAGATGATCACTGCAGCACTGATGTGAAGGAAGACGGATAGACTGGGCTGGAACCAATGGCCTGGCATCCTTTATGGGACAGACAGATCCTGTATAGGCGCACACCAACCAGCCGTGCAGGAATTTACCCTATGTATTGCATCATGTATGAAGATGTTGTACTTTATAAGATTCTGCTTATACTATTTTTTGGCAGAACGTTCTTAGCAGCAGAGTTCTTTGCTGTTGCTCTCATCCGTGTGTGAGATTAAAACTTGTTATCCTTACAAGATCAACTTCGGCCTTTCTTCCCTTAGCAGGTTGTTTTCTCTTTGGTATGAGCGTTCAGGGACTTGGTTTCACCTACCATCAAACCACAGCACCACATCCACCCAGATTTACCCAAGTACCACATTGAAGAACCACACCCACCCATCCTAACCCCAGCACCACATCTAACTTCATCCCAGCATGTACACCAGCGCCACAACCGCCCTCCCACAGACACTACTCTAGCTTGCCTTAACCCAAACATCACCTCAGTACTTTAACCCATTCTGATTCCCCAACTGTCCTCACCCCAGGACCACACCCACCATTAACCCAGTACATCTCAGTCCACCCACTTCTATCACTACATATCACCCGCCGACCGACTCTCACCCAGCACCTCCCCACCCTCACATCTCACACCACAAACCAACCTGCACCCCAGCACCTCACTCCCCACCCACCAACCTCATTCCAGCACCCCAACCCACCACAGCACCTCACCTAATTGAGCCATCCTTACATTAGCACCTCACCCCAGCCACCCATGCTGTTCCCAGTTCATCCCGTGCCCTTCTGACCTGGGATCTTGCTCCTGCATGTGCCAAGGGCTGGTCTTTCACCAACAGATATGGCAGCACTCTACTACCATTGCACTCAGAGCTGAATTTGTAAGAAGTGCTTTGGTTGTTGTGAAAATGGGCTGCTGTGGAGAACGAAGTTCAACCTGCAAGGAACAGGTACAGCTTAAGCACATGTTCATCCTTTCGAGTTCAATAATACCACACCTTGTCACGCAAAGCACCGTCATCCCAGCAACACAACCACAGACACAAGCTCACCCCAGTCCCCAGCCACCCATCCTAGCTAATCCCAGCACTAAAGCCATCTACCCAAGCTCACAGTAAAAAGATAACTCACCTCGGCGCCCCCATACTCCTCACCATCTTGACCCAACACCCCACACCGGTCTGGCAAATGCCTTTCAAATACATATGCAAGAGCCACAAATGTTGGCTTTTTTGTGGTTTAGAAAAACCTTTACCAAACATCTTTCTGGACATATATAGATTGCCAAACAATAAATGTTAAAATCACAAGCTTATACAAAATAAGAATAAGAACACTTATTTGAAATAAGTGCTAACATACCTTGGTTTATGTCATCAAAATCCTAACATTAAAATTCATACATAGCTTTGCCAAACATGTTTTAAATGACTAATAATGGTTCTAGTGTCAACTGTAAAACTAACAGCGACTCAATCTCACAAAATATTTTATTCTCTGAGAATCCCAAGCGCTCCCACATCCATTGAGCAGAAATATAACCCTTATGATCAAATCTGTGCATTTCAATGGTGTCAATTAGACAACGCATTAACAAAAGACAATAGGTTGGACTTTTGCATAGGCATTTTCCCAGTATCAATTGTCACATGATCAGGTACTGCTATCAATGGATCGGGTCCTGATACTGCCATAATATAACAGCCATTACCATCAAAAGACTGTACACTTGCCCAGGTGCCCACTCCAGTGCCAGAGACCAGAAATTCCAAGGAAATGCCCAGGAACTAACATCATGGGCCAGGTATTCTGAAGCTGAGGACAATGGAAAATGCTTAGTGCTGGTCGCCCCTCTTTGGGTAGCATGCAACCTACTAGCTTGCATGTAGAATGATATTCACAGCATGGAATGTTTGACCTATAGTAGACAATCACCCTCCTCTGCCACCTACCCTGAATGTAACAACAGTTGGAAATGTGTGGCTGCGGCCAAAGATCAAAGTGCCACTGCTCATAGGAATAACACTGTAGAAGATGACATGTGTGGAGTGCTCAGCTGCAGTATCACTTCATGGGCAGAGTCTGTCATTTCACCTGAGAACCGTCCTTAGGGATCATGGAGCATCTTCGAAAAATCGAATTCCTCCATGAGATTATCTGTTTTTGACACTGAAGACTGACAATAATAGAACACTTTCAGAACAGCTACAAACAGTTATGTTGGGGCCCTGGGTACAAACATTGACCCAAGGCTCCATTCTACAGACATGAGATTTGCAGCGAGAGGAAGGAAAGGACTCATCCTGAGACATGGCCACGATGAGCTGACCCAACCTATGTGTGCTTAACTTTATTGCTTCTGTGTTTCCGCTCTGTTATGTTTTTATTCAGTGTTTTCCTATATGTGCAGCATGAAATGATACATCATAGTGAAGGATTCATGCACTCTGTTATAGGAGAACTTTTTCACTATCCACATTTAAAATCTGAACTTTAGCCTGTAATGTAATGTTACGTGAGAGTAAAAGAATATCCGCATTATATTGTAGGACAGCATTTGTCCTTACATATGACAATAATGCAGCCCTTCATACCATGATTTAGGGCAGGGGCGCCAAGTACGCGGGTTCTCCGAGGCCCGGGCACCCGCCGGCAGAATTAAGTCGGGGCTGAGCGCCGGAGAGAAGAGACGCAGTATGGATGGCCATTTGTCCCATCCATACTGTGTCTCTCTCTGGCGGCCCAGGTGAAAGCCGTGTACAAAACGATGTTTAAAAATTTAGGGACGGATGCAAAACAAGAGGCTCTTGTTTTGCATCTCTCCTCAATTTCTAAAAATCGTTTTGGTTTGTGTATACTTCTACATCTGTGCACCCGGGTGCACGGATGTAGGGGTACACCCAACCCAAAACGATTTTTAGAAATGGAGACACGGATGCAAAGCAATCTGTCCCTCAATTTCTAAAAATCTTTTTGGATTGGATGTATTTTTACATCTGTGCACCCCTCTTGGCAAGAGGGATGCACAGATGTAGAGGTACACCCAACCCAAAACGATTTTTGGAAATGGAGGCACAGACCCCTCTTGCTGTGCATCTTTAGAGGGAGGTGGCAGGGAGAGGGAAAATGAGACTTTTTGCATGTCTCTGAGTGTGTACGTGGTGAGGGTGAATGCTATGCTATGGGCGGGGAACGGAGGCGTTGAGGGAGGTAACTCCCCTGAATTCTAAGGAAAGTAACAGCGTGGGAGAGGGTGGGAGTGTGGGGTGAGGTGGGATCACCTTCTTGGGGGGTTTAGCGTGGTGGGGGGCAGTAGAATGTGATAATTTGGCCTTTTGAAGACCACAGAAATCGGCTGAAATAAATTGGTCATTTTTGTATTTGTTCTTCAAAATGCAGAATTATCACATAGAGAACCCAGTATGGACCTTGCCATGCAGTTGACCTTGTTCAGTGTAATAGCATTCAATGGCACAGTACCTGCAGGGCCTAAGGGTGCAGAGCTAATGGGCTTCTATATTTTAAAGAGACAGTAACAGCTCTTCTCAGCAGGGCTGCGTGATCCATTTTCTACTAGAGCTGCCATATTTGAAATGGGGTAATGCTGGTACTCCTCAGTTAGCTCGCTAAACAGGGCTTCTATAATTGTAATGCTATGCTTTTGTTGAGGTAATGCTAGTCCATCTTAGTGGGGCTGCTATACTTTTGATGGGACAACATCAGCACTTCTCAGTTGAGCTGCTACACTCTTATTGACAACATTTTAGGGCCCTGCAGGTCGGTGGGGATTCAAAAGGCATTCTAGTTGCTTGGTCGCTAAATTAAAGAAAGCAAACGGCAAGATGTGCATTAAACAGGCTAACACATTTTCATTTTCGGTGTGTTTATTTTCCTACATGGCAGAGGATTTGCAAAAACATTTTCTTCAAAGGGCCGTTCCGCAGCTATAGCCATACTGCTAAAAACAGATGGTATTTGCAAGAACCACCTGTTTAACTGACTGCCATATTCGAGGGTTGGGGTATTTAAAGCTGCAGTATTCCAAGGGCATAGCCCAGCAGTAAATACTATCCGATTGGAAGGTGGCGTAGCACCATAACACGTCGCCAATGTTCGCGTCCACGCAAGAAGATTGCTTTCCAGTAGTAATGGAAAGCGCAAGCACTTCCCTTCACTGCAAGAGAAACACTTCTGCAATATGGACTCCCAAAGTGGGTGACAAGTGAGCAGATAGGATTCTCTCCTTCTCGCCATCCTTCATTCCACTGTATCACGGGTAAGGGTCACTAATGACTGCGTTTGCTACCACTCAGCCTGCCTCTCTGCTGTCCCCTTTCTGTGCCTTAAAACTGCCCACAGCAGCCCCTCGCCATACCGGCAACCTTCATGTTGTCTGTAAACCTTTGAAACTGCAGAAAGGAGCGGCTTGCCATTGTTAACATTCGTTTCCATGGCAAAAAGCCAGCTCCTGTGACAGTTCGTCCCACCATAGAAGGCCCACAGGAGAAAGCACTAACCCACCCCTGATGCAATGGCACCCACAAAGTTTTACGCAGCTGATGAAGGGGTAGGGGAAGGTGTAGAACTGTTTTGTGAAAGCAGCTTGTGCCATGTCTCACTGGTCGCATTTATGTAATGGATTCAACAGGCTCTTTTAAAGTAGAATTAAATGTTATGAACAACACTATTTCTGAAAACGTTTTTCAAATTTAGGGTGATGTTCTTTATTCTCAAAACACTGCCCTTTCACTCATCTCTCTCCACTCAACCCTGTGCAATCCCGTCCTGTGAAGATGTCACATGATTCACAGGAAGACTTAAGCAGTTTGTAGCTCGAACAGATTCATGGGTAAGCAACAGAGGCCCTGCTGATTTCCGGAGCATGCATGACGGATTAAAACACACATAAGAGTGCAGTTCAAACACAAACCTCAGCACTTTGGCAGACAGTATGAAGTGGAAGCATTGGGAAGTATTCTCAAGGCAGTAATAAACATTGCCAAAGCAAACAGAAAGCGAAGTCTGCTTCGTCCTGTGAGGACTTTACAGAAAAATCGTCCCCTCTACGTTTGCAATGCCCGATCTATGCCAGGTACGACGACACGGAGCCCGGCGGAATGGAGTAGGCACCCCCGATAACCCGGGCGGCGTCCTTCTCGGTCCCCAGCCCCTTCCCCCTTTTGGGAAAGGGGGAGGTGGGGGTTGCCGGGCCAAGGCGGCAAAATTGGGAAAGCCCGCGAATGAAAGGCACGGCAAACAAAGGAAATGCCCGCGAAAGCCGAAGCGCGGCAAATATCGAAGAAAGCCCGCGAAGGGCAACAAAAGGAAAGGGGAGGGGTTTCCCCTTCATAAGGAGCGGGGATCCCGCTACTAACAAGAAAGCAGCTGCAGCCGAGGGACACCCGTGCACTTCCACGGGACTGCAGCAGAGGGTTTTCTTTTCGTTGCGGTTGGAGGACGCTGACCTGCCCCCCATCACAGAGGGTTTTTCCTGCTCCTGAGTCGGTTGCTGAAGGGCCAGGTTCCAGTGGAGGTCGGGCTCACTATGGCCAGCGAGCAGTTTCCAGTCAGAGCGGCGTTCCCGAGGAGGTTTGCGGTCCCGTGTGGAAGGTGCGTCGGGTCGCCGAAAGGGAGAGAGAAGGTATGACTGGAGGGAAAGTAAATAATTCGGCGTTGGGGGGCCGGGGAGTGGTGGGGCGCTGGGCCAGGTTTAAGGTCAGGGGTCCAGGGTCTCAGGCGGGGTTCGTGCTAGCGGCAATGCAGGACAATAGTCAGGTTGCACTACAGAAGCGGCGGCAGTCAAGTGGCGCCGCGAGTAGAGCGCGCGCCTTGACATCTGTGCAGAGCCTGCTAACGTAGGTTCGAATCCCGGCGGGGCCAAACGCAGCCTTTCATCCATCCGAGGTCGATAAATGCGCACCACACACCGTGGGTAATAATAAGCAGCGCTCAGATACCTGAGGGTTCGTAGCGCTATATACGTGGCAAATTATTAACAGAACAGGTTTGAGAAACAAAATTCAACCAAAAGAATATATTTTCTGGAGCATTGAAGGGTGTGTAAGGTGCACCAGCACCGGCTAGTCGTGATTGCAATCAGGGAGCAGGCCAAGGGTCCCTAGGCGGACAGGAGGTCAGGCACAGGTCCGTTATCTGCCCGGTGGGACATCCCGCCCCAGCAATGGTGGAAAGCACGTGGCGGGGGTAATTTACATGCGTTTCCCGGGTAGGTTGGAACGGGGGTGAAAATGCGGCACATTAGTGGCTGTGTTTTCTAGCAAGTCAACAACGGCGCAGCTTTGTCTTAAAGCTAGAATTACCAGGTTTTCGGCAGGTCAGATAGCTCAGCACGTTACTGTGCCTAAGTTGGTGTCGTTGAAGAAAGGAGGTGGTATCGGGAGCACGTAACTTCCACCCTCAGCACTGGATTTAAGATTCTGTCGTGCACCAGGGTTGTTTGATTAGTACGGATGGCACACAAGTGTTCGCAGGGGTTGCTCTTCAGGGCGGATTATGCAGTGGGAGGAAGGTATGCCAGAGTTATGTTTTTATTGGCACTAGCGCAATGAGGGGAATTAACATGATGCGTATTGTTGGGTTTGCCGTATGTTGGATGATAGCTCTAAAGGGGAACGAAGGTGCGGGTGAGAGTATGGACCCCGGTTCCCGCGAATCCTTGTATTGGGAGGAAGCCTCTGCTATGTAGTGTAATAGTGGTCTAGCGTTGGGGTAAATGCACATGGAAGGTCTGCCGCCGATGGGGGCAAGCTTGGCGCTGGGAAGGTTGTTTTACGCTAATAATTGTTAATGTGCGGCACAGTGGTATGTCTTTATTTAGTGAACGGCGGGACGGAAGGAAGTGTTCTGGTTTTTCTCAGGGCTGCTTTAACCACGGGGGCGTAAACAGGTGCGACTTGGCGCAGGATATGGTATCAGCTGAGCCATGTGGCATAAGTTTTTCAGAGGGAAAAGCCCCGCTTTCAAAACGTTTTTTCACAGGGTAGAAGGATGTGTTGAGTTAAAGGGGCCTTGCGCAGCGATACAGGGCATTATTAGACGAAAGATGCCTAACATGTGCAATGGAGTAGTTAAACGGTGGTAGCGAAGCACGGCTGACGTAAGTGGCGCACTGGCTTCTGCTGAAGTTTGTCACCTGCGCGGGCTGACTGTAGAAAGTGAAGTTACCCCGATGTTAAGTGACTCAAATTGGGATCCCTTGGGCTTTACATTCCTTTGGCACGTCAATGACGGCCATTAATGCATGGTTAACAGTTAATAGAAAGAATACGTACATTGGTGTTGTTATTAAGCGCATTGTTCGAGACTGTTTAACCGCGCATACACTGCTATGGTTTATATAAATGTAAGGTGCATGTTGTCGGTTGCCATAACGAAGGGGGCAGGAGTATAGCAGTTGGCAGCGCATTACAGCATGCAGGGAAGTGGTTCCTGGGCTGCTCGTAGAGGGATAAGTACGCTGATTAATACACGGCAGCGTGAGTGCACGGGGACTTAGTGCAGTGGCAGGGGTTTAGGAGGAATTGACGGTTGCCTTTGGAGTTTTAATTTGAATAAGTTCCCTCTGCATGGCTCTGAAAATGGGGTACCACCCAAAGCGGACGGGTGTTCGCTGGGGGTGGAGAAATAAGTTACGTGGGCGCATATTGCTCCTTTTATTGCCGTGAGCCCATGGGTTGGGTCCCGTGAGCTGCACCGCCGGTGGCGGGCTGAGGGTGACAGTACGACACCAAAGGGGTAAAGCAAACATTGGGGGCTCCGCTGAGCCTGTTAAGGTTGGGTCTTTTCAAATCGGGTTTTAGTACATGTTCACTTTTGTTGGGCTTGGAGGTGATTGGAGGATTGTAGTAGGACACTGTAGGCTAGGCAGCCAGGTCGAAGGGTAAGCTGGTATGACACGGGGTATGATAAATGAGCACCACACATCGGGGGTAATAATAAGCAGCACTCAGATACCTGAGGGTACGCAGCGTTTTATAAAGGCTAAATCATGGACAGCACAGCAGCTCCGACATTAGCATAGCCCGAGACCTTGTTCCAGACCTAGCAACACCCCTGCTGCCGGCGCCGTTAAAAGGAGCCCGAGGGGGCGAATGGCCAGTCACCCCTCTGGTTGGAATATTAAGAAAGGGGGTTCTAGGCTTAAAAATGGGGGGTTGTTTAACGCTAGGAGGAGGCAGATTGTGCATCTAGAAATTCTCCTTACTCGACAATAATGTGCGGTATCAAATGTGTTCAGGTACAGTCACAGGTTGTAGATGCCAGTGAGGGGGAAGATCACTAGGCAAGCAGGCCACTGTACAGGGGTGGAATGGTAAAGTTGACCAGGTGGAAAACTGTTAAACTTGGTTTTACTGGACAGTTTCAGTGGAGTAAGCGTCCTGTGTAACCAGCCAATCCTCCACCAGTGGGCCACAGTAGCTGCCGCCTATAATGAACAATTTGCATCGTAGATGCAAGGGGGAGCTGCACCCATTTAGTGGGCAGCCTGGCATAACCGGCTAAGGGTGACACCAGCGCCGGATTTAGCGGTACACCCAATGTGAACGTTGTGAAGACCAGGGAGGGGTTGATGTTCAAAAAGACGGCTACGCATGGTTTGTGCAGGATTCAACCAGGATAGCAGGTTCAGACCTGAAATGCACGAGTGGCAGATCAGGTCATTGTAAGGGGTGACACTGGTACCAGGTTTATAGAAGAAATGGGGTGCAAGAATGGTGCGCCAATTTTGCTGTAAAGTCAGACAACGATGGGAAGCGTCTGTTTCAGATGGGGCCAGCCCGGTATAATTGCACTGGGGGATCAAGGTCCATTTCAGGGTAACAGGGTAAAGAAAATTGCCTGCCTCAATTAGGTGCTGGGTGCCTCACCGTTTATTGCCCCAAGGTCCAGTTCACGGCGGTTCCAGTTACTGCCAGGGTCAGGTCTAATAATCAAGTGGGGGACTAAGCAACAAACAATGGGAGGCGGACATCGACAGTAATGAACAGGTATAAGGCTAATAGTGTGGGGAAACACCGAAAGGCGGGAATTCGAACTCCGAGGGCTCTCCCCGCCCGCGGACACCTGCAAGGGCAGGGTAGGCCCAGGCTCAAAAGGTGGGGGTGTGGGCTCTACTGCACACTTGGCGCAAACAAATAGGAGGAAGCAGGCAACACCTTCTGGGGCGAGCAGAGGTGCCCCAGAGCAGGCCCGCCCTGGTTAGCCCCGGAATAGAATCAACACAAAAACTCTGGGAAAAGCAAAAAAGAGGAAAGGCGGCACAAGACCGTGGATGCTAGTGGGGCAAGAGAGCAGGGTGGGGGGATGTAAAGCAAAGATGGTGCCTGGAATTCTAAACAAGAAACAAGCACGGCGCACCCCTCCAGCATGGGAACTCCTGCAAGGACAGGCAGAGCAAAGATTAAGTTGGTGGGGTGCTTTAGCCAGCTAAAAATGGTGAGGAACCTATTGCAGGTACAGCAGGACGAACAAATTGGAAAGGTGGCGGGGGCTGAAGTGTCCCAGAGCAGGCACACCTGGTCGCCGTCGTAGTGGTGGCGGACCATGATGGTAAGGTGGCATGGTCAGAAAGGCCCCCGGGCAGGCTCACTTTGGTAAAGGCGGAACGGATTGGAAAGGGGCAGAGACAAAGTGTCCCGGAGCAGGCCCGCTCTGGTTAAGGCAGAGCAGGATGGAAAGGGGACAGAGGAAAAGGGTCCCAGAACAGGCACGCCCTGGTGAGGCGGAGCAAGAGGGAAACGGGGCAAGGTCAGAAATACGGAAATTGCACTGGCCAAAATAGGGGAGAAAGAGGGGTGTTTGGTACACATTCTTTTAGGTTAGGGGCTGCTTCAACGGCGGCGGCAATGGGAATAAGTGAGGCTACGATCAAGCAGATAGGCAGCTGGAAATCAGGCTGCTTTAAGAAGTACAGTAGGCCAGAAAAAATGTAAGGGTGGCAGGCCTTCTTCTTTCTCCCTCTCTGTAGCACCTGCCTGAAATAAGAAGGTAGCAGTATGGGTGGCAGGACACTCCTTCGGATCCAGGGCAGGGTTCAGCTGGTCAGTCGAACAGGAAGCTCTGACAGCGGGTGATTTTAGGATCAGGTGGCACGGGGTGCCTGGCATGAATGGGGCGCTATTCAGGGTCAGGTGCGTAAACTCTTGGCCAGCAGAAGGAAGCCCGACATCTTGACCATTCGCCTTGGTGGCATTGATTTAACGAGTTTAGATCATTCCAGGAAAGGAAGGGCGGGGTCCTGACAGCCACGCCGCAGTAGAGAAGTCCTGGCGAAAACTGAATTGCGCAATGGCTGAATGTCGCAAGGGCAGGGGTTTTGGTCAGGTCAGACACGGGCTCATTAACGTATAAACTCCAGGGTATTTTTCAAATGAGGGGTGCACCATCATCTTTGGGTATGGACTTATTTTCTGGGACATCCGCACGAAGATCTTAGAAAAGTGAGGAAGGAGCAAAGGGGGGAGCCACGGTGGGCGGAAACCCACACGTGGCGTGGCGGTGTTTGGCCAGACAAACACAGGAGACAGACTCCGGAAGAGCCAGGAGAAGGCGGGAAGGGTCTTCGCTCTTCCCAGACCCTAAGCTCCTTGGGAGCCTAAGCGGCAGGGGCGGCGGGGAAGGACAATTACGGCTCAGCTTCCCCCAAAGAAACGGCACTCTCCCCGCCCAGGAGCACCTGCAAGGGCAGGCAGGCTCGGATACTACCAAGGCTGGGAGAGTTGGGCCTACTAATGGACTCTTGGGAAAGGAAAGGGGGAAGCAAGTCCTTGCGACACGGAGTAGTCGCCGCACCTGGCAGACAAAGTTTTCCACAGATATGTACAGTTTGGTTTTATGATTGTGGAATAAATTCTGCGGCCTTCTTATGCCAACAAACAAACAAGTCTCATTCTGCACTTTCTGGGGGGGGGAAAGGGCAATGATTTATGTTTGTATGTTAGCTGTCATATGGACGGATGCCGGGGTTATGCCAGGTACGACGACACGGAGCCCGGCGGAATGGAGGAGGCACCCCCGATAACCCGGGCGGCATCCTTCTCGGTCCCCAGCCCATTCCCCCTTTTGGGAAAGGGGGGGTTGGGGGTTGCCGGGCCAAGGCGGCAAAATTGGGAAAGCCCGCGAATGAAAGGCACGGCAAACAAAGGAAATGCCCGCGAAAGCCGAAGCGCGGCAAATATCGAAGAAAGCCCGCGAAGGGCAACAAAAGGAAAGGGGAGGGGTTTCCCCTTCATAAGGAGCGGGGATCCCGCTACTAACAAGAAAGCAGCTGCAGCCGAGGGACACCCGTGCACTTCCACGGGACTGCAGCAGAGGGTTTTCTTTTTCCCACCCACCAACCCTACGAACAGAACAATCAGGAAACGCCTGGTCGTCGGCGTCGCAGGACGACAAGGCGGTGTGGCGGTGTTTGGCCAGACAAACACAGGAGACAGACTCCGGAAGAGCCAGGAGAAGGCGGGAAGGGTCTTCGCTCTTCCCAGACCCTAAGCCCCTTGGGAGCCTAAGCGGCAGGGGCGGCGGGGAAGGACAATTACGGCTCAGCTTCCCCCAAAGAAACGGCACTCTCCCCGCCCAGGAGCACCTGCAAGGGCAGGCAGGCTCGGATACTACCAAGGCTGGGAGAGTTGGGCCTACTAATGGACTCTTGGGAAAGGAAAGGGGGAAGCAAGTCCTTGCGACACGGAGTAGTCGCCGCACCTGGCAGACAAAGTTTTCCACAGATATGTACAGTTTGGTTTTATGATTGTGGAATAAATTCTGCGGCCTTCTTATGCCAACAAACAAACAAGTCTCATTCTGCACTTTCTGGGGGGGGAAAGGGCAATGATTTATGTTTGTATGTTAGCTGTCATATGGACGGATGCCGGGGTTATTGGCTTTCCTAATCTTTGCTCCACACTGGCTGGCCTTGTGCCAGCAGCGCCAACATGGGGTGGCCCAGTCAGAGGAAGGAGCACCCAGGAAGTTATGATCCAAACACCGAGCCTAGAGGAAGCCATGGAACAAGAGCTTGCGGCGCTGGAGCTCACTACAATGAATCGAAAAACAACGCTGCACATGCAAGGGGCCTGCATACACACTGACACGTAATGTGAGCGTGGGCACCACAAACAACCAGTTTTACTTTACCAAGTCTGACCTCAGACTGCACCTGGCAGCGCTGCAGCATGAATACGGTAGCAAGGCACACAGGGCCTCATTACACGGTAGGCGGTAAGGGTTTACCGGTACCGGTATCTTACTGGTACCGGTAAACCCTTACCGCCTTACTACGAGGTCCCTTTGCGGGTTGGAGAATTTAACGCCTGCTTTTTGCAGGCGTTAAAAACCAACCCGCAAAGGGACCAGGGAGCTAATTACAGTACCGCAATTTGCGGTGCCGTAATCAGCACCTTCCCCGTTCCCATTATGCCCTATGGGGCAAAAATGTGAATGGGGAAGGGCAATAGGGGAAGGGGGAATTACCGCCCCACCAACCTTGGAGGGTAATTCCCCTTTCCACCAAGGCGGTGCCGGTATTTTACCGGCATGGACCAAGGTGCTGATAGCACCTTGTTCCAACGCCGTCCGTGTAATGAGGCCCACAGCCTCTTACTGCCTCAGCAAAGATTGGTTCAGCCAGGTGGGTCCTATAGAAAGTGGGGCCTGGGGCACGTGTCACGTTTTACCTGTTTACCCATGCATTAAGACTTCCTTCAGAATAAATGAATAACAAATATGAACTGCACGTAATGAGGAACCGTCGGCGCAGTTGACACTGAAAAGGGTACCGAGGGAGTCTTAAGAAAGATAATGGCTAAATTGCAGCTGTAAATCATCTCGTAGTGTAATAACAATGTCTCCACCCAGTTCCCCTTCAGCCACTTTATTTCTTTTAAATCTCTTCCTACAACCATTGTAAACTTAACAAATCTCCATTGTTTATTTATTGGGACACACTACTTGCTACTGTATAAATGATCCTATTGGCAGCTGTGGAAACCATGCTGATGGCATCTTCAAGCACATAACAGCTGTATTTCCATAGGCCAGTGCCTTTTGTGCAGCACTTCTCACTGCATGACTTTCATTTTTACATTCCTAGCAAAAGTTTAAGGTCTGTACAATTTCTCCCTTTCACTGAGAATGCAGTGTTCAGGTTTACAAAAATCATATCCAGAGATCAGTAATGCCAAGAAGTAGCAACTTGAAAACGTCTGGCCATGGCCTGTTCATTATCCACACTGCTTATTAGAACATGCATGGCTGAGGCACTTCTTTCCTGGCCCCAGCTGGCCCACTGTGGGGGTGATTATCTCTAGAAGAACAGCCTCTAAAATAAATAAATACTGCCTATATGATCTTTCCGGGTTATCATTAGTTAACTCTTGCACAAACAATTCATTCCAAGGAATCTGAGCAAACAGCCGTACCTACTAGGGGGAGAAAACACTGCAATTTTGAGACTGCCTTGTTTTTGGACCTGCCACCCAATTCCTCTGTGGCAATCCTCTGATTTGCCCTGTGCCATGCTGCCAACACCTTCGTGAGCTGGAGCACCCCTATAGGACAACGGATGGTGTTCCAAGCTCTCTGGGCACTTTGAGAATTCCAAACTCCACTTTTTATCTCTCCTGTGCCTCATTTCACCATCCTTCTGAATCTGAAGTTAATGATTGACTGTGAAACCATATGAGGGGTGGCGGGAAGAGTGAGGGAATTTTGTTTTCACTCGGGGAAGTGTGTGTACTGTATGAGAGGAGTTTAATATTGGTGGGACAGACTGCTGGATCGCATGGCAAACTCCTGAAAAACACTGACTGATGCCCTAACAGGGGGTGCCCAAGGGGCAAAGAACTCCAGTGGCCATTGCGCACAGCTTCTAAGCGAGTTGGAGCAAGTTTTGAGATGGTGCTGAGCATGCCAACCTGCGAACCAAGGAGAAGTCATATCTCTGGACCAAATATTCTTGCCTCACATGCCATAGCATTTAGCTTATGGCAATGTGTGGAGTCTCCAGAATGTCCCCGTTCCTCATCTGCCAATTCCCACCTCCTTGTGCCACATTGTGTAAAATATAACCATTTTCGAGCGAGGCAGAGAGAGAGAGCAAGTCTGACATTGACAATGGAAGAAAGTGAAATGGGGCCATTTCTGTAAGTGCTCAGAGCCGGCTGTAACTCATTCTTTTTTGTTTGGACAAATACTTTATATAGCATTTGAGGCTGCACTTGGATTCAGGTTCAGATTTTTTGATCATATTGTGGTTGATGTTTTCCAGAAGTGTGGGTTAGAGGGTGAAATCAAATGTCAGTTTCATGAGAATAACCTACATATTATTTGCTTATCTTGCTGAAATGATCGATTAGGGGCTAATGCATGGTAACCAGCTGTAGTGTGGGGAGAGAGTGACACAACCAGATCTTTGCCATTACCAATGAATAGACCGAAACACGTGTCTGGAGGTTGCTGTTGGTACTCTAGGAGAATTGCCTAGCATTTTGCTGTTGGACTGCCTAAGTGGGTGGGACCAGACTGATATGCTATTGGATATTTCTACTCAGTGAAAGGTACAGTGAGCTAAAACGTGGTTGTAGACTCTCTGGAGTGGGCACCTTCCCATAGAGCAGGTTATTTGGCCGTGTTCGTTCTCGGCAGAGGGGCTCCCAGACCTCTTTGTGAATATGATCTTGTGTTGTCTTCTGACACTAAAGAAACCTTATGATATTTTAAACATGTAAATATCTTTGATATGACTGATTCACTACACTATACACATTTAAAACGATTGGTTCACAAATGTGTCTCCTGCATACTTCAGGAGAGAAAATGTATTTTGCTATATTCCTAAAGGTCTATTAACACCTGAAAGATGGACATAGTGAAGTGTGTGCTTTGTAAAGGATAGTACATATATAGAAGAAGAAAGCAGTCTTATTTTTAACATGCAACATTCTATGTTGTTCCATAACAGCCTTGCAAACAGCATTGCTTTTAGGAACATTGGTTTTGCCCCATGCTGCCTGTATAAGCTGAATGTTGCTACTGGGTACTTTTCAAAGCACTTTGACTTTACAGCCGAGCCTCCCTGGGGTTAAACATACCCTGACACTCCTTCCTATATTATGTCAATCACTTTTAATATTTACACCTAGACTTAGTGAGGCTCACCAAATAACTTGCGGGGAAAATAACTATGGCGCAATTGTAAAGTACCTTGACAATCAGCGATGACCCAATGTCATAAGAGCTTAGCAATTTTCTCACACGGTCTCTTGAGGTTTCATAGCCGCAAGGAAAAAACGCCCCCTCAAACCAAATCAAAGCATACATGTCACACGTGTTGGTAGCACGCATGTTGTGAACTTGATTTCTTAAAATTCTGTTAAATACACAACGGTACCGATTTCTTCACGAGGGAACCTTGATAAGGTTGATGAAAAGATTTGAAAAAATACTTTGCCAGGCCATGTAATAACAGCAAATCTTCACAAATCCTAGTCGTTTGGTGAAGGCGGGATATCCCAAGCATTTTTTTATTTTTATTAATATAAAATGATGCAGGTACGTTTTCGCACTGGCTCTTTCTTATCCGTACAGGGTCTGACTATGGACACATGTCCTCGGGGTGCAAGGGTACACAGTGTACCCGAGGCGCAGGCCCACTTGTGAGGGACCCCACGCACTGTTTGAAGGGTACGTGTAACTGCACTTGGGGGTGCACACAAAGATAGCTGTTCTGGCTGTCTTCACATTGTGTGTGGGCATGTTGGGGGTGTTCTTTGCGCAGTCAAATCCATGAATAGGCGGGCACGCATTTTTTATTCTGCGTGCAGGCTCGCGCAATGTCGTTCTCGGCTCGCTACAATTGAGGGACTAATGTGCACTTTTCCATCAATCGAGCCCTAAGTGTCAGCAGGCAGGGATGTCATTTTAATCTTCTGCACCTGTTTGCAAATTTATTAATTGTATACCTTAGTTTTGTGGCCCCTGGATCTTTAAATATGAGCCATGCCTAGTTGGGGTGTGGCGACTGCTAAGAGCACATAATTATACAGCCTAAGCAATTTGATATCACACTAGTGTTAGCTCTGCTAATGGGACCCAGCTTTGGCAGGACTGATGTGTACTAGTATCTGGTCTATCTCCACAACTGCACATTGGTGAAACAGACAGGCTGCTGCCTTATTATCCTCCTACAGTAAGGGCAACAGCTTCCTTCCAGGGCACAGGAATCCTCACCAATACTTCTCCTGAGAATCGATACTTCAAAGGCAGCAATGACAACAAAACCACACTCTCACCAAGGTACTGAATATTGGGGTTATTTGAGTCACCAGACAAGGGAAGGGGTAAAGTCAGAGTAGACAGAGTAGAGGTAGACCATCTTAATTCTGCTAACGCTCTCTAAAACTTTTTGACCCCCCATTTCCTGCAGGACAAAGCACTTTGGGCAATCAATGATATTTTTTTTTCAGAAAATGCATGCATTTCCATAAAAAAACTTACTAAAAAACACACATACAATAAAGCTTATAGGATATCTTCTAAAAATAAAAATGTGCAATACAATTGCAAATTCATAATTCTACATCTATAAGACCACGCAAAATTTAAAATCAGCAACAGAGGATTTATGGCTATTTTTCAGAAACTTTAAACCTTCAGAAGTGGTTCTAATACCCACGCTTCTCAAAATTGGATTGATGCACCTTTTTCTAGCACAGGTATAAGCCAGGCATAATAAAACAAAGTGCAGGGCAAACGGGCACTACTGCCCACCTACTTGCAAGTACACGAGGCCAAGTGTGAAAGATTGAGCCTACATTACAGAACCACAAGCACTTACGCAACTGAATAATCCAGTTCAAATAATGCACAGAGGCACAGCTAGTGAGAGGAGCACAGACAATTGTGCTCCTCTCACTCTGTTTCTGGTGTGTAGCTTTAGATCAAGGTGCCAAACACCACACGCACTGAAGGTCTTAGCTGTGACCCACACTGGATCACTACTGTAACCAACCCCTATGTTGAGCTGCCCAAACTCAGGTGCATACTGAATCAGAAATCTATATATTTTTTTGTATAGCAATCAACCCAGCAAGTATGTTATGGAGTGAAAGCCGGCTGTATTTTCAGTGCGTGGGGCTCCATGTGATCACTTGAATATAATAAATATTTCTGTTGGGGTTACACATATCCGGGCTCTAATGTACCAATCCCATTCTGAGCACTGGGGTGTGTGTCTGCGCGCGTGGGCGGGCATGCGCGTTCGCACGAGTGCATTCACTGTAACACTGTATTAAATGCAACAGTCAGACTTGAAAACCTTGAATTTGGCCAAGTGAACGTTGTTGGTGCATAATTTGCAGACTTTAATATTTAAGATTCTTTATCTGTGAATAAGGAGTACTCAACCTTCTCCAGAAGCCCTTTCAGGGACAATCTTCCTGAGGTGGAGGACATCTGAGGTTTAAAAGCTATACTTACTTACTGACATGTGATTTTGACCCCTTTGCTCCCCCACCAACGTTTGAACTTTAGGGAATTTGCACTGGTTTCCTTCCCTCTCAGATTCAGGCAGTAGAAAGCTGAGCCGCCAAGTCTATGACATTTTGCCAACTGTGGGGCAGTGCATTAGAAAATACCACTGTACGTAAACTCTCACAAAAAGTATGGGATTGCGGGTATTGAAGTCTGGTATTACCCCCCAATCCATAGTAAAAGCCAGGCATTATGGGGGTATAAGGACGTTCAGAACCACCATAGCAAGGCACAACAGTGTAGACGGCAGTATCAGTTGAGATGGTAAATCGTATTGTTCAAAGTCACATGGCAGGCTGATGGATTATTACGTTTGAGAGCAAAATGTTACATAGAAACTTTGCACCTGTGCAAGTGCAATTTTGCACGGTATTAGCACTAGGGTAAAATTTGCTCCAGTGCAAAAAAAATGTGTGCCATGTTAAAAAAAACCTTTGCACTATTAAAAGTGGAATTTTGCATGGCTTTACCAATAGGGCAAAGTTTTCACTGGTGGTAATACGGAATGGTATTGGCAGTAGGGCAAGCGTTGCCCTGGTGCAAAAATGCATTGAGAGCATTTGTTTTTTGCACTAGGACAGTTTTTGCCTTGGTGCAAATACCATGCAAAATTGCACTTGCCATGGTGCCAGGGTTTTCTGATATGGCCCCTTTATTCAAACTTTGCCCTAGTGCCAATATCGTGCAAAATTGCACTTGCAACGTTTCTGTAATCTGCCTCCAGGCCAACCGCAAGTGCGTAATTGGCAGATTTCTAATAAATGGCAGCATTTCCTGAGCTCATCTTGAATGCACGCGTCATCTCTGTGTCCCGAGAAACGAGCGGCCCTTCCGATGGTGCCTGCTAATGAAATGAAGAACGAAATAGGATGTTGCGCTCGAGGCCATATCCTGCAGGGTGGGAATTAGTTTATGCTGCTGGAAATACAGTATAAGTACGGAAAAGGCATAACCTGTTAAATGGCAGGACATAGAAACGGTCGTATTATTACATCTGTTTTATTTAATAGATTGCTAAAGCTTTTCAACCAGATGTGTTGTAATCTAATCTGGAGGATAAGAATTCTTCATATTGTGAAAGCTTTCACATATAGGAAAGGTGGGAGTATACCATGTCCACACTAGACAGAAGCAGGCCTGCTTTCTCGCTGGTCTGCTACTGTACATGTCCAACAGCCCGTGCACAGCAAGCATGACCAGCAAGGCGGCATAATGTGGGATGCCTTCTACATTGACTGGGTGTCTACAACCGCGTAATGCACGATTCACAAGAGGAACATGTACAGGTTGCTATTTATGTCGGACATGTCAATGCAGACACATATTAAACATGCATACATTTCTTTATATTGCAGTTTTGCAAACTAGCAGGCGTGGCGTGTGTCCGAGCGCTTCATAGAGTCCTTTAGCAGGGGTGGATCAAAACTAGAATAGTGTTGGTGCTCTGACCAAAAAAATAGCAAATATTCATAAGTAATCAAGTTTGGTAGCTATACTGACGTCAGGAAATATCTCAGAAGGGATAGTCATCTTTCGCTCAAATAGATTTTTCAATCCCAGGCATTATAAATGCGCAGGTTGCTGCTTTTGACACTCTTGGTGTGGTGTGTAACCCTCCCAAGTGCGTTGCCCCTTTAAGAGAATGTGTCCCTCCCCTGTGTATTGCCCTTTGAACATGGGCCATGACAGCTAAAAAAGGAGCCTCTGCAGACACGTGCACAGGAATGGCTGCAGACTCCTGAAGAGGAACGACTGAGACGTGTCTCATTCATGTAGGCCTCCATGCCCACACCTTGGAAGCACAGGCCCACAGGCCCTGATGCCGTGGGACCCCCGTTCAAGTACGGTAGCAGAGGTCCGCATGGTTGGGGGATGGCCCCACTCCAGATGGTGCTGGTGTCCCGTAGCAGGCCCCAACCCCCAGAGGCAACGGGCCTCCAGAGTGCTAATGTCGATAGCACCATGGGGCCTGCTAGATGACCATAGCAGGCCCCCATCACATTGACGACGAGGAAGAACCCTGCAGGGCTCCCTGTCACCGGGGTTTCTGGGTTGTTTTCTTTCTTTCTTTTTATCTAAGAAGGAGGATGGGGGGAGCTGCCCCCCTGGAGGAAAGAATGAGGAGGATGGCAGCCATCCCTGTGAGGGAAATATAAGAGGAGTTGTCCCCTGCTGGGGGAGAGAATCCGGCATACAAAATCCATCGCCGCAAGGTTGGAGGTTTGAATGCCCAGCGCCTAGCTGGCAGACCCCTCCCCGGTCGTAGCCCTCTGCGGAGAGGGTGCTTGTGTGGCCAGAGAGAGGGGCAGCCAGAAGCCCTTTGGCATTGCCATAAAGCAGCCCTGGATTGATCTTGCAGAGGGAGAAAGTGCTGGCACCATAATTGCAGCTCCGGCAGGGACGAGCGGCGTCCGTCCCAGTTGGGATGGCGAGGAAAAATCATGAGGGAGCCTTGCCAGTATATCTCCCCTGGCCGCGGCCCTCTGGGAGGAAGGTGCTTGTGCGGCCGGGTGAGAGTTTGCCCACAGCCCACCCTCCTGCCCCACATCGTGAAAAGAAGGTAATCAATGTGTACTCCGGTGCGGAGCAGAGGCAGTGGCGCACCCGCCCCCACCCAACCAGTAGCAGCGTTGCCCGCGCGGGTTGCCTGCACGGGTTGCCCGTGCCATGTTAGGAGGCATCCGCCACAGAATAAGACAGGTGGGAGTACCCGCCTTCCCCACATGCGAGGGGGAGGGCTTGCTTGCCCTCACCCCGTAACAATGGAATGAAGTGCCCGCAGCCGCAAGGAAAAATGAACCGGCTGCAAGAAGGGGACGGTCACAAGACCTCACACCGGTGGGAAGCAGTGTGCTCCCGAAAGTGAGAGATGCCCCGGGCCGGGCGGTGAGATAAAGGACAGAGGCTGCCCACCTCCAGCAATGATGCGGACAGCACTCTTCTGTGCTGGCAACCCAGCTGCTGCAAGACCGGGCCGCCGCCGGTGAAACCAACAGCTCCAGGTCAGAGCGAATGTGAAATGTTCTCCGGGGTCAGAGCAGGGAAAGTGAGAATCCCGGGCCCAAAGCAGTGACTTGTCTGGAATGGAATGGGACAGAGCAGGCTTTATTTGAAGGGAGCGAACAAACAGCTGCAGCAGTAGCTTGTGAAGAGAAGCTCATCATGACAATATCCCTGCTAGACCACCACAAAGACATGCTTACCTTCGGCTCAGCGCCCGACCAGCAAGCGATGGAAAGCCTGACGAAGTCAGATAGGCAGAGAGACAGCGGGTGCTTGGGGAACAGCAGCATACAAGGAAGCAGTTTTGAGGCCCTGGAAGCCCTTATGTCCATGAGCTACAATTGGAAATCGGATTTCAAGAAGTACACTGAAACCAGGCCTATTACTCCAGCATATGATGTGTCCGAGGAGATGGAGCATTATCTGCTGCCAAGTGCAACAGAATTTCATAATATACCAGCATTTTGCCCGACTCCTCCTTACAGCCCATAGGATTTTGAGATGTCTCATGCGGTTCCCACTGTCGCAAAAAGCAATCTAACACACAATGCTTTATTTTCCAAGTCAGACACTAAACAACCTACAATCCAGGAAGACCCTGTAGTAGCCAAGCAATCAAAAGCTCAAGTGACCAGTGTGATCTGACACACAGCTGATGCCCAGCTATATAGTCGGAGCACTGTGGTGACAAATATGACTTGTAGGTCCAGCAACCAAGGCGTTTTCACGAGAAAAACGAAACAACTTGAGGAAGAAACATCAAGAAAATGTTGACCCCATGCAACAGGGTTACCAATGAGATTGACAAGTGAAAACCGCAAAGCGCTTGAAGAGTAAGAAAAGACAAAATGGACACAACCTATCTTTTCAGCTCCACAGACCGTGTCATGTCCCAATTCCGTAGCAGCCCATTTACCGCTGTCATCTCCAATTTGGCTCATCGACAGGTTCCACGCCCGATGGGATTGCAACCATTTCAGTCATTTGTCAAATGCTTCCATTCCCAGTGAACAGTCCTGTTGTGACTGGTGTTGTACCTCGTCAAGTTTCACCTAGCCAACAGTCAGCCTTTTGCCGGCCTGTGGAATTTCTGGGATGATAGGTACCCAAAGGGGCTCTTGTGTTCATTATGCCACAGACAGTTGTACAAAGTGCCAAGCCTTCAATGAACAGTTCCAATGGCACTCGACTCTCTCCCATTGCCAGCCGTTTTTGTAGATAGTGTGCTCCTGACACCGGGGCGTGTCGAGGGAGAGGTAGTAATGTCCCGGGCCTATGGGCGGTGACTTGACAAGCATGACACTGGGAGATAGAGTGCTGTCAGTGTGCTCCGGAGGGTAGCGGAGTAAACAAACCAGATTTGGATGCCTACTGTAATGAAGGCTGTGTGTGTTTGCAGTCTGAGGACTACACTCCTACACTCGATAAACCCAGTGTTAGGATTTCTTACGCAGCCTAGTGTTCCCCACATCTGCACAGCGTTCTATGCAAGTAAACAAGTCGGTGGCGTTGGATTGAAGAAATTGGTGAGGACCCAACACACTGCCACTAGTGTCGCGCTACCTGCATAGCAAGTGACCTCATCGCCCTGCCACTGGTGTGTGCTCTCCAGGCCCCTCATTCATGGACCAGGCCGATGTGGCCTGGGTGGGATTCCTGCCCGCCCCAAACTTGGAGAAACTGCACTATCAATGGCAGTGACTCCTGCCTGGAAGGGGACAAGAAGTGGCCCAGAAACCCTGGCATCTGTGTCCGCCCAACGCAGACCTCAAGCCCAACACCCAGAAGAAGTGCTAGGAGCAATAGAAGGTTGCAGCTCTGTATGAGGCTTGTGTGCCCTCCAGTCACATGTCTGTGAGAGATAACCCTGCCCAACATCAAGAGACTGACCGAGCCTGACCCAGGCGCAGCCCAGACGCCCTGCTACCTGCGCCTCGCTGACTGCCCAACATCAAGGGACTAAGCCGATGTGGCCCCTGGTGCCCCCAGGTGTGGCTTTACCAGCCTTTGAACTGCACCATCAATGGACCTGGACCCGTGGGAATGACTCTCCTGAACGGACACTGGAACAAAGTGAGCTGGTCTCCTGAAAACTTGCAAGCGCTCGGAGAGGACGCAGTAACCATCTGTTTAAATGCGGGGGGCCTGCATGGAAAGTATGTGTTTAAGGTGGTCCCAGTTAAATGGATGTGGAGCTGTATCCCTGTAGGTTTGTAGGCATGCTTTAAATGGTGCCAGCATCTAGAATTTGTGTCTTTCGGTGGTGGAAGTTCCACTGGCAGCAGGCCAATAACGTTTTTTTTTTTAAGTATGTGGTCGAACTGCCATCATTTCCACTAACGGTTTGCCAACTGGGACTGTCACCTGCGGGTTACGTGTTGATATTTGTTGTATGTCTATAACAATGTGAGCCCCCTGGAGGGGCGTGTCCAGCTAGCCATGCAGTAGGACGTGTCCCACGGAGCTGCTCCTATGGATCTGAGATCGATCTGCTGAAACACACGCTCAAAATGACTCACGGCATTTAAGAATAGAAGCAGGGACGTCGGAACGTGTGCTCTACACTGACTGAATGTTGCAAACAAATCGGAGGCTTCATTGACATAAAAAGAAGTGTTATCCGGATGCGGCCGCACCGAAAGACTGGGGCACAAGATGGCGGATAACAAAGGACTCAAACCTAATGACCCGAGCGGTGAGCGGTGAAGGCTGGAGGAAAGGATCGTGGAGTGTAAGGCCGGCTGCGAGAGGAAACACGCTCGCATTGCAGAGCCCGTTGTTGCATTGGTATAAAAGCACATTGCACCGTGGACATAGCGTTCGTGGGGCGGAAGGGGCTGAGAGCGGCGGCGGGCATTGGAAAGAAAACAAAGTGTCCCAGGCGGCTACAATTGTAGCAGCGAAGAAGCCCTCCGGGGCTCCGTGAGGCACAGGCGAACCCAGCGCAGATCGCGGGGAGCACCTCTGCGGCGTGCGAACAGCAGCCGGTGAAGAGGATACTTGGTTTAAAGCACAAGGGACTGCTTTTGTGTTGGAGCCAACGTGGTCTCACTGCTCCCAGCCAATAGACATTGCCGGGCTGGAGCGAATGCAGTGAAACATTGTTGCACCCCTAAACGCAAGTCTTGGGAGGCAATACCGTTGCCCACATGAACAAAGGGCAGAGATTGGGTGCTGAAGGCGAGCTGGGCATAAATAAAAGTTGTTGAGGAACGCATGGAATGAATAATAACAAATGCCCTTGGTGTGCAGTGGAACTTAAAGCTTTAACTTGAATGCAGCCCTATTGCAATGATAGTCGGGTGCTGTGTTCCTATGGGAAGCTGAGATACTTTAGCACCCGGAGTGCGCCGGATGCCTGCCCTTAAAAGGTGTGCTGCCATTACTGCAGCAAGAGCAGTCCATGTGCTGGCGCCTCCTGGATATTTGCAGGATGCTATGATAGTTAGAGGACAGGTGGCAGGCATTGAAGTGCACAGACAGCATTGAACATATCTACTAGCGCACGGAAGGAGGAGCACCCAGTGATCTGAGAAACAAGCAAGGGGAGGCCGACCACAGCAGCTAGAGGAGATACGTGGGAGGACGCGACCCACTCGAGGGTTTTGGAGAAGTAGCCAAGTCTGCATGACACAAGGGGGACCGCAACTGGGAAAAAGCAGCGGTGTGAAGAACACGAGGAGCCCAAAAGATGGGTGGTCACGCTGATAGTACAAAATAGTCTCCAGGAAGCAGTAAGTTAATTAGAAACATGGGAGGACACAGCCCACCCGAAGACACAGCGTCACAAATACGAACTTATACAGGGGCTTCTCAAGGACAACTGCCCTGGGCCCGGAGTGACACACTGTTGTTACACCAAGACAGAGAGGCAGGATTGATACGCCACAGACCAAGTAAGCTCAGATACATAACGGAGATTGCAAGATGGCGGGGCAAGGAACCGTTAGCAAGAGTAAAAACAAACAATCCACGATGGAAGCATTTGCCAAGATGCAGCAGTCTCCTGCGGCGACAACGCACAGCGGTGCCACAGCACCGGCGGAGAGCACCTCAGCGGCTGAAAACCACCAGATACTAGCGGCTATAACGGAGCTGAGAGACTCGTGGGGGATAGCGATGACGGACCTGCGAACTTCCTTGGAGGCCAAAATAGATGCAGTAGGCATAGAAGTCACCCTACTGCGACAAGATGTTAGAACGCTGGCAGAGAGAACGAGCAGCCTGGAAAGTGAGGTGAAAACCAACACAGACACTAGCACTAGTAACACAAAAGAGGTACATATATTGAAGCAACAGGTGGCCAACTTGGAGAACCGCGCCGAGGAAGCGGAAGGAAGGGCACAAAGGAACAATATCCGCGTGGTAGGACTGCTGGAGGGGGAGGAAGGCCAAGACCCTACAGACTATGTGGAGAACTTGATCTTGCAAGAAATTGGAGCTGACAAACTCTCGCAGGGATTCACGGTGGAGCGAGCACATAGAGCCCTCATGAGGAAACCAAAGCCTGGGGCCCCTCCTCGTGCGATAATTGCCAAGATACTGAACTATAAAGATCGTGAGATGATTTTGGAGTATTTCCGCAAAGGGGGAACAATCAAAAGGGCCTCGAGTACCATCACGGCGTATCCTGACTACACATTGTTGGTCCAGAGGCAACGGTACAGCTATGTGGCAATCAAGAGGAGATTACGCATGGCTGGAATCAAGTACATGCTCCTGTGCCCTGCGAAACTGAAAGTGTTTCACAAAAGTAGAATGTTCTTTTTTGACACCTCAGAGGAAGCAGCGACATGGCTGGATCTACAGGGTTGCCCGGAACGAGATGCAGAGAAGGCCCATGAGGAGCATGATAAGTGATTGAGATATTATATGCATATTTTAATGATGTAGAACGGGTACCCCAGTAGAGACTATGAGAGTTATAAGATAAAGGGGTGCGATCGAGTAATGCTGACATTTGGCAGGATGTCTGTGATTTTGTTGAACTTAAAGGACTGGAATAAGAAGACTGAATATATAAGTGAATTAAGCAGCAATGTGTGGTTGAATTAAAGCGAAACAGGAGCGGCAGGACAACAGCACCCTACCCCCTAGTAGTAGTAGTAGTAGTCGCAGGATAGCCATTAGGGCAAACTCACCCTGCTGAGCTTCGAGTAAAGGCTATTGCCAGAAAGAGCTAGATGCGGGGGTGCCTGAGATCCAAGGATGGAGCTGGGCAACAGTTGGGGGGGTTATTTTGGGGATGGGAACGGAAGTGGGAGGGGGGGACTGGGAAGTTTGGTGTGTTTTTGGTTAAGGAGAGTACGAGCCTATACAGAGTGAGATGGAAGTGGGATCTGGACTGCACCAATGGGAGTGGAAGGGGAACTCTAATGGGCCATGGGGGACCTTAAAATAATTACGTGGAATGTCAGGGGACTTAATAGTTATCTAAAGAGGAACAAGGTTATGTTGTACTTGCGCAGACAAAAGATAGACATTGCACTGTTGCAGGAGTCTCACCTGACACAGGTAAAGATGGAGATGGTTATGAAGAAATGGAAAGGGGTTGTGAGGGGCTCGACGTACTCTGCCTATGCTAGAGGAGTGTTCATCTGGGTGGCACCGCATGTCCCGTTTCAACTGTTGCTGGAAAAGACGGAAACGGATGGGAGGATGCTCATACTGAGGGGGTTGGTGGAGAATAGGGAGATTAGCATTGTAAATAAATATGCCCCCAATCAGAATACAGCAGCATATTTCAGAACTCTGTGTACTAACCTTAGCATGTGTATGGTGAGTGCAGTGATATGGGGTGGGGATTTTAACTGTGTATTAAACCCCAGGGTGGATAGATCAGATGGAAAGATTGATAGACCCGCCCCAGCGGCTAAAGCTTTGCAGACACTACTAGACGACTTTGGTCTGGCAGATGTGTGGAGAACGATACACCCCCAAGAAAGGCAGTACCCGCACTATTCCGCCCCGCAGCAGTTGCATACAAGGCAGGACTATGTCTTTGCTACATCGGAGGTAATAACAGAGATTTCTCAGGCAGAATATAAAGCGAGGGCCCTCTCGGACCACTCGCTCCTGCTTCTCGGATGGCAATATTGCCCCTGAGAGCAAAGATTCCGACATGGCGCCTCCGGGCAGAGGCCCTTAAGGATCCCTGCTTCAGAGAAGATATAAGGGAAGAGATTATAAACTACTTTGAAATGAACATGGGTAGCGTGGACTCTGCGAGCACATTATGGGAAGCCTTCAAGGTGGTGATGCGAGGATTAGCCATAGCAAAATCTAAAGGTCTGCAAGGTGCGATCTTGGCTGACCTACAAGAAACAGAAAGGGAACTGGAAAAGGCACTGAAGGGAGGTGGGGAAACGGAAAGAGACATGGTGCTGATACTTAAACTGCAGCAGAAATTTACAGAGCAATGGGGAAGACTGTGCAACCTCAACTATAAAAAATATATAGAGAGACAGCATGCGGGAGGGGATAAGACAAGAAGGCTTTTGGCATGGTTATATAAGAGCGAAACCCCCAGACCCACGATCAGAACGATAACGAGAGAAGATGGTAGTGTAGCTGACACCCAGGAGGGAGTTAATCAGGAGTTTGCAGATTATTATAGGTTATTATTTGGGGATGGGGAGGGAAGGAGCGATGGGGAGATAACAGAAACACTGGAGGACATAGGACTGCCCACGATAAGTGCCGAAGAAAGAGAAGAGCTGGATGCGCCGATTACTTTGGAGGAGTTAGAAGAAGTGGTGAGGAAGCTGCCTACTAGTAAGACTCCGGGGGCGGACGGGTTCCCAAGTGAATTTTATAAAGTATATAGGGAGGAAGTGCTCCCCCCAATGTTAGAAATGTTAAATGAAGCGTTTGAGGTGGGACGGTTGCCAGAGTCACTTAGAGAAGCGATCATAATACCGCTTCCCAAACCCAATAAGCCGGGGCATAGCTGTGACTCCTACAGACCTTTGTCGATGTTGAGCCAGGACAGCAAGATATTGACGGCTGTCTTGGCAAACAGACTGCGGAGAGTTATTGGCAAACTTATACACCCCGACCAGACGGGCTATGTCCTGAATAGAAATATAACTCATAATCATAGACGACTCCAACGGGTTGTTGAATGGGGGAGTAAGAACGAGGGCGAAATGGCAATTGTGTCCTTAGACGCGGTGAAAGCTTTTGATTCGGTCAAGTGGCCATGGCTGCTGGCGGCCCTGGCGGGCTATGGAATGGGGCCTGGATACATAAGGTGGGCAAAGATGCTATATAGTGAACCGCTGGCCAGGGTCAGAACGGGATCAGTGATATCCGAGAGATGGCAACTGAGTAGAGGCACCAGACAGGGGTGCCCATGGTCCCCAATGCTCTATATACCAGCCCTGGAGCCCTTAGCAATGTACCTTAGACAACAATACGATACTATAGGTATCGAGGTCGGGGTGGAACGACACTTGATCTCCTTATATGCGGATGACTTGCTGCTGTACTTGAGGCACGTGGAAGAAAATCTCCAGTACATCCTGGAAGTGATGGAGAGATATGCGGGGCTGTCTGGTATAGTGGTGAATCCTCAGAAATCTAGTATTTTCCCGTTAGGCAGTTACAAGGGAACCCCTGTGGGACGGTTACCAGTGTTACATATACCATGGGTGGTTAGTACTTTCCGGTATCTTGGGATAGATGTGTACCACACAGTGGAAGAAGAGCACAGGCATAATACCGAGTTAGCGTTTGAGAAAATCGAGAAGTGTATGAAATTCTGGGTGAAGTTGCCCCTAGCAATGATGGGACGAGGGGCAATGCTAAAGATGGTGGTCCTACCTAGGCTCCTGCATTATTTTGGGAATATTCCATACCTGATACCCAAGAAGTTTTTTACTAAACTGAACAGCATGTGTAGGGATTTCCTGTGGCATGGTACCCGGAATAGGGTGGCACTATGGAAGCTGCAGAACTTTTATGACAAAGGAGGGATAAAACTGCCTAATTATGAGGTCTATTACATAGCGAGCCAACTGCAATACATTGCCAAATGGCTCTCAGATGAAGTGACCCCCGAATACAGGTTGTTTGGACATGATTGTGCCCCATTTTATTTAAAGGAGATGATCTGGCTGCCCAAGACTCAAATGGAAGAGCGCCCTAAGATGATGATGCTTTCGTGGAAAATGTGGCGCCGAGCATGCCAGATGATGGAGAACCCATTCCCATGCTCCCCGCAGGTACCGCTAGTTGCACTGGCAGGGGGAGATAAGCAGCTGAGGATGATAATCAGAAACCACTGGGAACCGGTGGGGTTAGTAACAATGGGAGATGTCTGGCGAGAGGGGACTATCATAACACGGCCCGAAACAGTATTGGAAGAAGAACCAGATGCTACTATAGATACAATATATGATATAACGGAGGGGGGGCATGAGATCTCTAGACTGTATGAGATGATGATGTCCAAGGTCGGGAAGGAATTAACACAATTATGACTAGACTGGGAAGCGGAAGTAGGAGCCCCGATAGAGGATGAGATGTGGGAACGTGCAATGGGGTACCACAAGAAGGTATCAAGGAATGCGAGACTAAAACAGATACAACTATATATTACGCACAGAGCATATATGACACCCCAGAGTATATCTAGGTTTGAAAATGCTGGACGACAAGCATGTCCCAAATGCAATGAAGATAACGCAGGAATGGTACACATGTTTTGGTCATGCCCAGTAATTGAGAGTTTCTGGGGTGAAGTAGCACAGAAACTAGCGGAAAAGGGGGTCACGATTATCATAGAAACAGCCTGGGCCTGCTTGCTCAGGGGGGGGGGGAGATCCCCAGATCGCAGAAACTTAAGCATGTTAGTAAATTGAAAGATCTAGCATATGTGCTCGCAAGAAGAGGGATTGCCATGGGATGGAAGACATGTCACAGGCCAAGGCTGCAGGTGTGGTGGAAAGAGTTGCAGAAATGGGCAGAGGCAGAAACCATGGTATGGCAAGAGGCGAGCAATGCAGGGGGAGAGGAGGAGGCGGGAACCCTGATGGCATGATATGATATGATAGTTTATTTATATAGCGCCTAGACACAATGGGCCTCATTACGACCCTTGCGGAAATGGAAAAATGATGGCGGAAATGCAATACCGCCATCGAACACCGCTCGTTGCGATCATGACCCGTCACCGTAAAGTACGATGCCATTAGCGACACCGCAGTGAACGGCAACGCTAACTGCACCAAGTACGCGCACGCGCGCCTTGCAAAACCGGAATCACCGCCATGGCGCAACGGTACGCGAATTCTGACCCTAGCGGACATGTACTGAACGCCATCAAGCACGTCGTAAAGTACCATTCCGCCATGGCGAGAAATACGGCAACGCGAACCAACCGTAAATGGCCCACTGAGTGCCTGTACTCCACTCCCTGGCCTCATTGCACAACTCCTGGCAGGCGCAATGTACTCACACTATGCAACCAGTGAAATCCACAATTCACCCATGCATGCCAACGTAGAAAAGCATGCAGGGGCTCAAAGCGCCCCGTGAGTGGGCATCCATGTACGGCATGTCACCATAGCCGTACTGACGCAGCACAGGCATGTGAAGGTACAATACATCAAAATGAAAATCAAGAACACATGACACAAAACAACAGTAGTCCCCCATCGCTTGCCACCAGCGCAAGGCAACATCCAAAACAGCATCCTGAGGGGGATTGCACCAGCCCTGTACTCATGCCAGTAAACAAACCAACCATCAGCAGAAGCATGTACCACACAAGTCGGCAGAGTGACTGAGCAGCCAGGCACATCCCAAGAGGGGCCGATGGGAGCTGCAGGGCACAGATGGCATCAATACAGAAGCTATTCCAATGGACATGACCCCAGTCCCCCTCCAACAAACGCACGCAAACACAGTCACCTGTGACCAGCCACATTCTGAACAACCCATCATTCCACCAATCGACCTGGCTGACAGGCACCAGTCGGCCAAAAGCCAATCCCCCGCCCCTGAACAGCACATCATGTAAACAGTCACAATGGCAGCCCCTATCCGTGACCATACTGTGCTACGTAGGCAAACGCGGCCAGTACTGTACCACGCAACTCAACTCAGAAGGCGGAACACAATGCAGATCATCACGCAATACATACCGCCACAAAGCGAAATTCGCCACATCACCTGCAAAGAACAACGCAACACGACAAATATCGGAATACAATTTAAATGCACATCCAAATGACAAAGGCCCCACAGCAATTTGCAATATACCACCAAAACAACCATCATCACCGAGGGCTGCATCTGCAATAATTGACCGGCTTCCACTTGTGTGACGCCCTGTACCATCATGGCACACAGGGCCTACATCAACGTTCCAAAAGGCACCATGGAAGCGGCAAGAACCGCAGGTCCGTCCCATGAGGCAGGCACTAGTCGAGCTGAAAGGCCGAAATGTTGCACCTAGCCACCAGTACAGCGTAAGGGCATGTGGCCCATTGGCGATCGTCCCATATGATCGAAATGGTGCTCCACTGATTCACCCGAAGCTGCAGGAGTCGAGAGTAAAAACCATCTGGAGGAGTGGCGTAGAGATGGCATCTGCAATAGGGCAGGAGATACCTGTCACCCAAAAGAAACACAAATCAACCGATTGCATTACGGGACTCATGATGCATTACAATCTTCATTCAACACACCAAATCCACACCCATATGCATGCTAGCCCACTCCAAAGGAATATACACACCCCTAAATCAGTATCGAATCATAACGAAACCAATCGAGCTAAATACACCATTGTCAACGTCGGTTACTGTGCATGCGTCCGTCAAGATAGAACCCATGACATGGGATTAGTAACGTGCCTAGACACAAGTGTATGAAGGCGCGTCGAGACAGGGAGGATCCGACAAGGGCAGATAGACGTATGTCCCACTATGGCAGCCTTGCATCACATAACGCAGGGGAAGGGGAGTGAATCAAAAAACCCATGTACATGGCAGACCCTAAACGGAATCATCAGTCCATGCATCCACACATCATTCCCTCATCCCGCAATGAAAACGCATGAATATTCACTCACATAATATGTGAAACTTCCATCGCGTCTGTGCGTAATGCAGTCCGCAAAAACCACTGTGCCCCTGGCCGGATCTGTAGTGTTGTGAGGCAAGATGGATTTGGGAACGTCCTGCCTTATCGTCCACTACGCTGTTGCGCATCCCATTCAATTCATATCATTCATTGCCTGCTCGTTATGGGCCATGTCCCAAGGACATACTACAATAGAACGTTACATTTCCAGCCAGACCTGTGGGCGTATCCTCGCCGCTACTTCAAAACCCAAAATGCTGGCCTTCGAATTCCTCACTTGCAACATTACGTCGAAAAGGCTTCTGTGAACGCTTGCATTCACAATTACATCAATGTAGTGCGGCTGTGTGTCATGATGCTAACTGGCTGCAATCACAAATGGGACGCCACGCCCGTCGGTGAAGTACGTTACTGTGCTGCATGAGGGTCGGCCATCGATCGAGCCCTACATACCACTGACTCTTCACAGGTATGTAAGCGGCTGCAATCATAGCATGTGTAACAATGGGAGCATACCATGAAGATCAGTCAAAGTACATCACACTGCCATCGGGATTTGATACATGATTCAAATCCCAAGATGCCATGCGGCCAAATTCAGCCTTACGTGCGGGACGTGCTCGGCCAGAAGGGATTGCATCTGCCACAGATTCATTCAATCAGCACAGGTGGAGGCCATACAGGCCGACAGCACATATATTGCAGACCCAAACCCCTCCCACAACCACTCCCACTCCAAAATGCTACCGGCAGGACTAGCGATGTTGGGCCTGGGGTACCAGATAGCACTGCAAGTGCTACAACTACAAGAAGACGACGAACAACAACAGGTACAACAACCGGGCGCACAGGGGAGACGGAGGAGAAGGAGGAGGAGGAGGGCAAGGCAGGGTCAGCAAGGCCCACAAGCACTGCCACTACCACCACGCAGGCGGCCCGCAATCCCACGCCTCCGAGCCGATCCGTTCAACCTCACTGCTGAGCAGATCCACACCCTCTACCGTTTGGACCGGGACACCATAATCGCCATTGTGGACATGACACATGCTGACCTCGTGAGCATGATAGATAGCCCAACCGCCATCCCACCCCTACTGAAGGTGGTGTCTGCACTCCACTTCCTGGCCACAGGCACCTACCAGCACACAGTGGGACAGTTGCATGGCATTTCACAGCCACTGTTCTCACGGACACTCTTCCAAGTGCACGATGCCCTCCTGAAGCACGCCGACGACCACATCACACTACCACGCACGTACCAGGAGATTACCAACGCTAAAGTGGGATTCCATGCACTTGGCGGCATCCCGGGTTGCATTGGTGCCATCGACTGCACCCATGTAGAATTGGTTGTCCCACATGCCATGGAGGTCCAGTACCGCAACCGGAAACAATTTCATTCAATCAATGTGCAAATGGTGTGTGACTCCAACAAGATCTTTACGCATTGTTGTGCCAGATTTCCAGGATCTACCCATGATTCTATGGTCCTGAGGAACACAAGAATACCACGCTACATGGAGCGACACGCAGGGCACAGATCCTGGCTACTCGGTGAGTCTCATTCCATGCATGACATCGTGGCCCATTTGATGCGTCAATGACCTTGCAGGGGGGGGGGGGGCTACTTAGCACTATCATTCCACTGACACCCTTAATTCGTCTCATACAGGTGATGCCGGGTATCCACTGAAGAGATGGCTCCTTACACCAATCCGGAACCCACAGAACGAGCATGAGGAGGACTACAACCATGCCCACTCACGTACCCGTGTGGTCATTGAACAGGCATTCGGCCTACTGAAGGCTCGTTTCCGCAGCCTCAGCAGGTCTGGCGGGGCACTCATGTACAGCCATGAGAAGGTTTCTAAGATGGTCATGGCATGTGTCATGCTGCACAACATGTGCATACGTAGGAATGTGCCCATGCCCCCTGACGCTGTACTGCATGCACCTGAAGATGATGATGGTGATGAGGGTGGGGATGTGGAGGCACCTCAAGGAGTCCATGAGGCACAGGATGTACGTGCAATCCGACAGAGCATCATAGATGCATGCTTCTAGCAACCACGCATGGTGCCTATTACACGGAAAGGGGACCTGTGGCACTGTGTGTGTGTAGTACAGGCACATTGTGGACTGTACGCCTATGAAGGCCTCGTATGCAAATATCAATGTCCACACATGTCATTGGATGATAATGAGGTGCTGTATTGTTAATGTGATTTGATTTATACACCCTATGGACCCGCCACCCAGTGAAGCCCAACACACCCACTCCACCCTACTACCTCCCCCCCCAACACCAGTGTCCAAATATGCATGCTGTCCGTGGGTAGACGCTATTGCAAGCCCCCTCTACGGGTATCAGGGGCACCCCTGCCCGTGGAGCGCAGGTTCCTGCCAGATCTGCGTTGGGGGCTGCCCTGGACGGAACTTGCCACGGATGATGTCTCTGCCTGCTCGCGTCCATGCATGTCTCTGAGGGTTTGTGAGAGCTCCGAGAGCACACGGCGCACAGCAGCAAGTTCAGCACAAACGTCTTTGGACGTCGCATGCAGTTCCCCCCTCAGGCTCTCGGTGCTTTTCTCCATTTGTGCTCTCAGGCTCTCGGTGCTTCTCTCCATTTCTCCCCTGAGGCTCTCACTACTTTTCTCTATTTGTGCCCTGAGTGTCTCGGTGGATGTTTCCATGGCTGCCCTGGAACCCCCGCATTCATTTGCATGGTCCTTGAGTAGCGTGGACGCTTCCTGCTGTTGCTCGATCAGCAGGTCGAGGGACTGTTGCCTCTGCTGGGCCATGGACATTTGCGGTGGTGTGACAGGGGGGCTGCTCAACACATGTTGCCTTGGCACAGGACTTGTGGGGGTTGGCCAGTCGTCGTCTTCAGGGTGCCCCTGCGTGGTTTCGTCATGGTGTAGGGGATGGAACATGCAGGGGGATTGGGAAAGGTCATGGATGGTACCTACGTCGCCAGCACTGTTTTCCGTGTCGGAGCATGCTGGCATGACAGCTGTGTCACCTATGGTGCTGCTACCACCAGAGGCAGTGCCATCAGATACGTTCTTTGGGGGGACCTGTGGTGCTGGGGTTTTGGACTTGCTGGCTGCTGGGGTGCCTGTTGCAGTCCCCTCCAGTGTGCTGCCACTTGATTCCTGCTGCTGCCGTGTCTTGATCCTTGCACCTGAGGTGGAGGCTCTTGGGACGTTGGTCCTGGCCCTCTTTGCAGGCGTGCTGGTAGGGGTGTCCTGCAGCTCGTCGTTGGTATCGGACCCTGTGGTGGAGTAAAGAGGGGCGAGCGTTAGTTATGGGTCTGTCGGATTTGGAATGGCAACGTATCAAATGCATTGGGGTGGTACATGTGGCTGATTTGGGACTGGGCCTTGGAGGTGGTCTCATTTTCGTGTGGATTGAGGATGCATTCATTTGGCTGCCTGCAGTTAGGGGGTGCATGCTGCACATGTAGGGGTTGTTTATGGCTTCTTGATTGATTTGTTTGTTCATTCTGACTTTTAGAGGGCGCTGTCAGGGCAAAGTATGTATTGCACTATGGGGTCACATGGTACTGCACATGTTCGTGGTTTGTGGATTTCGCATTGTTTCTCTTGGCCAACCTACCTGATTCTCCGGATGTCGGCACTCCTTTCTCCATCCCTCCGACTCCCTCTATGCTCTCCATTCCTATGGTGGAGGCGCAGATTTCCTCCCAGGGGGTCAACTTGATGGGCGACTCTGAACCCCCCCCGGTAGCTGTGGCGATGTTCCTGTTCGCAGAAAGTATGCTGCGTACGCGGATCCGCAGGTCGTCCCACCGCTTGCGACATTGCTGTGGCGTGCGGGGTGTTGTCCCCACCGCACTTACGCGCTGTGCCACCAGGGCCCATATGGCCTTCTTGTTGGCAAGGGCCGTTCTGGTCATTTGACTGGAGAAGACGACGGCGGAATTTTCCTGGAGGGTCTCGGTGAGCACGGTCAGTTCCTCTCGGGAGAAGTGTACCTGCCGCTTGCGGTCACACGCTTTCTTGGCTACCTTTCCCATATTTATTTTTTTAACTGGGGTTGCTAACGGGTTGGGATGTGTGTCAGGGTCGGATTTTTTATGGTTGTGTTGGGATTCGGATTTTATAGTTGTGCGGCGTGCTGTTTCCCGTTCCGGCCACATGCTTTTACTTCCGTTTCCGTATATTTACGGTGGCCGTAATTTGCGGTGCACGCTCGTTACGGTTACCGCTCATTACGGTGACCGCTAAGATGGGTGGCGGTATTGCACCTGGTGCAGCGTACGGCGGCGGTAAGGGCCGTTTTGGGGTCATTTCCGCCATCGCAGCCTTTCGGATTCCGCCATGGCGTAATGCTCGTGCCCGATGGGTCGTGATTGGCCGCACTTTGCTCCTTCGTGCAATGGCGGAAACGCTATTTACGCTGTTGCGGTCCGGTCAGTCACTTTCCGCCAGGGTCGTAATGAGGCCCAATGTGTTTCAAAGCGCTTCAAGGCAAGGGAGGGAACAAGGGAAAATACAATGACATTCTTACAGGCCATGAACAGTAAGGATGTGAAATTAACTATCGTACTCGGCCTGACGACATTTCAGATAGTGCAAGACATAGATAAGGAAGGGAAGGGAGGGGGAGAGTGGGAAGGAAATGGAAAGAGACAGGCGACTACCGTACTAGGCCTGACGACATTTCTGATAGAGCCAGAGAAAAACAAAAGGTGAGGGAGAGGGGTGCAGAAAGGGAGGGGAGGAACAAAACAAGCGACTATCATACTAGGCCTGAATACATTTCAGATAGTGCAGGATGGGGTTGGGGAGGCAAAAAAACAGTAATGGGAGGGTGTAGGAAACAGACGAGGTTGCTATCATATTAGGTCCAGGGACAATTCTGATAGAGTAAGTGCATAGAAGAACGTAAGGGGAGGAGATAGGAAAAGGGAGAAGGGAAAGGAGGAGAGAACAGAGAGTAAACAGTCAAAAAGAGTGGAGAAGCAAGAGTGGAGAGCGAAAACAATTTCAGATGTCAGTAGTAAAACATAATGTTGCAAACCAGGATACAAGATGACGATGGGAACAGCATGATTCAGGGCCACCATGAGTACAAGATGCAAAGGAAGTCCAGCATGAGAGTTGAGAAAGAGTGACGCACCGTGAATGAATGAAGTCCATAAAAGTCAAATCCAGCATTGGCCACAAGACGGTGATGGTGAAACCAGAATGTCTCAGGACAGACTCCTGCAGAAGTAGGCTGGAAGAGGTTGAGGGGGAGCAGAGTAGAAGAATCAAGCAAAACAGGCAACACCTGTGGGCGAGAAGGGGGGGGCACAAGTGAACATCACGGGTGGACCAGAGGGGGTGGGATGGTCTGTGGGGACAGGGAGAGTAAACACATGTTGGTGCATGCTTACCTGCTGTCTGAGCAGGGGGTAGGGCCCTGGGTCCTCCTGGTTCCAACAGGTCAAAACAGGAATTGCCCTTTTCTTCGTCTGCACTTCACTGCAGACGCCCGGGCGAGAGACGCCCTTGATCTAATAGGTAAGCGCAGGAAGGAAGAGGCAGGGCTAAGAAGGTGGGTGGTGCTTAGACCAGGTGACCTACATCCACTTGCACATGCTCCCCATCTGTAAAGGAAAAGAGGCTGGAGGGCTCCTTAAGTAGGGAAACATAGCGGCAAGCAGGAAGGCACCAGGTGGGCGGGGCTTGCTAAGTGGTGAAAAAGAGCATCAAGTAGGAAGGCACCAGGTGGGCGGGGCTTGCTAAGTGGTGAAAAGAGCGGCAGGCAGGAAGGCACCAGGTGGGCGGGGCTTGCTAAGTGGTGAAAAAGAGCGGCAAGCAGGAAGGCACCAGGTGGGCGGGGCTTGCTAAGTGGTGAAAAAGAGCGGCAGGCAGGAAGGCAGCAGGTGGGCGGGCTTGCTAAGTGGTGAAAAAGAGCAGCAAGCAGGAAGGCAGGGCTTAGGCCAGGTGACAGCGGAAATGGAAATCATTGATAGCGGAACTATTTGGAACAATACAAGATGTGACAAAATCCACGGAAGGTGAGACCCCACCATGCAAAGCAGATACAGAGTGAGTGGAATAAATAGGCTTGTAAGGGGGGGTGGGATAAGGGGAGCAGTGACTGAAAGTATGCAATGAACAATTGAGCTGTTGATATATGCACTGCGTGTTTGGTTTACATTGTTTTTTGTTTGAATAAACCAATAAAATTGTTTTAAAAAAAACTATGTGAGCCCCATGTGTGTAGTAGTGGCAAATCCGATTTGTTGGTGATCCTACGATTCTGAAGTAGCCTAAGTAATGTTGTTCTGTAACGGGGAGAGGGGATAGTTTATGTTTTAGTAACATTTATTTGTTTGTTATGGATATGGAGGAGTTTGATGTGTGACCCTCGCAAGTGTGTTGTCCCTTTAAGGGAATTAGTCCCTCCACTGTGTATTGCCCTTTTAACATGGGCCATGGCCCAAGCTAATAAAAGGAGCCTCTGCAGACACGTGCACGGGAACGGCTGCAGACTCCCGAAGAGGAGCGACTGAGCCTGTGTCTCATTAATGCAGGCCTGCAAGCCCACACCGTGGAAGCACAGGCTTGCAGGCCCTGATGCCGTGGGACCCTCGTGCCAGTACGGTGGCAGAGATCCACAAGGTCGGGGGCATGGCTCACCCTGCCCCCATTCCAGATGGTGCTGGTGTCCCAAAGCACCATGGGGTCTGCTGGATTTCCAGAGCAGGCCCCAACCCACAGAGGCACTGGGCCTCCAGAATGCTTATGTTCATAGCACCATGGGGCCTGCTTGAGGCCCATAACAAGCCCCCACCACATTGAGCTCCCCGCAAACAAGAATAGATCATGGTTGCACAAATCACCTTATGCCACCACGACTCAACAACAGGAAGGTTTGTTGTCATTCTAGTAGCAATATGTGGCAGGCAGGTTGTTTTAGTGAGGGCGTTTGTAGAGATGGCAGTTCTAGATGGAGGGTGCCTTATCAGATGGTGCCAGCCCCTCTGCATGGAGGAGCTTGTGATAATATTACCACTTAACCTACAGCATCTTTTTTTCAATCTAACACTGGTAAAAAGGTAAGTGACGAGCATTGAGGGCCCCCTCGCTGCACTGAAACCCAGCAGTGAAACAGGACCTAATAGGCACCCAGTGGTGGGAACACAAGCGTAGCATGTCCCTGACTGCCAATAACTATTTGGATGGCGCCATTTGGTTGGTGACCTTCAATCTGGTACCCCACAGTGCACAGCCTAAGCGGAAGCAGGAGCATCCGTGAGTGCCATATACAGAGCGCACGCCAGAGGGAGCACTCCAAGAAGACTGCGCACTACAATGCTGCTGGCATGTATATGTTGCCAGGCAACTGTCCATAGATGTGCGTCCATCAGCTGAGTTTTTTGATTTATTAATGTGTGCATGGTTTTAAAGAAAAACAATTTTTTACACAAATATCCTGGTAAAAAAACAGATAAAATCAGACATGTGTTTTGATGCATTAAGAATCAGCAGTGTAAATCATGTTTTTGATAAGGAAATACAGAAACAGAAGAGATGCTTACTACACAGTTAAGAAGGTTGGAGAAAGAAGGTTAAATACTGGATATTTAGAATACAAAAAGCTAAAACAACAATATATAAATTGGCTTCGGAATCATAAGTCTTTTCTCCTTCAACCGGATTCTAAAGCCGTGTTAAGTGCCTTGGGTTCACAAAACTCTATTAATTTCGGGAGAATTATTATAACTTCGATGGGGAAGCAGTTATAGGGCCTCATTACGATTTTGGCGGTAGCCATGCCGCTATTGGTGGCATGGCTGCCGCCAAAATAAGGTCTGGGTTCCCAGAATGGGGAATTACTGGGCCATTCCGAGTTCGGAGGGCCCGGTAATTCCTCCCTTCAGGAACCTGGACCTTCCCCATTCCCATTCAGCCCTCATAGGGCTGAATGGGAATGGGGGAGGGAACAAACAACGGGCCGATTACGAGTGGCCCGTTGTTTGCTCCCTCTGCCCCTCGCAGGACCCGGTAAGCTCGCCTGGTTTGACCAGGCGTTACTTACCGGGTCCCGTGAGGGGAGCTTGTAATGAGGCGGAATGGGTTTAACGGGTCCGCTCCTTTAGCGGGTCTGTTAACTCGTTCCGCCTCACTTATAATGAGGCCCACAGTCTCAGATAAATCCCATTGATGAGAAGGTTTGCGTCGCTCACTTTCACCAGATTTATTCTAAGGGCCAGATGCAGGACTATCAAGTTGTATCACCTACAAGTGCCTTTTGATTTTAATGATGTAAGCAATATAATCATTAAAAGTAGTTCTTCACTGGCTCTGGGGCCAGATAGTCTTGCAAACGATACATTAACAAGGTTAGACTCACCCTGTGACCTTCTCGTAGTGAATATTGTGGCTGTAAAAGTGAAGTTGTGGCAGAAAATTGGATTAGTACTATTGAGCAGTGCAAACATTACAATCTGTTGAAGCATGTGGTTAAGGATGTGAAAGCTTTAAATAATATTCCTAGGAGCCACCAGGGGGCGCTGAGATGTGCTGAAGTCTCTCAGCCGATCTCCTCCCCAGGGCGTCTTATTTTTGATTCTGGGCCCCCCCAGCCCGGTTGAAGCCGAGCCCTGACCCCCCCCCCGGTGCTGTCTGACAAAATAGAGTACTGGAGGAGCGAAATCCCGGTGCTTGGGAGTGCCGGGAACCCAGAGTTTGCAGCCTTCCAAGTGGCGGGCAGACGGAGCCTGGAGTGCGATCCCGCTGAAGAGAACCGCGCGTCGCTGAGCCAACTGGCAGTGGGGGAGGGGCAGAGGCTTTCTGTACTGCCTCGCAGCCCGAGCCTGTGCCCCTTCTCAGCGACGTTGTGGACTTGAGGTCTCCCGCTTGTAACAGCCCCTTTGGGGGTCGCTGGACCAGGAGGACCCACGGAGACTGGTGGCTCGCCGAGCCGCTGGTGTGCAGCCTGGTGTTCTGGATGAGGGTGAGGAGCGGCTCCTGCAGGCGGGGAAGCGTGGTCCCTGTGGAGGAAGGTGAGGATCCTGTCCGTCTCCGGCCCGTGTCTCGGGTGCCTGTTGCCAGCAGAGGCGTAGCCCGGGGACAACGGGGTGAGCGGCAGACGGAGGATGCTTTCCTGCTGTCCCGGAAGGTCGCATTTGAGGCCCCCTGTGTTCTTGGTGAGCCGGGTGCCCCGACGGAAGGCGGGAGCGTGGGTGGGGGCTGCTCTGGACTTGTGTCTGGTGCTGGCCTCCCACCACCCACACCACTTCCTGTGAGTGTTGGAGGGGCCCCCTGTTGAGCTCCCGATCCAGGGAGCTGTGGGGTGCCAGTGGTCTCTACTTTGTGGAGTTGGCCTCGGATGGGCTCCCTGAGTATTATACCATCTAATGCTGTTGATAGGGCCTTGGGACCCCTTCCCATTGTGGACTTATTTTTGACAATTTTTGCTTCTTTGCCCGCTTTTCCGGTCCTTTCCCCTGTTGGAGTGCTTCTAGCCAAGGGGCTGTGAGGAGATTGTGTTTGTTGGACGTTTTCCTCGCCTGAAGCCTGGATTCCCATCTTGCTTTTCATTGAGACTCTTGACGTCCCCCCTGGGCAGTACCCCAGACTTGGCTGGTGGGGAGAGGTGGCCTACTTGGTACTGCTGTCCCCTAGCCTCTCTCCTTCATGTGGTTCACCTGTCTTTGAGTACCTTTAACTGGTGGGTAGTCTTTTTCTAGATGGTGGACCATGGTGTGACTTGATTTGACTGTGAAGTCTTCCTTTGGAGCTGAAGGAGAGAGAGGAGAGCTGTGCTCCTCTCCTCCCCCTCTGGGGATTTTTGACCCCCCGTGCTTTGGTTTAGCCTGGTCTTGGATGAACGGAGTGCAGGCATTGCAGAGGTTTCGGCGGTCACCTCAGCGGTTTGAGGCAGATCTCATCATGCAGGACACTAACCAAACTGAGACAGCAGAAACTCAGGCTATGAGTCACAGCATGGCAGCCTTGCTTGAGGATATTTGAGGTTTTAGGGCGGATATAGGTAAAAGACTAGACTCCCTTGATAAGAAGGTGGATGATGTCGAAGACCGCGTCGAGGCCCTTGAGGCTAATCAATCCTCGGCCGACCTCTTTGAAATGCAGTTTGATATGCGGCTGGCAGAGTTGGAGAGGAGAGAGGAGAGGATCACGCTCAAGCTGGACGATTTAGAAAACTGGGAGCAACGCTCCAATCTAAGATTCCTTGGTATTCCGGAGCAGGAAGGGGAGACGCAGGCAGATATTGTGAGAAAGGTTAAGGAAATCATAAATATTTAGTTTGGTGGAGAAAATACCAATGTCCCTACTATCGACAGGGCCCATAGGGTGGGAGGTCGCAAAAGTGGACCTCACTCTATCCTGGTGAAATTTCACTACTTTGTGGAAAAAACGAAGATCCTAGAGTTGGCTTGCAAGAGGGGTCCGATTGACTGGAATGGCGCTAAAACTTCCATTTAACAGGACCTTTCGGCGCTTACGCTTGCGCGCCGGAGGCTCTGTGGGCCCTTGACGAAATGGCTGCAGGCCAAGGGAGTGCGCTACAGGTGGGGTCACCCGTTCTCGCTCTCATTTGAATTCAATGGAGATAAGTACTCACTCACTTCAGAAGTAAACATTCGGAAAGTGATGAGTGAGATGTTGGGCGAGTGAAGGGTCTGACAAAGGTCGTCAAAAAGAACCCTCTGTGTTTTTGGGGCGGCGATGCATTTGAGGACATAGGAAATATAGAAAGCTAACTCCGCCCTCTCCGGAGCATCCGACGTCTTGAAGGAGAAGTAGAGTTCTTATTGTCATTTTGCTGAAAGTGAGTCAGCGGCTGGTTGGCCAGGCTGAAATTCTGGATTTTTGGATTGTATTTTTGATTGAATGGTTAATTGAATTCTTGACTTTTTCTTTTTTCTCTTACTTGTAGTGGGGGGGCTCAGAATTTTGAGGTGTTTAAAGGGGTTTATCACCCAGGTCCAGGCGATCCATGGTGGTCTGGGGACTCGGCAGTCTTATGATGCAGTCCTTTCAGACGCTCAAATGTTGGGGGGTGGTGGTGGGGGAGCTGGGTCTGTGGGGGGAGTTGGAGCTACTATGACTATAGAATTCTATAAGTTTGTGGGTGGTTTTTGTGTGTGCACTGGGGACTTGGGGCTGGGTTTGCATGAAGGCCTCCAGCAAGAGGCGAATGAGCTATGTGGCTTTTCTAATGGGTGACTTTGTCCAGCCTTTGTAGGTGGGGTCCCTCAATGGGAGAGGCTTGAATTCTCCGACCAAGAGGTCTTTGTTGTTGAGGGAGTTTGTGAGGCTAAAACTTCATTTTCTCTTTGTGCAGGAGTCCCATTGGGTTAAGGGGAAGGAACCTATTTTCAAGTCCAAAGCTATCCAGCAGATGTGTCGGTCCTCATATGGGGCGAAGAGGGGAGGGGTTGTGCTCTTGGTTTCTCTGAATGCCCACTTCTCTCCCAGAGCCCATAGAGCAGATCCAGAAGGACACTATATCATGGTTAAGGGAGAGGTGAAGGATCGTCTTTTCACTTTTGTGGGGGTGTATGCCCCGAATGAAGGTCAAGATGTTTTTTGGCAGGGAATGGGGGAAAAAATCAGGGAATTTGCAGAGGGGGTGTTAATAGTCGGGGGAGACTTTAACATGGCTTTGCACCAAGATAAAGACAGGAACCCCTCCAAGCCTTGTCCCAATCTTAGGTCCCAGATGAAGTTGGCGGACTCTTTCCGCCGGGTGAATGAGGAGCTGGACTTGGTTGATGCGCATCCTGCTGATGATAGCCGAGATCCTTTTTATACTTTTTTCTCCGCAGTGCATCAATCTTTTTCTAGGATAGACTATGTGTTTGTAGACTCCTCGAGCCCTGAATGTATTACAGATTTTGGTGTAGAGACTATCCCATGGTCTGACCATGACCTAGTTCGAGTTAAATTGGGTCTCCCCCCGGTGGTCCAGCGCAAATCTTGGTGGATATGCAACGATTCACTGCTAATGGATAGGGTATTGAAGCAGTCCCTTCTGGCCTCTATTACTGAATTTTTTCTCTTAAATGACACTGGGGAAGTGGGAATTAGCGGTGTGTAGGACGCGTTTAAGGTCACAGTCAGAAGTATCCTGATAAAGATGGGAGCTAGGAGAAAGAAGGACAGGTCTAGAGAGGAGCTCAAATTGAGGGAGCAGATTTTGGCTATTCAGCCGGGGGTTAAGTTGAAATCACAGATGGGCCCTGACAAGCGCGGGAGACTACAACATCTTAGGGCGAAGTTGTCCGCCCTCCTTGTGCGTCGGACGGAGAGAAAGCTTGTGTTTCTGAAGCAGCGCTATACGGAGAAAGGGGAGAAAGCGGACAGGATCCTAGCCTGGCAGCTGAGGGAACTTCGTAAACGTAGGCGAGTTAATTGTATTTCTGGTCAGGCGGGTGAAAAATTGTTAGGTGACATCCAAATAGCGGAACAGTTTAAGCAATATTACAAACAGCTTTACACTTCTGAATACACTGGGGACGGAGTTGAAGTAGATTGGTTCTTTGACTCTCTCCCAATCCCTTGTCTCGCTCGAGAGAGCTCTGCCTCCTTGGAGCTTCCCATCTCGCCCCAGGAAGTAACTGATGCTATTTCTTCTTTGAAGATTGGTACGGCTCCAGGGGATGATAGATTCACTGTCCGGTTCTTCAAAACATTCCAATCCACATTGGCCCCTTTTCTAGCTAAGGCGTATTACGACGCCCTGGACTCTGGTTGTCTCCCCCCCTCCATGATGTTGGCTCTCATTGTGGTTATCCCGAAGGAAGGAAAGGATCCCTCACTTTGCCAGTCCTACAGACCCATTTCCCTTCTTAATGTAGATGTTAAAATATTGACCAAGCTCCTAGCGAATAGACTGTCTAAATTCCTCCCCACTTTGGTCCATGGGGATCAAGTAGGCTTTGTCCCCGGACGTCAGGGCTCGGACAATATTGGGAAAATGTTGGGTCTTATGTATGGGGTGTCCAAGCAGGAGTCAGAGACTTACCGCCTCTTGCTGGACTCTGAAAAGGCCTTTGACCGTGTGGAGTGGCCATACATGGTAAAGGTGCTCCGTAGGATGGGTTTTGGGGATAGATTTTGTGGGTGGGTCTCAGCCCTGTATAATGGTCCCTCTGCACAGGTACTAGTTAATGGTTTACTTCCCCGGGCTTTTCGCTTTCGAGAGGAACTCGCCAGGGATGCCCACTTTCCCCCCTCTTGTATGCTCTGGCAATGGAGCCTTTTGCCATCGCGGTCAGAAACGACGAGGGGATTGCGGGGGTACGGTGTGGGGATTGTGAATTTAAATTGTCTCTTTTCGATGACGATATCTTGGTGTACCTGTCTGGGATTCACGACTCTCTCCCACGGCTGTTAGATTTAATTTGTTGTTTTGGGGCATTCTCCGGGCTTAAAATTAATGTATCCAAATCCTGCATTATGCCTATGGGTAGACTAGACCAAGAGATTAATGGTAGAACAGAGGTGCTAGGGATGAGGGTATAAAGCGTTTGTACTAGGTACCTGGGTACCAATATACCTAGGTATCTGGGTAGGATTTATGAGTTGAATTTCCCTCCCCTGCAGGCCAAGATTTTTAACGACCTGATTAGATGGGCTCCTCTCACACTATCCTAGTTTAGGCGTATGGTCACTGTGAAAATGAATATACTCCCCCTGCTTCTTCATCTCTTCTCGGCTCTTCCCTGTATCATTCCGGACTCTTTCTTCAAATCTCTTCGATTTCGCCTTCTCCGTTTCGTTTGGGGTGGTAAGAGGGCTAGAGTGAAATTCGATACCTTGACCTTCCAAAGGCGTTCGGGGGGGTTGGCCTACCGGACATTAAACTGTACTACAAAGCAGCTCAGCTGCGGGTGATGCTGGAGCATCTTAGGGATGACCTGAGGACATACTGGACATATGTTGAGGATGTACAGGTTCATCCATATATGGTTAGGGACTTACTTTGGGCTCCTCCACGCTCTTTACCAGCAGTTGCTAAATCCCACCCAATTCTTTCGGTTCTTTGGGCATCATGGAAGCTGAATAGGGACAACAAGCTCCTTTCCTCATGGCCTTCCCCCGTCGTCATTGTGGGGCCCCCCACTCAATTTAGGGACTAGAGCATTTCATGAGACACAGTCGTGGTCGGACCAGGGGATGAGAGGGCTGCACAGTTGTTTAATCAGGGTTGCTTTATTGACTTCGCCCATTTATCTGAAGCACTGCCGGAGAAGCCAATTTCTATCTTTGACTATCTGCGGCTCAAGGGCATTCTTACCCAGGCAGACTTGGTGGCTCTCCTCTCTCGTCCTCTGACTCCCATTGAAAAAGATTTTTGTGGAGGACATGTCCAGGAAGGGCTCTCTTTCCAAAATTTACAGCGTGCTGGTGTCAGCTAATCTAGAGGGCAGGCAGGAGTTTAAACGTGCATGGGAGGAGAGGATGGGTGTGGCCCTTGATGATCGCGCATGGGAATCTGTATTTAGGGCAACTTTCGAGGGAAGGCTGTACACATCAGCCATGGAGCATAATTTTAAGGTTTTACACTCCTGGCACCGACCCCCTGTCACCCTGTCCAAAATGTTTCCTAGTGTGTCCTCTATGTGTCCCAGGGTGTGTACAAGCAGAGGAACGTGGTTCCACTTGTGGTGGGAATGTCCAGTTATTCAGGTCTATTGGGCGCAGCTGCTTAGCTGGATCTAGGGTGGCGAGGGCTATGTTGAGGGCTGGGAAAATGGCCCTAGCCCAGAAATGGAAAAGCCCCCAGGCCCCAACGAAAGCAGAATGGTTAAATAAACTCCTGGCAATTTTTACTTATGAGAAACTTGCAGCTATAGCTAATGATAACTTGTCTTCTTTCCTACAGGAATGGACGATTGTGTTGTTAAGTGCGGACTGTGAAGCCTTGAAGCTTTAAAATAATTGGGCTCGAAATGGGGCTCGAAGAAGGGGGAGGTTGATTTTCTGGGACCCTACTGTCAGAGATGGGTTATAGAAAAGTCTTTTCATGGTTAATGCCTTTGCTCGAACTCTAGTGCACACCTTGTTCGTTTTGTTTTTTTCTCTTCTCTTTTTCTTCCTTTTGCTTGTTGAATCCTGTGTAGCTTTTTCTTTGGAGGAGAAAGGGGTTATTTGGGTGGCTGGTCGAGGGGAAGGTGGTAGGGGTATAAAATGTATTATTTGTTGGGAATGTTCTTCATTTTGTTTTTTCATCAGATGTTTACTGATGTGTATGTTGTTATTTGAAAAGCTTAATAAACACAAAGTGGAAAAAAATGTATAATAATATTCCTAGTTATTTAAGGATATTCCTGAATGCTTATAATTATAATTATAATTATAGAACCCTATTCCTTTGTTCCACCTTAACCAGCTTTCCCACCAATCAGATGTTGGGCGCTCGTTTGGGGCTTTCCGGAAATCTCAGAATGTGGTGTTTTTGCAAGTTACCATCCCATATCGAAACTCTGAAGTATTATTTGTGGATTGTTCTGGGCTAACCAATTTTAGACAGTTGTACTTTAAATGTTTTTTTAAGAATACAGAACCATGTCAACTGATGATTGGTGTTATAACCTGTATGAAGTGTCTTAATGCTGTGTTTCCAACCTAAAGCTATTATGGTTTAGGTACTTGAATATAGTGGTAATGTCGACTTCCTGCAGTATTTACAGTTGGCATCTCAGTACAGATCATTTTGGGAAGGTGAATTTTAGCGATTCTAATTTTAGAATAAGACTAGTTTGAAACATTTTTATGGAATAATTGCTGTTGATGAATTGTGAATTTTAACTTATTAGGCTACTCTTTTGGGAAATTATGAAATATGTGGTTTTATATGTTGGATTATGTATTAGGTGGGAGCATGATATTGGAGTGATAATTATCTCGTTTTGAGAAAGTTTCTAAATTTGAGCCAAGCACAGTAAAAAATAAAATTAAAAAAACAATGTACATCGTCATACAACGATTAACACATTACACACACTTACGTAATTATCAAAATTCATCTCAAAAGTATAAACACTAAATTAGTTACACTATTTTAAAGTACAAACAACAAGTTATCCTAATTTACCACAGTGATATTGCAAGCTAATTAAACGAAGGCAATAAAAAATGTAACACTGCTAAAGTCAAAGAGGTTGAACTCCCACTGTACAATCTTTCCCATGGGTTGTCACTCAGAATAAAACTGTATTATGTGTAAAATAACTGAAGAGCAAAATGCGCAAGTTAGTTAAAACTGGACAGAATAGCATGACATGTCTCAAAGTTTCTCTATCTTTTGAACAATACCTACACACAGTATGGGTTTGCCCTCACCTTCACGAATGCAGATAATTTCAATGGTTAGTAAAAGAATAAAACTACATTTCATAAAACATATTCGTATTCGAGAACTTGGAAATTCATTAAGGTATTGTGCCACTGTTTGTATCTTTTTATGTTCATATTTTAACTTTTGCAAGAGTGTGTAGCTCTTTATCTTCGATCGAGGTAGTGTTACACTAATCCCACCCACTGCCACAATAGTTTTTCTGTAGAGCAGAATTGTTAATTAAATTAGTAGAAGAACATCAAATAGATTCTAATAACATGTCACTCTTGCATGAATAATTGTCTAGACCGTTTTTCTTTTGACCATGACATTCTTCAAATAAAGCGTTTGAAGGTGGTCCCAAAGGTTTTGTACACAATTAAGTATTATCCAAATGACTAAGGTGTTTAGTGACACAAAACTGAACTGAAATCTAATCATTGTCTTAGGCACGTAATTCTGACACAGAGTGACAACACTTTCGCCATATCAATCCCTCAATGGGATTTAACCTCAAATTGTCCATATGGTGGGGAATATTTAACCCATATATTAATGATAGAAATACTTTCACTTCATACATTTTGATGGTTGGAACTAAAGAGAATTCCACATACGTTTTATCATTCGTCTTCGTTTGGGCTGATAAGAGAAGTGCCTTCTTTTTGATATCACTCAATATCAAATGTTGTTTAGGTCTAGCAGAGATATACAAACCCAGATTCTTCAATTTACTTCATCTTTGGATTTCCTGTTTTCCAAGTGAAACCTAGAGGTTTCTTTCCAGGGGATAGCAAGATTATTTGTGTCTTTTTAGGGTTTGTCACCAAATCGTTACTCAATGTATAATTCCCAAATGCCATAGACTCAGTCCAGTTTGAGTATTATCAAAAAGTACTATATCATCTGCCTCAAAAGCCAACAAACTTGAAGCCCATTTAAGTTGGGTGATATAAATGCAGCCTTATTCAGTGTCTCACCCATATCATAGATGTACAAATTAAACAGACAGATAGCTAGAATGTTCCCAGCTGAGTTTTAGTTTACCCATTATGCAGAAGCAGGCAGCAGTCACCCGTGCTTTCAGGAACTGATATGTATAGTAATTCCAGTAGCGCGGGACTGCTAAACAAGAGGTTACGCTGCCGCAGACCGTGTGATTCAAATGTGCTGCACCCAGGAAACCAGAGAATTACCTGCAACCAGATGCTGGAAGTGGTCCTCTGTGAGTGTGCCAGAGGCCAGGTGCAGCCCATGGTGAGAGAACCGTGCCTGGTTCAGACATTGTGAGTTTGTTGTTAGTTTATCATATTGATTAGTTATTTCATCTGTTTCAGTATCCTATTCTGTTGACTTGTTATTTGTGTCAATCGACTGAGACTGCTCCACTACCACAGAGTCCACCATTCAAGCACCACCATTCACAGTACTGACCTTGGCATTCCGTGGCATCACTGGAAGAAACTATTTGGACAGTGGACATGAACACCACTGGGGCCAAAACATTGATGTTGGTTGCAAGCAAGCCATTCTATTAAAGTGTCTGGGCATGTAAGGAGGCAGGAACTTCGAGGGGCCCTGCCCCTACTGCCTACAGGCGACGTTGTTGGTGATTTCTGCATTATCTTTAATGTCAATTAACTCTTATTAGAAGAACAATTCCAGTCAAATAAATAACATGTATTAGAGAGACATTTATTTGATTGAGAACCCGAGCGATTAAAGAAATGGTGGTATCACATGTTGCAGCATTAAGGGTTCTAGTCTAGGAATGTGAATTAGGAGTATTGACCGTCGGGCCTCATTCGGGATCAAGTGGTGCGTTGCTCCAATAACTAGAAGATGCAGGAGCCAATACTACTGATTAAAGGCCTCACCCTAGAACAGGTCATCAGGTCATCAGCATGGCTAGAACAAAAGAACAGTCTACAGACACTTGTGTATAGGCACGTTATAAATGCTGTATCATATCATATGACCATGGGCAGTATGCCAGAAGGGCGGTAGTGGGTGCAGTAGTAAAGAGAAAGACTTAATGTGACCCAGCCCTAGGAAACTAGAGTGAGTGATACCCACGTGAGTGGTATGTAGAGGTCAGCAGAAACGAAAGAAGTACTGGTGTTTCACGCGTGACAGTCCCAACCACATGTCCTCAAGCCCACAATGCTTCACCTGGGGCATTCTATGCCAGAAGTGTGGCAAGAGGGGCCAGCTTAATTGTGTTTGCCAGGGTAATTCCAAGGAGGGTAGATTAGTAGATGAAGAATTTCAGCTTGTCAGAAATGAAATTGCGACGTAAGCATTGCAACTGTGGATGCAGGGGGATGTTGATGTCCCATGATGTAAATATACCGGAAGCTGTTGATGATGAAAGACCCCAGTTCCTGCTTTATGGTTTTAGGCCTAGATACCATGTCAGTTAGAGAATCCAACAGACCCAGAGCCCTGAGCAAATGGAATGGCGAAAACCCATGTTGTCGATGTCGACATTGTTAGTATGAAGGTCAGGGAAAGGAGAATGCATGTCAAAATGTGTATAGAGAATGAGAGCAGGGCCTTCATGAATTGGCATTAGGCTTGACCCCAATGCGCTGGACTCCAAGATATAAGTGGAAGGGGATATATGAGACAGGAACCCAGAAGTGTTCAATGATTCAGTAAGCAGTCTTCTGAGCATGATAAGCAAGATAGTCCTCTCCAGAGTGATGCTGGTATGTCCCATGCCTCTCATGTTGCAAGGCCATGTGACATAAGAGCCGGCATACTGTGTGCCAGTGACTTCATTGAGAGAGTGGAATCGAAAGAGTGGGTGGCCACCATAATTATTGCCTGCATGGGTAATAGCTCCATCAGGCTGTGTGTGTACCTCAGATACCGCAAATATTAGAATTTGAAAGGCATTCCCTCCTGAGAAATCTTGGCCCTACTGGAGGGCACAAGCATTTTTTTAGTGTGGTCTATTCAAGCTTCTACCACCAGATCCAACTGTGAAAGGAGTTAAGGGCCCTCGCCTCCTTCATAACGCTGCTAAGAGTGTTCCAGTTAAGATGCATGACTTTTGCCTCACTTCCATCTCACCTGAGTTCCAGCAGGTTGGCAAGGATTTTCATGCGGGCCAAAGCATTGGTAAGAGCTTTCAGGGTGACATTTTGATTTTCACCCAGGATGTCCAACAACACAATGCAGTCCTCCTACGCATCTTGAAAGAAATGGCTGCCTGAGGTAATGTACCTGGGGCACATGGTGAGTGCTGCCAACATACAGCGCAAATTAAGCTTTGTGAAGGCATTGGAAAGAAATTACCATGCCCAGCGTTAGGATCCAAGAAAGAAAGCAGCGTGATTCAACATGAAGAAAGTTAGTGAGACAGAGAAATGATTAGTGTAGCCAGAAATGGGAAGGAGTTATGGAGCCTTGATAATCAGTAGTTAATTGGAACTTTAATTAAACACAGCACCATTCCCAGAATGCCCCTCGGAATAACTAGGTAGAACAAAAGAGAAGTAGGACTATTAACACTTCAAGATTAAAGCTGCCTTTAAAAAGGCGCTCAAGCAAGAGATGATGTTTGGGTAGCGTGTTATGGTAGCTAGGCTACGTTTGCTGTATACCAGGCCCGTGAGTCTCTCCTTTCATTGATGCTGTTGTGTGGTCTCACCAGGGGACTTCCAGTTTTGCCTTTTGGCTCATCCCCTCACCAGAATATAATTTCCTTGCAGTTCTGCCTCTTGGTCTACGCACAGACCCCCACAGACACTTGCTCTTTCATTGCAGTTACCAGTTACCATCCCGGCCTCTGCTGGCACAGATCCTCCTATACCCATTTCCTGTTCTGGCTGTACTCTGCAGTCTTTGCGCGCCCCAGCCGTCGATGAACGCTCCTCATTCTTGTCCCTTCCTATAATTTATCCTTTCATTAGGAAACTTTCTCTTGAACACAGTTGTTTCCCTGGAGGTCCAGTGTTTTATCCTGTCATCTAAAATGCCAACCACTATGAGTGTTTTGGGGCGCAGCTCTTCACCTCCCCTTGTTTTGTTTCTCTGCCTTCCCTTGGGCAGTGGGATTGCATTCTACTCCAGTCTGCAGGGCCCCGGAGATTGAAAAATTGGCCTATGGGCCTCTACAAATATGGCTGAAATGTGGCATAAGGATACCGTGTGTGCCTTTCTGGGTTTTAAATTCAAAAAGACCGTGCCACAGAGTGTACATCCTCGCTGGACCATTTGAAGAAGTGTGAGAAATATGTGTTGACCAGTTACGGTGAGACTTTTTCAATGAATTAGCAGAATATTTTTACAAACTCCTCCACTGAGCATGTTCAACACACGTGTGCTAACCACTGATGCAAGGAATTTTAATCTTGGTGCTGCCCTAACAGTGGCATAAAGGGCATGAGTGGTGGTGTAGTTTGAATCCCACAGCTTTCGTGGCAAGGAGAACATTATTCCATGGGCAAGAGGAGGCCCTAGCTTGCTGGTTTGCTATTGTTTTTTGAGGCATAACTTTCATGGTCAAAACCGATCACAAGTCCCTTTTCCATTCCCTGTCGGTCAGAGGCAAACCACCCACTTCACCTAGAATCAATTGGTGGGCCCTGACAATGTATACACCCAGGCCTAAGAATGTGGTGGTTCATTTCTCGCCCCACTTGATTCTTCATGCCCCATACACTTGTGGGTTAAGCAGAGAAGGATGCATGGGCTGTGATTGCCCAGGTGGCTCTTTCTTCTGTGGTGGTCCAGGCTATATGGAACCAGGATGCTTTGTCGGAAACTGAATGGAAAAAAGGTCAAACAGTGCATGTCAACAGGAGGGCAAGGTCAGGGCAAGACTGGGTGAACAGTTTCTCGGATTACGCAACAATCTGAATGTGCACAGA